>NC_059353.1:25163333-25887500 GCF_019703515.2 Myxocyprinus asiaticus | reverse complement strand
ACAAGGAATTTGTCTTGGTGACGGGAGCTTCCAGTGTACAACAATACAAAAACAGCAGCAAGACATAGATAATAATAAAAATTTTTAAATAGTTATACACATACGTACATACACACAGAGACACACGCAATCTAATACAAATCTGTTATCTGTTATGTACAGTGCAAATACAAATCTGTTATGTACAGTGCAAAAGGTTTTTTTTTTTTTTCTTCAGAGGAATGAAATGGCAGAAGAGGTTGGATGTGTTGGATGAATATAAAAAAAAAGACTAAACTGTGTATTGCACATAGTTATTGCTCAATGGGGCAATTTAACTGTTCATGAAATGGATAGCCTGAGGGAAAAAACTGTTCCTGTGCCTGACGGTTCTGGTGCTTAGAGCTCTGAAGCGTCGGCCAGAAGGCAACAGTTCAAAAAGGTAGTGGGTAGGGTGAGTGGGGGTCCAGAGTGATTTTTCCAGCCTTTTTCCTCCCTCTGGAAGTGTATAGTTCTTGAAGGGGGGGTAGGGGGCAACCAATAATCCTCTCAACAGTCCGAATTGACCTTTGTAGTCTTCTGATGTCTGATTTCGTAGCTGAACCAAATCAGACAATTATTGAAGTGCAGAGGACAGACTCAATGACCGCTGAGTAGAACTGTATCAGCAGCGCCTGTGGCAGGTTGAACTTCCTCAGCTGGCGAAGGAAGTACAACCTCTGCTAGGCCTTTTTCACAGTGGAGTCAATGTGTGTCTCCCACTTCAGGTCCTGTGAGATGGTAGTGCCTAGGAACCTGAATGACTCCACTGCTGCCAAAAGTGCTGTTTAGAATGGTGAGGGGGATCAGTGTTGGGGTGTTCCTCCTAAAGTCCAAAATCATCTCCACCGTTTTGAGCGTGTTCAGCTCAAGGTTGTTTTGACTGCACCAGACAGCCAGCTGTTCAACCTCCCTTCTGTATGCAGACTCATCATCATGCCGATGACAGTGTTGTCATCTGCAAACTTCAGGAGCTTGACAGAGGGGTCCTTGGCGATGCAGTCATTGGTGTAGAGGGAGAAGAGTAGTGGGGAGAGCACACATCCCTGGGGGGCACCAGTGCTGATTGTACAGGTGCTGGAAGTGAGTTTCCCCTGTCTCACAAGCTGCTGCCTGTCCGTCAGAAAGCTGGTAATCCACTGACAGATAGACATGGGAACAGAGAGTTGGTGTAATTTATTCTGGAGATTAGCTGGGATGATGGTGTTGAAAGCCGAACTGAAGTCCACAAAAAGGATCCTTACATATGTCCCTGGTCTGTCCAGATGTTGCAGGATATGATGCAATCCCATGTTGACTGCATCATCCACTGACCTGTTTGCTCGATAAGCAAATTGAAGGGGATCAAGAAAGGGTCCAGTGATGTTCTTCAGGTGGGCCAACACCAGTCTCTCAAATGATTTCATGACCACAGACGTCAGGGCGACAGGTCTGTAGTCATTATGTCCTGTGATTTTTGGTTTCTTTTGGACAGGAATAATGATTGAGTGTTTGAAGCTGCATGGGACTTCACACTGCTCCAGTGATCTATTGAAGATCTGTGTGAAGATGGGGGCCAGCTGGTTAGCACAGGATCGAAGACACGCTGGTGAGACGCCATCTGGGCCTGAAGCTTTCCTCGTCTTTTGTTTCCGAAAGACCCGGCTCACATAATCTTCACAGATCTTAAGTGCAGGTTGAGTAGCAGGAGGAGGGAAGAGGGGGGTTGCAGGAGGTGTTGGTGTTTATGTGAAGTGAAGTTCAGAGTGGGTGTGGGGTGTGAGATTGGGCCTTTCAAATCTGCAGTAGAACACATTCAGGTCATCAGCCAGTTGTTGGTCCACCACAGGGTTGGGGGTAGGAGTCCTGTAATTTGTGAGTTGTTTCATGCCACTCCACACTGATGCGGGGTTGTTAGCTGAAAACTTATTTTTCAACTTCTCAGAGTATTTTCTTTTAGCCACTCTGATTTCCTTGTTCAGTGTGTTCCTGGCCTGATTGTACAAGACTTTATCCCCACCCCTGTAAGCATCCTCTTTGGCCTGACGAAGCTGCCTGAGCTCTGCTGTAAACCACAGTTTGTCGTTGTTGAACTTTAAATAAGTCCTAGTAGGAATGCACATATCCTCACACAAACTGATATATGATGCAACAGTATCTGTGAGCTCGTCCAGGTCTGTGGCTGCAGCCTCAAAAACACTCCAATCGTGCAATCAAAGCAGACTTGTAGTTCCTGCTCTGCTTCACTGGTCCATCTCTTTACAGTCCTTACTAATGGCTTGGTTGATTTTAATTTCTGCCTGTAGGTTGGAAGAAGATGAACCAGACAGTGATCAGAGAGTCCCAAAGCTGCTCTAGGGACAGAGCAATATGCATCCTTTATTGTTGTGTAGCAATGATCCAGTATGTTCCTGTCTCTGGTGGGGCATGTAATGTGCTGGTTGTATTTGGGCAGTTCACGTGTGAGATTTGCTTTGTTAAAATCCCCAAGAATAATAATAACTGAGTCCGGGTATTGTTGTTCCATGTCTGTGATTTGATCAGCCAGCTGTTGCAGTGCCGCATTCAAACACGCGTTTGGCGCGATATACACACTCACCAGAATAAACGAGGAAAGCTCCCGCAGCGAGTAGAAAGGCTTACAGTTAATAAAGAGCGCTTCCAAATTAGAACAGCACATCCTCTTTAACATTGTTACATCTGTACACCAACTTTCATTGATGTAAAAGCATGTTCCACCGCCTCTCGTTTTCTCCGTTAACTCCGCGATGCGATCCGCTCTGAACAGCTGGAAGTCCGGCAGATGTAACTTAGCCAGGTTTCTGTGAAGCACAAGGCAGCAGAGGTTGAAAAGTCCTTGTTTGTGCGGGTGAGGAGATGTAGTTCATCCGTTTTGTTAGGAAGAGAGCGGAGATTCGCAAGATGAATGCTAGGCAGCATTGTTCGAAAGCCCCACCGACGGAGTTTGACCAGCGCACCAGCTCCTCTTCCTCGCCTGCGTCTCCTGAACAACAAAGCCGTGCCTCCAACTAAAATGTCTAGCAAAACGTCTGAATATTCAAAAACCAGGGAAAGATGTCTGGTATAAGCTGTCGAATGTTCAGCAGTTCATCTCTGGTAAAACTGACTGGAAAAAGATTACTAAACACAGGACAAACAAACAAAAACAACAAAACAATAGGAGCGCTCCACACCGAGGCTACCATCCGTGGCGCCATCATGATGTATTGTCATTTGTGAAATAAAAGTTTGACCTTTTTATGGACTTTTACTCCTGCCCGATAATAATAAGGAAAGGTCATTTTTTGCCCTTGTCACAATAATACCACACAAAAGGCACACAAATAAGGCATTTATCCCGTAAAATTTGAAATATGTTACACATGGATGTAAGATACTAGTATTATTTATTTGACCTGTAAAGGAAGCACTCCTACTTAATGAAGAGTAATGTGACTAATTTTGGTTTCATGCAAGAAGCGGCAACGTGATTATATTTGAGCCTTTAATTCTAATTCTATGCCCAGTGCACCTGAATAATCGATACATCTAAGAGTCCTCAGCTAAGTGGAGAGAATGCCTGATAATAAAGAAGGAATCCTTCAACAACTTCTGCAATAAAAGCTTCTTTTAATAACACATATGTTGGCAGGCCTGAAGTGGGCCGAGTGATTGTGGCATTGCTGTGATGTGAAAGCAGACACTACATCTTTCTGGAAAATCTGACAGGCCATTGTTAGTTTGCCCAGTTTCTGAATTTTGCAAACACATATAAATAGCTGGTTACTAGGCCCCCTTAATTATGCAGCGGGTTCCCAACTGTAATGTACAGCCAGATCTGCGATGCAAGGAAAATAAAAGAACCGTATTTAGATTCAACCGCAGTTCTGGGGAAGCCTTGCATCAACCTTTACTGAGCCTCGGGGGAACTTTGTCACAACCTGGCAACCTCAGGTAGAGCGAGAGCCCACAACATTTCAAACCACAACTTGGCTGCCGCTCTGTCGGAGTGGGAACCAAAGATTCCAGAGTTCCAGGCTGGAGTCTTTTAGCACAAAGGATAAAAATGGATACAAACCGAAATATGAGGTGGGCCCGCCTATGCACGACATGAAAGCGGTCACAGGTTTTTTGATTGTTTATTTTTACTTGGTTCTTTTTTCCCCATTAACCACAATGTATTTTATTTTATTTTTTATTTTATTTTTTCCTGTATATGAGGGCATTTGAGTCACCACATAAATGTTTTTCATTGAAAATAGCAGAAAGATTGAAAGATTTATGTTGATGGTGGTCATTAAAAAGGGGAGTTTGCACTTGCTGAATTTTAAATAATAATGTATTTCTTGGGGTCACGTCACAACCTGTGCCCATTTGTTAAAATCATGTCATCTGCATACGTTTGCTGTATTTTGTGACTTAAAAGCTCTAAGCGCTTTTGGGGGCATTGATTTACAGTGAAATAAACATTTAAACATTTACCTGAATAATATGTTGTCTGACTAATTGTGGATGCTTGCAGAAGCCTTGTAATCTCTTACACAGCTGTTCAGGTGTTGAATACAGATATGTTGCTATGAGAGGAAAATACATATTTGATAAGCCTGAAACCTCAAACAGCAGATGAGATAGCAGGCACTTTCAACATTAAAAATGCAGCTGACACCATGCTGGGTGATGTTGTACATTATTGAACCGTGGTTATATTTATTTATTTATATAAAAATGCCAGAATGGTTTATGGCAAATTCTTCTATTGTGCTTTAAGATGAATAAGTCATTATATACATAAGTCAAACATATCAGCTTTGCCTATGACAATGAATCTTCTTTTGCATATGAAACTGAGCTAGTTTTATCATCACTGGCAAATCATAAAAATGAGAGGAGAAATTCTTTACCAGGGAATATTTCAGGATATACCAAAGCTTTTGGACACAGGGGGTAGCAAACACAATGGACTGCTTCTAACCTGAAAGAGAATATTTATGTCATTTAAGGTTCAATTTCATTAGTAGTGTACTGACCAAGTGTATTGAAATGACTTGGGTCCATTTCCCCAATGAGCAATTTCTGAAACCACACCATAGAAGTTCTTTGCTAACAACAAATCAAAACATAGTTGGGAATATGTGAACAAAGTTTTCTTACCACCTTCCAACACTCTGGACTACACCTTGGTCAATATCAACTGTTACATTCACCAGACCAAAGCATTTTAAGACATTATTTCATATATAGTATAATTAACTCTTGTGATCCTACCTCATAACTATGGCATAGTTTTGCACACTATTTCACGCTTTTAGTACATCAAATAGTTCAATCTAGGGCAAACTTTGCTCCCAACTGATTCAACTCATTTGAACCCCTATTGCTGGCAGTGGAAATGACCTGCTGTTTAAATATTTTGTAGAATGGGTATTACTATTTAATGATTCTATCCATCTCTCCCTTCACCATCAGATCCTCATCTCATTTCCCATGCTAAAACCATGCATATTTTAATATCCGATTAGCCCTCTGCCATTCAAGACTGAAATATCAAGGTTCTGATTGAGCAATGGGACAAATCTTCTCAAACAATCCTGTGGATCTGTGAAAATGGCGCAGGGTCGTTAAGTTGTGATTGACAGTGGTTTGTATCACTACATATTTAATGGTCACTCATACACTGCTTATACTGTATAAGCAATCAGATCTGTGACATAAGAAAACCACATATATACAGTTTTCTTTGTTTTTTTAGATCATTAGATACTTTAAGGGATAGTTCACCCAAAAATGAAAATTCTGTCATCATTTATTCACCCTCATGTTTCGCCAAATCCATATGACTTCCTTTTTTTCTGTGGAACACAAAAGGAGACTGACAAGTCAAAGTCACCGTTCACCACTGCATCTTATTTCCATACATGGAAAGTTAACAGTGACTGAGGCTGTCTCCCTAACATTCTGCCTAACAGCTCCTATTGTGTTCAACGAAAGAAAGTCATATGGGTGAGTAAATGATGACAGAATTTTAATTTTTGGATGAGCTATCCCTTTATGAATAGCAATTTAGAGAACACATCACCTTGCTATAATTTCTCAACAAAGGAAAAGAAAAAGAAGAGCGCAACTCTCACCGTTCTTAAGCAAACACCAGACAGTGAAGGTTTAGTGTAGTATTACCTACTCTGCAACGTTAACATCCCCTTCTCTGATCAAATTCACAGGGAACACAGTAAATCAAAGTGGCACGGTTGGAGTCTATGATAACCCATCGTATGAAACTGATTAGGGTCAGTTCCATGTCAATGCAGTTAATGTGTGAGTGTGCGAATGCTTATCAGGCTTTTCATCTCAAATATAATTAGGTGATCATTCTGCTTGGCTGCCTTACTGTTTTTCTGCAGGGCATGGATGGGCGTCTGCTGACAATTAATCAGATTAGGCTAATTTCCACAATAACGAGGATGGAACACGGTGCAGAAAAGTCCCTTTGCTTGGCGTGGAGCTGACCAATGAGGCGCAAGGACTGATCGTTGAAAACGCTTGTTGGGAAGGTGAAGTTCTTAGGTACTACATGCAGTTCGGCCACTTTCTCAAGTAATCAATCCTTTGTAGCAATATTTGCTCTGTTCCAAAACCTAGCTAGCTGCCAGACTGATCACACTGTGAATTCGGCACCAGTAGCCTGAAAGTTTCACTGCTGAAATTGGTCTTTAATGAACTGCCCTGATTATTGCTGAAAGACTTAAAGTTAGATCTGTTCTTCACACAAAACCATCACCTGACATCGAATGATTCAAAATACAGTGCAGAAAAAGCATAGATTATATTTATGATCATTTTTATAGTGCTTTTCTCATTTTTTGAGCTGTAACTTGGACAATGAGTAAATGATGACAGAAATTTCAAATAATTTAATATTAAAATTTAGTGTTAGATAAAGCAATGGAATGTTTGACAGGGTATCAGGGTATATTAAGGGAATTAAATTTAAGACTTTTTAATGCCAATTTTGAAATAATTTAAAACTTTTACATTTTGTAGTCATTAAAAAG
The DNA here is from genome assembly GCF_019703515.2 of Myxocyprinus asiaticus. Taxonomy (NCBI): domain Eukaryota; kingdom Metazoa; phylum Chordata; class Actinopteri; order Cypriniformes; family Catostomidae; genus Myxocyprinus; species Myxocyprinus asiaticus. Next base: position 25,880,454 of record NC_059353.1, on the reverse strand, counting down.
CGAAGTCACGTTAAGTTGAACAATATGAATGGTGATTAGGGCTTGGCTGGGTAATCCAGATTTTTGTTTTTGTTTTTGTGCCTTATGATGATATTTAATATTCTCAGACAGCTTAAAAGGGTGAAGTTAATCCCCCAAAACAATAATAATTTGGACAAAGTAATTAGGTTAAAATAGTCACACTTTATTACTATATACAGCTGTGCTCAAAAGTTTACATACCCTTGGAGAATTGGTAATATATGTACCATTTTTAAAGAAAACATGAGTGAGCAGGCAAAACACATTTCTTTTATTTCTTATGGGATTCATATTCAACTGTAGGTTATAACAGAATGGCACAATCATAAAACAAAACATGGCAACAAAGAAAAAAATGAAATGACCCCTGTTCAAAAGTTTGCATACCCTTAGCTCTTAATACTGTGTATTGCCCCCTTTAGCATCAATGACAGCATGCAGTCTTTTGTAATAATTGTCTATGAGGCCCCAAATTCTTGCAGGTGGTATAGCTGCCCATTCGTCTTAGCAAAATGCCTCCAGGTCAGGCAAAGTCTTTGGTCGTCTTGCATGAACTGCACGTTTGAGATCTCCCCAGAGTAGCTCGATGATATTAAGGTCAGGAGACTGTGATGGCCACTCCAGAACCTTCACCTTTTTCTGCTGTAACCACTGGAGGGTCAACTTGGCCTTGTGCTTAGGGTCATTGTCATGCTGGAAAGTCCAAGTGCGTCCCATGTGCAGCTTTCGTGCAGAAGAATGCAAATTGTCTGCCAGTATTTTCTGATAACATGCTGCATTCATCTAGCCATTAATTTTCACAAGATGCTCACACCCCTCCCAAAACATCAGTGAGCCACCACCATGCTTCACAGTGGGGATGGTATTCTTTTCGCTATAGGCCTTGTTGACCCCTCTCCAAACATAGCGCTTATGGATGTGACCATAAAGCTCTATTTTGGTCTCGTCACTCCAAATTACTGTGTGCCAGAAGCTTTGAGGCATGTCAAGGTGTTGTTGGGCATATTGTAACCAGGCTTTTTTGTGGCATTGGCGCAGTAAAGGCTTCTTTCTGGCAACTCAACCATGCAGCTAATTTTTGTTCAAGTATTGTCGTATTGTGCTCCTTGAAACAACCACACCATCTTTTTCCAGAGCAGCCTGTATTTCTCCTGAGGTTACCTGTGGATTTTTCTTTGTATCCCGAACAATTTTTCTGGCAGTTGTGGTTAAAATCTTTCTTGGTCTACCTGACCTTGGCTTGGTATCAAGAGATCCCCGAATTTTTGTGCCGGTGCGTCCTGCTGGATTTTTTCCGCATAACAGCGGAAACAGCTTAAAATACTCCGTCATTTTTGGGCATACAGATAAGTGTAAGACATCATTAGAAACTATAAAGGGTCTACTTTTATTTGTGTACACTCACAATAACAACAAAACCTTGTGCTTTTGTAAAATATAGAAAATAAACAGGGTGCGCTTTCAGCCGTCTCTGTCTCTGCGAGCACCTTTCTGAAACACGTCACAAAAATGAACTGAAACTCCTCGAATACTTAACACACAAACATGAAACATATGTCTAAAGAAAGCTTAAAATGTTAAAATAAAACAATTCAAATGTTCAAATTAAAACAAATATTCTCCTGCAATGTAATCTGTATGAAACCAAGCGATGTACAGTTTCTCCTGGCCCACCCACCAACAGAGTGCACTATTCATACGGTAATGTGCTGAGGCAGTCTGTGCAAATGCTAAACGCCCCCACAACAGTGCCTTAAAAAACATCAAGTTTCATCATCAGATTCATTCACTTTCCTGCGCGTTTGGAAGATGGCACACTACACAGGTGAGGAAGCTCTACAGATGGTCCTGGATAGTGACGAAGTTCACATTTTCCTCAGAAGAAGAGCGGAAATCCGACGATGAACGTTTGCATTTTGAAGAGCGACTTGATCCAGCCGAGGATACAACTCCGGATGAGTAAGTCATTTAGTTTTACTTACATTAGTTGACATGCTATTTTATATAAACGTACATATTTTACTAGCTGGACTATTTCCAGACTTGCCAGCCAGTATTCAGAGAATTGACATTTGAAATATGTCCTAATAGGCAAATTTTAGTTACATTTAAATGTTTTTTCGGCTAAAGCAGGTATTTAAATTGTATGCTGTATGATATAAATATGATATGTAATATGATATAAAAGTAATATGAATGTTTAGGTTATATTTTAACTAGTATTATCATCAACGATACTTGTGCTCGCAAAAATCTGTTTTGGTGTAAATGTGTAAAATGTGCTGTAAATATGCCCGGTCAGTGAAGCGCACGAATGAGTAAATGTTTGCGGTGTGCTATCTCCGGTAATGGACCATTGACAGACATATACAGCACGTGTCTATACCCATTCATTTTCCGTCATTTATGCATATAAGCTACTGGTATTATACTTTGGAATATATATGTAATAATAGTTCCCTATCTGTCACTCACTCGAGGTTGTGTCGATGTAGTGACACTAGGGGTCACTCTTGGGAGCCCCAAACACCTCTGCTTTTTTTAAAAAAAGGCCAATGAGAATTGGTGAGTGGAATTTGTATGCCACTCCCCCGGACATACGAGTATAAAAGGAGCTGGTATGCAACCACTCATTCAGATTTTCTATTCAGAGCCGAGCGGTTCTATTCATTGAAGCTGAATTCATCCGCGAAGTTCATTCACCTCATCTGCTGGATTCTATGGCGCATTTCACCCGTGGAGTGCAAAGAATGCCCCTGGGTGCTTCGGGAGAAACAACTAAAAGAGTATATAAAAAAAGAGTGTATTTTCTTTCTAAAAGAGCGGCACACACGGAATGTCTTTTTAAAGATGCCTTTCCGTCTGTGTGTTATTCCTGGTTGCAGTCGATATATCTCCGCTTCTGACGGCCACGATCGCTGTCTTTCGTGTCTGAGCGCTGCCCACGCGGAGACATCATTCATGGATGGGTCTTATCCTCACTGCGAGAACATGACCATGGCAACGTTGCGGTCGCAGCTTGCATTTGTAAGAAAGCAAGCCACCCCAGCGGCTCCCCGCCTCGGTCCTTCTACCTACGGGTATGAGGCCATGCCAGATAGTGCTGGGGGTGATTTGGGGACCTCAATGGGACCACCTCTGCCAGGTATCCCCCCACGGACCTCCCATTCCCCAGCACACTCGCTTGCTCTGGTCGGGTGCTCGGACGAGATCGCCGGCTCATCTCAGGGTGAGTTCGACATCTCATTCGGAGCCCGGGAAGAAGACGAGTTATCGAGCGCAGCATCGGAGATCGAGCTCGTCCAGTCAGACGCAGAGGCTTCGACTGGGCTTCCTCCTTCGGGAGTGGTCGCCCAGTCCCAGGCCGACGTGTAAATGACGGATATGCTTACCCTCCGCTCTCCCCTGAACCCTCGCGGCTCGACGATTGGTTCCTGGGCCCCCGTTCCTTTCTTCCCGGAAGTGTATGAGGAGTTGACAAGATCGTGGGAGGCACCTTTTAAGCTCCCCTGCTCTTGCTACCCTCTATGGCGGAGCGGCCAGGAGGTATTTGGTGATCCCCCAGGTGGATAAGGCGCTCGCGGTGCACCTGTGTCCGCAGAGCGCCACCACCTGGCGTGGAAAGTCCAGGGCCTGTAGGTTTATATCATCCCTGATGGCTAGAGCCTACGGTGCCACTGGACAAGCTGCCTCCACCCTGCATGCCATGGCTCTCCTGCAAGTACACCAAGCCAAGGCGCTAAAAGAACTGCATGAGGGTAGTTCTGACACATGATTGAAGCAGGAACTGCGCTCGATGTCCGACCTCGCTCTCCGGGCGACGAAGGTCACGGCGCGGTCTCTCGGGAAGGCAATGTCCACCCTGGTGTTCCAGGAGCACCACCTTTGGCTCAACTTGGTTGACATGCACGAGGCTGACAAGGCACGGTTCCTTGATGCCCCAATCTCCCAAGTTGGCCTATTCAACGACACCATTGAGGACTTTTCCCAGCAGTTCTTGGCGGTGAAGCAGCAGACGGAGGCCATACAGCACATCCTGCCCCAGCGCAGCTCAAGACCCCGCACCCCGTCTGCTCATCGCCAAGGGCGTCCTCCTGCAACTACAACACCGGCTCTGCCGCAGCACGCCCCGTGGCCCGGCCCCAGCGTGGAGCCCAGTGCAGGAAGCAGATGCCACCCGTCTCACGGCCGGCCGCCAAGAACCGAGGAAGGCTTCGAAGCGCCCCTGAGACTGGCGACCTAGGGGCAAGGAGACCCGCTTCTCCGGAGCTGGTGAGCAGGCCACTCCATCCCCCAGTGGAGGGCCGGGAGGAGAATCTTTTGTTTCGTTTTCATTTCATTTCGCCGCATGTCCAAGAGGCTGTGGTACCCAAAAATTCAACAAAAGAGCAGTTTTCTTGTTCCCTGGGTCACATGTTCGGTGTGCATGGCTGACATCACGACCACCGTCCACCGTCCCATCTTTGCAGGTATGGCGGCCCAGCGGCGGTCCCCCCGCCCCTGTGCGCCCAGCTGTGGCACAAACATGCCCACATGGGATTGGGTCCGGTGGACTATGGGGATGAGACTCCTCCTCCCCCCTCCTCGGCCAATCTTATGGTGGGCGGCAGGAGCCAGGTAAGTGCTTCGATGTCCCTGGACTCAGCACGGCCACAGGGCTCAAATCCCCTCAATGTGGCACCTCGAGCTCCACCCTGCCGCGAGGCCCCACCCGCCGGTATGTCCGACATGATCATTCCCTTGGTCCCCATCGCCCAGAGTTTGGACGCGTGCCTCACGCTTTCCAACCCGTCGCTGTGGCTGACACGGACCGTCCGACTCGGCTACGCGATTCAGTTCACCAGGCGGAAGTGTCCGGCATCAAGATTGGTTCGCGGCGGTAGACCTGAAGGATGCGTACTTTCACGTCTCAGTCTTACCTCGACACAGACCCTTCCTGCGGTTTGCCTTCGAAGGCCAGGCATACCAGTACAAGGTCCTCCCCTTTGGCCTGTCCCTGTCCCCTCGCGTCTTCACGAAGGTCACAGAGGCTGACCTTACCCCGCTAAGGGAAGTGGGCATCAACTATCTCAATGACTGGCTAATCCTAGCTCACTCCTGAGAATTGCTGTGAGCATACAGGGACCTCATGCTCCAGCACCTCAGCCGACTGGGGCTTCGGGTCAACTGGGAAAAGAGCAAGCTCTCCCCGGTTCAGAGCATCTCTTTTCTCGGTCAGGAGTTGGACTCAGTCTCGATGACAGTGCGCCTCACGAACGAGCGTGCACAGTCGGTTCTGAACTGTCTGAAGGCATTCAGACGGAGAGCAGCGGTTCCATGGAAACATTTTCAGAGGCTCCTGGGGCATATGGCATCCTCAGCGGTGGCCACACCGCTCGGGTTGATGCATATGAGACTGCTTCAGCACTGGCTTCAGACTCGAGTCCCGAGATGGGCATGGCGACGCGGGACACATCACGTGGCCATCACGTCGAACTGTCGCTGCCTCTTCAGCCCTTGGACCAACCTTGCATTTCCTAGAGCAGGTCTCCAGGCATGTCATGTTTACAACAGATGCTTCCAAGACGGGCTGGGGCGCCGTATGCAACAGGCACACAGCCGCCGGCTCCTGGACTGGCCTGCGGCTGCGTTGGCACATCAACTGCCTAGAGTTGTTGGCAGTACTGCTCGCCCTGTGGAGGTTTTGGCCGTTGATCCAGGGCAAGCACGTGTTGATCCGGATGGACAACACAGCATCGGTAGCATACATCAACCATCAAGGTGGTCTATGCTCCCGTTGCATGTCACAACTCGCCCCTCGTCTCCTCCTCTGGAGTCAGCAGCGCCTCAAGTCGCTACGAGCCACTCACATCCAGGGCGACCTCAACACCACAGCGGATACGCTGTCACATCAGGTTACCCTCAGGGGAGAGTGGAGACTCCACCCTCAGGTGGTCCAGCTGATTTGGAGCTGATGTGCAAGGTCAGGGAGGACGAGGAGCAGGTCATCCTAGTAGCACCCTACTGGCCCACCCAGACGTGGTTCTCGGATCTCACGCTCCTCGTGACAGCCCCCCCCCCGGCGAATTCCCCTGAGGAAGGACCTTCTTTCTCAGGTATGGGGCACCATGTGGCACCCGTGACCAGACCTCTGGGAATCTCCACGTCTGGCCCCTGGACGGGACATGGAAGCCCTAAGTGGCCTACCACACGCTGTGGTAGAAACGATCACTCAGGCTCAGGCTCCCTCTACGAGGCGCCTGTATGCCTTAAAGTGGCATCTGTTCGCTAAGTGGTGTTCTTCCCGATGCGAAGACCCCCAGAGATGCACAGTCGGATCAGTGATTTCCTTCCTGCAGGAGAGGCTGGAGGGGTGGCTGTCCCCCTCTACCCTGAAGGTGTATATAGCCGCTATTTCGGCGCATCATGATGCAGTAGATGGTAAGTATTTGGGGAAGCACGACTTGATCATCAGGTTCCTGAGAGGCACTAGGAGGTTGAATCCCTCCAGACCGCACCTTGTCCCCTCATGGGACCTCTCCGTAGTCCTTCGGGGTCTACAGGGAGCTCCCTTTGAGCCCTTAGAGACAGCTAAGCTTAAGGCACTCTCTTTGAAGACTGCCTTCCTGACTGCGCTCACTTCCATCAAAAGGGTAGGGGACCTGCAGGCGTTCTCTGTCAGCAAATTGTGCCTGGAGTTCGGTCCGGGTTACTCTCACGTGATCCTGAGACCCCATCCGGGCTATGTGCCCAAGGTTCCCACGAGGCAGGAGGAGGCAGACCCAGCCTTGGCGCTGCTGTGTCCGGTGCAAGCTTTACGATTCTATTTGGATCACATGCAGAGCCTTAGAAGCTCCGAGCATCTCTTTGTTTGCTTTGGTGGACAGTCAAGGCATGTCAAAACTTCTCCAGGGCCCAAAACACCCTCAGACCCCAGAGGGTTAATAAGTGACTGAACAGTACTGATTGGCATTTTCAAGGCTTTGGATATCTTTTTATATCCTTTTTTATAAAGTTCCATTACCTTGTTACGCAGGTATTTTGGTTCTTTTCTGCTCCCCATGGCTCAGCATCTAGCCTGCTCAGTTCATCCACGTGAGAGCTAACAAACTCATTGACTATTTATACGCAGACACTAATTGCAATTTAAAAAGCCACAGGTGTGGGAAATTAACCTTTAATTGCCATTTAAACAAGGTGTGTGTCACCGTGTGTGTCTGTAACAAGGCCAAACATTCAAGGGTATGTAAACTTTTGATCAGGACCATTTGGGCGATTTTTATTATCATTATGATTTAAAAAGGAGCCAAACAACTATGTGATAATAAATGGCTTCATATGATTACTATCCTTAAATAAAAGACAGTTTTTTTGCATGATCAGTCATATTTTTAAAATCAATGCCAAAATTTCACAATTTCTGCCAGGGTATGCAAACTTTTGAGCACAACTGTAAGTTCATGGAAGAATAGTTCCATGGTTTTAAATTGCATCTATTTATATGCAACAATTTATTAATACATATAAATTAACAGCAATATTTAATTAATCATTTTTTGAACATGTTCATTTGATTATTCCTTCAGCTCGCTTGGCTATATACGTGCACAAACATTAAAAATGGCCTGGTTACTTTCATAACCTCCGTTCCCTGATGGAGGAAATGAGACATTGTGTCGATGCAGTGACACTAGGGGTCGCCCTTGGGAGCCCCAAATGCCTCTGATCTTTGAGAAAAGGCCAATGGGAAATGATGAGTGGAATTTGCATGCAACTCCCCTGGACATATGCGTATAAAAGGAGCTGGCTCGCAACCACTAATTCAGGTTTTGTGCTGAGGAGCCGAGACAGGGTCCCGGCCATTTCAGCAGGTAGTTCAGTGTTGTGGCAGGAGGGACACAACATCTCGTTCCCTCCTTCAGGGAACGGAGGTTACGAAAGTAAACAGGACGTTCCTTATCTGTCACTCACTCGACGTTGTGTTGATGTAGTGACCCTAGGGGTCCCTATATGAAATGCAACAACTAGCTGAACTGTGTTACGTGGACTGGCGGTGCGAGACGGGCAAACCATTGCGTGCCTCGTAGCCAGCGCACCTGGCCGTCACGTAACCTCTCCCAACGCTCCTACAAGCATCGTACGGTTCCCCGCACCTCGGGGACAAGTCGACTGCCCAAAATGGTGGCCTCTTCTCTTCTTTTTTCTCCCCAAAAAAGAGTGGAAATCGTTCAGCTGGGGGCCATAAGTGTCCGAAGGGAAAGACACCACAGAGATCACACCCTGCCCGAAGGGGAGGAAAATGTGTGGAAATACGTCACATGGTCTTACTGAGTCTTGTCGACAGTGTCGCATGTGGAGAAGTCCCCATGGTAGGTCCTACCCAGAGGGGATGGAGCTCTACAAACACGGAGACCGGTGGCAGAGAGGGACTCTGCCCAAGGAAGACACGGGTTTACCAACGGGGAAACGGTCTCGTGGAAGAAACATCACACGGGGTTGCATACAGGAAACCAGTGCATGTGGAGCACCTACCCCAGTGCAGGGCAATATTAGCATATGTACAGGGCCGGCCTTGAATTTCTCCATGAACTCGCCTGACACAGGGCTAAGGAGGAAGGACATCCAGGGTCCATGAACTCACGGCTGGGAGGTAAAAAGTGCACGTCTCTCGCTCCAGGAGAGGAAAGGCACTGTACGCAAGCGGTACACCCGGCCAGTTGTCCCGCAAACTTACCTGTTCCTACTTGACAACACACGGGACGAAACCAGCTCAACCCGGAGATTGTAGAACCTCACGAAGGTATTGGGTGTTGCCCAGCCCACTGCTGTACAGATGTCTGCTAAAGAGGCGCCATCGGTCAGGGCCCAGGAGGCCGCCACACTCCTGGTAGAGTGTGCTCGTAGCCCCAAGGGGGTGGCACGCCCTGGGTGTGATATGCCAAAGCGATGGCGTCAATGACCCAGTGGGCGACCCTCTGTTTGGAGACAGTGCTCCCTTTCCGCTGTCCTCCAAAGCAGACAGAGAGCTGCTCAGAGCATCTAAAGCTCTGCGTGCGATCCAAATAGATGCGCAAAGCATGCACCGGACACAGCAACTACAAGGCTTGGTCTGCCTCCTCCTGGGGCAGCGCTTTCAGGTTCACCACCTGATCCCGAAACGGGGTTGTGTGAACCTTGGGCACATAGCCCGGTTGGGGTCTCAGGACCACTCCAAGCATGTGTCGCTGACAGAGAATGCCTGCAGGTCCCCTACCCTCTTGATGGACATGAGCGCATTCAGGAGAGCAGTCTTCAAAGAGGCCGCCTTTAGCTGACTCCAGGGGCTCAAACAGGGCTCCCCGCAGGCCCTGCAGGACCACGGAGAGATCCCATGAGGGAATGGGGTGCAGTCTGGGAGGATTCAACCTCCTCGTGCCTCTAAGGAACCTGATGATCAGGTTGTGCTTCCCAAGAGACCTACCGTCAACTGCATCATGGTGATAATGCATCACGCCGCAATAGCAGCCACATACACCTTCAAGGTGGAGGGGGACAGCCACCCCTCTGACCTCTTCTGCAGGAAGGAAAGCACCGACCCGACTGCACATCTCTGGGGGTCTTTGCGTCAGGAAGCAAACAGACGCCACTTCAAGGCATACAGGTGCCTCGTAGAGGTAGCCCTAGCCTGAGTGACTGTGTCTACCACTGCGGGCGGTAGGCCACATAGGTCTTCCATGTCCCGTCCAAGGGCCAGACATGGAGATTCCAGAGGTCTGGTCGTGGGTGCCAGATGGTGCCCCGTCCCTTGCGAGGTCTGAGAACCAAGTCTGAGTGGGCCAGTAGGGTGCTACTAGGATGACCCGCTCCTTGTCCTCCCTGACCTTGCACAGGGTCTGTGCAAGTAAGCTCACTAGGGGGAACACATACTTGCGCAGCCCCCAGGGCCAGCTGTGTGCCAGTGCATCTGTGCTGAGGGGAGCCTCGGTCAGGGCGTACCAGAGCGGGCAGTGGGAGGATTCCGGGGAAGCAAACAGGTCTACCTGCGCTTGACTGAATCGACTCAAAATCAGCTGGACCACCTGGGGGTGGAGTCTCCACTCTCCCCTGTGCATGACCTGCCACGACAGCGCATCTGCAGCGCTGTCGAGGTCACCCAGGATGTGAGTGGCTCGCAACAACTTGAGTCGCTGCTGACTCCAGAGAAGGAGATGTCTGACATGTGACGCGAGCACAAGCCACCTTGGCGGTTTTTGTACACTACCGTTGCCGTGTTGACCGTCTGGACCAACACATGCTTGCCCTGAATCAACGGCCAAAGCCTCCGCAGGGCAAGCAACACTGCCAGCAACTCGAGGTAGTTGATATGCCAACACAGTTGCGGCCCAGTTCTGGAGCCCGCGGCTGCGTGCCCATTGCACATGGCTCCCCAGCCATGCTCGGAGGTGTCTGTCGTAACCATGATGTGCCTGGACACTTGCACTAAGGGGACCCTTGTCCGCAGAAATGCAAGGTCCGTCCAAGGGCTGAAAAAGTGGTGGCAGATCGGTGTGATGACCACACGATGTATGCCACGGCGCCATGCCCATCTTGGGATTCGAGTCTGAAGCCAGTGCTGAAGCGGTCTCATATGCATCAACCCGAGCGGCATGACCGCCACCGAGGGCACCATATGCCCCAGGAACCTCTGAAATTGCTTCAGTGGGACCGCCGTTCTCCGCCTGAACCACTTCAGGCAGTTCAGCACCGACTGCACGCACGCACTAGCTCGTGAGGCGCATCATAGAGACTGAGTCTAACTCCAACCCGAGAAAAGAGATGCTCTGTACTGGGGAGAGCTTGCTCTTTTACCAGTTGACCCGAAGCCCCAACTAGCTGAGGTGCCTGAGCACCAGGTCCCTGTGTGCACACAACAAGTCTCGAGAGTGAGCTAGAATCAGCCAGTTGTCGAGATAGTTGAGGATGCGGATGCCCACTTCCCTTAGCGGGACAAGAGCTGCCTCTGCGACTTTTGTGAAGACGGGAGGTGACAGGGACAGACCGAAGGGGAGGACCTTGTACTGGTATGCCCGGCCCTCAAAGGCAAACCGCAGAAAGGGCCTGTGCTGAAGTAAAAAAGAGACGTGGAAGAACGCGTCCTTCAGGTCTACCACTGCGAAACAATCATGATGCCGGACGCTCGCTAAAATGTGTTTCTTGAATGGGAGTCTGTGAAAGGCCCGGTTCAGTACTCGCAGGTCCAAGATTGGCCACAACCCACCGCCTTTCTTGGGCACGATGAAGTAGGGGCTGTAGAACCCCTTCTTCATCTAGGCTGGAAGGACAGGCTCTATTGCGTCCTTCCGCAGAAGGGTCGTGATCTCCGCAAGCAGGGCAGCGGCGTCCGTTTTACCTCAGTGAAGGGCGAGAACGCCGCTGCCCTGCAGGAACCCAGGCAGGCACCTGGCAAACTGAATCGCGTAGGTTGGGGAGCGCAAGCCACGCCTCCAAGCTCCAGGCAAGGGGGACCAAGGGGACAATCACGTCGGACGTACGGGTGGGTGGGCCCTCGCGGTGGGGTGGAGCCAGAGGCGCTACGTTGAGGGGGCTCGAACCCCGAGCTCGTGGCCGTGCTGAGTCTGGGGACATCGAAGCACTTACCTGGCTCCGAGTACCCACCATAGGACTAGTCAGCGGAGGAGCTCAGAGATTGGGTCCGGGCAGTGAAAGGTGCCCGCCACGACCTCGTGAGCTCCTCATGCACCTCCTGGAAGAAAGGGACCGGGGAAGGACGTGGCCATGAGTGGCGCTCTGAGTCCAGGAACCAATCATCAAGCTGCGAGGGTTCAGGGCGGGGCAGAGGGTTCCACTCCAGCCCGACGCTCACAGCCGCCCGGGCAAGCATAGCCGCCAGCTCTGCGTCGATTTGAGTCCTTGGTGTCAGACTGGACCAGCCCGCTCTCTGATGCTGCGATCAACAGCTCATCCTCTTCACGAGCCCCGAATGAGACCGCGAACTCACCCTGAGACAAGCCGGCGGTCTCATCCCAGAACTCGACCAGGGCGAACAAGCGTGCTGGGGAATGGGAGGTCCGTGGGGGGTTACCCGGAGGTGCGGCTCCAATTGGGGTCCCCAAACGCCCCCAGTGCTATCCAATGTGGCCTCATACCCATAGGTAGTTTCCTCTGACGAAGGAAAGCCACGATCGCAATGTTTCCATGGTCATGTTCTCGCAGTGAGGACATGACCCATCCATGAATGCTGCCTCTGCATGGGCAGCACCCAAGCACGCGAGACAGTGACCGTGGCCATCGGAAGCGGAGAGGTAACGACCGCAACCAGGAATTAAACACAGACGGAAAGTCATCTTTAAAAAGACACTCTCCATCAGTGCCACTCTTTTAGTTGAAAATATACTCTTTTATTGCAAGAATATATACTCTTTTAGACTGTTGAAGCCCCCAGGGGCATTCTCTGCATTCAACCGGTGCACGAGGGGGAGAAACCGCTGTAATGCGCCGTAAATCCAACAGCTTTCTTAGAGGTGAATGGAACGGCAGAGGGATTCAGCTCGCTGAACACAACCGCTCGGCTCCGAAGAAAAAATCTGAATGAGTGGTTGCGAGCCAGCTCCTTTTATAACTGTATGTCCAGGGGAGTGGCATGCAAATTCCACTTGCCATTTCCCATTGGCCTTTCATCAATGATCAGAGGTGTTTGGGGCTCCCAAGGGCGATCCCTAGTGTCACTACATCGACACAACGTTGAGTGAGTGGCAGATAGGGAACAGCAATTTAGCTGGTCATTTGGTCGCATTACATTACTACATGTTAAACACCATCTATAGCCATCTTTACAGTGCAAAAGCAATAAAATACAAGGTTTTAAACAGCAGTGTATTGCACACTCAAATGCAGATTATTGATTCTCATGCACATCTCAGCAGACAAAAATAAAATAAAAATAAACTAGTACACAAAAGAAAAAAGAGTGTGATTGCCATTGACACAGTTAAAGGTGACTGATGGCATTCAATTTACATAATTGCAGCACTTTACCTCGGCAGCAGCGTCTCTTGTCTTTCCGTCAACAATTTTAAGACTTCTGCGAACTATATTTTATCATTATTTTATGTAAGATATTTAAGACTTTTTATGCCCTTAAATTTTTAAAACTGAATTTAAGGCTTTTTAATACTTTTTAAGGATCCGTGGACACCCTGTTAGTAATGAGTTGAATATGGCATTCAGAGTGACCCACAGAACAAGGGCGACATTTTATTTGTGAAGCCAAAAAGTGCAGCCAGTGATGTTTGGTCATGAGAGTGTGTTGTGTTCAAGCTCAAGTTTCCAGGTGAAATGTCTACACATTAGGGCTGCTCGATTATGGCAAAAATCATAATCACGATTTTTTGGTCAAAATTGAGATCACGATTATATAACACGATTACTCATTGACTTTGGAAACATCATGCATTTATTGAACTTATTAAAAAAAACGTGTCTTTTTAACAGTGGATTTCCTTGAACTTGAAATGTAAACTGCACTGGGTAGGGGAGGAGTCTATTGTCATGTGACAATTATTTTATGCTACATATGGTAGTCAAATAAAGGAAAGCCTCCATCTGTCAGCAGCGAAGTGAGAGGACCCAAATGCATGATGGAATGGGCTTTATTAATACAAAAAATGAAAACAAAACAAACTAAAACTACCTCGAGGAGGAAACAAGTAACAGTCCAAGACAGACGCTGATATGACTGACTGGGTTGGAAGAAACGGACAAGACTGGACTGGACAAGACCGGATAAACACACCTAAAAGGGAAAACATCCACACGAACTGACAAAAGACAGAGAACAAAGGGAGAATAAATATGAGAGAAATAAGGAGGGTAACTAGAAGAGGCAGGTGAAATTAATGAACTAATAACAAGGCAAACAAAGGGGTATGGCTATCACTAAAGACTGAGGAGCATGTGGCAAAGAGAAACCTGAACAAAGCCACGTACTCACTCATACAAAACACATGACAGACACAGACTATACAAGACCTGAATGCACACCACAAAGTAAAAACAATGCAATGCACACACCAGACCACAAATAACAAGACAGGAAACATGAGTGTCAGAGTTCAGCCACAAAGTCTATAAACACAACCAACAGAGGTGGCTGAACCCTGACACCATCACCACCATTAACAGCAGGGATGCTCATAGCTCTATGGAATGAGATCTACTTTTTCATCATGTTATTGCAGCAAGATCTACCATGTACAATAAAGGCTATACATTATCACAATACCACAATTTCAGTAGTCGGTAGTGAAATTTGATGATTATCAATACCAGCTTCAAAACCAAAACAAATAATAACTAATTAATATGTTAATCATGGAAGAATGGTTTCAAGTTCTTAGGTAATTTATTCAAGACTAGTAAACAGTCAGTAATAAAAATAACAATAAAAACAGCAATGAATAAAAATAGATTAAAAATAATAGAACAAACTAAGAAAATTCTGTGCTTTTTTAAAAGCTTTAAATATTTTTAACAACAGTAGGCTATTAAGCATTCAAGCAAACATTCAGAATGAAATGCAACATAAAACTACTACTGGTTTTACTGTATGATTATAATACATTAATACTTTTTAAAGCTATTAAAGTTACCCTGTCAAGAGCAATGAGTGTTTTCTCATTTTCTTGTTACGGTTGTTTGACTATTATAATGACACACTACACTAGATAGAAGCAGGTCTATTAGCTTACATTTATACTTACAAGTCCTACATTTTAATACAAATCTGCTTTTTTCTCTGCTGTTTATGTTCACTTTAGACATCAATCTCTTTGTTTACACAAATACCTCACCAAGACGGGCATTTTGGCAGAATTTTGAAATGTATTTGACTGTTCAGGTGCGCATTAGCACGAGCATTTTCAGAACACACGCACATGTTCAGCACACACACATACGCCACCTGTCAATCAAACAGAGCACAGCTGTTACTAGATCGCTAGCAAATTATTACAGAGTGCTCTGGATTACTTTCAACAGAAGAATAAGAATATTAACTTTCTAATAAGTGGCACAGGCCTAGGCTATCACAAATATAGCTGGTTATTTTTTCATTACTGACGTTTTAATCAGTCTGCTTGTACGGTTGGGCAAGTAAAATTATCTTTCACTTGCCCCTTTAAAAATCCACTTGCGGACAAGTGTTAATGTCGAGCCCTGAGTAAATATTATATACAACATTCTCCGATAAAAAAAAAATTTCTTCTGCAGTATAGCTCCTAAAATAAATATATTTTGTTTTAAAGAAGTTTTAGATATTATCTTTGAAAACAAGCCAAAAATGACTAATCAAAAATGTATTTTGTTCCAGTGTATAATGGGCTAAGATTACACTCTCTCACCTTTATGTACAATCCATCTTTAACTCACAAAAAACAAACTTTCTCTTCTTAATAGAGCTGCTTATTGCCGATTTTCTTCATGATATGATACACTCAGTGAACATGACACATAAACTCGAAAAGAAACGTCCCTTTTTCAGGACACTGTATTTTAAAGATAATTTTGTATAAATCCAAATAACTTTACAGATCTTAATTGTCAAGGGTTTAAACAATGTTTTCCATGCTTGTTCAATGAACCATAAACAATTAATTAACATGCACCTGTAGAACGGTCGTTAAGACACTAACAGCTTACAGATGTTAAGCAATTAAGGTCACAGTTATAAAAACTTAGGACACTAAAGAGACCTTTCTACTGACTCTGAAAAACACCAAAAGAAAGATGCCCAGGGTCCCTGCTCATCTGTGTGAACGTGCCTTAGGCATGCTGCATGGAGGCATGAGGACTGCAGATGTGGCCAGGGCAATAAATTGCAATGTCCGTACTGTGAGATGCCAAAGACAGCACTACAGGGAGACAGAAAGGACAGCTGATCGTCCTAGCAGTGGCAGACCATGTGTAACAACACCTGCACAGGATCGGTACATCCGAATATCACACCTGCGGGACAGGTACAGGATGGCAACAACAACTGCCTGAGTTATACCAGGAACGCACAATCCCTCCATCAGTGCTCAGACTGTCCACAATATGCTGAGAGAGGCTAGACTGATGGCTTGTAGGCCAGTTGTAAGGCAGGTTTTTACCAGACATCACCAGCAACAATGTCGCCTATGGGCACAAACCCTGGACCAGACAGGACTGGCAAAAAGCACTCTTCACTGACGAGTTGTGGTTTTGTCTCACCAGGGGTGATGGTCGGACTCAAATTTATCGTCGAAGGGATGAACGTAACACCGAGGCCTGTACTCTGGAGAGGGATCGATTTGGAGGTGGAGGGTCCGTAATGGTCTGGGGCGGTGTGTCACAGCATCATCGGACTGAGCTTGTTGTCATTGCAGGCAATCTCAATGCTGTGCATTACAGGGAAGACATCCTCCTTCCTCATGTGGTACCCTTCCTGCAGGCTCATCCTGACATGACCCTCCAGCATTACAATGCCACCAGCCATACTGCTCGTTCTGTGCGTGATTTCCTGCAAGACAGGGATGTCAGTGTTCTGCCATGGCCAGCCAAGAGCCCGGATCTCAATCCCATTGAGCACGTCTGGGAACTGTTAGATCAGAGGATGAGGGCTAGGGCCATTCCCCCCAAGAAATGTCCAGGAACATGCAAGAACTGGCAAATCTGGTGCAGTCTATGAGGAGGAGATGCACTGCAGCACTTAATGCAGCTGGTGGCCACACCAGATACTGACTATTACTTTTGATTTTGATTCACTATGTCGTGAGCCATCACGTTATAATCTAGCTGCAGCAAATGCGTGCGAGTGACAAGCGTCCCCGCGCCACAGTGTGCATCAGCCGGGTGCGGTTTCAATCTCTTACCCAGTCACTTCACGCAACTCATAGATGCGGCGCTGACGGCACAGATAAATGCCAGTTTCTGAGTTTATTTTCATAACCCACTTCCTTATTATTTGAAATTTAATAAAGGATGGTTTAAAGATATAATGCCGGGGTGTTTCATTGCAAAACGGAATGTGGCACAATAATCGTTTTATCTCGATTATCTTGTTTTCATAATTGCTGGAAGTCAAAACCGTAATTGAAAATAAAATTTGATTATTTGCCCAATCCTACCACAGTTTGGTGCAAAAAGAGTTGTATTTTTATTTTTAAATGATGTAATGCATTCTACAGGAAAACATATTTCATTAACCATTTTCCCTAGCCTAAACTCCAACCATTAACCATTAAACATTTTATTTTAGAGGAAAAATGCAACCTCTGAATCATGCTCTCCTTTGTTTATGTAAATGTTCCCACAGGATAAGAGGATCCTGCGTCTCGGAGGTTGCTTAAACAATGTGGTATCAGAAGCAGTAGAGGAAAATGTGTTCAACTGATGCAAAAATGTCTGATGGGGGATGGGACTTGTCAGTAATTCGGTTGAATGGGGTTGATTTCAGGGTATATCAACTTTCAGAGGCAACAGATTTCTTGTGTGATCATGTTGGATGTGCCTACGGAGGCAACATTTTAAGGCATCATAGGAATGCCTCCGACAACAAGGCTGTTCCAAAAAGTAGACAACTTAACTATGCTTAATTATACAGAACAGTTTTAGCCAAATTCTAAGGCAGGATTCCCTTTATTCTTCACAGTGAAGGTAATCTCAGAATGCAATGCAACAAGCTCAGTGAAAAAATAAAAAAATATAACATGGCAAACGATTTGAGATAAATTGCCTATAGTAAACTTCTGTTTAATTCAATATTAAAAAATATTATTTTGCCCAATATTTGTCTCACGAGAAGACATTATTGGCAATTTTTGTTTCTCATGCACTTCACCTGAGGAGTGCATATGGTGCCTATGCAGAGTGTTCCAAATCAGTTATTTATAAGGTTCCATTACAGTTAGGGTGCTGCCTTGGGAGGCAGCTGCCTATGTAGGCAAGTTTTGGATCAGAGCTCTTGACTAAGTAAGTATTAATACCCCTTATTTGTCTCTATCACAACTGGATGTTATTAGGAATTTAAACATTATTAAGAAGAGCAGACAGAAGGTGTTTGATCACTGCTTGAACGCACACATTGCCTAAGGGCATAATTGAAAACACACACAGCTGAGGAGTCTCTTTATTCCTCCTGTCCAATAGACTTTGATCTAATGAAATTGAGAACAACCTCAGCTCTATGTAGTAAGAGTCCCAAAGGAAACACAAGTCTAAACTGTTACCTCGCACAGTGGAGGATGTTTCCACTTAATCAATGCATATTATGGCTTAAAATAGTCAATGATGTCCTAGGTAAGTAAATGATGACAGAATTTTCATTTTTGGGTGAACTATCCCTTAAAGATTTTCTCTTATAAGCGTAGAATGAGGCCTGATGGACTCCAGGAGCCTCTGCTATAGTTCACTCCTGCTTTGGATCAGTTCTACCTTGGCCTTCGGCATTATCTAACAACTTTCAAAAGTGAAGCGCAGGTGACTGAAGATATTGATTCAGGCTATGCTTAACACATCAAGGGTGGTGCTTTCAAAGGTTCCTCCAACACACATTCAGTACCCTCCACACTGTGACATCACCCCAGAGAGAAAGGACAGGCCTCTGGGATTGAAAGCAACCTTTCAATTAAGCCAAGAACATTTCTGGGCCTGTCTGGGGTTTGGAGAATGACATTTTCAAGGTAATCTTCATTGTTAATTCTGTGATAACTGAAAACCTGGTATGATGGAATTTGTCTTACTATATTAGAGTTGAAATTTTGAATTTCATTGAACAGACAAACAGATGTGCCTTCGTCTAACAATTTCATCATATTTGTCACTGATTTTTAAGCTGATTTGGCACTGATCTTTAGACTGCAGTTCTCAAATGTACATAAACCAATGGGGGTTACTGTGGATAAGTGATGTCAATAGTACCGGTACTTCGGAACTAAGCCGATACTAAATATTGTGTTTACTATGCGTCCTAAGTAAATATTAACAGTCAGGTGGCATACTTTTAAAAAAAAAAAAAAAAAAAAAAACTGATTCTCTCCAAAATATTGGATCTGTGCATTAAAGGGATAGAGTATTCCAGTTCAAATATATAAGGCCGGGCATAGAAATGCATCCATTCTTCTATTTAAAACTAAGAAATTTTATGAATAAGTTCTCTAGTTTGTGTGCAGCTGTGTTGTGTTTTGTTTTTACTGGTGCTGTGGCGGACCTTTTTTAGATCAACAAAACAAATTTTCGCTTGAACACCACATCTCGTGAGTGGGGGCTGCGTGAACTGTTCCTCTCGCACAGTCTCATGAACAGGCACAGGAGATCAATGGTTGGTCAAGAGTTTCACTAAATAATCAATAAGATTTCAGTTTGTTTCTTACCAAACCTTATCGTATGCTTTCAGAACAAGGCATGAGGTGCATACAATAATTTATTAGACTTCTGAATTATACTTTTGGGTCCTTTTGAAGCTTGAAGAGGTGGTCACCATAAACTGCCACTGCCATCACTGAGCACAATTATTTTTTTTCACAATTTCTCCCTTTGTGTTAAGAAAAAGAACAAAAGACATATTGGGTCTTAACAACACAGGGGTGTGTAAACGTGTAAATGCAGCCAAGTAAATCAAACAACAACATTGACAATAAAAAACAAAAAAATACTCACTGCTCATATCTATGTTTTGTATTACTTACTGTATACTTTGGAATACTGATTACTTGGAAAAAACTGAAGCAATATTTATTTAACTGAGAATACTTGAAGGCTACATACCATTGTTTTAATTTAGTAAGTTAACATTTACATTTAAAGCTCCACTATGGAAGATTTTTGGTTTACAAATTAATAAAGGTCCATGATTTAGCTAGTACATAACAAATCCGTGTTCAAAACCCTGTCCTTGCCTTATCATGATTCACTACATTAAGCCTACATTAATAGTTTTTATTTTTAGCTGTCGTGTCAGATTTAGCGCAAAATCGCAGGCTTACATTTCATGTGTGTGGCGGCTGGGGAAGTTATGGCTGTTCAGTCAGTTCAGGACAGCAACGGTAGGACATCAGTCTCCGGAAGGATGTTTAAATGTTAACTGTTTGGCAAAGTTGTTTACTTGCTATAATGCTTGGATATGTTTTCTGGTTATATAGGTTGTCATGCTTTAATGAATCAAACATTACTCGGGGGATACTGTGTTTACCGCTTGAGATGCGTTTCATAGATTTCTTTTCTGGTGAAGTTAGAGTAACATGTTTACTAATATTCATGACTTGCTGCAATTTTAAAGTTCTTTAAATGTGTGTGCAGCTGTTTTCTCATTACCTTTACCCCAGTCACAGAAATGCACAAGTTGTTTTATCACTTATCACAACTTTCCATTGCCCATTTAACAGATAGTGTTGAAACAGTGCGTACAATTTGAAATTGCATCTAAAAGCCACTACAGGTGCAAGGTACAACAAGGTAGTTCCCCATGAATGTATTCTCCTCTCAAGTTTTTTATAATGTTTTGATTTTATATCACAGAAATGTACATATTAATTTGTTTAGCGTGTAAACATATCTCTATTATAACTATTATAATGGTTAAGAAAACTGTTTATTATTGTAATTGTTAAATTGCATATTTCTGCATATTATTTTCATGTTTAATAAAGTATATTACATCCCCATAATTATTGAATCCTCTTTTTGAGTTTAAAGTTTTATTTTGTGCAGTACAAAGGCCTACTATTACAGTATTATGGTTTACTTGCACTGTCCACTGAGACTGCACTGTAGATTGTAATCTAAAAAATACAATAATTAAAGGTCTTCCATTAAACTCTTATCAGCCATATCACAAGTATCCCCTGTTAATATGTGTAGTACAATACAAACATTAATATGGAAAAAAGACTTAAAAGAGCATATTAAAATGTAAATAAGAGTGTTGTTTACCTTCCTCAAAGCAAGTAATATCTCTGTTATAAATGTGTAGTCGAATAGCATAATTTCAAAATGAAAATAGCATGTGGTGATATTCTGCAGGTGAATATCTCTGAGTGATGACAGGTAACCTCAACCTATAAGATTCACCTGTGCAGAAGAGCAGTGCTGAAACACATTTGACGTGAAATTTTAGGTTTCAACCACAGATCCGTAGTGCAGCTTTAACTGTAATAATTCAGCAAAGGAGTGTGTTCAATAGCATTTTAGTATCAAAATTAAAAGTTGTAGTGAAATTGGTAATAAGGTATTGGTATTGACTTCTGAAATTTTGGTACAACAACCCCATTGTAAATTATGCTGTAATTTACTCATATAAATGACAAAATTCACTGTATTCAATGTACACTTTTAGCTGAATTTCATAATAAATGCAAACAGTGCTTTTGTTAATAAACAAAGTATACTATACAACCACCATGTTGACTTTTTGTTTAGAAAAAACATTTTTCTGTGGCAGACACCAGCTGAAACTCACATCACTACTCCAAAAAACTCATGCTTGGCCGTGGAAACGACGACATCTGCTTGGCATAGTGCTCTGAGGTAATCTTCCTTACTGGGCATGAAACCCCAGTGCTGGATGTGGTCAACCAACTGTTCTTTGGCTTCAGCAAAGATTTCTATAGTGGGAAGAAAGGGAGAAAGGGACAGTGGCCTCAATACCAATGTGTAGTAATTAGCGAAGAGAGGGATGTTTAAAGTTTTGGTCATATTTTGCGAGGAGATAAAATAAGCAAGGTCATCATAAATTTGGACATAAAATGGCAAAGGGCACAAATAATCAATAACATGATTCTATTAGCAAAATCAAAATAGATTAAAACCGTTTCAACGTGATTGCCTTCCGAGCAATCGTAAACATAATTTCATAACATGAGCAACCTTTACGGGCTGTTTATGCCACAATAAAAGTTTGCATCTCAGTATAAGAGATTGTGTTTCCTGTAAGCCTCATTTTGGCAGTGCAAGTCAGTGTTGGAGTAAGCGTGCACACAAATTAAATTAACCCAGCGCCATAAATACTCAAGACTGTCCGAAAGATATTAAAGAGTAATTGTCCACTAATGGGGAGTGTATTTTGCCAATGAAGTGCTGCCTGTGTGTGATAAACAGACAAACTTTAAACCTAAAGCTATCCACTTAACAAATTTTGTTTCAAAGTTAAATACAGTCCTTGCAATAACATTTATGAACACAAAAGAAGACATTCAACAAAGGTGTCTTTCAACAAAATAATTCAATGAAAAATACGGAGAGAAAAGATTATAGAGAAAGAAAATAAATGAACATTAATAACTTTGAGGTCTCATTTTTCTCTTGTGTGTAGAAAAAGTATTACAAATTAATATTCAAGTCCATTACTTTTGTACTTGTACATTTATGTTTAATTTAAATACACTTAATTATATTCATACATTCAAGGAATCCCTACAGCACACAGCATACCTGGAACATCATTGAAGGTCTCTTCCAGAACAGAAATTTCAAAGCTCAGATGTCGTTCTTTGAGTTTCAGTAAGGTCTGAAAGAACAGCTGTGGGTCTTTGTCATGTTCCCTTTAGTCAGAAAGACACACATATGGAAACAATAACATAATTTCAAATTAATTATTAGCAGGGAATAAAAACAATTATCACCAGGGAATGTTATGAGCCAGACACCATACAGAATAAATGAATTAAAAAATATACAGTAAAAACAAAAGTTAAAATTGCGAGGTAAAAAAAAAAAAAAAAAAAAAAAAAAAAATGTCCATGTTTGACAATTTAAATTGGTTTTACAGAAATCTGTAAACAAATCTAAATGCTAATACATTTATTTACATCTGAGGTACAGTACATGGTATGAGTTCTGAAAGTTCCCTTTCGAATCACAGACCATATACCTTAATTACACATCTGAAAGCTGGGGCCACATGTTCTGTCACTGTGATCCAGGCAGGCCGCTGATTGCTGGTGTGCTTCCATTAAAATTTTGAGCTCTGCCAAGAGATCTGGTCTGCAGCTTTCTCAAAGGCTGAATTCTAAGTCAATCACTGGCAATGCTTCATTAGTTCAAAAATAGTTCCCTCTGAAGTGTGCCTTCAATTTCAAGGCACACGTTACAGATTTTAATAACATTACATCTGGAGTACTTTAAAGAATAATATCTTGCTAAATGCACTTTAAAAGGGTATATCATATAAATTCTTCTATTATTATATTTTTTTTCCCAATGAGGTCCACTGTTTTTATTCATATTTTATTTTTTGTGACCATTCCATTGTCCCTTAGAGCTTAACTTTTTTTTTTTTCTACTGCACTTTTAAGACTTTTATTTAAACACCCTCTTCACACGTAAAATGAGATATAATTTACCTCACAAAAGCTTTGGGTAGGACGTTGTTAGCACTGCCCCAATAACAGGCAAAGTCTGCATTACTATGAAATAGAAACCTTGTTAAAAAAACAGACTTCAGCTACTCTCTCTAAAAGGGATAGTTCATCCAAAAACCCACCCTCACCCTCATGCCATTCAAGATGTGTTTGGCTTTATTTCTTCTGCAGAACACAACATTTTTAGAATAATATTTAAGCTCTGAAGCTCCTCAATGCAAGTGAATGGATACCAAAATTTTGAAGGTCCAGTAAGCACATAAAGGCAGCGTAAAAGTGGACTCCAGTGGTTAAATCCATATCTTCAGACGTGATATAAGTGAGGGTGAGAAACAGATCAATATATCAGTCCTTTTTTTTACGATCAATCCCCACGTTTACTTTTAAATTCTTCTTATGTTTTTGGCAATTCACATTCTTCATGCATATCGCCAACTACTGGGCAGGGAGGAGAATTTATAATATAAAAGGTCTTAAATATTGATTTGTTTCTCACCCACACCTATCATATCACTTCTGAAGATATAGATTTAACCACTGGATTACTTTTCATTTTAAATAAATATATTATTATTTTATGCTTTCTTTATGTGCTTTTTTGGAGCTTCAAAATTAGGTACCCATTCACTTGCATTTTGAGGACCTACAGAGCAGAGATATTCTTCTAAAAATCTTTGTTTGTTTTCAGCAGAATAAAGAAAGTCATACACATCTGGGATGCAATGAGGTTGAGTTAATGATGAGAGAATTTTCATTGTTGGGTGAACTATTCCTGTAACACTTGGATCCTTCAGAAGGATATGTAGAGTTGCAGGTGCTACACACAGACAGAAACAACTGTTTTGGCTTGATTTTCTATTTTGACTTGATTCTGTTTTATTGAGTAATTATTCTTATTTTTCTGAATAGAAGATTGCATATATTATGTTAAATGCAAATAATGCAATTATGTATTGTGTTTATTTTGAAAAGCTGCAATGAAGAAATCCCAGATTTATATGCTAAGTATATACTAAGTATGTAGATGCACAGAGGTATGCATGGAACAACGCATCACAGCCATGTCCATTTTCCTTTCATTTTTTTTCTCTCAAGTAAACTAGAAAAAAAAAAAAAAAAAAAAAGAAAAGAAAAATGACATCTGTCTCTTGGATCATTATTTAAAACTTTCACTACAACAGAACAAAGTTTGACAGGCAATCTCAAAATATTACTTGATTTTTTTTTATTATTATCATTATTTTTTTTTAGCAATAATAGTATCGATCCTACTTCCTTCAAATTTTTGTAAGTAGCTATATAATAATGATACAATCCCTTTAAATTGTACTTTTTCCCACGGGACGCTCAGTAAGCAAGTGTTTTTGCCTAATCACCTGTGATGTGTCTGCTATTTCAGACTGTTCCACGGTTGGATCATCTCTAGCTTTATTCTACAGTCAAAAAGCCCCCAATCACGGCTAGCCCTCATGCTAAAAGCCCGTCTAATGAGAAGCTTGCCTCTGAACGACCCTCAATGCATGGGTTTAAAATCCTTCTCTTTGACCTAAACTGTGCGCCTGAAGTACTTTCAAAACCCTGACAGTTAAGTGATCATCCGTGAGGCTCATTCACTTGATAAAACAGAGGTATGCTACTGAACAACGCCTTGCAGAGCTCATACATATCATACAAAAAGGACTTTGACAAATCTCTGAGCTCGTCAGCACTGCCGTTCTGTATACCGTGTCTGAGAACAAGCTCTCTTCACAAAAATGATCATGTTGAAGGTCAAAAACAATTACCAGGGCAGAAGCGCTTTGACAAAAGACACCTCCCACTTGGGTGGAATCTCTTTAGATGAGGTATTAGTGAGGGCTTATTTCCTCTCATTTCCGGTTCTTTTATGTTGCCTTTTCCCCCATGGCTTGACGTTGATTCCCTCATTAATTTTGCAGCCTCTTTGATTCGCTACATTGTGGATGTGACTGCTACCTCCTCCGGTCTAAGACTGGTTGACCTGCAGGGACGTGACATGGCGACTGCAGGGATGCCTAATACCCAGCCTGTCAGTCTAGTAACTAAAACAGACTACATGAGTCCGTGATGCCTTATTTCCTACTGACAGCATAGCAGAGGGTTAATTAATATGTCAGTTATGTTATGCAGGGATTGCTGGGGCTCAACGTGCCTCTCACGCTAAAAATGGGAGAGAGGAGACCCACGAACACACAACACACATAAACACAAGTTCACAGAAATACACTTGCAGCTGCTGCTTGTCGAAAATGTCAGAATATTGACTGAATTAATGCAGATTATTAAATCTAAAACATGTAGTAAGAAATGAGTAAGAAATGAGTAATAAACAAATACAGTTATAAATTAGGTATTAGAAACATTCTAGCAGCTACATTTAAGGGCAATGTCAAATGTGGACATTAATGAGGTATAACAAACTTATGGTTGACCCAAATAATGTAAAAGGAAAAAATTGCCACGCGTTGCTTCTATGGATTCTTGTATGAAACACACTGACCAAAAGATTACATAAAAGCATACATGAAAAAATATATAGGGGAGATCAAGGCTAGTTGTCACACTTTTTACCCCAGTGAATATTTCCCAGGGATGGTTTATTTTTAAAAGTCAATATATAGACACATACCATAACATTTTGACAACACAAAAGCTATTGAATGTTTACATAGATATTGCCAGGTAAAAAATTACAGTCCATGAACATACAGTATGTTGACCTTGTAAGCTAGCGGGGCATGCTGTCACATTATATGGGGTGAGTTGTCACATTGGAACCTGCTATTAAACATTTTTTTTTTATACACTTCTAAGCTAAATTTAAACGTTAACCATTATTAAACACAAAACATATTCAGGAAACAACAAAACATTTAAAAAGTAACATACTAAAATATTTTTTATTACAACAAATATGTAATAAATACATTATATATATATATATATATATATATATATATATATATATATATATATATATATATATATATATATATATATATGTGTGTGTGTGTGTGTGTGTATAATGGATGAATACATTAATAACATTTAAAAGACAATTGACAACTTGTTCCGGTCTCCCCTATAAATGTTTGTTATTTCCCACAACCAAAATGGCGAGTTTAATCACCCTTTGACCTCAGTGTGCAATGAGACAGAAACCAAATAAAACAAATAAGAAAAAAGGGTTCTGCAGGGACCCGACAAATCCTCATTAGCAATCATCCGGTACCACTTAAAAGAATATGATCCTCTCATTTAGACAGCTATGATTAAATATTCCCCTTTAAGTTGCACCCATGAGGTGCATGTTTTAAAATTCAAACTCTATTTACTGCAAAAGCATGACGTTAAAGGTTTCAAATCAGAAGGAAATGAAAGGGCTAATTAATGGGGCTCTTGAAAGCCCAGGACTCGGTTATCTGGGGATTGATTAGGGTCAGCTGAAAATAGTGGAGGCAGAGCTGTCGGTAAAGCAAGACAAAACAAAAACTGCAATTGTGTGGATCGTATTCCTGCTGTTTCTCTGCGGGGAGGGACGTATGCTGTGTCTTAATGAGGGAGTAACAGCTATAGATGAATAGATGTGAGAATGTATGTGGTGACGTTTTTGATTACGTTATGACACAGTAAACAATTTGCTTTCTGATTCTTGGCAATAGATTGTTTGTGCAAGTTTAATGGGCTTGTTACCCACACTTGTCCACACAAAATCTGCACCTTCAGAATACTGGAGAAATCTCAGCAGATTTCCACAGAATTGGAACTCCAGTTATTCACAAGTTCTGCTGTACAAATTCCCTACCCCTTGCGTGTTTGTTTATTAAATATTCTGGTTAATTTGATTTTGATTTCAGCTACCAATAAGAATGTAGTACTCAGCTGGGTTTAACACATTTTACCATATTTAAATCCATTCCACAGAATTCTGCAGATTCCCCCCCAAAAAAATCATTATTGTCCCATGATTCATCAGATTTAATTGTGTGCAAACATCACAAAGTCAAATATTTTCTTGAATGCTGCCTTCGTTTCCATGCCAGGTTAAATTCCTTTGTGGTGTTTTCAGAACTCTAACACAGCAAGTCCTTCCAAGTGCAGTCCCTCTATAATGTCGGTCTCAGTGGCATGGCTTTGGCGATGAGAAGGGTGCAGGAGGAGCCAAGAGACTGGGCATGATCCGTGCCAGCACAGCGTGGTGATGCGTCAGTGCCCGCATCTTTTTTACTTAGTGATTAGTGCCCACTGCACAGTCTGGGAGGAACAAGAGATTTCAAGACAACCTATGGCAGAAAAACCTGAATGCATTGCGTAATTGCCTACGGAGAATGATAGCTTGAAAGACAAAAGTAAGTAAAGTAAGTACAACTTATTTATACAGACGTCACAAAGTGCTTCACAATAAAATACTAAAAAACAAATAAGAAACAGAGTAACAGATATTAAATGCAGACAACCAGAATAAAAACATGAAACAAGACAATATTTAAAAAAAAAAAAAAAGCAAGTCTAAACAAGTGGGTCTTTAGCTGCTTTTTAAAAGTGTGCACAGTATCCACAGATCTTAAAGAGCACCTATTATGGTTTTTAAACATGCCTAATTTTGTTTTAAAGGTCTCATACAATAGATTTACATGCATCCAAGGTCAAAAAACACTTTAATTTGCTCATAATTTAAATTGCAGCGTTACCTTTTTTTCCCATTGTCAAAAACGACTCGTTCAATGATCCATTCTAAAGGATTCATTCTAAACTCCTCCTTTCAGAAAGCCTACTCTGCTTTGATTGGTCAGATGTCCCAGTCTGTTGTGACTGGTCTACCGCTTAGTGTTTGAGGGCAAAGCTGTTCGCGAGCAGCCAGTGAAGACCAGAGGTGGGTTTTTTGTTACCAAATTACGTAGGTTAGTACAGGAAGTAAGTCTGGAATTACTAACGACTCGTTTCAGGTGTTCAGAATCGTTTTTTTCTTTTGGGAGTCAATAACTCCATTTGTCGTGCACTTTGATTTTTGAAACTTTGCAGACTTTTTTACATTCCCAAACAGCTATATAACACACTACATGAAAGGTAATATTTGAAAAACCATAATAGGTGCTCTTTAAGTCCAAGGGGAGAGAGTTACAAAGTTTAGGAGTTACAAACTCAAAAGCTAGTCTCCTTTTGTCTTGAGCCTAGAGTGAGGAACAACCAGCAAACCCTGATCAGAGGACCTCAGATTCCTAATGTTGTTGTATGGCTGCAGTAGCTCTTTAATATAGGCAGGTGCCTGACCATGCAAGGCTCCAAACGTAATCACAAGAATCTTAAACATAAGTCCAACAGAGCCCATGTAAACCAATGTGACAATCTGGTGTGGTAGAGATTATGCATTTCAAAGGATTAAAGGGATAGTTCACCCAAAAATGAAAATTATGTTTCCAAACCTGTATAACTTTCTTTCTTGGTGGAACACAAAAGGAGATGTTAGGCAGAATGTTTGCCTCATTTCACTTTTATTGTATGTAAAGAAGTTGCAGTGAAAGTAAATGGTGACTGAGGCTTACATTCTGACGAAAATCTCCTATTGTGTTCCGTGGAAGATAGCAAGTCAGCAAGTGAGTAAATTATGACAGAATTTTCATTTTTGAGTGAACTATCCCTTTACTGCTATTGGTCACCATGAAAAACAAGGTTGCTACAAAACAAACTTCAAGGCAAATGGAAAGAAATTTAAGACCTCATCACATCAGCACCTGCAAAGAGCTGCCCTCTCTGACCATCCACCCTGGTCAGCGCCTGCAATAAGACAGTCCTGTAATCCAATGGATGAAGACCTATCCAGGCCACATGAAGATTAAAAATCTGCAACCAGTGATGATGACAAAAAAACAGAGGCTGGAAAAAAGAGAAAAGGATGAAATGGGACACACTGCCAGAGATAATCCAAGCCCCTTCTTATTTTTCCAGCAGCTCTCGCCTAAATCCTAATTTAACTCGGACTAAAGCCAACGTTTACGAAGCATGGATGTTAACAGCGCTAATCCATCTGTGTTTTGCTCAGTTTTGAAGAGATTACACAATTGGTGCTTTTGTTACTGATACAGGAGTCTGTGAATGACAGAGACATAACACAAACAAACATTGCAAAATCCCTGTGCCAGCATCAAACTTCGATACTGGTGGTCTTTTCGGTTGTTAATCTGATTTATGGGTGTTTTTTGGTAAGGAAACATATCATCACTGCCAAGAGATGAGCAAAGAGTCATGGGAGAAATATGCGGCTTGAGCAACAGTTCCTTTTTTTTTTTTTTTTTTGTCAGCCTATGGCAGATGAGGTAAAGACACAATGCTGTTTGGTTTCAACACATTCCAAGAGGAGGTCTAAAATATGGGGAGTGGAAGATATTTAAACTTCAACAAAAACCACAGAGCAATCCTGCGGGCAGTAAAATATTTTCTCATACCTCCCCCATCAGTGCTTGTTACCAAAACTCAACGCTACAGAAGTTTTCTTCTATTGCTATCACTGCAGTTGAGTTTATCTGTACATACAAACTCATTGAAAAGGAATTTAACACTGATGTCACTGACAATATTCTGATGGTGGCTTTCGCCAAAATTGGCTTTAAGACACATTGAAATAATGCTGAAAAATATTGCACGAGGGGGTTGGACCAAAGATTACACGCATACAATGGAGCCAGACATCTATCTATGCATGTTTAACGCTGTTGTACCAAAACAAGCATGTTATCCATTTTCCATGCCTTTGCCTTACTGTCAAACAATTCCCTGGACTGTCCAAAGCAAATAACCCACAGAATGGTAGTTGTATACAGGTTGCTGTTTGATGCACTTTCATGTCACAAGTGTTTGAAGTTTGACGAAAACAAGGTTCTTGCATTACAATTATGCCTGAGTGCTTTGTTTAGTAAGAATAGTGAAAGCTAGTGAGGTCATAATAAACTCAACAGACCAAAACTTATTTCTACATAAAAAATTATTAATACATTTCAACAGGTCTTTGGTGTCATAACCAGTAGTGATGCTATAAATCGGTAAGCAATAAAAGCTATCACATCTGTGTAAATCTGAGTTTGTGTTTTAACCATCCATGACTACAATTAGCCACGAGCGACAGGACATTCTGTAAAATGATTTTTCTACATTTAGGCCTCTCATCCACCCCTGAATTACCTTTTCCTCCATTGAAAACTGAGACTTTTGAAAATGCACAATATAACTGCATACTCTGGAAAACAATGACGTTAGGAAAAGAGTTCTCCAATGGACCATTTTCACAGACTGTGATGACGTTTCCGCCTTATTAAGCAGCATAAATCTAGCAAACTTTTTTTATATTTGCAATTTGTTATTATTTAGTGTACATTCATAACATTATACTTTGTATTACATTACTCTGGAATTATTTCTAAAAACAAGATTCCATAGATGCGATGATGAGGTTTCTAATACAGCTTCTAAGAGAGTGACAGTAAATCATAAAAAATAAAAAAAAGTATTTATTTTGATGTAGGGGCAAACGAATAAGAAAAATGTTAGTTGGTGTGGTCTCCCATTAACCGCTATCAAAGTTTACCTGTGGGGGCCATGCCATATGTTGCAGGGCTCCCTGTTTTTCAATTCTATTTGCAAAAGCAATGTTTGGGAGTCTAAAATGTATATACCCTATTGACACACTAAAGCTGAAGATATTAATAACCATCTTAAGACAAATGTTTTTGTGAAACATCTTATGTGCGTAAGACTTTTGCACAGTACTGTAGGTTAAATTAATGATTCATTATTAAAGGTTTCTAATGTTATTATGAACTTCTTACCAGCAATGTGGCCAGACTATGTGGAGTGGCCAAAGTTTCCCTCTCTCATCATTATCCGAACCGGACAATGACTGATTCTGTGATGACTCTTGACATGGTGTGACACTCACAGGCTCCAGGCACTGCTGCAGTTCTGCCACATTTACTTTCTCCTCAGATTCAGGTGGCTCAGACTTAGAGTCCAATGTAAGCTCTGAAGAACTGCTGGGGTTCATTAAAAGGTCACTGCTTAGACACCCTTTATTCTTTCACAGTCACTTTTGAAAAGTGAACTTTTTTTTTATTTTTTTTTATTGTAAATTTTTTATTAAGGGGCAATATTTACTTCTGAAATGGATTTCAGGTTCAAGGTTAGTAGCTCAGGGAAGGAGGAGGCGGGAACCGGCAAACGTTCAAACATACTTTAATTATAAAATAAACACAAAACGAAAGTGGCAGCCCCTCACAGACGACTGCCGCACAAACATAAACAAAACACAACGTAAATAGTCCAGGCCTGGTCCTCTCTCGTCCTTCACTGTCGTCACTCCTCCTTTTGTCATCCCGGAGCTCCTCCGTGAGACACGGCTCTCGGCCCCGCCCTGCTTGCCACACATTTATAGGGGCATCCTTTATTAACTTATACAAATACAAATGTAAAACTCATTTATGTCCAATACATCA
This sequence comes from Myxocyprinus asiaticus, assembly GCF_019703515.2. Taxonomy (NCBI): domain Eukaryota; kingdom Metazoa; phylum Chordata; class Actinopteri; order Cypriniformes; family Catostomidae; genus Myxocyprinus; species Myxocyprinus asiaticus. Next base: position 25,848,602 of record NC_059353.1, on the reverse strand, counting down.
ATTAAATCATTTGACTGAAAGACATTTTCAATCTGAACAATTCTGGCTGTTACCCTCAAAATCACATCAACATTGAATACAAAAAATACAATAAAATAAAACAGTTTAAATAATTGGCCAGTCTCTGTGTTATATTATAAATTCTCTACTGTCTACTTAGATTTCACGTTCAGTGTTTTCAAAGCACTATGGTGTCTGCAGAGGCACTCAACCCATAACAAGATAAGCCTAGAATAGAATATCAAGAAATATATCAAATGAGAGATAAATAATAATCCACTACAGACATATTTGCCACCACATTTTAAATAGCTGGTGTGTTTTGGGGCAAACTGTTTGTCACTTTTCATAGCATTTTGTCCTGAACCCTAGCTAATTTCTGACCCTTGCAATGACATCATGTGAGGCTAAAGCAATTTTTTCACAAGAAGTTATATGTAATTTCAGAATTCTATCTGTCAGTCCTGAACATCGAAATGTGTAAATGATCTTCAGTGTGGTGGTATGTTACCTCAGAGCTAAGGTGTGAATGTGGCTTTGAGCAGCTGGAGTGTGTATATCCCACTGCACTGAATGCCTGGGACGCTTGTGTGCAGGCAGGAATCTGAGGACGAAAGGTAGGGAGAAGATATATAATTATCTTTTATAAGAAATATAATGAAAAAAATGTTTTTAAAACAAGAAAGAAAGACCATTAAAAACACTATAGGAAAAACAGACTACAGAAAAAGACTGTAAACTTGGATTCTACATTCCTAACTGCAACCCCCCCCCCCCCCCCATACCCAAAGATGTTTTTTCTCTAAGCTTTATTGATTTTTATAATGAAAAACGGCACTAGGAGCAAATAATTCATATGCTACCCCAGTCAGAACATTACATGTTTGAGCAAAATAAACAAAAAAGGTAACTAAAACCACATACAAAAAAAAAAAAAAAAAACAATTTCAATGTGGCATTTCTTTTTTCCCAGCCTTAAAATATGTCGCGTGCACACCCAGAGTGATGTATTCTGCAACTATGATGATTATTACAAGTTAAAGAAGCTAAAACAAGTCACATTTTCACATAATGCTCTGCCAAAAGCAATCCATAAAACATTGAAAGCACTTTCTCCATTCTCTGCGACTGCACAGCCTATGTGCTGCCTCCATGGCACCGCAAGTCCTAATTGTAGGTTGTGCGATGGACGCTGGCCAATTAGCTGTTTGAGAGCAAGATTCCTCCATGCTTACTGACGCGCTATTATTTTTGCAGTGGAGCGAGACTGAAGGCACCGCTAAAATCCAAAAAGAACTAACCTTCAACTGCCTTAAGTGAGCATTACAGAATGACAGATATATAGCACTAAATTTAGTACTGTCTGCATAAGTACAAAAATAAGTACAAAATATGTCAAAACAGGTACAAAAGTGGTTAAAGGTTTTTTATTATTATAATTTTTATATTCATGATGCAACTTTGAGGCAGTACATATCCAAAGATTAATGAGCACTAGTACACTAACAGCAGAGACTAGCTGCTGATGCAAGCTTCCATTACAGTAATTTTTTTTTTATTTTTGGGGTAGGTTTTTTTATTTATTTATTTATATACTGTGTTTTCTTTTAAACCAATTACTTTAACATTTCCACTAACAGGGCACATTTAGGGGAAAAAAAAGACAAGTTTAGTATTCAACCTCATCATTTAAAATATTCCATGCTTTAACTGTTGTGAGACTTGATAAGATCAGAAAGAATCAACAATCAAAATAATGAAGCTATACAGTTCATTTAATTGGCTAAAAAAAGTACATGTCCTAAGTGGCACTTATATGTACATTTCAGTGAGTCACAGTCTCTGTGGTGGAGGGAAGCAATACAACATGACAGACTACTAACCGATTTAGCACGACTTTCCACAATATGTTTTGTGGATCCTTCCAAGTGCTGGAGAACTCATCAACTTTAAAACAAAGGGAGCTGTAAAGGCAGTCGAGTGTAAAGAGAGTTTCTCTCGCAGCAATGTACAGACTACTGCCCCAACTCAATATTGGGTGTATTTCTAACGGCCACTTTTTGCAAGTTAGTTGTGTACCAGTCGTAAATGATTATACAAGGAGAGAAAGCAGTGCTTAATTTCCTTTTATTCATTAGTTCTTGAGATTATCATTGAAAGTGTTTCCGGGATCTCCCATGGTATAGGACATAAACGTGCATGTGATTTTTATTAGGGGTTCCCAACATTTTGTCATCTGCATCCTGCCCTAATTATTTTACTTGACACCCTTGTAATTTTAAATGGTTAGTTACCCAAAAACCACATAAAAATAATAAATAATAATAATAAAAAATTATGTCATAATTTACTCACCCTCATGCTGTACCAAACCTGTATGACTTTCTTCTGTGGAAAACAAAAGGAAATATTGACAGAATTGTCATTTTTAGGTGAACTACTGTACTTCCTTTTGTAATATAAACCTTTGCATGTATACAGTATTACATTTTAATGAACATTTTTATTTCATTACATTTAAAGCATTGGCATTTCTATTACAATCACACAAACCCCCTGAGGTTCCCTTACAAACCCCTAATAGTTCATGAACCCCGTTTGGGAAACCCTGATCTAGATGAAAAAAGTTGGAAAAGCATTACTCAGATAGGTAAATTGAGGTCTCAACAAAAGTACCTTCAGAGATAGTTGATAAAACCACAGAATAAATGTCCATAGAGCCTCCGCCATGCTCTTATGAAGTCGTCATTCCAGACGCAATGGTCTGATCCCACACCCGTCATGGTAAATATGCATTTAGAATATGCATTGCTCATCAAAATATGAAACATCGCAGTGCCATCATCATCATTCTCCAAACATCCCCTAGACAGACAGAGTATCAATGAGAGCAGTCACTCAACAGTTCACCTCCATTAGATTATTCATTGATAAAAGTGCCAGGGAAGAGTTTTGCAATGAATGAATTAACTAACAGATGTGGACAGGGGAGCCAGGCTACTTAAAGCTACACTAAAGAGATGACAAGAAGGTGGTTGCGGCAAGGTATGAGCGATGGAGCTGCCTCACAAGCTGGGAGGAAAATTTCATTTCAAGGGCCATTTTGAAAATTACAACGAGGAGGTTTTGACTAAGCAATAAAAATGCAGCCGTGTCCACCGGCGGGAGAGGGAGAATGCCACCAATTAGGTTATTTATAAATCAGATGCAATTCCAGTGATGACTTTTACCTTGCATTTGATTAAATGTGAAAAGCTGGTTGGGGGGAAAGAGGGAGAGAGAAAAAAAATCAAAGTCAAAAATCATTTCATCTAATTTCCTTTATTGGCAATAATCACAAGCGGTCTCTTTTTCCCAGGCTAATGAAAAATTCTATTGATCTAGATGTTGGCCCATGCAACGACTCAGAAGTGGAAAGAGCTACTACATGTGAGCTGTGCTGAGTTTCTCCGGCAAACCTGCAGTTTGGGGAGTTCTTCTGTGAAGCTCAGGGGGCTTAGCACTATCTGCCCACTGAGCGAAAGCGACCGATCACGCAAAGGTTTAATGCGGCCAAGTGTGTCGTTTTGAAAGCACCGTCGCTAGCATTAGTCTCATCAGCGTGGGCACTCTGTAGGGTGGCCTGACAGAGGTCTGGTGTGATGGACACAGGAGACCTGAAGAGAGCCTCTGAGATGTGAAAGGAGAAGGTCATTACTGCAGATTAACATCTACATTCATCATTACCAACTGACCTCATAGTCAAATGCCTCAAATGCCAAAGCTCCTGCCCCAGCCATGGCACATAGCCTGGACTACAGTCTACTCTACGTGACATCGAGATAAAATATCATACCTCTGAGGGCAGCGGGGCGAGGATTTCAAATAGTACACTGACACAGGGTAGGGCTAAAGTAGGTCACAGGAGGTAACTAAATAGAGGACCTGTAGAGGTTTTCAATGGCTCAACAGCGTCACCTCATTTCCATTTAACGCAGATGACGGATATGATCGTAATGGGTTGTGGAACACGTAAGCGATGACAGACTTTCTGTATTATGTAATGTGCATATGGCTTACCAAATCTGATAAGGAATGGGCAGATTTCATCATGACTGCATAAGCCATGACATCTGTCATGTGAAGCAGGTACATACCAGCCTGAACACTTCAAACAAAAGATCAGCATTTCTGTCCCCTACAAGTACAAAGCAGTTCAAAACATCTAACAATGTTTTCAGAGATGTAGAAGAAAGTTTGATGTTGAAATTGACAGTTGAACTTTAATGTTGTTTTGGAATAGAGATAACTGTTGGTTTCCCTTGTTTTCTATATGGAAGATACCAGAAAGAGCTTAGTTTAAACTGAACATTAAAAAGTTATAGCAATTCATGTAAATGTGGTGTTTTCGCTGAGATTAATAAAGGCACAGTTGTGGTTGTGTTTCAATTACACAGTGCACCTACTGCATGCTATGATGTCATGTTCTTCAGACTGACCGCATTTTAGATATGCATGTTGTTTCTTTTTTTTCATGAGGATGAACAGGTGTTGGCATGATGAAAAACATCATGTACACTACGTAGAGAATATGGTAACTTTAGCCAAACTCACACATGACTCTTCTAAGCGTTAATCGGACTTCAGAATTCAGTTAAATTCATCAGTTGGAATTTGAAATTGAATTGACCAAGCCCCACAGGATGTTAAATTGGAATTGGAATGACGGGAAGAGGAATTTACTGAATTTCAATTCAAATAAATTCAACACAGCCACACAACAGAGAACTGCATTAGTCCAACAGTTTTGGGACAAAACATAATTATTAATAATTGCTCAATAATTTTTACAAATTATGCCTATTTATTCCCTAATCCATAGAAGAAGAAAAAAATTCTCAACTGATTAGACATATTTCTCTAAACTACACTCACTGAGCACTTTATTAGGAACACTATGGTCCTAATAAAGTGTCCGACGTAGTCTTCTGCTGTTGTAGTCCATCCGCCTCAGGTTCGACATGTTGTGCATTTTGAGATGCTATTCTGCTCACTACAACTGTACAGAGTGGTTATCTGAGTTACCGTAGCCTTTCTGACAGCTCGAACCAGTTCCATTGACTTCTCTCATCAACAAGGCATTTTTGTCCGCAGAACTGCCACTCAGTGGATGTTTTTTGGTTTTTTGTCACCATTCTGAGTAAACTCTATAGACTGTTGTGCGTGAAAATCCCAGGAGATCAGCAGTTACAGAAATACTCAAACCAGCCTGTCCGGCACCAACAATCATGCCACGGTCGAAATCACTGAGATCACATTTTTTCCCCATTCTGATGGTTGATGTGAACATTAACTGAAGCTCATGACCCGTATCTGCATGATTTTATGCATTGCACTGCTGCCACACAATTGGCTCATTAGATAATTGCATGAATAAGTAGGTGTACAGGTGTTTCAAATAAAGTGCTCAGTGAGTTTAAGTACAATACTGTTAAAACAATTAACACAGACCATCAGAACAGATTTTAATTTTGCCAAACAGCTTTACAACTTGAAATTGAAATGCATTATTAAAGGTTACCCTAAAGAATCTAAATGAATTTTATTCCATTGTGATTCTACTTCGTTAAATATAAATTTGAATTACAATTGTGTATCCTGTTTGCTACCTGCATTCAACTTCAGGAATTGGATTGGAAAGCAAAAGGCATTCTCAATTTAATTCAAAATGGCACGTAATCCTGGCTCTCCTTGAGTAACCTGAGTACAGAACTCAGATGCAGAGTCTTTGTCTTCCAGACAATATGTGGAAAATGTATGCATGTTTATACGTCTTAACATGGTTCAATATCCCCCCTCATCGAGAGCAAACAATTAATGAACGCATATTTTTGCTTTTGCTTTATAAAAACCTGCTTGTCCTGATTGCATCATGGCAAAACCTATGGCCACGAGCCAGATGCTTGGGACAAATCTCTGAAGCCTTGATTCATTCCTATTTATCACGGTTCGCTCCTAGCACTTGAAAGCACCATATGGACTCAATTGTGGTTCGTTCCTGGCACATGTGATCTAAAGATCAGACGCATGCCATATCTTTGGGTTTTTACCATTGGATTATTTTCACAGGGCACATACTGAGGAGTCCTCGTGCCACAATGATGGAGATTCCTTTTAATGATGTCCTTGGAGCACGAGGTGGTGGAATACAATGTCAAAGAAACAAATGAGAAAAGGTGCCCGCCAGATGTTTCACCAACAAGATTAAGCGCTTGGCGGTTTGATTAAGAAAGCCCATCTCCTCATCACTCCATCCTGCCCACATTAAGGCTTAAGAGCAATCAAAAAAGAGAGCGATACAGGATGAGTAGCAAGGCGAATGAGGATTTGGAGCGTGGGTGCCAGCTGATGTTTCTGACCACTGGTGATCAAGTCTGAGGGAGTATGGTGATATCAAGAGTTCCACGGAGACCTGAGCAAGTACTTAATAATAATTAAAGAAAAATGTTCCCTGCATCAATCTTCCAACATTTCAATAATGAAGAAACAATTTGTCTAAAAAAGTACAAACTCTGAGATTGGCATTTCTCAGTGCAGTCAGAGATGCTTCTATGAGGTGCGAGAGAAATTTAAACCAATCCAGACAAGCTGGAACTTTCTTGCACGTTTGCCACAGCTTCGATCGCAATCCAATTTCGATACTGTGATACATTGCGATGTACTGAATCATGACTTACTGTACATATCATGATGTGTATCTTATCGTGAGGTACTTGCCGATACCCAGCCTTAATGACTATGTTGCAAAAGCAGCTTTTAACAGTTTTGAGTATTTAACATGTTTGTGCTGGACCAACTGCCAATTTCCAATACACTGGAATAGTTTTCTCAACTGTCTAGGGATCAAATAACTGAATCAATTCCAAAATGGTGTATCAATTCAGTGTTCTTTAAATGCCAAGTTTTACACATTTCTTTTTTTGGGACCAAAGGACCAGAAACACGCATACTCTGCTCTTCTCGGAATGTTCAATTAAATAATGTAACCCACACAACTATGAAGCTGTGGCACTGGTTTATGTAACAAGGTAATCGGCATCTTTGATGCAACTTCATTACTTCGAAATGGGACCAAGGCACATCATTTCCACTGCCTCGTTCCCTTTGAACCGTTCTGAGACAATCTCTACAGCAGGATATCTTGCCATCTGCTTCAGTAACAGAATCGCTCCGCCAGTCAGACATTGGCGGCAGACCGCCATACAGAGAGTCACATCCATGCCTTTGAACTGCTTTTTAAAAAGCAGCCAAATACCCTCTTTTCCCCACCAACTTTGAAAAGTAGCTTCAGTTATCTGTGCCGAGTTAAATGGGCTAATGAAAACCTGTCCCTCCTGACAATGAAAGTCTAGCAAGAGATTCCTGCAATGCATTTTCCTCTCGATGAGCTTGATAGCACTGTGGTCCTCGTCATAGGAGCAACTGTCATTGTTTTAGATCACAGTGTTGGGATCAATACAGTGCTGGCCATCAATCTCAGCGCTGCAACTGAATGCAAACATCTGATGCCAGTTAAGTGCTATGGAAACAAAATTCACTCTTCTGCCAGAGTGGAGAACAATGGAAATCAAAGCAACATTACAATGGAGTCTTCTAGGAGTGTCTTTGTGATCACAGGACACCTGACTCTATGCAAACAGGCCTAGTCAGCCTGTTGTGTTTTAATACTAAGACTGGCCTTTAATAGGGGCCACCAGCGTTGTGGATTTCAGTGATTGATGATGTGGTATGGCCTCGCTCAGTTGGGCTCCTACTCGCAAGGGTCAATCACGATTGAATTACTGCTTTACGCAGAAAGCCAATTAATAAGTGAGGTCTGATGAAGTTGATCCAAAGGACACTGCGGGAGAATAGAATAGCCTTTAAAAGGGAGATTTCTTTGGATTGCACTACATTCAATGAGATATTACAAAAGATGTTTTGATTCTGAGGTTACTTTTACCTTGTTTATTTTTCCCCCTCCCTCATCTAAATGGTGATGGTGACTGCGGGCTAACCCTGGGTTTTATTGACTTTAAGGGGAGTTTTCTTATAGTAACACATCTGGGCAGTCCTCTAGCGTCTTACTTTTTATAATTCTGTCTTTGACATTTATCTGTCTTTCTTTTGTACAAATATGTAAATGAACAAAGGAGATTATTCAACAGCATCTATACTGCTGTGCAAAGGCAAAAAGCAGTAACTACACATTTTGAGTTATGATCTAAGATCGGTCTATGGTCTGTCCTGTGACAGATGGGTTTAGCTCAACTATGCTCCAATTAAAAGAAAACAGAATACAAATTGCAGTGACTACAAAATCCACACCATGAAATCCAGAAAGCTCAGTTTAAGTGTTACAGCATTTTGTCTCACCCAAGATATGGGTGATCTGTACTGTTTACTTTGTTTTTTGCTACACAAAATGTATAAATCAGAGATTAAAACATTAAGCAGAAAGAGAACAAAAGAATGAAGCAAATAAGGATAACGTATCATATGAATAAAGGACAAACAAAAGTCCACCTGTGAGAGATTTCATTTCAAACACTCTGTTTCTTCTCTGTTTGTCTGTGGGAATATCTTTACATTCTTAAAAGGCTCGGACAAAGTTGGTTGCTGAGAAAAGAACCTAGGGCATGTTGACGGATGGCCGGCCATGCATATAATCGTTTCCTTACACTCTGTGAGTTAACTTTGGAAAGGGTGAATTACCATCTGAAAATGAGCTGAGAAACACTGTAGGCGAGAGTCCTGCATCATCAGTGTCAGTTTACTTACATCGTCTCTTACCCATGATACGGACACACATTAGCATGGTCCAACATTTCTAATGTCATCTTAACCCACATTTTACACACAGGGAAAAATTGTCTTCCAACCAAGAGTAGGGGCACATCCATCCACATTCATACAAACTAAACACACACCAAACAATACATACACAGACACGCAACAAAAAAAAAAACAGAGATTCATGACTTTTGGCATTGAGCTTTTTCCTCAATAAAGTGCTTTGCATTTAGTTAATATATATATATATATATATATATATAAATAAAAGAAATAAAAAAATTATAACTTTTTTTTTTTTTAAATCAAGGCATGTTTTTCCACAATGTTTTTCATTAAATGAACAGATGGAAGAATGATATTTAATATTTTTTTATTAATGCACTAATTAAAAAATCATAAAACAATAATTACCTACATGTATTTCTACTATAACATGTAAAATGCCACAGGGACACTATAATGAACATTTTTGAGTGATGATGCAAACAATTTGTTGAATCAACTCATTGAAACAAACATTTCAAATGAACTGATTTGCAGAAGTGAACTTTATCAGCATTTTAATACGGTTTAATTCAGCGCTCTTGTTATCATGACATACAAAAAGATGGTTAATTTTATGTGGCTTACAAAATATTATTGAATATTGTAAATATTTAATAAATCTCCCTGCCCTACAATCAAATTAGGTAATATTAATTTACATTTTCAAAAGATACAAGCATCCACAGCTGATTTAGTGATGACAAATACGTGACCTCAGTGGTGCATGCTGGTCTGTCTCCATTAGGTTACGAAAAACAAACTTGATAACACGAAGGAGCTGGATATTTCTTTTAAGCATGCACTAAAAATCTTGATTTTGTCAACCAAGAATCCACCGACTAATATAACAAAATCAAGGATGAGAAGGATAATGGGAAACATGCCTTTCTAAGAGCAGGATGTATTCAAACATTTTGGATATTCAGATTAAAAGAACAAAGAGAAGAAAGAGAAGTAATGGAGTAAACATATTAAACAGAAAGATTGAATGCTACTATCTTTTTATGCTGAGCTGACGCACATCCTGATATGATTCAAATTCTTGCAAAGATATTGAGGCTTTTACAATATGGTGTATATTTCTTTATACATTCATATTTGAATGGACAAAACTATTGATCTGTTAAGCTTTTTACAATGTGTGTTACAATGTACATAAGGTCTTATGAAGTGTTACCGACTAATTTTGCTACCAACCTCTCACACATTTCTGATTCAGCAGTGATTTATACATGATATAATATCATTCTGAAGACAAAGGCTGTGTTACATGCACTACATGCTTACAGTTTCTCTAATCTTGAAACCAATGCACATAAGCCAGCAAAAGAATGCCTTGAATCAAAATAAAGTAACAATATTGTTCCACTCATTTTGGGTCCTGCTTGTTGTTCATTAGGACTCTAATAAGAAGCAGGCCCTTTTGCAGAGTCGCTTCAAGCCGACTTGCTCTTGACATTGCTTTGAAATGGGGTAATGAAAAAGCGCCACCATGCTTGCTGGTCCAAGATGACAGTTCGAGAGGCAAATTCTGATGCCAATCTAGATGGCACAAGTCAAAACGAAGTATAAAGCACAGTGAAATTTTAAAGCTGTGGGGGGAAACAGTGTGGGCAGAGACCCCAAATAACAAAGCTCACAAAGACAAAATCACCAGTAAAAGCATTAGCATTTGGTGTTTCCTCTAATTAATATTTAAGGCAATACTTTTTATAAAGAAAATATGCAATTTATGTCATCATAACTAACAGCAAACAGCAAGAGAGTAAAAGCCAGCAAAAGCGTTACATATACAATGGACACAGCATGAACCGTAGATCACTGTAACTACAGGTGCTTGCTTCTGCATAAGGAAAAAGGAAAATAGTGGACTTTGGAAGGATTTAGACATCTGTCTATATATATTTTCAGATACCATAGCATACATGGGGTAATATCTGAGTTCCTGACAACCTGAGACTTTCGAGAAAATGCTTCATCAATATAAATGCTCATGTCTCTCTGGAAGCATTGGTATTCTAGGAACAACATGGCAGAAAGCAAACTGATGACTCCTCTTTTTGTCTGTTTTGTTTTCCACTCTGTCTCACAGAGTTTTGTTCACCAGCTCCATTCTCACTTTACAAAAAGTTTTTTTTTTTTTTTTTGTTAACATTAGTAAATGAATTAAGTATCATCAACTAACAATGAACACTATTTTCATAGCATTTATTATTCTTGGATAATGTTCATTTCGAAATATACTATTGTTAATTGTTAGTTCATATTGCTTTAACTAATGTTAACATATACAACTTTTACTGTTCAAAATGTATTAGTAAATGTTGAAATTAACATTAACCAATATTAATAAGTGCTGTAAAAGTATTTATTGTTAGTTCATGTTAACTAATATACAAATATACGGTATATGTTCACCCATATGTTCACTTTTGTAATAGTGTGATTAAGAAATTACATATTTCACATAAAAACAGCATTTAAAAAAAATTTCACATGAACGACTAGTCAAACAGACTATAACACATGAAGAAATAGCGTCCTATCCCAGTGTTGATCATATGACTGATGGCCATTTTGTGTATGTGCATGCATGCCCGAGCACATGCATCTAACTGCAGCCGCAGCATGTCAAGTGATCCACACAGGATATTAAAGCTGTCTATTCTAATCATTTTCTTTCACAACTTTGCCCACTTGCCATTAACCACACTCGCGTACGCGATCAGCTTTTGGGGGAGGATTAAGAGTGAACTCGCAAGCAATTTCTTTTTTTTTTTTTAATCAGTGGAAGAGTGATCCCTAGAAGGCTGAGGTGAGGAATTAAAGGACAAACCTTGTGACATCGAGAAAGCGAATCGGGAAGTTGAGGACACAACACTTGGGCCTGATGAGCCGGTCCAGATCTTTGGGTCGGTGGTCAGGAATGGTCTTCATAAAGGTGTAGATGGAGGAGAGGAAGGACTCTATGTTGAATGAGGAGTTGAACACCACCACATTAGCAACCAAGCTGGAATCATTAGTGGAAGCAGAAAAGCATAGGCATTTCAGATGATGGAGATGATTTAAAAGAGTTAAAAGAAAAACATGGCATCTTCTTGAAGGAGTCACTTTTCAATGTAATTGCAGGGAGCCACAAAATGCCACACTTACCACAATAATGTTCTTTAATTAAATTAATTCTTGAAAATGAATGTTATTAAACAACATATGTTTTGAAAAGCAAACTTCACTCATATATTGAATGTCATCCTTGACAGACTGTCTAGACTAACTAGGCACTTTAAATATCTAATACATGTTGATTAGAATCCGCAGAAACAAACACGCATGTTTTCAAATGGCACATAGATTAACCCCACTTGCCAGAATCAATCATGGCATTGCACTCAATTAGAGAGTGAATTAGAGGAGCTCTTTTTTGTGTCACTGTTCTGCCACGTTAATAAAGTTGAGCAAGCAAAGGGCCTTTGAATTATTGACATGATACTCTGACAGATAACAATCACAATGCATTCCAATTAGAGTTCTTAAAACCCTTTCTTTCAAGCATCAAGACTGATTATGACATTAGGGTTTAAAACATCCAGTTCTTGAGAATTAGAGCACCATTATACAATCCCACAATTAACCATTCACATCATGCCAAGTAACGTGCATGATCAACTAGTCCGTCTCAGACACACTGTCTCACTTGTGCATTAAAATGCACCCTGTGACAAAAATGTTAGTTATTAAGCTATACATCATACAGCATATGTTAATATACTCTGGGGAAAATTCACTAAACAGTTGAACAACTTTTACATTCAGTATTTCAGTGCTAAAACTTATCCACCATCAACTCCCAATCCAGTTTAACCAGCACTATAATGCACTTAAATAGTGATGTGCCGTAGTTAAATGTAGTCAGTGTCATTCTTTTTAGCAGAAATATGCTTTCTTTTTATATAAATATTATAATGAGCCTTATTTACAAAAGTTTGCCTGGCACAATTAACATATGCTGTGGAAAGCAGATGTACACTGAATTTTATTTAAAAAGTATGTTTGTATACATTTTCTTCTAATCATGGAGTAACAGTAGTTACTCATCAAATTATGGAGAAGAGCATTATAACTGGCCAAATATCTATACACATGGTACAGTTGATTGCACTTTCTGCATTTAAAAGACCTGATTCAGGTGACTGGACTGCAGTGGTGGAGCAATGATGTACAATCCCAGCAAAGTCTGTCTGTTGCATCCCACACAACCTAGCACTCTAGGAAATTGCGCAGTGCAAATTGTATTCAGCACTGATTTTTTTTTTTTACCTGATAGTATAATTCCTTTAGTGGATCAGGTGCTAAAGCAATCCAGACACAGGATGTTCAAATAAGCGGTGCTATCAGTAATCGCAATTCATTCTTAGTAAATTGCCCCTCTGTGTATGTTCTTGGTCAAAGTTACTTTTGTAAGACTCTGTGGTTACCATGAGAGGATCTGATTGTAGCCATATTGGAAGCCTCTCTCTTGGCTCTTGCGGACTGGATAGACCAGCTGGTTCTCATGGAAGTAGAGAACCTTCTTTAGATGGGCAAGATTGGGCCGCAGGGCTACAAGCTCAGAAAGATTGAGAATGGAGCTGGTGAACAAAACTCTGTGAGACAGAGCGGAACAAAACAGACAAAAAGAGGAGTCATCAGTTTGCTTTCTGCCATGTTGTTCCTAGAATACCAATGCTCCCAGAGAGACATGAGCATTTATATTGATGAAGCATTTTCTCGAAAGTCTCAGGTTGTCAGGAACTCAGATATTACCCCATGTATGCTATAGTATCTGAAAATATATATAGACAGATGTCTACAGCAGTTGCTTTGACCTTTAAAAACACCTTTCCAGCAAGTTAGAAGGCTGGAAATAATAAGGAATAGTTTATCTGGAATTTGCTAATGGGTTGTGTGTTTTCTATAACATAAATAAGGTTGACCACTAAGGTCAACTAGGTGGGTTATGTCAATCAGTATGCATTGACCATGTTGTGCGATTTTGGAATGCTGAGAAATTAGATTTGTTAGTATTTTCCAGTCAAAACTTGTTGCTATGATACATATCAGAGTGTGAGCTGCTGAAAGTGATTTTAACCCATATTCCAAAATTCTGGAATAGTTTTCTCAACTGTCTAGGGATCAAATAACTGAATGAACTCCAAAATGGTGTATCAATTCAGTGTTCTCCAAATGCCAAGTTCTACAAGTTCTTTTTTTGGGACCAAAGGACCAAAAACACGCACATTCTGCTCTTCTCAGAATGTTCAATTAAATAATGTAACCCACACAACTATGAAGCTTTGGCACTAGTTTATGTAACAAGGTAAAAAGCGGCATTCTGAAACGTCATGTAAACAAGAACGGCGATTTCCTTATGCCGTTTAAGTGATTAAGAGAAAGCAGTTTAACACACCTGGGTTTATCCGGGAGAACATGGCTTATGTGGCCATGTAAACACATAAGAACTGTTCTTACATATTTTTGAATAGTGTGCATGTGCGTGAACAGACCGAATAACAAATGTCATAGAATGGAGCCAAACAAGTCAAGAAAACGAAAATAGCATACCCATTTATACACACCAATGTGAAATATCGACTGTCCCTCACGTTCATTTATATGCGCTCAAGTACATTGGGGGAATCCCTGAGTTTCAAGTAAGAGCAATTCCGCTGCAGGTCGCGATAGAAAGTTAAGGAAACAAACAGAAACAATTATGGAATATCTGGGAATAAAATTACAGACAATAAAATAGTAAAGTCTTTCTTGGATGCCATATTTGTTATTTATACAAGCATTGCAGGGAAATTACGTTGCTATGGAGAAAGCTGCTTATTGACCGAGCCGCAGTTATACAGGAGTAAAGAGTACACTGTGTGCATGTAAATGGGAATGTCACTTTCTCGCAACAAACCGTTTTCTGGTGTCCATGTAAACGTAGTCCTTGAAAACACTGAAGTCAAGAATCTGACAATTAAAAAGTATTTTTTCCGCTTTGGAATGTATAATAAAAGAAAATGCATTAGAAATGCAGCTATAGTTAAGCATGTGACAAAGGTCTCAGTAGACCTTTTACCTATGATTAAAGAAAGCTCTCCCCAACCATGCAATTATAAAAAGCAGCAAAAATGAATTCAAGATCTGCAAAGGAAAAAGAAAAACAATTTCCAACACTAGAGAACACAGACATCATCATGCTGAGTGAAGCATTATTGAGGTTAATGAACACAACTTTAAAATGTTATATACACAAGTAGGGGACCATTGAAGATTTTACCCTTGTATGTGCTAAGAGCCATGGGACAAGGGCTTTGAAGTTCAGTTCTGGTCTCCCTAAATGAACCCAGCCCCCTCTTCTAAGCCCCCACTGCCTGTCAGTCTAACCCTGCAGCCTGCTCATCAGTCTCTTTGATGTGGGGAGCCTGCGGCCTCGCGACCGTGACTCTGTCTCTGTCAGAAGTGTCCCTTTTATGCTAATCTACAACCAGCTCCCCCTAACCAATTCCTCATCTTAACTCTAAGAAAAACCAATCACACTGCTTTAAGATCAGCATGAAAGGGTAACTTCTACCATCCCATGCCCCTGTAACTGTGTGGCAGGATTACGTCTACATTCGATATCTCCATTAGGGAGCACAAGTGCTGAACAGCACCTCCCATCCCAAATCCTCACCAGCACACAACTCTGAAATCAAACCAGATGATGGGAGTAACTATTTTTAGGCTGGCTTTCCTGTCCCTGCTGGAAATTGTCAAGTGGAGTGCGTCCAATACTAATGAAACAGGAGGGCTTACTTTGCTTCCCTTTGAAGTGGAGGTGAAGACAGGCCCTCAAGTCTGATGCATCTTTTTAGGTCATTCTAGTTGATGTGGTTGGGAGGTAAGCAAATGTGTATCTATGTGCATAATGGCATCAGTCCTACTGCATACACCCTAGCAAGCGAGTTATGGGCCCCGCAGCTTCAAAAGTAAACCTGACTAATTTATCTTCATGAAAGGTACTGTGTTTTGCAAGCTTTTTTATCTTATGTACCCCCACAAGTCTCAACTACCACTTCATCTACATTTTTTTTAACACATGAAACTAGTGAAACCCATCATTTTAACGAACGTTAAAGGGGATAGTTCACCCAAAAGTAAAAATGTGTTATAACGTCCTATAACTCCACAACCGCTTCTCTTCTCAACCTAATACACTCAGTAGATATATCCTTCATCCAATTACCAAGATGTGTAGACAAACATTCTCACTGTACTATGCTTCTGGCAAGCCATCGTTGGATTCCTTTCTACTGTGACATGAAAGTAACTGTCGCCCACTGACATTTTCCAGCATAAACTATTAACCGTAACCAACCCAGACATTTTGGCTCTGTGAGAAACCTGTAAGATAAGAGACAAAGTGGGTGGGCAAGCTGCTTTCTGCTGAGTCAGGTTAGTAACTGCATACCGGTTTCCGGATCAAAGGTTCCGATTTGGAAAAGCAAGCGTTGCTCTTGGCACACTATAGCCTTGGTACCTTTTTCATTATTATTTTTGATTTGCCAGGATGAGTGGAGTAAGAGGGGAACCATTTTGACCATCACTGTTAAGACGGACTATACACAAATATTTTCACAATGGTTGCCCATCTCTTGAGGACAAGTTGCTAATGGCCTGACAGTTCATTCAGATTTCTACGGTGTGTCCAAGGTTGTTGACACATGCAGGGTTATGACTGTGCAAATTTCATATATGGCTTGAGGAATGAACTGCATGGTTTGTATTTTGCTTAACTTTGTGAGCAGCAAGATGAGATTGCAGCTGAAGGAATGCTCAGGGCTTCCCCCACCCACCTGCGGTTTCTTCGTCCCTGAAAGGAAGCAAGAAAGTCCCCATCGGATCCTATTCTATAAATGTGTTTGTGTCCTTGTTTATGCAGTTATAGAAACTGTATTTGAACCTACACATAGAGGCTCAATAAGTGATATAGAGAATTTATACACTCTGCCTGTGAAATGCAATTTGCATACAGGCACATTTATTTCAAATGTAAATGTCATTGCTAGTTGAAAATATTTCAATTCTCACATGGAAGACAATACAGGCAGCTAGAATTACATTACTTACATGCAGCTCAACGTTGGCGTCTATCTTGCTGTTTAATCTGGAGGCAATATAGTGACTAATCAAACTATGTACCCACATGTACCAGTAACACTTTTAAAAACGTACTTACTAAGAACAGGTGTAAAAATGTCAAACCACATTATCCTCTTGTTAAGATAAAAAAACATCGCTGATGTGTTTTGCATACATTTAAATAGACAACTAAGGTATCTTTGGTAAATATGTGCATGTGTCCATCTACATTTTTTACTCCCTTAGGTTCAGTTGAGATATACCTAGTCTAACGTAGCCAGAGCTATGACTACGGTATAGGTCTGGGCTCTACTGCAGCTTCAATTGGTCAAGAACCACCCATTTTGACAGGAAAAGCCATCTAACTGATATGTTAAGTGACCAATCACATTTGGTCTCGTCATTACGGGTTGTTTAGGGGCGGGGTTATCGGATGTATCATACCATAATACAAGACCAATATGGGGGGCAAAATAATTTATATAATGGCGTGCAAGTCTCCACAAGCGATTTCACAAAAAACATACTGGAGAATAGCAGAAAATGTGTAGAGTGTAAGTACAGTAAAGAAAACCTCATTCTAGAGAATTTCACAGACATAATTATGTAAACAAAGCAAAAAATGCAGCTCTGCTCATAGATATCACTTCACTTTCTGCTACTTGCCTCAAACGAAACTCTGAATATCTTTTAAATATTTGATGCCACTAATCTGGCAAACTTGGGCAAATTCTATGATTATTTCATAGAAATAAAAAGCGCTCATTCTTTCAACGCGGAACCATGTGAACACAACTCGGCTTCCAGGCAGACTGATAAAACCTCCTGTGTGGGTCTACTTGCGGAAGCTCCATCGAACCAGCCAATCAGATTTGATCGAGAAAGAGTTTTCAAGTTTTATGTGCTATGCATCAGACGGTTAGAGAACAGACTGTGGGCGGTCCATGGGCATGCCGTCTAAGGCTGAGACTAAGATATACTAAACTCCACATTGATGGTGATCTTCAGCTAGGTTTTGCAGTTGAGAGGAAACCACAGCTGTGTGGCTTTAAAATATGGGACTTGTGGGATGACAAATGCTTGGTATACTAGGATCTAGAACTAGGACTGCATAAGTCACTTTTGCCTTTTGCATGACCAAATTGAATGCAGAAAGTTTCTCAAACATATTTTGAAATATCCTAAAATGCTTCCCCAATACAAAGTTTATGTTATATAATTGTAAAATCTAAAATTGTCTTTGTAACTACAGATTAAGATGCATATGGCAGAGGTCTGAGTTCACTTTATATCTGAGATTATTTGTATCCAGGATTACATAAACTCTCCCCAACCATATGACAATATTTAAAAAGTGTCAAAAACCTATCCTAGACATTCAAAGTTTCTGTGTAGCATAGTTACTGTGCTTTGGCTTTGTATGGCAGTTTAAAGGACACAACCAAAACCATGACCTTTGCTGACCTGTATGAGGAACTGGCTGGAACTGCTTGCATGAAGTATAGAGCAGAAGTTCTGGTCCTCAAGTTCCATTTCTTAGCAGGTAGAGTGAATCATATGCAGTCCTCAACACTTTCCTGGAGAAGATCACCCAACTGCTTATGGGAGCCACCATAGAAGGCCTCCAGCAACAACACACTCATGGATACAGACAGAACAGATGGAACCAACCCTGATATCTGCAATGAGAGAAGTGTGAATGCCCGGTATTACTGTAAAGTTCAAAAGAATGGAAATTTTCAATCATAAAACAACTCTAAAAACATTTAGTTTCAATGACTCACATAAAACCAAAACCAAAAACAACAATCATAATGAAAATACAATTTTAATAGCCTATGATTAATGATAACATATTGGAGAGGGTGTTAATAATAATTGCACTAGCAAAATTCACCCATGTACAATACTTTCCGAGTCACCTAGAATTTCATCATAGATGCATCACAACCAGTGGCGGGCTGTGCATTAAAAAGTCTATGCCTTCAGTGTGATTCATGCCATTAAGAAAACACAGTTTCACAATTAATAAGACACCCTATGCCTTTGGGCATCATATATTATGTCGCAGCTAACTAATAATACCAAAATTACATTTTAAAAACACGTCCACACATGAAAGCCAGAACTTGAAACGACACTTAATGCTCAAGCAAGCCTAATTTTAACTGCAGCATGACTGTTTTGTGAAATGAACGTCTCCCGTACAGACATTAAAAAATCATAATTTTTCATATGAATCTACCAAGGAGGTCTATAATACCTGGAAAAATCGATCTAATAATATTTGCGATTTAAATGTTGCTTGCAATAAATTTTGTTTCGTCAGGGTACATGGTTATGCTGTGTTCCATTCAAGTTGGATGTGGGATATTCCTACTTGATATCTCCAACCATAAATGCATTCCAGTCCCCGATATTCGGAACTGCAATGCTCCCGTTACCTTAGCAGGGGTTTGACTCTCATTAGAGATGTCTCCTAGCAACCCAACTGATAAACAGTGCTGCAGCTAGCATTTGTGCCTCAGGTGTACGATTATCAAAAGAGATTTTAAAGTTTTATACACCTGTTTCTGCAGGCGTTTGTTAAACAAATGTAATGTGGAAACAAACTCATTTATCGATATTACTTAATAAAGTGAATGTTTATCACTTACTTTGTATATCTCCCTGAGTGTCAACATGTTTATGTGACATCATGCCCCTGCATCTCGGCGAAATCGGAGTTGAGAATTTCTGCACAAGCCTACAAGTTGTAATTCTGACTTCAAGATGCATTCCATTGCACTTTTCCTAGTAGGAAGTTGTAAAATCCAACTTTCCGAGTTGAATGGAACGCAGCACTACTTTTCAAACCTGACACTGAATGTTCAAGCAGCCTAATTTACACTTAGAAAACTCCTAATGTTGCTATAACAATGCAAAAAGCACTTACCAATTTACTTGAAGTGAAAATCAGTCCTCCTTTCCTGATTAATAAATTAAGCAATCACACAGTCATGCAGAACATCTTGTGTTTTTAAATCCATAAGGATCTCTTTCTCAGTGGCAATAGCAGCAGTAATGACAGTAGACTCCTCAGCAAGATCTGGCGCTCTTTGCTTTCAAATTATATCACTTAAAGCGTGATTGTGTCACTCAAGGCCAGCTAGAAGGCCTCGACTGGGACATATCTTAAAGATCACACCCACCAAGAACAAATAAATCAATCTGATTGGCTGATGAATCAGACAGTCTGACTTTAGTTGCTCATTCATTTGCACTGTTGAGTGATTCTGAAGAAATTCTGAAGGCCTGAGGGGATGCAGCTCAAACTCACGTGCTGCTCCGGGCATGTGATTTGTGAAACAGTTGTCACACTTTGCTTGTAAGCATCAAGGAATAAATTCTGACTGGATAAACTTTTACTTTTTCTCTATTTGTTTGTACATTAATTAAGAGTGGAAAGCGATTACAAATACATAGGATGAAAGGATGAAAAATATCTATTTATTTGGCATGTTAGGCCAGCAGAGAAGGCTTTGCTGGCCCTGATAATTCGCCACTGATTACAATGAAGGGTTAAGTCATAGCTGAAGAGTTGATTGAGTTTTGCAGCAAAAAGAAATTTGGAAAAAGTCTCTAGCTCTTGGACGAAGGAGGAAGTGGGGCCAGGTGAACAGTCGAAGTAAATCTTTATTTTTACACGCTCCAGTGTATCAAAAATCTCTTGCATTCCAGCAGACAAATACACACACACACACACACACACACACACACACACACACACAGAGTCAGGATCGTGTGTTGCTCTCCCTCTCCTCCGGTGGCCTGGATTGTCCTTTAAATCCCTCTCCGCTCTCACTGCAAACACGAAACTGCTGTTAGAGGTGATTTCCCACAGGTGTCAACCCTTACCACACTCACTCTCTCGGCCTCGCTCGCCACAGACGTTGCTCGACCACGTTCCCATCACCACAGAAATTTACCTTGCAATTAAATTATGTTTCCACAACTAAATTAAAAACATAACATCTGATATGTTAAACTGACACTCTCAAATGATGCTCAAGTTCTAATTTTAGTGGTGTTTGTGGTGAATTAACATGACCATGCAAACATTTTCCCATTCGTTATAGTCAGATAAGGACCCTACCACAATGTGACAAACATTGCTTAGCACAGCACTTCATAGCAAACAGAACTGTAAAAAATAAACCAAAACTTTGCAAAAGGGAACTGGAAATTTGACAACTAAAGTACGTTTAAGCACCTACCCTGAAAGACAGGGGTTTTCCAAATGCTCAAATACAGTGAGTGGGATTTTCTCACAAAGTGATTTACCTCTACCCTTTTACACCAGAGTCTCCATTTTACACAGGTAAGGCGTCAAAAGCATTCAACCTCAAGCTGGAGAAAAAAGTGAGGAGTTAATGTCGCTACATTTTGCCCCCCACACGTTATGCGAAAGGAAAACCCCGCAGTGTCCGACCTCTCAACAAAAAGCAGCACCATCATGACTGTCGATGGATGTTGAGTCATCGCTCAACTGCGTTCAAAAGGCCCGCCTGTGTTGGTGTGAACTCTTGTGAAGTAACACCATAACAGAAGGGACGGGAATTCAATAAACTGATTTAGTCAAAATCAGGGTCCAAATTATGCAGGGTCTGACCCTACTAATTAAGGTTTGAACTTATCCAAAGCAAGTCAAAACAAAAGGTTGGGTAGTGGTCTTAAAAGCCTGTATTCATTTTACATACATGTTTTAACAGTGTTTTCAAACATTTGAGTGACCATAAAAGTTACATTACAAGTTAGTCAGAAGCGCCGTCCCAAATCATATTCTTCTGTACTATTTTTTTTTTTTTTTTTGTATAGTAAGAGGTGTGAGTAGTGTGTTCACACTGAAAATACAAAGAAAAAAAGAGTAGGCCTACTACGAGTACTTGGATGTTATTACTTCAACCAAAATTACGGAGTGTGGAATGTTGGACACTTCATGCACTCAGTGCCCACGTATTAACCTATGTAGCGGAAGGGGCAGTGTTACCTGGACATGATACTGGCCTAAAAATAAAGGGTAATTAATGGCGAATGTTGCAACTAGTGAAACTTCTGTGAAGAACTCGAAAATGGGAGTTGAATGCTTTACCATCACCCCATGCTGTGTCAATATGTATGTTATTTGAGATATAAGTGTGAGGTTGGCTAAACCGCTAAGGCTAGAGGCAACGTATCTTGTGCATTTGAAACGTCACTTCTGTCAGGTGAAAAATGCTTCCATGTAGATAAAAACAAATGTTAGTGTTCAATTTGAGACAATACTACCCTTTCAATATTCCCAAAGTCGTTGAGTGTATAGTGCATAGTGTAAGTGCACAGTGCATCATTTGGGACACAGAAGTTGTGTATTCACCTGAGGAGGTAACCAGATTAACAGACAGAGTAATCAGTATCGGATGAAACCGCAAAAAAAAAGAAAAAAAAAAGTATTATCATTATCACCTTTTTTTATGGATTTACATATCACAAGTTTAAACACAAAAAATGTTTGTTATGTTTTTAAGATAGCTAATATTGCTAGGCATCCTAAAAGACAATTTTGGTTGCACAAGAAGAACCACAACAGAATGTGCCCGCCTAAAAGTCATTGATTCATACATTGGACAAAATGCTTAAACAGTTTGAAGACAACATAAATGTAAACTACCACATCCATATCAAAAAACACAAACAGGAAAAAAAAATATTTTTAATATTATAATTTGTCTTGAATTAAACTAATAACAGTGAACCTTACAGTGCATATGAAGACTTGAATAAAAATCTTGATAAAATGGATTTTGACTGACACCTCCAAATAGAAGGGCGGTCAGTGTGCAAGGCCTGGCACCATGTTTGCCCAAACGTTTACCCATAGAAATCAACTGCAGATATTTCTTACTCCTTTCTTGCAGAAAAACATACTTGCTCCCTGAGGAGACAGGCCGTTATCTAATCTGCATTATTCCAGACGAAATGCAGGATTTCCTTTGGCTCTCTGAATACTGGGGAAGAGGCAGCTTTAGTAAGATGCAGCCTCAGAGTACGAAAAAAAAAAAAAACCTCAAGGGATGCAGCTGATACATCCGCAAGGGCAGCACATGAGGACGTCATATCAAGTGCCAGTACCAATCCTGACGATTAAACCCATCCGTAAAAGTGACTCTACCAATGGCACCAATACAGTAAGTGCCAGTACAAGGAGGCGGATAACATGGCACTGCCCAGTGACAAGCACCCAGAAACATGGCGCATTGGACCGTGTGCGCCAACTCCCGACACCTCGTTTTAACAGCCTCTAGCCATCCGTGGATATCTTGAGTGTGTATGCATGTGTGAATGTGTGTGTGTTTGCGTCATCACCCGCGATTGACTCTGACAGGGCAGGAGGAGGCCTTAAAGTGATGTGGTCTTTCTGGAGGGCTAATTCAGCCAGAATGAAACATCCGATTATGTAGTCCCACACAGCAGACCAAAGCTATGGCTGATCACTTGAAATTAGACTCGAACGATATGGGGAAACAACAAGAGGACGAGCTTTGTCCATGCTGCTTCAGGAGTCAGGACTGTATCCCAATTTATACAACAACTGAATAAAATAGGCTATTCAAATTATGCATGCAAATACATGAAATTTGAAACAAAATTTGCTGCTCATTTTGCAACAGTTATGAAAAACCACCTGGTACTGATTTCATTTCTGAGTCATGCAGATGAGTGTTGGTAGACATGTTTTGATGAAGTGTGAAGAGCTGCAGAAAAAAATCATGTTTGTTTCCACACCCGCGTGTTGCTCAAATAAGAAATGCAAAACTTGTGCACAAAAGAAAACAAACTTTTGTGCCATCACATGTTGTCTGGGTCATGAATGAGTAAGCAAGTCAGAGCTCTTTGACAGTTAATTGTATTCTTATACCAGATACTGGGCATCACATGCCATCTCCGTAGCTTATATTTTGCCAAACCAAATTTTGTGTTTGCTTGTGTTTTCTCTATTAGTTTAAGTAAATCTGAGGCCAAAATTAAAAATGAATGTCAGTTCATATCAGAAATTCATCTGGCATTATTTTAACACCTACACCTATTGGTGACTGCTGCTGTGACGAGGGAGCACAATGGAGGTTGGGAGCTACAGTGAACGGGAAGAGCCATGGGTGTCTGCTGTGGAACACAGCATGCATGGCGGTGCCTGAGGATTTGGATATCTGTCCTGGAAATGCTATTTTACCTATGATGCCAGGTGCACAGAGGATCATCATACCTACGGCTTTGCCCCAGCTAAGTAAATCTCGGCCATCAACTGTGCTAAACCTGGCGAAGAGTGAGCCCTCTTTAATAAACACAGAACATGAAACTAATAACAGTTCATCAAAACAAGAACACAGAGCTCACACCTGTAATTAAAAAAAAAAAAAAATAATCTATTCAGCAAACATACCAAGGGACAGTGGAGACACTCCTGACTGTGTGGTTGAACCTGTAAACCCGGTCTTCAAAAACATCGCAGACTGAAGTTTATTTGGGTTCCCTAAGCAAAAACCAGGGGACTCTTAGGGGGGCATTTGAATATTCTAAAACTGAACAAGTTAACCATCTCTTATGTGAGATTTTTTGTATCTTTCAGAATCATGGTTACATAAAAACTCACCATTTGTGGCATTAGATGTACCTGGATATAACTTATTTAGATGGGATAGAGCTGAGGGAAGAGGTGGTGAAGTAATGGTCTACATCAGGGGTTGGGAAACTTTTTCCCATTAAGAGCCATTCAAGTATTTACTAAATTATTCACGGTCCATACAATTGCTTGCAAATTCTGATTTAAATTGAGGCACGCATTCTGTTACGTGCTCACGCACCAAGAAAAACACTAAAAGGTCTGTCTATTATACAATGTTTTGCACTGTTATCATTTAAAATAAATTTTAATCATTATTTTAATTGACATTTTTTATAGTTAATTGAATCAAGGCTATTTTGTTGCTTTTCAAATTATATCTCAAATGGCCTCGTGGGCCTTAGACGGCCCTGAGGCCTGACGTTCCCCACCCCTGGTCTACATGAAAGATCATATTCAATGCAGCCAGATTCAGTTGTCTACTGTTGACTTGGAGTGTATTGGACTACACATTACACTCTCATCTCACATGTCATTTGTTCTTGTTGTGCTATATCGCCGGCCTAAGAATAGTTTTTATGATGAATTTAAAAAGCTACTTAATGTGATTTTACAAAAGAAATTATACTTTTGGGAAACCTCAACATAAATTAGGAAGACAAGACAAACAGGAACACTTTGAATTTTTTTTTTTTTTTTTTTACAGATAATGTGGATCTAACACAACTAATTAAAGGACCTACTAGAATAATAGCATCCTCTCAAACACAGATTGATTTAAATGTAGCAATGGGCCAGAAAGAGTAGAGAAAACATCATCGAACAAAACAACATTATCTGACCATAATTTGATATTATTTACCAGAAAGCTCTCAAATAAAAGATTTAAGATAATTAATAAACACTCTGAGTACCTTAAAATTCCTAAAAGTGAACTTAGGAATTTTCAAACAGCAATAAACCAAACAAATTGGAATGAATTGATATTTGTGGTGGATGTAGAGGAAGGCAGCAGTATATGTATGAGCAAAATTCAGAGTATATCCCAAAATTTTATAAAGAAGTTCCCTGGAAATAAATGTCAAAGAAACTCTCTACCCTGGTTGAACACAGATTTACTGAAACTGATGAAGGAGAGGGATCATGTGCTAAAAAAAATTCTTAAGTCTAAATTGCACATCGATAAACAGAAATGTACAATGCTACGCAATAAGTTTACTAAAGAATTGAGAAAGGCCAAAGCAAAAAAATTTTATTAGTATTATTTGTGAGGCTAGAGGTAACACTAAACAAATTTGGGAGCATATTAAGAAAATAATTGGTGTCAATTACAATGAATCATCAAAACAGTTCCAGTTAAGACTGAATGGAAGCACATCGCAAGATCCAACAGAAATTGCTGAAGCCTTTAACAGATAATTGATTCTGTTGCTGAGATTGCACAGAGTTTTACAGCTATAAATGTCAAGAGTACTAGTGGATGCCTCCAAACCCCTGTTCAGTCTAAGTAACATCTCTGAGCATGATGTAATAAGAATAATTAACTCACTTAATACCTCCAAAGCCAAAGATTGCTATAGTATGGACTCTATAATGCTTAAGTCTTTGAAAGAGTCCTTAGCTTCACCTATCACGAATATCATTAACCTCTCAATCTCTCAAGGGGTTTTTCCAGATACATGGAAAACTGCTATTGTATCACCAATCTTTAAAGCAGGTGACCCCCATCTTATCAGTTACAATTGGCCTATTAGCATTCTGCCTGTTGTATCCAAGGTGGTGGAGACCTGGGTGTCAGAGTGGATAGTTTCTTATTTAAATAACAGTTATTTTACCTTGCATCCCATGAAATTTGGATTTAGAGCTCACAACTCCACAGAAACTGCTACCTGTTTTTTTTTTTTTTTTTTAATTAATGATGAATAAGGGTGGATATTAAATAATATTTAATCCCCCCAACCCCCCCCCCCCCAACGCATCATTCCTGTTCGAAGAAGTACTTTCAGTCAGTCAGCATTCTCTGTAACAGCATCTAAAGAATGGAATTTAATACCAATGCATATTAGAGAAAACAATACTTTCCGCTCTTTCACTGAACAGCTGAAGCTGTGGCTTGTTAACAATCAAATATGTGAACATTAGAATGCTAGATTCTTACTGATCTTTTCTGCTACTTTCCTGTTGTTTGTTCTGTCTGCTCTCATTGATCTTTTTCGTTTTTTTTATTTATTTATTTTTAATGTATGTAGTGTTGCTACTTATTCATGGCTGTGTTGCATTGTTTGTTTGTTGGGTGTGCATTGTACTGGTTTGGGTATTAGTTTGTATGTATTATCTGTGGCAGCCTGCATGAGTGTTTGTAGCTTGCTAACCGGTTTAGCATTGCTTAATCTCATTCTTATACGTTCATCGTTTTATCCTTTGCCATTTTGCAGCGTGCTTCGGGTTTTTCCATTTTTCTACTATTTCAACTGCGTGTGTTTTAACACGTGCACCCATTTTCTCTCCTTTCTTTTTTCTTTTCCCACTTGTTTACATCTCTCGTCTCGACTGTGTGCATTCATATTCTCCACTGTGTTTTACATGGATTATTGCATCAATCTCAAACATCTATAGATCAGGAATCACATCGAACCACATCGATCTCAAACCTTTGCCACCCAAGAACAACCATAACAACAACAACAACAAACAAGTGCAGTAAGTCAAGGCATCCGCTCATGTTATTTCTTCCTGTATTGCATGCCACATGTTTACTATAGCTTCTTCCGTCAGCAGTGACGGATTCACGTGATAAAGGTAAAGAATTAGTCAGGCTGACGGAGAAGGTTAATGAGTTAGAGACACGTAATAAACATGAGCCTCATCTGAAGGGTCGAGGAGGAGCTACAATTTACAGTGAAATTTTTGGTGTTACTCTGAGGACAGGATATAAGTTTAAGTCTTTTGAACTAATAATGCTTAATGTGACACCGTCAGATATAAATAAATAATCTCTGTTGTCTTTTGCCCTTGCTACAGTATATAGATCACCCGGGCCGTACTCAGATTTCCTTGGTAAATTTACAATATGTAGTATTAAATCTAGTAGATAATGTAGGTAGAGCTTTAATTGTTGGTGACTTCAACATTCACATAGATAATGAAAATGACACATTGGGATTAGCATTCATCAATATTCTGAACTCTCTTGGAGTCAGACAAAATGTGACAGTACCAACTCATCGCCATAATCATACGCTAGATTTAATTCTGTCATATTGAGTTGATGTTGATACTATAGAAATTCTACTGCAGAGCGATGTCATCTCAGATCATTACCTCATCTCTTGTTTGCTGTGATTAGCTAATGTCACTCAATATACAACACGCTATCATTCACGTAGAACTATTCTTTCGACTACTAAAGATAGCTTCACTAATAAACTTCCAGAATTGTCTCACATTCTCAGTAAGCCAAAAAGAAGAAGAAGAAGAAGAACTTGATGTAATAACAGAAAATATAAATAGTCTTCTCTAGCACTCTTGATAGTGTCGCCCCCCTTCGTTTAAAGAAAATTCAAGAAAAAAGCCCCGCACCATGGTGCAATGATCACACTCATGCTTTCAAGAGAGCAGCTAGGAAAATGGAGCGCAGAGGAACAATACAAAATTAGAGGTATTTTGCGGTGCATGGAAGGATAGTGTCTGTAGCTACAGACAGTAGTGATGGGTCGTTCATGAACGATTCGTTCATTTTGAATGAAACTTTTATGTGACTCAGAAGAACGAGCAGTCTCAGAGAGTGATTCGTTAATTTTGTGTTGGCCGCGCATGCGCATTACGCAACATCCATTAATTTACGTGAAACCCGCATAGGTGCTGTACAGAAAACAGAAATTATTAGATCACCTTTCAATTCTTTTGGTCCGAGTCGTTCGTTTTTTTTTTGTCACGTGACAGCCATATACACTATGCATTACTCACACAGGAAACAGAAATTATTAGTTCACCTCTCGAGTCTTCTTGTCCAAGTCGTTCGTTCTTTTGTCACGTGATAGCCGTATACGCTCTGTATACGGCTGTCACGTGTCAAAAGAACAAGCGACTCGGACAAGAAGATTCCAGAGGTGAACTAATCTTTCTGTTTCTCATAATTTGTCCTTGCCTGCATTTTAATTTTTTCCTTATTGGGACTATAATCAAAGTTTGCATAAGTAGACGTGTTGGGGGGGATTTGGCTATTGAAAATGTAACATTTTAATTTAATTCTGCTCAAATGAATGAAATTACTTGAATAAAGGTTCGTTCATTTTGCTGAACGAGACTCGTCAGTAAAATGATCCGATCTTCCCATCACTAAAAGCTGCCAGGTCAGCATATTTTAGCAAACTCATAGGAAATAACCACAACAATCCTAGTTGTTTATTCAATACTGTGTCTAAATTAGTTAGGAATAAAGCATCGACTGAACCAGATATTCCGCCAAAGCACAACAGTAATGACATCATGAATTTCTTTACTGATAAAATGTAAATAATATAAATAAAATTGGAACTATGCAATAAACTGTCACAGCACCTCAGAAAACAGTGTTTCATAATTTTTCTCACGAGCAACTTCAATCCTTCGCTGTCATAGGTCATGAAGAGCTTAATCAAAACATCAAAAGCTGCAACATGTATGTTAAATCCAATACCAACCAAGCTCTTAAAAGAGGTATTTCCTGTAATCTCAGAACCTCTTCTTAATATTATTAACTCCTCGCTATCCTTAGGACATGTCACAAGCAACTTTAAAATGGCAGTTATCAAACCGCTTATTAAGAAGCCACAGCTTGATCCTGGAGAATTGCAGACCGATTTCAAATCTACCATTTATGTCAAAAAATACTAGAAAAGGTAGTGTCCTCCCAACTATATTCATTTCTACAGAGAAATGGTATATATGAACAATTTCAGTCAGGATTTAGGCCCCATCACAGTACACAGACTGCACTTACCAAAGTTACAAATGACTTGCTCTTATCATCTGATCGCGGCTGCATTTCTCTTCTAATGCTATTAGATCTTAGTGCTGCCTTCGACACGATAGATCACAACATTCTCTTGAATAGGCTGGATAATTATGTTGGCATTAGTGGACTTGCATTAGAATGGTTTACGTCCTATTTATCAGAATGCTACCACTTTGTATGTGAAAATGAGGAACTGTCAAATCAATACTTAACAAAAGTTAAGAATGGAGTGCCACAGGGATAAGTTTTAGGGCTTCTGCTTTTCTCCTTATACATGCTTCCCCTGGGAGATATTATCAGGGATCATGGAATAACTTTCCACTGTTATGCTGATGATACCCAACTTCATATTTCTTCTAAACCTAGTGAAAATTCACAATTCTCCAAATTAGCAGAGTGTATCAATGATATCAAAGATTGGATGGCCAGAAATGTCCTTCTACTCAATTCAGACAAAACAGAGGTACTACTTATTGGACCAAAAACCTCTAAAAATAAGCCGCTAATATATAATTTGACTCTCAGTGGATGTACTATTATGTTGTCTTCTACTGCGAAGAACTTGGGTGTCCTTTGTCCAATCTGTCCTTTGAAAATCAAATTTCCAGTGTTTGTAGAACAGCATTCTTCCACCTCAGAAATATTGCTAAGTTACAACACATGCTCTCTGTTGCTGATGCTGAAAAATTTCATGTGTTCATAACCTCAAGACTAGATTATTGTAATGCATTACTGGGAGGATGTCCAGCAAGTTCAATAAATAAACTTCAATTGGTTCAAAATGCAGCTGCCAGAGTGCTGATTAGAACCAAGAATTATGATCATATTAGCCCCATTTTATCGTTGTTACATTGACTACCTGTTAAATTTCGTATTAATTTTAAAATTCTGTTAACTACATACAAAGCTTTGAATGGTCTAGCTCCACAGTACTTGAGTGACCTTCTGGCATGCTATATTCCATCACGTTCATTACTATCACAAAATTCTGGCTTGTTATTAGTTCCTAGAATATCAAAATCCACAAAAGGAGGTAGATCCTTTTCCTATTTGGCTCCTAAACTATGGAATAGTCTCCATAACACTGTTTCGGATGCAGACACATTCACTCAGTTTAAGTCTAGACTAAAGACTCATCTATTTAACCAGGCATACACCTAATTTATCCATCAACTCACAATTAGGCTGCTTTAGTTAGGTCTGCTGGAAACAGAAACATCTATCATGATTTATAACTCTGCATAAAATGTAATGGCATTTACGCTAATATTATTCTATTGTTGCCATGTCTCAACCTTGGGATTCATATCTCAAAGTTACCAGAGCCAACCAGATCCAGCTCTGTTCCTGCTTGGTGTCGGACTTCACTGCTATGTCTCTGAGAGATGAAAACTAAATGCAGCCGGTGCTAGCCAGACATCACTTCAGTCTTTTACAATGGACTTCAGACGATGAACTGATGCCAACTCTGACTGTAAGACAACGGATACTTCATATGCCACTGCCTGAACCTTGGACTTAGGATGGACCCCACCGTACCTCACCGATTTTGCACTGTGATGCACCTCATTGGTCTCTGCCCGCATTACCTTTGCCTATTGATGGACTACACTCTTGAAATAGAATACATAGACTATCATTTAATTGCCAACAAAAGCCTTCATCAGCCAACTAACAAAGGAAAATGCATCTATGTGAACTTCTGCAGTTAATCCAGGATTGACTTCAAATACATTAGTCATTAATCTTACAGTTCATAAATATATATATATATTTTTTTTTTTTTTTTTTTTTTTAAACACTGGACCTTAACACTTAGTTTATTAATCTTAAACCATGACCTGCCCCCACAGTGAGCCTGGTTTTTCACAAGGTTATTTTTCTCCATTAACCAACATCTTATGGAGTTTTGTGTTCCTTGCCACAGTCGCCTTCAGCTTGCTCACAGGGGTTCTAAATACAATTATTATTTAATTATTTAATATTTATACACAATTTACAATCATATTTAATCAAACTACACAATGATCACTCTAAGACTTTATAGATATTACAGTTTCATTTTTTATTTTTTTTAATGTATGATTTTCTGTAAATCTGCTTTGAAACGATGTGTGTTGTAAAAAGCGCTATACAAATAAAAATGACTTGACTTGTTTGTGATATTTGTGATATTTTATTTTAAGAACAAGGACAAAAGATGAAAATTAGCCTATATGGCTAAATCTGTCTCATTTACAGTCATTTTTCTGTTGATTAATGAGTGCTGTCCTTGTCAAATAAAAAAAATAAAAAAAAAAATAAAACAAATAAAAAAATAAAAAAATATTTGTACAATGTAAATACCATGCCAATGATTCTACACCTGGATTTTTCAAACTGGGGTCTGGGGACCACCAGGGGGCCAGAAGGTGGTGCTAGGGTGTCTGCCTAAAATTTATGAAAACAATTACAACAATAAAAAACCTAACATCACTTTAATAGTGGGTAGAAAAAAAATACACTTTGAACTTAACAAAAAGTAAATATGTTCTATCTATGTCATGTGTATTTTGTTGATCCATGTTTTTCATGTCTTTTATTTTGAAATTCTAGTTCCTATTCCCTAGTCATGTGATGTCCTGTTTTCCCTCTATGTTCATGTGTCTTGTTTTCATTGGTTTGTTTTTTTCCCTCGTCCCTCTGGCTCCTCCTTGGTCTGTCTGTCACCTGGCTCCTCCTTGGCTCTCCAATCCTCTGGCTGCACCTCGTTCCTCCGATCTGTCAGCTCCACTGGGGACCTCCTTACCTACGGCTCCACTTTGGTCCTCAGTCCCACCGGCTCCACCTCAGTCTTCCGATCCCCCAGCTCCACCTTGCTCCTCTGAGCCTCTAGTGCCGCCTTGGTCCTCCATGTCATCGGCTCCACCCTGGCCCTTCGAGTCTTCGGCTACTCTTCGGGTATCTATTTCTCCATAGCTCCGCCCTCGAGTCTTCATGGCACCTCCTTCCATGGCTCCACCCCCCACGGGCTCCGCCCTGATACCACGCTCCACGCCCTGCCAAGCCATGCCTCAAGATCCCCCCCCAAGCTCCCTACAGAACTTTGTGTTGATCCATGTTTTTTGTGTTTGTTCATGTGTTGGGGCTTCGGGAGCCACCCCTTAGTGGGGGGATATGTCATGTGTATTTTGTTGATCCATGTTTTTCATGTCTTTTATTTTGTAATACTAGTTCCTGTTCCCTAGTCATGTGATGTCCTGTTTTCCCTCTATGTTCATGTATCTTGTTTTCATTGGTTTATTGTTTAATTATCTTGTTTAGAGTTCTGTTTGTTCATTGGTTTATGTTCTCCCATGTCATGCATTTAACCCTCATGTTTTCCATAGTCCATTGTCAAGTATTGTTGAATGTGGATGTGTTTTGTGTTTCATAGTCAAGTCGTTTGTTTTGTTTTATACTCATGTTTGGATACTGCACCTTGTAAATAAACTGCACTTGGGTTCTCTTTACGTTATCGTCTTCGTCATTGCCAGCGCAAATCGTTACAATCTACAGCAATATTTCAATCATTTATTTTAGCTTTAGTACAAAATAAAACCCAATTACTTAATTTTGCAAGCATAATATACTGTAATAATGTTTATATCACACAAATTTCTTTCTCATAAATCATTCAAAATACATGATAATATATAGATGCTCCTATATTTTAAGAAGAGTGTCCCTCGCAAAGGAGTTTATCATATTTGGGCATCCTTAGCATCAAAAAGTAAAAAAATAAATAAAATAAAAATGTGTTCTACTGCCTCAGGTCTAAACTTTTACATTACACATCCTTACAGTTGTTAAAAACTCACAGAATAAGGTAAAATACAAGAAAAACGATTTAACAAAAACGCTCTACTATGCAACCATCCATACATTTCCATTTAATTGTCACTGGATATATGGGTAATCAAATTTGCTCAGCTCAAGCAGCATGAAATAAATGTGTCAAAAAAGCTTTTCTTTGATTATATTGTTCAACAACTTGTTCAATGAATGTTGCCTACACACATTTTTCAAGCTCCCAACAGCCTCTGCCGAGCTGAGTGGCAACCCAACTAAAACATTATTAAGCCTTATAAAATGATAGTCATTTGTTCCTGAAACCTTTTAATTTGAAGTGCTCTGACACTGGCACTTTCAGAAAGTTCACCGCACACACCAAGAGCACAAATTGCTATTCATAAACGCCTTTATCTCATGTTAGAAAAGCGAGAAGTTGTTCACATTTTCCAAGAATTACATTTTCAGATCATCCAAGTGTCTGTTCTGTCTTTTAATAGAGTGAACTGTGTCCTCATTCACCTCGTCAGAGGCTTTGTGTTAACGGTAATCATTAAAGGAAAAGAAGCTGCTCTGTAATTACATGCTAGCGCTTACATGCTAATCACTGCACACTCGGCTGAAGGAGATGAAGTGAGCAGAAAGGCAGGCACAGTAATCATGCGCCATAAATTGAGAAGTTTAACCTGATTCTTTATCATTTATGGGTGACAATTAGGTGACAGATTGCAATATTTTGAATTAGACTTGGCTTGATCTAATAAGACAAAGCTAAGACTTGCACTAAATTTAAAATACTTGGTTTCTGCACAGATCATTTGGGCCTTTTAAAAGAAAATGGTCTACCACAGAGGTTTGCAAAGTACTATCGACTGAACACAACAACAACTCCGACATTAACATCATTGCTGTTTATTTATGTACTATTTAGTTAAATGTTTTTTCATGATCCATAGCGCTGTCACAGGCAAGAAATTGTTTAATCTTCTAGTGATGTTTATTAGCGGTTGGCAATCCAGCTTTTGGTTCATTACCACCACCTACTGAGCTGTAGTGTGGAACATCAAAAGAAAGTCTTTCAGTGGAGTCAAACGTCAATTAAAGATGAAAAGCAATTTCATCAAAAAGAGGTCACACCCCTAATGTAGGATTAAATCCTAAACTGAGTGTACTTTAAAAGTAGCCTACCCACTAGTGTTTACTTACTACAAACAAGTTATGTTTACATTCATTCTTGAGGTCTAACAAATAGAGCTCTGGAAAAAATTAAGAGACCACTGCATAATTATCAGTTTCTCTGGATTTACTATTTATATGTATGTGTTTAAGTAAAAAGAACATTATTGTTTTATTCTATACATTTCTGACAACATTTCTCCCAAATTCCAAATAAAAATAGTTTTTAAAGCATTTATTTGCAGAAAATGACAATTGGTCAGAATCTGTGATGATCTGGGGGTGCTTCAGCAAGGCTGGATTCGGTCAGATTCGTCTTTGTGAAGGACGCATGAATCAAGCCATATACATGGGTATTCTGGAAGAAAACTTGCTTCCTTCTGCTCTGACAATGTTCCCAACTCTGAGGATTGTTTTTTTTTTTTTTCTTTCAGCAGGACAATGCTCCTTGCCACACAGCCACAGCACCACCGGATCAAGACCCTGTCATGGCCAGCCCAATCTCCAGACCTGAACCCCACTAAAAACCTCTGGAATGTGATCAAGAGGAAGATGGATGGCCACAAGCCATCAAACAAAGCCGAGCTGCTTGAATTTTTGCACCAGGAGTGGCATAAAGTCACCCAACAGCAATGTGAAAGACTGGTAGAGAGTATGCCAAGACACATGAAAGCTGTGATTTAAAATCAGGGTTATTCCACCAAATATTGATTTCTAAACTCTTCCTAAGTTAAAACATTAGTATTATGTTGTTTAAAAATGAATATGAACTTGTTTTCTTTGCATTATTTGAGGTCTGAAAGCACTGCATCTTTTTTGTTATTTTGACCAGTTGTCATTTTCTTCAAATAAATGCTCAAAATGACCAAATATTTTTATTTGGAATTTGGGAGAAATGTTGTCAGTACTTTATAGAATAAAACAAAAATGTTAATTTTACTCAAACACATACCTATAAATAGTAAATCCAGAGAAACTGATAATTTTGCAGTGGTCTCTTAATTTTTTCCAGAGCTGTACGTGGAATGCAGTTCCGCTCCCATTAATGGTAAAATGTAAATCGTGATAAATATCGATATTGAATGATAAAAATGTTGTGATAATTTGTTTTGGCCATATCGCCCAGCCTTAATAGTAACGTCTCGGTTAAGTGGAATGTAACCATGGTTCCCTGAGTGGGAATGAGACGCTGCATATTCGCTGCATATTGGACACTGTCTGAGTGTCACATGGTCTGAAGCCCTTACACAATCACGACAATTTATTGGCTGATGGCGCTTAAGCGACAACCCTAAGGATCTACCTCATGGGCTCCATAAAGGTGCTCACTTTTGTGCCATTGAGTCAGATTTTCTGCAGGAAGGCACGAGCCTATGCAGCTGCTAGAGTGTATAGCCAGCTATGCAGCGTCTCATTCCCACTCAGGGAACCAGGGTTACAGTCCACGTAACCGAGACATTCCCTTTCGTAGGAACTCGAGCTGCGTATTTGCTAGGGGAACGATATACAGTCACACAATATGAACAGCAGCTGCCAACTGTCTAAGCCCACATGGCAAGCATATAGCGCCACACAAGCGAGCTAAAGCATCCAAATAAAAAGAAGGAATTATGAGTTTACTCTTGTTCCAACAGAGAAAACCTGGCAAGCAGGAGTCAAACCCTCATCCAGATTATAAAATCTAACAAATATATGCAGAGAGGACCACCCTGCCACCATACAAATATCCTCTAAGGACGCACCTCTAGCCAAAGCCCATGAGGATGCCATGCACCTCATAGAATGGGCTCGAATACCCGAAGGCGAAGGTAAACTGCACACTTTGTAAGCACTTGAAATTGCATCAATAAGCCAATGAGACAGTCTTTCCTTGGACACCAAAACATCCCTGTTCCAGCCACCAAAGCACAAACAACTGTTCTGACTTGTCCCAGTGGCTAGTACAGTTAACATAAACTTGCAGCATATACAACCTTTCATACTCCTCCGACTCAAATGGGAAAGGATAGAAAGCCTGAAAATGTATAGTCTGCTAGCGAAATGTTGTCTAAATAACCTTGGGCAAATAGCCCAAATGAGGTCTTAACCCCTTGAACACCCTGGCGCAAAATCCATACATAAGGGATTGATCAACAGGGCATGCAAATCAGCAACTCTTCTAAATGATAACAATGCCACTAGCAGGGCCATTTTAAGAGTCATAAACGTATCAGTGACTGTTGCCAAGGGCACAAAAGGAGCACCTGAGAGCGCCTCTAAAACAACAGATAAATCCCATAAAAGAATGCAGACGGGACGAAAAGGTCTATGCCTGCGTACCCCATGGATAAAACGAAAGACAAGAGAATGTTTACTGACAGAAACGTCATGGTTACTGGTGTAACCTCCGTTCCCTGATGGAGGGAACGAGACGTTGGTGTCGATGTAGTGACACTAGGGGTCACTTTTGGGAGCCCGAGACACCTCTGGTCTTTGATAAAAGGCCAATGAAAATTGGCGAGTTGTATTTGCATGCCACTCCCCCGAACATACGGGTATAAAAGGAGCTGGTATGCAACCACTCATTCAGGTTTTACGCTGAGGAGCCGATATAAGGTCCGGCCATTTCAGCGGGTAGGTCAGCGTTGTGGCAGGAGGGACCAACGTCTCGTTCCCTCCATCAGGGAACGGAGGTTACACCAGTAACCATGACATTCCCTATCTGTCACTCACTCGACGTTGGTGTCGATGTAGTGACACTAGGGATCCCTATACAAAACGCCACAAGGCTGAACTGTGTTACGTGAACTGGCGGTGTGTGGTGGGCAGACTTGCTGTGTGCCTCATAGCCAGCACACCAGGTCAACACGTAACCTCCCCCAACACAGTTATGAGTGTCGAACGGCCCTTTTTGGGGACAAGTCGACTACCCAGAGATAGAGACAGGCTTAACCCAGTTGTGGCCTCTTTCCCCTTCTCTTTTTCCACTCCCTAAAAAAGAAGGGGGATTATCCGACTGGGCTGCCAGGTCTAGTCGGGGGGTGTCCCTCCCAAGGGGAGGACACCGCGGAGACCACACCTCGCCCCAAGAGAGGGGGGGATATTTAAGTGGAAGAATACATCACATGGTCTTTCCAACCATGTGGAGAGCCTTCAAGGTAGATCCTACCCAATGGGGGAGGAGTTACTACAACATGGAGACTGAGGGGCTCTGCCCAAGGAAGACGCAGTTTGCCAGCAGGGAAACGAACTAGCGGAAGATATAGATCGCATGGGGTTAGCCTTACAGGGAACCGCCACATGCGGAGCACCTACCCCAGAACCGGGCTTTTAGTTAGCGCGTGTACTGGGCCGGCAGCGAGTCTCTCCGAAAACTCGACTGCCACAGGGCTCGGAGGAAGTCAACCAGGGAACAACTTTTGTGAACACTACTGGGAATTAACAGCGCACGTCTTCAGCTCAAAAGGAGGTGGAAGGCGCTATGTGCAAGCGATACACCCGGCCGGCTATCCTGGGCTTATCCGCTTGTGTTGCGTGCCACTACCTGGGACGAAACCGGTTCCACCCGGAGGTTGTAGAACCTTGCAAAGGTGTTGGGTGTTGCCCAGCCCACTGCTCTGCAATGTCTGTTAGAGAGGCACCTCTGGCCAGGGCCCAAGAAGCCGCTACACCACGGGTAGAATGGGCTCGTAGCCCTACCGGGGGCGGCATGTTTTGGGCGAGACATGCCATAGTTATGGCGTCAATGAGCCAGTGGGCGATCCTCTGCTTGGAGACAGCGCTTCCTTTCCACTGTGCACCAAAGCAGACAAAGAGCTGCTCAGAGATTCTAAAGCTCTGCGTGCGATCCAAATAGATGCGTTAAGCATGCACCGGACACAGCAACGACAGGGCTAGGTCTGCCTCCTCCTGGGGCAGCGCTTGCAGGTTCACCACCTGGTCCCTAAAAGGAGTGGTGGGAACCTTGGGCACATAGCCCAGTCGGGGGTCTCAGGATCACGTGAGAATAGCCCGGACCGAACTCCAGGCACGTTTCGCTGACAGAGAATGCTTGCAGGTCACCTACCCTCTTGATGGAAGCGAGCGCAGTCAGGAGGGCAGTCTTCAAGGAGAGTGCCTTAAGCCCGGCTGACTGCAAAACTCAAAGGGGGCTCTCTGTAGACCCTGAAAAACTACAGAGGTCCGATGAGGGAACAAGGCGTGGCCTGGAGGGATTCAGCCTCCTGGCGCCTCTTAGGAACCTGATGATCAGATCATGCTTCCCTAAGGACTTACCGTCGACTGCGTCATGGTGTGCTGCTATGGCAGCAACGTACACCTTCAAGGTGGAAGGGGACAGCCTCCCTTCCAACCTCTCTTGCAGGAAGGAAAGCACTGATCTGACTGCGCACCTCTGGGGGTCTTCCTGATGGGAAGAACACCACTTAGCGAACAGACACCACTTAAAGGCATACAGGCGCCTCGTAGAGGGAGCCCTAGCCTGAGTGAAGGTGTCTACCACCGCAGGTGGGAGACAGCTTAGGTCTTCCGCGTCCCATCAAGGGGCCAGACATGGAGATTCCAGAGGTCTGTTCGCGGGTGCCGGATGGTGCCCCTTCCCTGAGAAAGAAGGGCCTTCCTCAGGGGAATTTGCCCGGGGGGAGCTGTCACAAGGAGCGTGAGGTCCGAGCACCACGTCTGGGCGGGCCAGTAGGGTGCTTACCAGGACGACCTTCTCCTCGTCCTCCCTGACCTTGCACAGGGTCTGTGCGAGCAGGCTCACTGGGGAAAACGCATATTTGCGAATGCCAGGGGACCAGCTGTGTGCCAGCGCGTCTATGCCGAGGAAGGCCTCGGTGAGGGCATACCAGAGCGGGCAGTGGGAGGATTCTTGGGAGGCGAACAGGTGCACCTGTGCCTGACTGAATCGACTCCAAATCAGCTGGACCACCTGAAGGTGGAGTCTCCACTCTCCCTTGAGGGTAACCTGTTGTTACGGCGCGTCCGCCGAAGTGTTGAGGTTGCCCGGGATGTGAGTGGCTTGCAGCGACTTGGTGCTGCTAACTCCGTTGGAGGAGACGGCGGGCGAGTTATGACATACAGCGGGAGCACAGACCGCCTTGGCGGTTGACATATGCTACCGCTGCCGTGCTGTCTGTCCGAACTAGCACGTGCTTGCCCTGGATCAACGGCCGGAACCTCCGAAGGGCGAGCAGAATTGCCAGTAACTCGAGGCAGTTGATGTGCCAATGCAGCTGTGGACCCGTCTAGAGGCCGGCGGCTGCGTGCCCATTGCCAACAGCGCCCCAGCCCATTTTGGAGGCGTCTGTCGTGACCACGACGCGCCTGGAGACCAGTTCTAGCGGAACACCTGCTCGTGGAAACGAGAGGTCGGTCCAAGGGCTGAAAAGACGGTGACAGACCGACGTAATGGCCACGCAGTGTGTCCCTTGGCGCCATGCCCGTCTCGGGACTCGAGTCTGGAGCCAGTGCTGAAGCGGCCTCATATGCATCAACCCGAGCGGGGTGGCCACCGCCGAGGACGCCATATGCCCCAGGAGCCTCTGAAAATGTTTCAGTGGAACCGCTGTTTTCTGTTTGAACGCCTTCAAACAGGCCAGCACCGACTGGGCGCGCTCGTTCGTAAGGTGCGCCGTCAAGGAGACTGAGTCCGACTCCAAACCGAGAAAAGAGATGCTCTGAACCGGGAGGAGCTTGCTCTTTTCCCAGCTGACCCGAAGCCCTAGTCGGCTGAGGTGTGAGAGCACCAGGTCCCTGTGTGCGCATAACCCGTCTCGAGAGTGAGCTAGGATTAGCCAGTCGTCGAGATAGTTGAGAATGCGAATGCCCACCTCCCTTAACGGGGCAAGGGCAGCCTCTGCGATCTTCGTAAAGATGCGAGGAGACAGGGACAGGCCGAAAGGGAGGACTTGTACCAATACGCCTGACCCTCGAACGCAAACCGCAGGAAGGGTCTGTGTCGAGGAAGGATCGAGACGTGAAAGTACGCATCCTTCGGGTCTACCGCCACGAACCAATCTTGATGCCGGACGCTCGCTAGAATGCGTCTTTGCGTCAGCATCTTGAACGGGAGTCTGTGTAAGGCCCGGTTCAGTACTCGCAGGTCCAAGATTGGCCGCAACCCACCGCCTTTTTTCGGTACTGTACCAGCGGGTGGGGCCTCGCGGCGGGGCGGAGCTTGAGGTGCCACACCACATCGTGGCCGTGCTGAGTCCGAGGACAT
Source organism: Myxocyprinus asiaticus (assembly GCF_019703515.2). Classification (NCBI taxonomy): domain Eukaryota; kingdom Metazoa; phylum Chordata; class Actinopteri; order Cypriniformes; family Catostomidae; genus Myxocyprinus; species Myxocyprinus asiaticus. The sequence continues at coordinate 25,807,766 of NC_059353.1, read as the reverse complement.
CGAAGCACTTACCTGGCTCCTTGTGACCACCCACGGAACAGCCTGGGACGGGGGAGGAAGAGGCCTGTCCTCATGACCCGTGGAGACTGTCACATTGGGGGCGGATTTGTGCCACAGCTGGGCGCTCAGGGCGGGAGACCGCCGCTGGAGCGCCAACCTGCCAAATGGAGTGGTGGACGGTGGTCGTGATGCCAGCCGTACACACCGAATATGTGACCCAGGGAACAAGGAAACAACTCTTGCGGAGCTCTTGAGTACTGCAGCCACTTGGGCATGCAGCGCAATTAAATGAAAAAGGTAACAAAAAGAAGATCTGCTTACCAGCTCCAGAGCAGCGGGTTTCGTTGTCCCTGGGTCGCCCGTCTCAGGGGCGCTTCGAAGACCTCCGTGGGTTCTTCGGTGCCGGCTGTGAGACGGGTGGCGTCGGCTTCCTGCGGTGGGCTCCACGCCGGGGCCGGGCCGGAGGGGCGGGCTGCGGTGGAGCCGGTGCAGTCACCGCAGGGGGACGCCCTCGGCGATGAGTAGATGGGGTGCGGGATCTTGAGCCATGCCGGGGCAGGACAAGCCGGCTAGCATCCATCTACTGCTCTACCATCGAGAACTGCTGGGCAAAGTCCTCGACGGTGTCGCCGAATAGGCCCGCCTGGAAAATGGGGGCAGCAAGGAATCGTGTCCTGTCGGCCTCACCCATCTTGACCAGGTTGAGCCAAAGGTGGCGCTCCTGGACCACTAGTGTGGCCATCGTCCGCCCGGGAGACCGCGCCGTGACCTCCGTCACTCGGAGAGCGTGGTCGGTTGCCGAGCGCAGTTCCTGCATCAATCCCGGGGCGGAATTACCCTCGTGCAGTTCCTTTAGCGCCTTGGCGGACTTGCAGGAGAGCCATGGCGTGCAGGGCGGAGGCGGCTTGTCCAGCAGCGCCGTAGGCTTTGACCGTCAGATAGGACGTAAACCTACAGGCCCCTGGACGGGGGCTTTGGGCACCCGCGCCAGGTGGCAGCGCTCTGCGGGCATAGGTGCACCGCGAGCGCCTTTATCCACCGGGGGATTGCCGAATAACCCTTGGCCGCCCCACCATCGAGGGTAGTGAGAGCGGGGAAGCTGAAAAGATCGGGACCGGGCAGTAAAAGGTGCATCCCGCGACCTTGTCAGCTCTTCATGCACTTCCGGGAAGAAAGGAACGGGGCGGGGCGTGGCTTTGAGCGGCGCCGCGAGCCCAGGAACCAATCACAGAGCCGCGAGGGTTCAGGGAAGAGCGGTGAAATCCACTCTACCGACGCTCGCGGCTGTCCGGGAAAGCATGTCGTCATCTCCGCGTCAGCCTGTGACTGGGCGATCGACCCCGAAGGGAGGAGCCCAGCCGAGGCTTCCGACTGGACGAGCCCGCTCTCCGATGCTGCGCTCGAGAGCTCATCACTTTCGCGGGCTCCGAATAAGAGGTCGAACTCGCCGTGAGACGAGCCGGCGGACTCACCCGGAAGCCTGATCGGGGCAGACGAGCGTGCTGGGGAATGGGAGGTCCGCGGGGGGATACCCGGCGGAGGCGGTCCCATTGGGGTCCCCAAATCGCCCCCAGTGCTAGCTGCGCTGGCCTCAAACCCGTGGGTAAAAGGACCGAGGCGGGAGCCTCTGGGGTGGCTCGCTTCCTTAGGAAAGGCGAGCCGCGACCGCAACGTTGCCATGGACACATTCTCGCAATGAGAATGTGACCATCCACGAACGCTGTCTCCGCGTGAGCAGTGCCCAGACACGAAAGACAGTGATCGTGACTGTTAGAAGGCGAGAGATAACGAGCACAACCAGGAATAACACACAATCGGAAAAGCATCTTTAAAAAGATGCGTCTTTAAAAAGACGTTCCGTGTGCGCTCTTTTAGAGAAATATATACTCTTTTAGAGGGGAAAAATGCTCTTTCAGAAAATATGCTCTCTAGTTTTTCTGCCGAAGTGCCCAGGGGCATTCTCTGCAGTGCACCAGTGCAGAGGAGGGAGAAGCCGCTGAAATGCGCCGTCAGATCCAGCAGGTGAATGAACAGTAGTATTCAGCTCAATGAGCATGACCGTTCGGCTCCGAAGAGAAAATCTGAATGAGTGGTTGCATACCAGCTCCTTTTATACCCGTATGTTCGGGGGAGTGGCATGCAAATACCACTCGCCAATTTTCTTTGGCCTTTTATCAAAGACCAGAGGTGTCTCGGGCTCCCAAGAGTGACCCCTAGTGTCACTACATCGACACCAACGTCGAGTGAGTGACAGATAGGGAACTCCATTGATAAGTGCATGCTCAGCCACTGTAGTGGCAACATAGACTTTAAATGTTGCCAGGGCAACCCCAGCCCCAAAACGCTCCTGCAACAATTCCACCACTGTACCGACAGGGCAGTGAACTGAATTTTCACCTCGCGATGTACACCAAGAAGCAGAAATACACCAGCTGAACATATAAAGCCTCCTAGTTGATGGAGCTCTAACATTTAGAATGGTATCAACCACAATGGGGAATAACCCATCATTCAAAAGAGTGCCCCATTGAGGGGCCATACCCATAAATTGCACAAGTTCGGCTGGGGGTGCCAAATGCTGCCTCGTGCAGCAGACTGATCTGTAGAAATGCATAAAGACGTGCTGTCGGCCACTGATTCGCCAACTCATCGAAGCCCAATGGTGCCGGGGGCGAGAGGGAAAACCAGAGGGGACAGTGTGTCATCTCACTCGAAGCGAACAGGTCCACTTCCGCTCTGCCGAACCGTCTCCAGATTTGATCCATAATCTGAGGATGTAATGTTCACTCTCCAGGCACCACACCCTGTCTGGACAGGATACCTGCCCCAAATTCAACTGGCCCGGAACATATACGGCTCGTAGAGACAGCACATTTTCCCGTGCCCACAGAAGAAAGTGACATGCCAGACTCAGCATTCCAGCTCGAATTCCTACTAAAGTGAACCATATTTTAACCTTGATATTCATAGTAAAACCATAGTAATAATACAGGAAAATGAAAATGTCTCCGGTTACACATATAACCTCGGTTCCCTGAGATGAAGGGAATGAGAAATTGCTGTAAGCACTATGGGGAAAGTACACAACCTTGTTGAAACCTTCATACAATTACAGCAATCTTCTGATTGGCAATGGTGTCTGAGCCCCACACTTTTAGGCATGCAGTCGGCCTATGTAAGTGGGTAGTCGGTCACCATTTCATCAGAATTTTCTGACTGAGGAACAAGAGTGAGTCACTCGTATTATGAAACTCTAAAGTAGTAGTGCGGCCAGCTTTCGCAATGTCTCGTTCCCTTCATCTCATGGAACCGAGGTTACATATGTAACCGGAGACTTCCCTTTCGATTCAGTTCACTCAACATCACGCTGCACTACATGACATTACACTCCCAGAGTTATAGCTCTAAATAGATATATTCATAAGGAGTCACAGGTCACAGGCCAAAGGCCAATGACTTATAAGTCATATTAAAGTGTATATGAATAGTTCCACGTTGCGGATGCCTGATGGAAACTAATGTAGCCTGGGATCTATATGAACCATATAGATATACGCAGTATGGATTATTAACCCTCTTATAACAAGGTTGGGAATGTATGATTTATTTCTTATGGGATTGCTTATGACTTAAAAGAAGCAGTTCAACAGCATATAATAGGTGGCTGTGTTGATTATATTCAGTAGCCCACCCATAATAAGGGCTTGGGCTCACCCGCTTGAAAGTAGGAAGCGCTCTATATAGAGAGGACTTGTGAGGAGATGGATGCAACGTCCAGTTATAAAACCTTGTGAACGTGTTTTTGAGGACCATCCTGCTGCTAAACATATGTCCTCTAAGGACACACCATTTGTCCATGTCCATGAAGAGGCCATGCCTCTGGTTGAATGCGCTTTGACACCAATCAGGCAATTCGTGCCCTGTGATTCATAAGTGAGGGCGATCGCATCAACGATCCAGGGAGAGAGCCTTTGTTTGGAGACGGACATTCCTTTTGTGTAACAAACAAAGAGCTGATCCGACAGCCTAAACTGACGGGTGCACTCAACATATGTATGCAGTGTCCTCACTGGGCATAACATATGCATAGATTGCTCTTCATCTTAATTAAATTGTGGGGGAAAGAAGGCTTGCAAACGAACTACCTGAGCCCTGAAGGGCACTGATAAAACCTTAGGCACGTAGCCTTTTCTAGGTTTAATGGTGGCTTTTGACAGATCTGGACCAAATTCCAAGCATGAGCTGTCAGTCCACAGTACCTGCCTGTCACCCACCCGTTTAAATGAGGCCAAAGACAATAGGAGTGCGGTCAAGTCAAGTCGTTTTTATTTGTATAGTGCCTTCCATAAAATACGATTGTGAATTGTGTTTAAAAATAATTAAATAATAATTGTATTTAGAAACCTAGTGAGCAAGCCAATGGCGACTGTGGCAAGGAATACAAAACTCCATAAAATAGAAGAAAAATAACCTTGGGAGAAACCAGGCTCACTGTGGGGCCAGTTCCCCTCTGGCTAACATCATGAATATAATGCCAATATTACTTATGTATAATGCAAGTCATGGTTTAAAATTATTAAACTAAGTAAGTGTTAAGGGTCAGTGTTTAAACAAAGATTTTGAAGAACTGTAAGATTAATGACTGTTGTCTTTGAAGTTCATCCTGGATTAACTGCAGAAGTTCACATAGATGCACTGTACTTTGTTAGTTGGCAGATGAAGGCTTTTGTTGGCAGTTAATTGATAGTCTATATATTCCATTATAAGAGTGTAGTCCATCATTAGACCGAGGTGATGCAGGCAGAGATCAGTGAGGTGCATCGCAGTTCAACCGGCCAGCAATTTTGGTGAGATCTATCCTAATTCCAAGGTTCAGGCAATGGCATATGATGTACCCCATGTCTTATGTTGGAGTTGGCATCGGTTCATCCTCTGAAGTCCATCGTAATAGACTGAAGTGAATGTTTGGCTGGCACCAGCTGCATTTAGTCGTCATCACTCAGAGACATGTAGCAGTGGAGTCCAACACGAAGCAGGAATGGAACTGGATCCAGCCGGTTCTGGTGACCTCAGGATAGGAGTTCCAAGGTTGAGACAGGGATACAAATATAATAATATTAGCAGAGATGCCTGTGGCAGTGGGGGCGTGGTCAAGTATTTCTCCGGAGAGAGAGAAAGCGGTAAGGGTGCTTACACCTGAGCTAAATTATGTCTAACACCTGTCTCTAATTTCAGTGAGCACGGGGAAAGAGGCATAAAAGAGCCACACCGCCAGCAGTCAGGGAGAGAGAGAGAAACAGGTGTGCAGCATTGCCAAACGGTTTCCATTACATGTTGAAGCTACTGAGTGTTTGTGAAGAAGTTTGTTTATTTTTGAGAGTGAATTATTGAACTGAGTGAAAACCCTGAAAGAGTGTATCTGCTGCACTGAAGAGAATAAAACACCTACCTGAACCAGGACATCTGCTTCTGGCCTCCTCCTTTCATTGAGAAGTGTTACAATGCCATTCAATTTATTGCAGAGTTATAGATCATGATCAATGTTTCTGGTTTCTGGTTCCGGCAGACCTAACTAAAGCAGCCTAAATGTGAGTTGAAGGTAATTTAGGTGCATGCCTGGCTAAATAGATGAGTCTTTAGTCTAGACGTAAATTGAGTGATTGTGTCTGCATCTCGGACAGTGTTAGGGAGACTATTCCATAGTTCAGGAGCCAAATATGAAAAGGATCTACCTCCTTTTGTGGATTTTGATATTCTAGGAACTATTAACAGGCCAGAATTTTGCGATCATAATGAACGTGATGGAATATAGCGTGGTAGAAGGTCACTTAAGTACTGCAGAGCTAGACCATTCAAAGCTTTGTACGTAGTTAACAGAATTTTAAAATTAATACGAAATTTAACAGGTAGCCAATGTAATGACGATAAAATGGGGCTAATATGATCATATTTCTTGGTTCTAGTCAGCACTCTGGCTGCTGCATTTTGAACCAACTGAAGTTCATTTATTGAACTTGCAGTACATCCTCCCAGTAATGAATTACAATAATCTAGTCTTGAGGTCATGAACGCATTAATTATTTTAAGGAAAGCACCCACAGCTCAACAGATTCCAGTGGCTCGAACGGTGAGTTTGTTAGTGCATTCAGCACCAGATTCTAGTCCCAAGTCGGCACCATAGCAGGGTGAGGGGGGTTTAAACGCCTTGCCCCCCTAATGAAGTTTATGACTAGATTATGTTTGCATATCAACGAGCCAGTCTCCATGGCGTGGTATGCTGAAATAGTCGCTACATAAACCTTGAGCGTTGACGGGGTAAGACCAGCATCCAGCTGCTCTTGAAAGAATATAAAAATCTCAGCTATGGGGCCATTCACCGGGTCTTTACCACATGAAGAACACCAATTTGCAAACACACGCCATTTAAGTGCATAAAGTTGTCTCATGGACAGTGCTCTAGCCTGTTAAATGGTACTTATCATCGACTGATCCAATTCTGGCTTGTCCGATGTGCTTTGTTCGGGGCCACATATTTAGGCTCCACAGCTCTGGCTGGGGATGCCAAATCATGCCTTGTGCTTGAGAGAGAAGGTCTCTCCTCAGCAGTATTTCCCATGGAGGGCCGTCTAGTATTTATATAATCTCCGGAAACCAGGACAGATAGGCTCCAGGCACGATGTGGAATGTGCCACTTGAGCCAGTACTGCAGAGGTCTCATGTGCAACAGACCTAACGGTATGATGGCGGATGCTGCCGCCATAAAACCCAGCATTCTCTGAAATGTCTTCGGTGGCAATGTTTTCCCCAGGTTGAACTGAGACAGACACCGAAGAATGGTCTGTACACGCTTGTTTGTGAGGAGCACACGCGCATGCTCATGGAGTTGAGACGAACCCCTAAAAAGGAGATTTGCTATGCTTTTCGACCAATTGGCATTCAGACCCAGATTTTTCAGATGGCAAAGCAGCAAGTCTCTGTGCTTGCTCAATAGTGCCTCTGATTGGGCTAGTAATAGCCAATCGTTGAGGTAATTCAAAACATGCACACCGTTCATTTTCAATTGGGCGAGCACCGCATCAATACATTTCGTGAATGTGCGGGGAGTCAGAGACAGACCAAAAGAAAGGATTTTGAATTGATCTGCAGTTCCCTCGAACACGAATCTTAAAAACTGCCTGTGATGCGGTGCAACCGGTACATGAAAGTACACGTCCTTCAGATCTATTGACGCAAACCAGTCCTGAGGACGGATGTGTGATAAGATATGTTCCTGAGTTATCATTTTGAATGGACGCTTCGCGAGCGTGCGATTCAAGCGACTCAGATCTAGAATGGGCAGAAGCCTGCCATCTTTCTTCAGAACGAGAAAATAATGGCTGTAGACCCCGCTGTGTGTCGCAGTCTGGGATAGTCTCTATCACGTTTTTTGTGAGGAGACTGTGAATCGCTGCGCACAACAACAGCGCATCCTGTGGTCGGACCGCAGATTGCATAACGCCGGTGAAGCGAGGTGGCTGGCGTACAAACTGAATCGTACAACCATGCTTGATTGTTTTTAACACCCAGTCTGACATGCCCGTGAAGGCTCGCCACACATTCACGCAGTGGGACAGCGGGCTTATTGATTGCTCGCAATAAGAGATAAGAGTGCCACTCACCATAGGGAAGCAGCTGAGCATAGTGTGTGGGGTGTATGATACGTGAAGAGGAAATGGCCCTTTTTCTGAGACTTTTCTGGCTCTTCTGGAGGAGACCACTCAAGACATAGCTCTTCAACCGCCCTTGTGAGGACATGAAGAAGCTCCTTGTCTTTGGCATGTGCACGTTCTTCACACTCGCTGGGGGAAGTAGTGGCAACATTCTCTGTGAACCACTCGCCTGAAGCTGCGAGTGACACAGCATTATCCCCATCAACAGAGCCGCCAAACGTAATGAGGCCATGCTCTCCAATAGAGGGCCGGAGCACATCACGCACATATTGCACAGGAGAAGATGTTAGATCGGAAGTTCAGGGGGCTCGCAGGGCTTGCACCGGCATGAGATCCTCCTCTAATTTATCCAGCTTATCCTCACTGCCCCTCTGTGCCTCTTCATGTGGTCCCTCGAGACTTAACACAGAAGAGGCAGGTGGGAGGGCAAGGGAGGCTGGATCTTCCCCCAGAACAAGGTTGATCCTAGAGTGCAACATCTGGAGATTCATCCGGGATCCCTGGCTTATCTTTGCTTTGCAGGTATTGCAGACAACTACATCACCATCTTTGGAGAAGTAGTCCCAAACCTTACTACCCATTTGCTGTCGCTTTTCAGCCATCTGTAGGTGATAGAGGAAAGAACATTTTATTTAAGGTGGGCATTTTTAAGATGGGTATTTAATAAATGTAGAGATAACAGCTCATTTTTAACTGATCATATATTTTACATATAAAATATTGATCTGAAAATTAACTAGTAACTATAGCTGTTAAAAAAATAAATGCAGTGGAAAAAGTACAATATTTCCCTCTGAAATGAAATGGAGTGGAAATATAAAGTAATAGAAAATGCCATAGTAATACTCAAGTAAAGTACAAGTACCTCTAAATTGTACTAAAGTACAGTTTTCTTGCTTATCAAAACATCATCAGCAATATTTCACTGTATAACAAAACAGTCACACACAATACCTCATGGTTCGCTGCTGCCCAGTCAAGAGATAAACAGCGGCAGCAGTATTACACTGTATTCTGCTATACAAGTTCAGGAGAAACTTTCAGCGGTGGAAAACCAGACTTTTAAATATTACATTTTGTAAATGCAAATTGTGACTGGAATTGTTCGGTTGAAGGGGGTACCAAACTGCGAATCCTGAATAAAACAGTTTGGTGAATACATGTTTACACATTAGCTTGCACTCAGCTGGCAAGGTATGAAAGTAGCTACGTGGTTAGCAGTGGAGGGCCATGCATTAAAAATCTAGGCCTTCAGTTTGATTCATGCCATTAAGAAAACACAGTTTCACAATGAATAAGACACCCTATGCCTTTGGCCATCATACATTATATTGCAGTTAACTAATAATACCAATTGACATTTTAAAAACACGTCCACGCACGAAAGCCAGAACTTGAAACAACACTTAATGCTCAAGCAAGCCTAATTTTAACTGCAGTATGACTGTTTGTGAAATGAACGTCTCCCGAACAGACATTCAAAAATCATAATTTTTCATATGAATCTACCAAGGAGATTGGTCGGAGATTCCTCCGAACACAGGATGTGCTGTTGTTGTGCGCAGCGATTCACAGTCTCCTCATAAAAAACGCGATAGAGACTATCCCAGACTGTGACACACAGCGGGGTTTACAGCCATTATTTTCTCATTCTGAAGAAAGACGGCAGGCTTCTACCCATTCTAGATCTGAGTCGCTTGAATCACATGCTTGCGAAGTGTCCATTCAAAATGATAACTCATGAGCAGATCTTATCGCACATCCGTCCTCAGGACTGGTTTGCGTCAATAGATCTGAAGGACGTGTACTTTCATGTACCAGTTGCACCGCATCACAGGCAGTTTTTGAGATTCGTGTTCGAGGGAACTGCAGATCAATTCAAAATCCTTTCTTTTTGTCCTGTTCACGTCTTGCTGAGAAGTTCCATCCGCTGTAAGTGTATATCGATGGTGAAGCAGAAGGGTTCCAAGACGAAGTTCGCAGTCTTGAAGGAAGAAAATTCTGAAGAAATGGTGACTGAGCGCCCGCTTATATAGGCTGACTGCGTGCCTAAAAGGGCGGGGCTCAGACACGAATGCCAATCAGAAGATTGCCGTGATTGTATAAGGGTTTCAACAAGGTCATATAAGGACACTTTCCCCATAGTGCTTACAACAATGTAGAGTGAACTGAATTGAAAGGGAAATATGGTAATAAAAATAATAATTTTGTGGTTAGTATGGTTTTACTAAACTAAACATGGTTAGCCTACAACATTCATGGTTACTACAATATTATTAAATTTTCCACCAAAAACTCTGGTTACTACAGTCTACAATTTTACTACAGTAAAACCAAAATAACCACAAAATTATGATTTTTATTGCCATAGTTTTCATTTTCCTGTATTGTCACATAGGGTTTCACTTCGAATATCATAGTTAAAATACGGTTAATGTAGTAAAACCATGGTAAATGTATTGCGGGGGAATGCAGAACTATTGCAAGGGCACCAAAAACTTACTACGAGGGAACGCAAACTACTGCGAGAGAAAATGAAACTTATTGTGAGGGCATGCAAAAGTGTTTTTTTTTTTTTTTTAAATAAAAAATTCCACCCTGTTCTCTAAGGGGTTCCATACTCTCGCATGATATGCATGTGCTGTCGACATTTAACAGTATTATAATGCCATAGAGCTATGGTCTATTAAGCTGAACTCTGGTCTATTAAGCTTTTAATTTGAATTTATCATCACAATATTTTTTATTGTATTTATTTAGATTCTGATTTTACTTGGTGAATTTATCATCATTCTCTACACCTCCCCAGACACGCCCTGTCGCCTGTCAATTTGAAAACGTGGGTCTACCACAAACAATGATTCCTCCAGATTTAAAAAAAACTCTTACTGGGAGGCTAACTTAAAGTGTCTTAAAGTGTCACTGTAAAAGATTTTGATCAAATGAAAGAATGTGCTCTCTATCATAGACATGAAGTTCAAAAAAATGTAATTGAAAAGAGCCTTCTTTACAGTAAACTATATATATATATATATATATATATAAGTAAACAAATATGAACCAAAAATCTGGTGACAGAGATACCTCAAAACACTTGGCTCCAAAAGCCAAAATTCTTATTTAGATAATTGTCTTATGAGACTCCCAATAAGCTTTTTTCTAAGAAAATCAATTTAAGACACGGCAATCAAATTCCTTATCATTAATGTTTAATGGAATGTAAATGTAGGCCTGATTTTAATATTTCTGGTTACCATGAGGCAACACATTTCACCAAAGGTGCCCATATTTCCAAATATCTTTCCATGTGTATGTCTTTCCATTTGCGGGTAAGAGATACGTCCTGTTTAAAAATTAATGCGACAAACAGGTTCTCCTTCATTTACGGGTCATATCACTCTAGTGTTCCAGTACTGTCTTTCCTAACTGCACATTGAAGAGAAATTGGCTTTGCAATCTCCTATTATGTATCTACAGTATTATGAAAATTACATTATAAAATAAGAGCAATTCCCTTTGTGACGCCCTTCTTCCACATACCACTTACTCTATTGAAAATGACAACAGGGATCAAACACACTGATGCATGTTTAAGCCAGAAGGATAACAACAATCTCAAGAGTGGTTTTGTGACATTTCAATGTAGCATTCTCCATTTCCTCTCTCTGACTCATTTCAAGCAAACACAGCTGGTCCTGCTGAAACCATGTGAATTAAGATCTGAAGCAACTACTCTGCATCATATTGTAGCATTTAGAGTAAAGGCTGATGATATTCAGTGCTATTTTGGTTGATCTAAAAACATTGTGGCACTATTGGAATATACAGGATATGATACATCAAATTATCATTAAAATCATGTTTACATTAATTTGTCTCACTCACATTTATCACTTTAAGTAGGCTAAGTGAATTTAGTCAAGTTTATCCTCTTGAGACTTAATCTAAAAAATATTTGTCTGTTGTTGTTTATATATCTGAGACCATTTCTGGGCGTTTCTGTCATGCCAAATGTTCAGGAGCTTGGTCAATATGATCATATTAATAAATGATCACTATGCAGTATATACACTACATCGTAATAATATAATATATAATAATACAAAATAATAATCTGGACAATTTAAGACTAAAAGGAAATTGATTCAAGACTTTCAGATAAAGATCTAACTGCTGTTCAAATTCAGCCAGTGTTTCTTCAGCAAGCAAAGTATTTGGACAATAATAATAATAGGCTAATAATAATAATAATGTTAATAATGTATCCCTAGTAAAGTATTTGGACACTTCAGCCAAAATGTATGTGTTGCATCATAAAACATAAACAAAGTGGCACCCACGAAAACAAATTATGTTAGTCCTTTTCACATGAACTTTTCTCAGCATTTCTGCAATGCTTTTTAACCAACGGATACCAAGGTCATTTTTAGAGGATATATAAAGTCAGTTCCCCTCTCAAGTTTACACAGGTGAAGTTCATCAACAATGGACATGATCTAAGAAGTATGATACTGTAAACAGAAAGTGTCCAAAAACTTTTTTGTCGTCATTTCGAACAGTATGTTTATTTTTTATAATTAAGAAACTTCTTTTTGTGAAATGTTGTGCTTGCCCATTACTTCATTACAATAAATGACAGTGTGCTATTTTGTTATCTAATGCAATGAAATTCATATATTGTAAGTGTGGCTTAAGTGTCCAAATACTTTTTGAGGCCACTGTAGCATGTATAAACAACAATGCGACTGTTATCAAAGTGACATAAATCATATCACAGATAAATTAGAACAAATTAACCTTTACTTTATTAAGAAGACAACATCATAGAAACATATGGCTATAGTGGCACAACCGCATATATTTTTGTCTGACTTTAGTTAAATTACCATAGTAAGCATTCCTAGCCACGTTTTAAATTGGTAACGGAGTCTGAAATCTCCGCGTATTTAATTCCTTCTTACTTCTTACCTCTTCCTGAAAGCCCAGCTCCTGTTTACGTGATGACGTCACAGTGGGTGATGACGCTGTCCAGGGCTGTAGCGTGAAATCCCTGAACATCTCACAAACATGTGTAAGCATCGATGTGCTCATTCTCCACACTTCATCTGTTATTGCTGTAAATGCATGTCTCCTTCTCAATATTGTATGTGTATAGCGACATTTTTCACTCAGTATACCTTGCTGCAACTCTGCAACACACACAGCTACAGGATATGTATATACACCCCATTTCTTCAAAAATTACCATGGTAACCATAGTTTCCATTAAAACACATTATTACAGAATGTAACAACTGTAAAATCATAAATGATTATGGGATCTCCTTCGGTGTAAAAACCGTTCATAATCTTACTGTCATTTTGTTTAGTTTCTTTTTTTATCACAGTGGTGTGCTAATACCAATTTACCACAGTTTCACTGTTAAAAATAGATTTATTGTCTTATTGTATTGTTAATTGTGAAGTTAGCCTATTTAAAATTATTTTTTCATGTTTTGTACATATAAAAAGAGTGTGAATAGACTACTTTCCTCTTCTTCTAAAGTAAACATATTTGAATGAGATTATATATATATATATATATATATAGTTTCTGGATGTGTTGTTTAATAAGTGGTGGGTGTGCATTTAAGGTCACAGTAGGTAAAGGGCAGTGTTTGGTCAACAGAATTTATTTTAAAATTTATTTTATTTATCGATATAATTGAATAAAAGTGATTCTTCATAGACAACATACAAAATTCATAGGCAATACGTACAGTTTATCTAAAAACCTTTCAATAATAAGGGATGTTCTTTTGGTGTTCAACAGAATTTACTGGCCCTTCAGATACTCACCTGAATTAAATACATATATAGAACCACTGCAGTCTCATATCAGATCAATTACAACTTCAACTTCACTTGAAATTTATTTGCATTTTATATATCTTATAATTTTGTTGAGAGTGTCCCAAATATTAATTCCAAGTGTCATAAACACAGGTATGTTGAAGTGATTTTCCCATATGCATTTATTTATTTTTCAGACCCATTAACAAAATAGTGAAGAAGATGTGTATTGCAGAAAATGTAGCTTAATGTATATAAAAGTATATGCTGTTTAATTTGACAGGGCCACTTTATACAGTAACCTTAGCTTCTAAAATGAAATGGACTGTGCATCCCTGCAGTAAGAAAAGTGGCTAGAATAGATCCTTGAAAATTAAACTTGAGATGAGTGTTTGAGTTGAGAAAATTAGCAAGGTCATGGTTAATGGAACTCCTCAGAGTTCCAACATCAAGACTTCACAGTCAGTTTGGCAGCCTGCAGCTGATGTTAATTTAGCACAACCCAACATCATTCAACTTCAAAGAGACTAATAGAAGGCTATCATACTGTGAGAGACTTTGATAAGGTGGATTATAATGCTATGTGTAATCCACATCAAAAGGTAAAGGTTCCAGTAATTAATTAAATGATAGCAGAGAAAATGATACCAGAGAATATTATAGTCTGACGTTTGATAGCAGTTTTTCTCCAATTTATGGAGATGATTCATAATATGGATGACACTAGCAGCATACATGAGAAAGACACACACACACACACACACACACACACACACACACACACACACACACACACACACACACACACACATGTACTGAAATACCAAAGATACAAAACTATTTAAATAAAATATTTTTGTTATCATTGTTCTTGGCTATATGATTGTTCTGTATTTTAAGTAAAAAATGAAATTGATGTTTGTCAATATAACAGGAGAATTCAGTGACATACAGGCTTTCAAAATTCAGTTGGGCTACATTTATTCGAGCAAGTTCCTTTTCAAGAGAAATTACAAATTAAAAATTAAATTATACTTCAACAGACATTTAAAAAAAAATCCCACAACCACAGCTCGCCACCGCCCCCCCCCTTTATATCTTTAGCTAAAAAAGGGAAAAAGGAAAAAACCAATAAGATGAATAAAGTGGATTTTTTTTCCTTTTAGTCAAAAATACAGTGTTTTCACAATATTGTATCAAAAGTTCTCAAATTGTAGATTCTCCTTCATCAGGTAAGTGTAGTATGAAGAGCAATTCACATCAGTCGCTCCAGATACAATAAATGCTCTCTTTACGTAAAATTTGTTCCACTTGTAAGGATCCTTATTTACTAAAATATATCTATATCAAGGAACTATAATACTGTACACTACAGTATGAAATAAATATAATTAGGAAATATAAAATGAGTCACATAAATAAAATGGTAGTTTAAAATAAAAATGAATTTTGAATTGAACAAAATAAAACAAACCAAGATAATACTGACAGATGACCTTAAAAAATACAGAAAATTGCACAAACAATATGTAAACTAAACAACTGCAGTCTAGATATACTAATACTGATGTAGGTATTTCAAACAACAAGGTGAAATATTTAATTTAATACTAAAGCAGGTGCAAAGAGAACACTAGTTGACTTCGCTTTATACTGTACAAGGATGGCACTTTCAGAAAACACAGGTGAAAGGGTTTGCATATAAGGCTTTTCTCGAACGAAAAAAAAACAGGGGTTCTGGCGAACATTCATACAATGAGCCTTCGTCATCATTACAGTTTCTCACACTTTTCATCCACCCCTGGCCAACTTTAAGACTTTGTATGTTTAAGAATCACATAGGTATTTTTTTAATTTTTTTTTTAGTTAAAATAACTTTATAAAAAGCCATGGTGAAACCCCCAAAATTGTGTGGCTGGTCAGGAAAAGAAAGGTAAAATCCAGGGTATCACAGTAAGTGATAGACGAAATATAACACTGACACACTACTGCGTCTTCAAGCGCAGTATAAGTACATATAGGCAATGTTTTTTTTTAACCTAGAAGATTTTTTTCTTTCTTTTTTTTTTTTTTTTTTTTTTTTTTTTTTTTTTGTATGTTTTATTTTGCCTTTTTTTGTAATACTTTCAGAGTGCAATTTCCAGGCTTGTGCTACAACCACAATGAAATACAAGAGTTATATGGAAATCAGCACCGCACAGCTTTCTGGCTGAAAACTCTGTACATTTTAAAAACCTCTCTCTTTTTTTTTTTTTTTTTTTTTTTTATCCTGACAATCGTTAACACATTTAGTTTTGCATAATATGGATTTCTTCATGATCCGACCTAGTTTATGATGCTTGTTTATGGGACTTCCACTCTTTATATTGACGAGCGCAAGCCTCAGGCACACGCTCAGATAACCAAGACGTGGCAGTGTGGTACAAATGTGAATCTGGCTCAAAGTCCCTCCAAAGAGGTGGAAGAAGGGCGCAATACAAGCTTGAGGGAAAACGAAAACAAAGAATGCAGTAAGCGTAATCCGAAATGCAGTAGTTAATCAGCATCCTCATTCTCGCCGTAAGGATTTATTTTGCTCGCCAATTTCCCCTCTTCTGAGCTCTCGTCCTCTGTCCCTTCCGTTACTTCACACTCTTTCTCTTCTTTTGTTGTCCCATCAGGGCTCTGAGTGTCAAATCTCTGCTTCTCTGTCTCCATCTCCTCTTCCAACCCTGTCTCTTGCCTGTCAGTCACTTTCGGATATACCTCCTCTACCTCTCTGGCCCTGTCCTCAGTTCCATCTCTCAAGATGGTGTTTCCCTGTGTGATGTCCTCGGCCTGGTCCTCTGGATCTGAAAACCCCAGGGGCCCGAGTCCTTGAAGGTAAGCCCGACGCATTAGGAGCTCTGTGGGCTCCAGGGGTCTGCTGTTGTCATGACTATCTTGTTTGGCAGCCTCGCGCTCTTCCGCCTCCCGTTTGCAGTAGGAATATCTGTGGTTCATGTGCTGCGAGTAAGAGCCGGAGTGGGAGAAGCGCTTGCCACATTTGTCACACTGGTAGGGTTTCTCACCCGAGTGTAGGCGTGAGTGCTCGATGAGGTGGTGCTTGTGTTTGAAGGCCTTTTTACAAATCTGACACTGGTGAGGCCGCTTTCCTGCAGACACACAAAAAGAGAGGAACCAACAGGTTAGCACAGCATCCACACCATCTTAGAGCAATAAAAAGCTATTTGAAAAATGTCAAACTCTGTGTGTAGGATGCACAAACTTACATCATATAGTCTGTATTTGAAGACATAGCTCAACTGAAATGAAAATTCTGTCATCATTTACTCACCCTTGTGTTGTTCCAAACCCGTATGGAACACGAAAAGCGATATTAGGCAGTGTTAGCCTCAGACATCATTCACCATCAAAAAGATGCGGTGGAAGTGAATGGTGACTGAGGATGTCAATCTGCCTAACATCTCCTTTTTCTATTCCACAGAAGAAAGAAAGTTTTATAGGTCTGGAACAACATGGAGGTGAGGTAATGATGAGACACTTTCATTTTTGGCTGAACCATTCTTTTAAATGTAATATGTATTTAATGATTGCATTACAATAGGTAAAATATTACAATTTACTGAGACACACATTGTTTCAAGTTACTACACAAAACCCTACTCACGTTTTAATATCATGATGCATTTTTTCAAAAACATTTATCTTTTCCTAAAATTCCTTGGGATATACTAAATTGAAAAATAATTGGTCCTGACTAAAATGCCCTCCATTTTGAGCAACACAACTCCCCACCCCACCCTACCCCCCCAGGTTAATTTTAGATGTTCCCAAAAACCGTGCAGCGAGGTGAGGGGGAAGCCACAATCCTAAGGTGCTATTCTGAGGCAGTCTGTGACTGTTCTGAATGCAGCCAAGAAGATCAGGTGATTATTGAGCCATGCCGCACAAGGTGAAAGCAAAGCAGTCAGCATCACTGAAACAGTTTGATGACATCATGTCTCTAGATTAAAAAATGCTTAGAGAAGACACCAGCATTGTGATGCATGTATCACATACAACAAACAAAACATCTCACCTCCAGCACACCTTTCTCATTTTGAGTTACAATCACAACATCTATAGTGACTCTTAGAAAGAATAAAATGAATTCTAGTCTAATCAGTGAAGTAGGAGGGACTTGCCATTTGGCATTCAGTAATTCCACCAGTAACATACTTGCCATAAAAACCCACACACTCGCCATCGACTCCAAGCACATGAACAGATGTACTATATTCTTGGCCATGAATAGCCCTGGCATGCCTGCAACACCTTCCATAGCAGCCATACTTGAGATGGTCCCCTTCCCCACCTCCCCTCATCAAGTTCAAAAATAAACAAGATGGCAGATTCCTCTCTATGCATTCCAACCGAAGAATGTAAGTGAGGGATGATGCAAATGTGTGAAAGTGAGGAGTCCCCCAGGAGGGGAGGTCACATTGTAGCGTAGAAATGCCACTCACACATCAGGCTTTCATACACCTGGCATACTGTGCCATGTTGGCATGCCAGTAACTAACAGTGTGCCTCCATATTGACTGGTGTTCCAAAAGATCAATTTACAAGCTATGTGAGATTTGTTATTCATTGAACATAATGAGTATAAGTGAGCTTGTGAGTGCATCTGCCATTTAAAGAGGGAAAATAAGTGGCAATTATTTGTGTAATTTTAGCTGGACTTAAAATATCATCTCCCAGAGGGATATTTTATTGCTTCTTTCATAGCTCAGGAGACATAAGGGAATTCTCAGTTATGATTAATTTAAGTATTAAGTATTTTCTCTCAGATGTTTCTCCTAAAATTCCATTGGAGAAATAAAATAGACAACGAGACAATTTTTGACATACTGGAAGAGTATAGAGCTATAAAATTCATGTTCAAAGCATAGCTCTGATAATATGGTTTTGGAAGAATTTAATGATATATTTTTGAGTTCATATTGATATATCTGACGTTTGATTGCAGATTTTGGTGTCTTAAAAAATCTGAGCACAGTTTGAGACTATGTTGAGATCTCTTCAAAATTCAAGATGAAACTCATGTGAGATTACCGGAATCTATTTCTCAGGAGATAAATCGGAGAAACAGGAGACTTACACCAAAGTCTACATTTGGTCTGTATTAAATTTGATTGCTGTCTAGGAGAAACAATGGAGATTTTAAAGAGATCTCATTTATGATTTTTCTTTCCTATGGGTTGTGTCAACTGCTAAATTTAAGATACCTCCCCTTTAGAGCCTGCCAAAAACAAAGAAAATGTTACACTGTTGTCATGGGTTTGAAATGTACAACCAAAACATGGCAATGGACAGAAAACAAAGGTATGAAAAAAATTAAGCAGGAAAGGAAAGAAGAAATAAGAAAAACAAAACAAAAAACAACAATGTGGTATAAGGGATTCTTTGGGGGGATGGGCGAGGGTAAAAAAAAAGAGTTGTCTAAATGTGATATACCTGTGTGCTCATATTTGTGTCTTAGGAGGGAACTGGTCTTCTGGAATGTTTTGTCGCACAAGTCACACACGTACATACCACTTTCAGTCTTCTTAATCTTCTTCCGGGCGAGAAGCGACTCGCTGTCTGTCAGGTCCTCAAGCCCTGACAGATAGTCCCCTGCGCTGTCCAGTAGCTCCCCCTGCGAGACAAACAGATTTTAGACACTTTTCGGACAATCCTAACCTGCCACAAATCCTAATCCTAACCTGCCACCTAGGAGGAGACAGCCTCTGCCCCATGTTTGATCCCAAGTCTGGACAGAGCTTATCTCTGTAACTTGTGTAAGGCCTTTATCACATGAAGATGTCTCAAAAAGTGTGGCATATGGGCTTGATGCATACAGAACACTAAATTGTGCTTTATAAGTAAAGGCCCACTATTACACATTGAGTTAATTTGCTTTATTAAACATACCATAACAATTAATTTACCTGTAAGCCTGGTTTCCGCTGGTATTTCCGACGTTGCTGCATCTCAGCAAAGGTGGCTGCCCCCGCTGCATAAGTATAAGCCATATGTGGTAGGAAGCTCATGGGATCCAACCCTGGGTAAGGTCTGAGTCCTGGGATGCTGGCCTGAGCCGGTGACATGAACGTAGGTGGAGGGAATGCTCCATGAGGGGGAAGCGAGGTGTAAATATGGCCGCCACCGAAGGGGTTTATGCTAAAGATGGGGCTTGAGCTTTTCTCCAGATGATTTTCATTGGACCCATTGAACTCCTTCTTGATGTGGGCCAAGTTTAAAGGTTCTGTTCCCTGTTCATGTGCAGAGGAGTCACTATTGTGGTCAAGAGAAAAACCATTCGGTTTGGGCCTCCGTTCTGCCTTGGAAACTTGTTTTGGTAAAGACAAGTCCAGTGGTTCCCCATGGGCATCCTCTGAGGTGAGGCTGTTAGGGGTGTATGAACTGCTATGAGAGTGTTTGGATGATGACGATGAAAGATTCAAAGGTGAGGGTGTTTCACCTCTCAAGTGGTCCACAGAGTCAAGTGGCTTTTCATTGGTCTGCTTGATGCCTGTAAACTGATGCGGTTTGGACAGCCTGTGTCCTGAATCATCATTGATGATGGCTAGAATCTCTGCTGTTGAGTCGCCATATTGGCCCAGGGAAACTGGTGACCGGTTAAGAGCTGACTCTCGGACCAATCCATGGTTGATCTCTGCACAGTTTCGCTCAGGAGATCTTTTCCTAGACAAGCTATGAGGAGATTGAGCTTTCCATTGCACAAACCAATCCTTCACAAACTGCTGAGGAAGACCCACTGCCATGGAGATCTTCCTCAGTTCCTCAGAGTTTGGCTCAGTGTTCATGGCAAAGTAAGCTTTCAGTACTGACATGTGATCCTTGTAGGGGTTGACCGGGCTGGTGGCATTCCTCTCAGAAATGGATGAGGCCTGATGCTCTGTGCTGAAAAGCCCCCTGCGGCTTGGTGGTACAGTTTCGTTAGGTTTGAGGACAGCCTTGATCTCCTCGTTCATCTTGCAAAGATAACGCTCATGTTGATGCAATGGAATAGGGCCAGAAAACGTCTCCTTGCAATACTGACATGAGTACGGCACATATTGTGCATCCCTCACCTGTACTTTGTCTTCAGATCCAAGATCCATGCTATGGCTGGGTCTTTCTTTCTTGATCTCCACAGCCCGCCTCTTAGAATCTTCCGTTAAACTCTGGAGACATGCTTTGGCTTCATTGACCTTTTCAAGTGTGTAGTCAATGATGGTCTTGGTTGGACTGTTGTGACCAGCACCAAGGAAGCCTTGCTGGGAGGCCAACGCCAGCTTCTGCTCCTCCATCTGGGTGCCTAATTCTTTCATGTATGCTCTGAGCTTAGAGATCTCTTCTGGGTTGCCATCCATTTTCTGTCGGAAAACTGTGTTGTCCACGATCTGAAGAACTTTCTGAACCTCACTCATGTTGTTGCTGAACCCTGGATATCCAAATTGATGAGAATTGAACCCAATACCCAGGTGTTGCAGGGGGTTCTGAGACGAACTGTGCATACCTGGAGGGCTCCCTCCACGGCCACCGCCATTTATAAAGGCTCCTGACCCTCCATATTCTTGCTGAGATGCAATCAAGAGACGGTATTCATTGAAGTCCATGGGCTCAGACTTGATGTCCGAGTGGGCAGATGGGTCTTGGAGACTCATGGACCTGCCGTTCTCCAGTTTGTGACGGAGCTGAGCTAAGGCAGGACTGCCAGGGGAGGATGCGGCAGAGTTTGGTGATGAGCCTGGCTTTGTGTTGACTCCATGGCGTACCCGTCCATTAATAGAGATGAGGCCAATGCACTTCTTGCTACTTATGTGGGAGCTGTAGGAGCCAGAGTGGGAGAAGCGCTTCTTACAGTTGGAGCACTCATATGGCTTCTCACCTACAAACAAAAATAAAAAATCAGAACGCATCAATGCAAAAATTCAGCAATGTTCCTTTATTTTTTTTTGAGACTTAAACTGTTATTTTACTGTTCCACTTGATGAATGAAGGGATTTTAAAATATTTCTGGCATAATTATATAATTATGGTTTTAAATATTCATCATCCACCCTGACTAGCCAAACCACAGTGAATTACCATTAGGCAAATTAGAAACATATGAGATAAGATTAGCTATATATTATATTATGGCTCTTATGTAAGCAGGTTCTCAACTTAGCATTAAATGAAACACTCTGCTTACCGCTGTGTATGCGGAGGTGCTCTTTCAAATGATGTTTGTATTTGAAGGCTTTTCCACACTCTGTGCATTTGAACTTGCGGTTATCTGCCCCTTCGTTTAGCAGTTGTGGCTGTGAAGGAGAGAAATACATTAGATTATAGATTGGCTATAGATCATTTTACACAGGTAGACAGTCACAATAGAGTTGATGATCACTTCTGAAGCTTAAACCATTCATTAATGTTTAATAACATTTAATTTAATAGAACATAGGATGTGCATATAAAATAGTCCAGTTACTTTTGGAACTTCTGTATATTTAGCTTCTATTGTTGGCAACTTTTTGCCTTCTGTGTACCTTTTTCTGTAACTAATTAGTCACATACATTTCAAAAGTTTTGTGTCTAGATTATGTTAGAACAGTGTAGGCTGCAACTGTATTCACCATTCAAAGTTAAACGTAGGTGCTCTTCCTGCATTTGAAATTAAAATGTGGGCCCCAGATGCACAACAAAAACAACAGTATTCACCCTGCACCCCACACACAGACACAAAAGGTCTGTGAAAAATGTGTGGGAATCCACAAGTGCACGTTTAATAGTCGCAATGTAAAATACTATGCAGAAGTTCTTTCTTCCAAAATTCAGTTATACTTGTGTACATTAGCCAGTTTAAGATAGTAACAGTGTATTAGGTTTTCCATATACTGTAAATATATACATACATATTTTTGCAATATGTATGCAAATATATACACTGAACACACCATGACATATAAAACCAAAACTAGCAAGGTGAACTTGGAATTAATGTTCAAAGCCTTTCAGGAAAATACCTCTTGAGAGCAAATAAACAAACACTTAAAGTCATTTAAGGATTAGGATAATCTAGATCACCAGAGGAAAAGCCATCTGGTCATGTTTAAATCAGTCTGGAGAGGTGCACATACAGGTATGTGTGTGTGTGCATGTGAATATGTGTAAGTGTGTATCAGACAGTAAGATAAGAGGTTAAGGCAAGTATTCCACTCAGTTCCTTTTCATTGAGGTTCAAAGTTGAAAGCCTAAATACAGGATATCCTGTTATAATCCAGTCAAACAACTGAGAACTCATTTACCACATCAAACACAGACCTTTTCGTTTTGAAACAAAGAAATATGGGGATTTATTTTCCAAAGAGTTTCATATCACTGCATTGCCAGAGCATGCCCATAGTGAGAACTAACATCAGTTTTCTCTGCATCTTTGGAGTTGACTCCACTCCAACAGCTGATGCGAAAAGTCAGCAGGCCTATAGAACTCAATGTGCTAGCACAGCCCACACATGGCCGGCTGTGGGCGGACACTCAGGGGAGTATGACAGTGCACAGCTGTGGCTGGGGTGTGAAGGATTCAGGTTTTAAGGAGGCTCAATGGTCAATGGTGGATGTGGCGGAGCTAGCAATAGGCTAAAACATGTTCTCCTTTGGCATGTGCTCAAAGGGATAGTTGCCCAAAAATGAAAATGTTGTCATTATTTACTCAGTCTCGGGTTGTTCCAATTCTGCATGCTGTTATTGTTTAATGGAACACAAAACTATAAATGTCCGAGGAATTGTTATGCAGCTACAAGTTCTCAAGCTCAAAAATGGACAAAATTCACTATCGAATGGCCTCAGAGTGAGTCATATGGACCACTGACGTGCACAGAACGGGGGCTACTTTCGTTCACAAATGTAAAGGTGCCCTTTTAAGCGGAAGTGCCTTTAAGAGCGTGGAGGTGCCTTTGAACGTGGAGGTGCCTATGAACTGTCATTGTATGGCAAGAACTGTAAAGATTCCTAAAAAAAAGTTATCCTTTTGTGTTCCAAAAATAAATAAATAATAAATAAATAAATAACAACAACATACATGTTTGGAACGATATGAGTGTGAGTAAATAATGACAGAATTTTCTTTTTTGGATGAACTATTTTTTTAAGCAGTCTCAGACTGTAAGGTGCAGCATCCTTCAGTATAATTTGGTTGTCTGAGAATAAAACTGAAATGTTTGACAGCCATTTCCATTAGTTTAATCCTGAAATACATATTCAAATAAGTAGAAAAAACTGGGGTACTGATTGAGGTTGGCCTTGTCTCACCTGTTCTCTGGTGGGCTTGTGTGTGGCCATATGGCGCTCAAGCTGGGTGCGGTAGGCAAAGGTGTCACTGCACAGGGGACAGGGGAAGCTCTCATCATTTTTCTCATGTCGGTACTTGATGTGCTCCTTTAGGGAGGTCAGCCGCTTGTAGCCCCGGTCACAGTAGGGGCAGGTCAACAGTTGGGCAAAGGCATCTGGCGTCCTTAGTGCCAGGTCTGGGCAAAAGAGAGAGGAGAGGAGTGAACAGAGTGAAGGTGGGGGAGTGAAGAATAAACAGAATATGTGAGACAACAAGTTGAAAATTATATTAGAGTAGGTGTGGCAACAATCTAATAGCTTAAATCACTAAAAATAATGAAAATGATTGACAACAAATGTCATATTCGAACAATGGAGTGTGTACTCTTTTATTGTAAAGGTTCAAATTTAACCTTTTTGTGTACACAGTGTGACAATTTATGTAAAAAAAAAAAAGAAAAAAAAAGAAAATTTGATAAAGGATTTACACAAATTCGTTTTGCTCATGTTTGCTCAAATAATCAAGACACCCCATTTAAAAGACATCATTCTATATATTAACCTTCTATCATTTTATATATGAAATGGTTTGAATCTATATTGTTTTACCATTATATATATATATATTTGAATTTGTCAATTGCCTGAAAAACCCTTGTCCTCTTCATTTGGTAAATCATGTGAATTACATTTACAGTTATGTATCTGTTTATTTTTTACTCATCAAACATTAATGCTCAGAGGAAGAAGAGATTGCTCAAATGTGCATATAGTGGTGTTGAGATGCAGTTGACACCATCTTAGAAAATTAATCTTTTAAGAGAATTTGTCACTGGTGTTATCAACATTGGTGTTACAACCCTTGTTTAATCCATGAAACAAAATAAAATAATAAAATAAAGAACCACATTCAAGTTTCCTTTATGAATACAAATAATGTCAAGATGTTAAAAAATGCTTACCTTAAACTGAACTGAACTGCATTGAACTGTTCAATATTTTGTCAATCGGAAAGTCAAAATTTTTTGAGAATGACCCAGCTTTAATTTGACTTATTTTTGTTTAAATCCTTCAATTTGTGAATTGTTTGAAGGAAAGCATTGGACAAGATATGACATGTAATGCTTTTACACAAAAACAATTTATTTAATCATCAAAATACAGTAGTTGTTAGATGCAGGTTATATTAGAGCCCTACTTTGTAAATTAAACTAATTTAATATATATATATATATATATATATATATATATATATATATATATATATATATATATTAATAAATACTTTAAAATACATACCATTTTCATTTTCATCTTGTCCATTGGTCTCTGGGGTGCCCAGTCTCGTGCCCTCCTCTGGGTCCTCTGGGTAAATTATAACAGTGTCCTGCAGGTACTCTGCAATGCTCTGCCCATGTCCCTCACCATCGTCCAGTTTTCTATTGCCAAAGAAGCTTTCCAGCTCTAAAGTGGCATCAATACCCTTAACTGCACACAGGAAAGGGGGTAAAAAAGCACAAATGAATCTAGAGGTTGATGCTCTGTCACTGCAAGAGACCTAGTAGAACATTAGAACACTGGAAGTATTTATTTAAGCTACAACATAATGGCCACTTCAAAGACGAATAGGAGCCAGCTCAATCACCAAGCACACTTTAAGCATCCTCTTGCATGTTGGAAAAGGCTTTAAACATTTCCAGCATTATGGGTAATTGGGTTATATGGCAATTAGGCATGCTGAGGTAACTGATCTCACTTTGTATTGCTCATTGTACACATAAAATCAGACCCAATAATCTAATTATGGATCATGCATTATGTGTAATTGCACAGAAAAAGATTTTAAATGTGATTTTCGTAAACAATAGGATTTTGGATGTAGTATGGACAATGGCTAAAAAAGACTGACAGGGCAAATTGATAAAAGTGTGAGTTCTAAAAAAGGCAGCTAGATTTAAATACAATAAAAAACAGTCAAAATGATCAGTTATTCCAAATTATACTTTTCTTCAGATCACTGGAACCTTAAGGTAAGCAAATGAAAATCGTATTGTTTCTTTGTTATCAGTTTGAAAGTGCATCTTTGATCTTAAACTCAATTTGGCTGCAGAATGTGATTTGCCATGCACTCCCGCTCAACTTAAAAATGGTTTCTTTCCATCTTCTGTGGACACATATAAAGGAAGAATTATCAGACATGCCTAACTTTGTGCTATGCATATTTGTGCATTTTCCAAATAAGGGGAGCTTAACTTAAAAAAGGCTTGACACTCCTAGTTATCAAGCATTTAATGATAAATCTATTCAAGATTTAAATGTTCCTTCTCTGGTCTTAATTGCTATGAAAATATAACTCTAAAAATGGTTAACTTAATTCTCTTTGACTCAGACAGTCCTTTATTGTGCATCTAGACATAGGCATTTCAAAAATCTCCAGAACCAAACTCACCTGTACCGTTTCCAATTCCATGGAGAGAGATGTCAGGACTCAAGGAGTTGTACTCAGCTTTTCTCTCCTCTGTAAGAATGCCAAGTAGAAGAAAGAAAACACGTTGTTTTACAAAATGCCAATAAACCAAGTAGACTGCACCATAATCTACACCAGAAATGGTTACCATTCACATGCAGTGAAAGTGAATGAAGACTGAGGCTAACATTCTGTCTAACATATTTTATGCTCCACAGAAAAAAGAAAGTCATTAGTGTTTGGAACAACATGAGGGTGAGTAAATGATGAAAGAATTTCATGAATCATGTTTGGGTGAACTATCACTTTAACAGTGGTGCAAGGGATAGCACTTTTGAAATTATTTTTATTTTTTGGGAATATACATTTCTAATTTATGTGCAGAATCCACGTGAGATAAATATGACAATACACAAAAATCACAATGCTAGATAAGAACCTAATGATAGAACATGTCAGGAAGATTTACATTTCAGCAGCTCAGAGAGTGATATGTGTAAAGGGCCACTTCTCTGTAACCATGGCTTAAGAAATCATGGCAAGGTATTTAGGGAGGAGAGGAGGGTGGTCTGAGAGGAGTTTGCTCATATACTGCAGCTATTGTGTTTGTTCCTCCTCCTCCCCCTCATGTGACCTCGTACCGGCAGTCACAAGTATCATAAGCTTCCCCCACAAAAGGAGGAAATACAGCACCTCTAACACCACAATTCAGGCGGAAAACAAGGGTAATCAACACTCCTGACACACACTCACATACACAAGCCTCGCCTGTCTGCCTGCATTAGTACTGTTTAATTTCAAAACTGCCTTCCACTTCCTTCCTCATTATCTAAGTATGACAACTAAGAGAGCTTGTGAAAGTTGTATTATTCTCTCACTTATCACCACATTTAAGGGATGCCTTTCAAAGCAGTGAGTCGAAATCATTCTAGGAGAAACTTCTTGAAGGGATGTTTTGAGCATCAAAAGAAGAAAAAATTTACTAGACTTGGACGCATTTCATTTCACAAAGTTTAAAGTGACAAAGCATTTGCTAATAGGGATCTTGCCTTCGCGAAAACCGTTTCTGGTGAAATCGTCTCCTGCACCTGGAGACAGTGATATATATTCTCCTGAGTTCATGGCATTGTGCTTTCCTTTGAGGTACACTGGCTTAAAACTTCTTTGGCAGGGATAGCGATTAGCAGCATTAGCATAGGAATATTTTAAGGTCATCTGAAGGACTGAATGTCATGTGTGGCACACTGAAAAGTCTGTTTAAGAGAAAGCAGAGCGGAATCAGATATTATTTTAGAGTAAATAAATATACTATGTCTGAATGACAAAGAAATGTAGTTTCCTCGAGAGACAAAATGGCAACTACATTAGAGTCTCAGTTCTGCTTGTGGTAACTGCGTTCCCCGAGGTAATGATGTGATTTTAACCAACACAATACAAGAGAAGTCTTGTCTCTTTTTCGGTGCACAAGTAAATAACGTATACTGTATCTGATGACATGGTCTCATTTCAAATGGGCCAACAGCTAAATATGCATGTACAAATCGGAGTGGGCAAGAGACAGGTAAACCTCCAATGTTGAATGCTCATAACACTTTACATATAGATGTTCCTTTGCATGTAGCAATACAGTTTTAGCAATGCACATGCTACAGACTTGAGCTGTAATGTTCTCAAGCAACCACACTTCACCTAGAAAAAGAGGAAGCACCACACAAGATGATTCATGCAGCTTCTTTTGATATGTCGCATTTACCAGCATATACCACAAGTTTCCAGACTAGTGGACTAATGCTTTCGTGTTCAATCACTAAGACAGAAAATGCTATCTTGCCAAAGGCGTGGCCTTCGAAAAGGAAAGCTCAGATGACATTCATTAATCTAGTGTATCATGGTGTGAACATCAACTAAACAAAACACCATTTAAGTGAATGACACATCCCTGAAGACCCTGTTTAGTTCCAGGACTGTGACACTCTCAAGTTAAGTGACGCATATGGTTTAGTCATTAGCTGAGACTGATTGCTGGGGGTCTGGGTTTTTTAAACGGGCGACTCGCATGAGTTCTCCCTTCACTCTGTATCTGTCAGCCAGGCCCAGGGAATTGTGGGCCTATTATGTATGTAAATGGCCGTTATAATGCAAAAAATTTCATTTAAGGCCTTTAATGAGTCTTCGGCAGGGCAGGCATTTGCTAAATGATAGCTCTGTGATCTTAATTAAGAGAATTTGTCTTTAAAGCCTCACTAGCTTGGGTCTTGTCTGTGAACTTGATCATTTTTGGTTTTGGGTGGATGAGTCATAGGGCAGCCAGAAAAAGGGTGTGGTGACAGTGATGAGGTATTGACGATTAGGTGTAACCTACTTTTTGTGACAAAAATATAGAAAACCTAAAGAGAAAAGTGAGCTTTAGCCATTACATCAAACACGCCAAACAGCTGCTAGGTGTTGACCTATTGCGGTAAATAAAGCCACTCTCTCCTGGTAATTTGAAAATTGCAGATTTGCTTCCAGGTTTGGACAACCTATGAGCTAATGATGTCCATTTAGTAGATCCAGTGGAATTGTCCCTGCAATTTGTTGAAGGAATTTTGGGTCAAACGTATTTGCTAAATGACAAGTAACTAATAATTTTTTATTTATTTTACTTTTGGCCATATATTGTTTCCTCTTTAACATTTAAGAGCTAAATGCTAAATGGAACTTTTCCGTCACTTCTCAGTCATCTCTTGAAAGACCAAAAAAAATAAAATAATAAATGGTCAGAGTTCCTGCTCCAAAAAAATCGAACATTCATAGGAATTTTAACTTCGGCTATGTTTCATATGTTGATACCACCAATATGTCAATCAATTCAATCTTATATTCTTGGCAGCACACTCCTACCTGAGCCATTGAGATCTGTGTGGCGCCAAACGTGGGCTCCTGCCCCATCCTGGCTTTCATTTTCTTCATCGCCCCGGCAGGAGAGCAGAGCATGTGCTACCCGGGGTGAGGCCTCCAGACTTGGCACTCCTGCTGGACTGCCTTCGCCCTCAGAACCCAGCAGTCTGTCCTCCTCATCGGACCCTGAACCGGCATCCACCACGTTTTCATAACTCAGCACTGAGGAGAAAGGAGAGTTATTATTTGGGTTCATCCACATTGCTTACTCTCAAGAGAAATCTTTGAAATCTTTGTGGAAAATGGCCACAATCTTGGCCTGTTACCCAGATTATTTACATTTGCATTAGCACAAGACATCAAAGCCAGGGAAATCTAATTGGCGTTCCGAGATAAATAAAGAAACAATTCATATTTTTGCCAGAAGTCTACCAAAGATGCATGGGTAGAATGCACGTAGCCCTGCAAAAGTGCTCTATTACTTTAAAGCAATTAAAAATAATAATACTTCTGCATTAGAAATACAACAAAAAGGTTACATCCTAAACTGGAGACACTTTACACGGATTGTATACAATAACATTTGTTAATGCAAAAGTTAACATAAACTAACAATAAACAATACATTTGAAGCATTTATTAATTTTGGTTAATGTAAATTTCTACATATAGGGTAGAATGGGGCTAAAGGCCCTCCAGGATAAAAGGCACTTTCAATTTTATTTTCTCTTATAACACTAAAAAGCAACGAAAACTACCACAGCACTTTCTGAAAAACCTGTTTTTCATTATGCACTACAAAATTTTGTTGATCCATGAATTGACTGATCCAATCACAGTGGAGATTCATTTGTTTATATACACTCACTGAGCACTTTATTAGGAACACCTGTAAACCTACTTATTCATTTTATTATCTAATCAGCCAATCATTTGGCAGCAGTGCAATACAAAAACAATCATGCAGATATGGGTCAGGAGCTTCAGTTAATGTTCACATAAACCATCAGAATGGGGAAAAATGTGATCTTGACCGTGGCATGATTTTTATGGCCAGACGAGCTGGTTCGTGTATTTTTGTAACTGCTGATCTCCTGGGATTTTCATGCACAACAGTTTCTAGAGTTTACTCTAATGGTGCAAAAAAAAAAAAAAAAAAAAAAAAACATCCAGTGAGCAGCAGTTCTACAGACGAAAATGCCTTGTTGATGAGAGAGGTCAGCGG
Source organism: Myxocyprinus asiaticus (assembly GCF_019703515.2). Taxonomy (NCBI): domain Eukaryota; kingdom Metazoa; phylum Chordata; class Actinopteri; order Cypriniformes; family Catostomidae; genus Myxocyprinus; species Myxocyprinus asiaticus. The sequence continues at coordinate 25,777,333 of NC_059353.1, read as the reverse complement.
AGTATGGCTAGACTGGTTCAGCTGACAGAAAGGATACATAACTCAGATAACCCCTCTGTACAATTGAAGCAAAATAGCATCTAAGAATGCGCAACACGTCGAACCTTGAGGTGGATGGACTTCAACAGCAGAAGACCACATTGGGCATTTTATGAGGACCATAGTTCCTAATAAAGTGCTCAGTGAGTGTAATACTTGAAATGTTATTAAATGCCAAATGATTGAAATGAATAGGAAATGAATGAAAACCTTTTCTAAAGTTGCTATTTTGAATAATATTATCTCAATGTGTTACTCTAAAAAGCATCTTTCTGTCCCAAAGGAATTTGAATAATTTGACAAATGTTGCTCTATAACTATTGCATTTATAAATCTACACTATAACACTATCACCCCAGGGGCCTTTTACCCCAAATGTAGGGTAAAAGGCCCCCTAGCCACATTTTTATCAAAAAAGATTTTCATCAGAACAACCTTCCGATATTTTTTCTTTTCACACTAATTGCTCCATCAGTTTTCAATGAATGTGTTTTTTGAATGTGCCAAGAAATGTGTTTTATCTATCTTGATACACTTTGCGACAAGAAAAAAAAAAAAAAAAAGCACATATTGCTGAAGGGGTGCGTTTAGCCTTCATTTTTAACATTAAGTTGTATATGTCTTTAACAATATTCATTATTAATAAATGCTGTAAAACATGAATGCTCATTGTTAGTTCATGATACATAATACAATAATGCATTTTTAATGTATGGAACCTTTTTGTAAACATTTACTTAAAGGATGTAAATATAATGGGCATCCTCATTAGACCAGAAAACTACTTGATATTAAATAACAACAGAGAAAAACAGACCAAAAAAAAAAAAAATTTGATTTAAAGGGTGAGAGTTGGTAAGAGTATAATGAGGCTACGAAGCTATGAAGCTTACATCATGGGAACAGCAGTTTAAAGTTCAGGTTTATTTGAAGTTCTTTCCTTGCCTAATAGAGCAATCTCCCCAGACTCCCAAGCACCTTATCTTTGAGGCATGCTGCCAAAAGCAGTGAGAACTAGTGGGAAGTTCCTCTAATGGTACGATTGGAAAACCTAATTGCTGATTTCAGGACAATTTTCTTACCCTCATGAACACAGAGTTTTGAAAAAACAACAAACTTTCCCTTCCATCCATGCTCTATTTCCCAGTTTGTTGGCATCAAATGGGCTAAACTGGGCTGTGGAATGCTCTGTTCCCTCCACCATACCTTAACTACCCCTAATCTCTCCCTAGGAGCCCATTCACTTAAAAAAATACCAATGACGTCTTTTTCACAGGTTCCCATGCAAAAAAGGCTGATCGCTTCCCTTTGTCGGCTCTCACCAGAGGACATGAGGATTAGCCACACGTATCTGATCATAATATGATCTTTGTCTTATCAGTGGTGCTGCATTTGCTCCCCCGGACAACTGCGCAACAGGTGCAAATTAAAAGGGGAACCATCTCGGATACAAGGGATGGTCAAAATGCACTGACCCGGGTTGAATACCAAAAAGTGGGGAGAGGTGGTATGGCAGGGTGAGGGGTGTGGGACAAAAAGCTTTCTTACTAAGAGGTGTGACCATCAGGATTATTTAGGAGTGACTTCAGGCTGAGCCCCCCGCCCCCCCTCCACGAATGAAAAAGAGAAGGCAAGAGAGAGAAAGCAAAAGAGAGACATAAAGGGAGTGGTTGAAAGTAAGACATGAGAGGCTCTTTGTGTGGTCCTGTTATACCTTGGACGTAAAGCAACTTTATCTTGCCTATGCTCGTTTTTTTCATAGTTCTCTCCCTCCACTTCTTGTCCTTCTCAATTATTTAACAATTACTTCGTCTTTAAGCCACCAATAACCACGCATTACTTGGTCTCACGATATAACCATGCAGGTACCGTACAAAATGCAGCCCTGAATTTAAAAAGCTGCAGCCAATCATTCCGAGTTTGAATGGTGGGAGTGTTCAGAGGAAAAAGAAAGAAGTGGGAGGACTGGGAAAAGAATCAAGAGGATGAATACAGAGGTCAGGACTGAATATTAATAATAGTGAACTGTTGAGTGCTGTGACTTTAAGCCCACACAAAACACAAAACTCTTTACATCACAGTTTGCCTGCTCTTGCTCCTGGGACAAGGTAACATTTTTCAACAGCATGTGCTAGCCATCCACATTCCAAATGACATAGTTTGAATACTTGAGTGAATGTTTTGGTTTTTTTCATTTACATTGTAGGGAAAGTCAGTGTGGCTTGTTCTGAAAGCGTGTTCTGATTTTCCTATAATTGCATACAGTAGATTCTTGCCCTCTCATGACACAAATAGAAATATAAAATGCTGAGGTTTGAAAACCATCTTAGAAAAGGAAGAAACTTCACAAAGTTATTTTTAAATATTTTACATTGATTTAAAATACAATTCAAAACACTGACCTTACATTTTGCATACGTACTTATAACTTTATTTTGGATCTACAAATCAAACACAATTTTCCGCACGTAGACCTGCCCCCTTTGAAATTCTATTGGCTGCCATTTCAGTGTGTTATTCCGGCAGCTGTCCTGCCATATAATTCCTGCAGTGAACGGCCCATTGTGCTCACCCCAGAGACAAAGAGGCCACCTCTCCGCTCTCTCTCTCTCTCTCTCTCTCTCTCTCTCTCTCTCTCTCTCTGTGTGTGTGTGTGTGTGTGTGTGTGTGTGTGCTGTTTCGTATTCTCAAGCAACCCCACCTATCATTCTGTTAGCTGTCCCTTGAGAATAAGGCATAATGTCTTTCTAGATGGTAAGAAACTCACCCTCACCAAGAACTCATCATGCAGCCAACATTCACAAATGTATGCGGTCAGCAACAGACAAAACCTAAAGCATAGAATGTGTTGGCAAACACAGATTTAATATAATTATGAAAACATGAGTTGACACAATACCTTGTGTTTGTCCAGTTTGGATGACCTAAGCTTATCTTCGCTAACTGGGAGAGGTTTACACATTCCATAGCGTGGAGTTGTGCACACACAAACACACACATGCTCTTCTGAGAAGTTTAGCTGTTTAGACAGGTATGTGTGTGTCCTGTCACAATCTCTTAGCCTCCTCTCATCTCATATGCGGAGTGCATTCCCAGTGCTCAGAGGAAGACTGCAGAGACACCTGTAAACCCAATACCATGTCGTCCGCTGGAGCCATTTCACTGAATACACTGGTATATTGCGGTAGCTGAATCAAAATGTTCGTATTTTAAGACAGGAAAGGCATTTAATGCACCAAACGCTCTATAGTCACATCCATCTTGATTGAACGATACCTCCGGTACCTTGTACACCTGTTTAACATTCCCTTTTCACAGGTAATCCGACTGCTATGCATATTTCCTTTCTTCTCCCTTCCCTTATTCCCCTTTCTGTGTGTTCCCAGCTCACAACGTGGCCGAAACAGAAAGGTAAGTGTGCATTCTGTATCCATAGTAAGAATCAGACAGCCTACCGCAGGACTTTTCCAGGTGCCTCTCTGCCACTGTAATGAAACCCGTCAGATCAGACAGCGGAAAATAACTGCTCTCTTCTCTCTCTCTCTCTCTCTCTCTCTCTCTCTCTCTCTCTCTCTCTCTCTCTCTCTCTCTCTCTCCTGTGCGGTGCGCATCACCTGAGCGAGCAGTGGGGGAGGGGGTGACTAGGTAAGGCTTCAAACGGTTGAAAGGAGGTCGCTGCCTAGTGGCTATAGCCTGGAAATGATCCATGCAAATCAAATCAGGCAGCATCTTTTCATGCGCAAAAAGGATGAGGGAGGGCAAACTTTTACCTGCTTCATGCCTCATTGAAAACACCAGAGAGGTAAAGTACATGCAGAGTCAGCGCCCATATAGAAAAATGTGGAATAACTGGAATGTCAGAGGAATTTCTTCTAAATTGCATAGCCATTGCATCAATCTGAAAGGAAATTAAATTATTTTCACCTGTTGGACTTGAACAGGGCCTCGCTCCTGAAACACAAGCAGAGCGATTTTCTGTGCAAATCATTCATAAAACATTTCATATGTAAACGGTCACATTGAATTCAATGCAACAGTTTAATTTAGAATATATTTATGAACAATTTAGAAAGAAATTCTTTCTGCTTGTGTTTTATAAATGAGGCTTAATAAGTGCCTCATTCATAACAATTAGTTTACCAAAAAAAAAATTATGTACACACCCTCAGGTTGTTTCAAACCTGTATAACTTTCTCTGTCCCAAGAGGAGAAATGTTAAAGAATGTTGACACGTTTTTTTTTTCTTTTTTTTTTTATTTATTTATTTATTTATTTATTTTTTAACAAACAGTGAAAGTGAATGGGGACTGCAGCTGTTAGTCCCTAACATTCTGTCTGAAATCTCCTATTAGTTTCCACAGAAGACAGAAAATCAGACAGGTTTGGAACAACTTGAGGATGTATGTAGAAATGATGACAGAATTTTCATTTTTGGGCAAACGCTTCCTTTAAAGTATCCAATTTTAGGTCCAAAATGGTAACACTTTACAATAAGGTTCCATTTGTTGACATTAGTTAACAACATTAGTTAACATGATCTACCAATAAACCATACTTTTAGAGCATTTTTTAATCATGCTTAATGTTAATTTCATACACTAATAAACTTTTTAAATGAAAAATTGTATATGTTAACATTAGTTAATGCACTATGAACTAACATTAATTAACAATGGCAAATTCAATTTTTATTAACTAACATTAACAAAGATTAATAAATGCTGTAAAAAATATATATTGTTCATTGTCAGTTCATGATACCTAATGTTTTAACTAATGTTAATGAATGGATCCTTGTTGTAAAGTGTTACCCCAATACATTTATTTAAACAACTTTAAGAAGATAAGAATGACATAAATTTGTTTTTAAAATCAATTCAGTAAAAACATGACTAGACATTTGTCAACAATGAATCTGTAACTCCAACACAAGGCTGTTTATGTGTCTCTGTCAGTGAAGGCCTTGAACCTGATAGTGTCTGGATTGGTTCTATTTTTCTTGTGTGGTTAGCTGCAGCTAACGGCTGGTGAAAGTGCTCTTGTTTACAGTGCGTGTGATGGAAGACTGGTGCTGCGGGAACAAAGGGCCCAGGAAGAGAGGGGCCGCTTTTGTGCCACCTCAACCCTCAGTAAAAATTCAGCTATGCGTGAACCATTACTGCAAACCTGGAGAGGGTGTGTGTGTGTGTGTGTTTACTGTGGTGGGCTTTGTTTTCCTTGTATATAAGTATTTCAGTACTTGCCAATATTTGTGAGTGTGAAAGAAGAAGACTGAGTGAGTAAGTGTGTGTGCATGCACTTATCTAGCAAGCACCCATCTGTAAAGAGGTGGCAGTGCTCTACAGATCCTGCCATGAAGCGGCAACAGTAGCCTGGCCCTAATTGAATTAAACTCCCATTTGTCTACTACAGGACCCAAACGCAACAGGCAAGAAGGGGAGAAGGGAAGGAGAGGAAGCCAGAGAGAGAAAGAGAGAGAGAAAGAGATCTCTGAGGCTTGCTCATACCGCCAGACGGCCCACCTTTCCCCCTTTCTCCCCCAAGCAGACCCACCATCTGTGCCCACCCCATGCACATGTTACCCCACTCTCTCGACAACTGTTCTGGGCCTCTACCAGCCTAAGAGTGCCTGTGTGTGCGTGCACGTGTGTGTATGTGCGTGTGTGTTTAAATTTGTAAGGCTGGAGACACACAATGGCTCACTGGGCTACCCTGAGGAGGAGAAAACACAGGAGGAGCAGAGAACACAATATGCTGTGCAAAGGAAAGATAAAGAAGTCAAGCTCTATCTCAGGCAAACTATAAGTCAGACTGCACTCTGGGAGAACAGAACAACCGCAAAAAGCTCAAACTGCCTCAGGGCGAAAGAGCTGAAAAGGGACTGAGCAAATTACGCACACTAACAAAATCTGCAATTTTAGGTTTTCTTTGCCATGCATGTGGTTGTCTTTGTGTCACAATACTCTCGGCAGGTGAGAGCTAAGAAGCGCCAAGCAGATTAATTTGTTGGTCAAGTTTGGAGTCTATAAATTTATTTTGCAAGTTAATATGGGTTAATTAATATGCAAATCTCCCGGCAGATGCTCGGTGGCTCTCAGCATGTGATTGGCCCATCGGTCACTAGCTGTTCAAACAGTTTCTCGAGCAAAACAACACCAGGTTCCCTCTTGGAGAGAAACCAACAAGACAACTTCCCCTTTTCCCCATCCACCCTTCACTTCAGTGTGTTTTTGTTACATAAGCAGTGGTTTTGTCTTTTTTGAGATAGGTAAATACATTCTATTTCTGTAATAAAACATGCAAAGCAACAGCTACAGTTGAAGTCAGAAGTTTACATATGCTTAGGTTGAAGTCATTTAAACTCATTTTTAACCACTCCACAGATTTAATATTAGAAAATTTTAGTTTTGGCAAGTCATTTACTTTGTGCATGACACAAGTAATTTTTCCAACAATTGTTTACAGACAGATTGTTTCACTTTTAATTGACTATATCAGAGTGGTGGTGGTGTAGTGGACCAAAGCACTGAACTGGTAAGCAAAAGGTTGTTGGTTCAATCCCCACAGCCTCCTTGAGCAAGGCACTTAACTCCAGGTTGCTCCAGGGGGATTGTCCCTGTAATAAGGGCACTGTAAGTTGCTTTGGATAAAAGTGTCTGCCAAATGCATAAATGTAAATATCACAATTCCAGTGGGTTAACTGTGCTTTCATGCAACTTGGAAAATTCCAGAAAATGATGTCAAGCCTTTAAACAATTAGCCAATCTTCTGATTGGAGGTGTACTTGTGGATATAATTTAAAGCCTACTTTCAAACTCAGTGCCTCTTTGCTTGACATCATGAGAAAATCAAAAGAAATCAGCCAAGACCTCAGAAAACAATTTTGGACCTCCACAAGTCTTGTTCATCCTTGGGAGCAATTTCCAAACGCCTAGGTACCACGTTCATCTGTAGAAAAAATAGTACTCAAATATATACACCATGGGACCACGCAGCCATCATACTGCTCAGGAAGTAGATGCATTCTGTCTCCTAGAGATGAACGTAGTTTGGTGCGAAAAGTGCAAATCAATCCCAGAACAGCAAAGGACCTTGTGAAGATGCTGGAGGAAACAGGTAGAAAATATATACTTACCAAATACTAACAAAGTGTATGTAAACTTCTGACCCACTGGGAATGTGATGAAAGAAATAAAAGCAGAAAAAAATTATTCTCTCTACTATTATTCTGACGTTTCACATTCTTAAAATAAAGTAGTGATCCTAACTGACCTAAGACAGGGAATGTTTTGTACGATTAAATGTCAGGAATTGTGAAAAACTGAGTTTAAATGCATTTGGCTAAGGTGTATGTAAACTTCTGACTTCAACTATACCAGCCCAGTTCACTTTTGTTTCCCAGAATGTTAGTTTTCCTTGAAGATATACAGTTAATATACACTCACTGAGCACTTCATTTGGTACACTATGGTCCTAATAAAGTGTCTGATGTGGTCTTCTGCTGTTGTAGCCCATCCGCCTCAAGGTTATCTGAGTTACCGTAGCATTTCTGTCAGCTCGAACCAGTATGGACATTCTCTATTGACCTCTCAAATCAACAAGGAATTTCCATCCACAGAACTGCCACTCACTGGCTGTGTCTCGTTTGGAAGGCTGCGTCCTCCGGAAGTCGCATTTGTCAGCCACATACGTCATTGAGGCTGTCTCGTTTCAGAAAAGCTAGTAGGACACTTCGAATGCAGCCTTCGAATGCGAACTTTCACAGGAATTCAGAGGATGCATGAGGTGTATCCTTCGTGGGCACTCATAACCCACAATTCTTTGCTTCAATGGAAATGTCTAAAAAAAAATTACTCCAATTTGCTCGTAAATATGATATTCAAACGCAAGGAATGTTAATTCCCAAGTTGAAGTACCTCAGTAGATGGGTGCAGACTATATAATATGTATAATCATATTAATATATAATTAAAATAAAGTATTAGACTAAAAGTACAACTGTAAAATCAATTTCCTTTTCTCTTTACATCATTATAACTCTCCTAAAATTTACCTCATGCATTCCCTTCCAGAGGGACTTTGTTCCCTTCTCACTCAAAGTGCTCACACTTGTTAAAGAGTGGCGTGCTGTCATATCAACCATGTTACGTTACGTTTCCGTTCATCTCGTTTAAAGAGGCTTGTTTAAAGGAGGACACTTGGTTTACTGCAGCCTTCAAAGGATGTGTCCTACCTAGCATGCAGCCTTCCAAACGAGACACAGCCACTAAATGTTTTTTTGTTTTTGGCACCATTCTGAGTAAATTCAGAAACTCAGACTGTTGTGCATGAAAATCCCAGGAGATAAGCAGTTACAGAAATATTCAAACCAGCCCATCTGGCACCAACAATCATGCCATGGTTGAAATCACTGAGATCACATTTTTTCCCCATTCTGATGGTTGATGTGAACATTAACTGAAGTTCCAGAACCTTATCGGCATGATTTTATGCATTGCACTGCTGCCACATGATTGGCTGATTAGAGAATTGCATGAATAAGTACATGTAAAGGTGTTCTTCAATAAATGCAATATATATCCCACTGCAATGAAAAATAGATTCCAGATTTTGGGTACTTTTTTATTTTTATTTAAGGATGATTTAATGGAACACAATGATCTTTTCTTTAATACCTTTTTACTATCAGACAAAAGGCAAAACTAAAAGGAAACAGCTTGGGTTCAGCTAAGACTCCTCAGTGGCATTGCCAGAGGTGGCTTGTTGGGTTTGTGAAAGCTAACAGGCCCAGATGGAGCAAAAAATAAGACCTCAAAGGGGGGCTTTAAATGAAGGCTCCAGACCAGGAGACAGGTTGCTAATGAAATATTCATGCAAGGAGTGGCCCTATCTATCCATCCATCCTGCCCACAACCTGCCCACATTTCCTTCTTAAGCCCACTGCCATTTTATGGTTCACTTCATTTAAAAAAAAAAAAAAAAAAAGAAGAAGAAGAAAATAAGCAACAACAAAACACTCTTTCATTGGCACCACAAAGATAAACTATCTGTACCTTATCACTACTAACCCTCTGAGAATTTTGCAGTGCATGGCTTGATTTCCATCCGTAATCACAAAACTTCTCCTTTTTGGATGTTCTTCAGTGGGTCTTGGCAAGTGTTCACAGCATATGACTGCTAATTGTGCTTTCACAAGTACTGCCTGCATGGTAAACCATGAGCCTTGTTTTTAACAATCCCTAAAATTTGCTCACACCAATGTGATGAGAGGAAAATGATGTTGCTTGGTTTTGAGTTGGGTGGTAAGTGCTTCAATTACATATAGACAGCTGTACATTTGATGCACAAATAAGAGATAAAGAACAGGAGAACGAGAGAGGTTAAAGGGATGGTTCACCCAAAAATGAAAATTGTCATCATTTACTCACCCTCATGTTGTTCCAAAACCATATGACTTTCTTCCATGGAACACAAAAGAAGATATTATGAAAGCCATATGGTTTGGAACAATTTGAGGGTGAATGAATTAAAGAATTTTCATTTTTGGGTGAACTTTCCCTTTAAGCCATAACAGGTGAGACTGCCATCCCTGCAAATTGCTCTCAGGTCATGCATTGCTGAACCATTTCACCCACTTTTAGCTAAGATGAATGTGATTTCCCACCCCATGTGTCCCTCCATGTACTTGGACATCTAATGTTTGTATATGCCACTCCGGGGGCAAAGATGACTTTGTCAAACCCACACGAACTCTGGATGGGAGCAGTGCACTCCTGTGTAGAGCAGGGCCAAGATCAGCTGGGGTGGTATTAAACATGCACAGTGTTGCCTGTGAACAACTGTCAGTGCATCTGCTCTGCCAGTCTTTCTCCTCTTTCTCTCCATAACTCCCACAGCCCCATCAATAACACTCCACTGCAAACAGCTCCTGGCTACCACTGCAAGCATGTGTGTACATGTGTGTTATGCGCTCTGTGTGCCAAAACACAGGTGAATAATACAGATTATGCCTGCATCCAGTTGTATGTGTCCATTTATGGCAGCCTAACCTTTTCATGTGTGTGTGTGTGTGAGTCTGCGCTCAATATCATAATCAGAGGTGGGTAGTAACGTGCTACATTTACGCCGTTACATTTAACTCAGTAACTTTTTGGAAAAAATTTCCTTTTAGAGTAGGTTTAAAAGTGGGTACTTTTTACTCTCACTCAAGTAAATTTCTAATGAAAAAATGTACTTTTACTTCATTACAATGGGCGGCGTTCCTGTTGTTACATTACTGGGTTTAATTTTAGTTAATGCGTAATTTATTGAGAAATTATTGAATGGGACTTTTTCGACAGCAGAAGTTCATAGCTGTGCACGCTGTCACAGACTGTCACTCAAGCCGAGTCCATCACTGCTGCAGCATCATGCTCTTCTTAGTGAAAAACTTTCTTCGCTCTGCACAGTGAAAAAAGTATAGTTTCATCGTGCAATGCCTCACCAAGACAAGCGGATATTTCAAGATTAAAATTACAGCTCCAACTTAAGGCAGCATGCTGAGCTAAGTTGTGGCTCTAATGCTAACGCGGGCTTTTCTGAGAAATGTGATGGTCATTTTCTGGGTGATTCTGTAACTGGGCTCTTATGACAAATTTTGAAGTGTACATTTTAAAACCAGTGCAGCAATAAATCAGTGCATGTCATGAGTAGTATTTACGCATTTACCCCGCACCTTTGCACTGGCAACTATCGCAGCTACTTTGGGCTGATTAATTGAATAAATCCATGTAAACATCCAAGTTAAGTGTAAATGCCTTTTGCTCTGCCGTTCACATGATTGACAACTGGAGCGCAAACAGACAGCATTTCTTTGCGTGCACAGCGAGGGGCACGAGGGGCACGAGGTGCGCGCGTGAGAGATGTGTGGGCGTGAGGCGATCGTATGGCGAATAATATATATGTTAATATAAACAGTAAATACATTTTATTTAATGTACATTATTGTGTTTATTTGTTATACTTTAGTATCTTTAAACTCAAGTACAAGCTGTTTAGTGTTTCTGGGTGCATAGCGCCCTCATCCAACCATAACCTACATGTTATAACTGAATATTTTGCCTCTCTATATGTTATTTTAATCAAGTAATGATTTGTCAAAAAGTAATTTAATACATTCAGCATGAAATAAAACATTGCAGGAGTGAAGGAAGCAGTAAACTCCCAGCTCGTCTGTCTTCCCCACAGTGGATTATGGGCAATTAACCGTCGTCGAGTGTACATCAAATGTACACTCGAAATCAGAGTGCATTGTGGGTAATAATGAGTGAGCAAAAGTAGGGAACAAGTGGCTCACTCAGAATTCAGACACTCCTACAAAATGGTGGACACGCAAAACAGTGGACTATATAGTGGATAGGGGGGCGGTTTCAGACACAGCAAGTGTTTCCGCGACTGGGGTTGGTGCCCTACGCTGGCTGCGTACTCTACGTTTAGAGAGCAGCACTACTGCTGTACAGAACTAATGATCTAAATTCTTTTGACAATGAAAACTATAACTACACTGAAATAAAAATCCACACAGGACTTTAAAAGCTTTGAAAAATCGAAAGTAGGCATTAATAAAGCATGATCTTGATTTGGTTTATATTTCAACATTATATATAATGTCCCTGTGGGACATTTTCACGCTTTCACCGTAATAATTACTAGAAACATTTCCAAACCTCTCTTCTTATTGACAAATTCAATTCAAGTCTGACAAGAGCCCTTAAAGTTCACCCAAACATGAACATTCTCTTATTATTTACTCACCCTCATGCCATCACAGATGTATATGACTTTCTTTCATCTGCTGAACACAAATTAAGATTTTTAGAAGAATTTCTCAGCTCTTTTGGTCCATAAAATATAAGTGAATGGGTGCCAACATTTTAAAGCTAATGAAATCAATAAGTCTGCCTAAAAGTAATCCATAAGACTCCAGTGGTTAAATCAATATCTTCAGAAGCGATGTGATAGCTGTGGATAAGAAACAGGCTGTGTCTCATTTCGAAGGCTGCGTGCTAGGTAGGACGCGTCCTTTGATGGCTGCAGTATACCGAGTGTCCTCCTTTAAACAAGCCTCGTTTAAATGAGACGGCCTTCATAGGACAAACGAAACGGAACGTAACATGGTTACTATGACAGCACGCCACTCTTTAACAAGCGCGAGTGCTTTGAATGAGAAGGGAACAAAGTCCCTGTGGAAGGGAATGCATGAGGTAAATTTTAGGAGCATTATAATGATGTAAAAAGTTAAAAAAGTACAGGTGTACTTTTAGTCTAATACTTTATTTTAATTATATATTAATATAATTATACATATTATATACTCTGCACCCATCTACTGAGGTACTTAAACTTGGGAATTAACATTCCTTGCTTTTGGACATCATATTTATGGGCAAATTGGCATAATTTTATTTAGAAATTTCCGTTGAAGTAAAGAATTGTGGGTTGTGAGTGCCCACGAAGGATACACCTCATGCATCCTCCGAATTCCTGTGAAAGAAGGTCGCATTCGAAGGCTACATTCGAAGTGTCCTACTCGCATTTCTGAAACGAGTCAGCATTGATGACGTATGCGGCCGACAAATGCGACCTCCGGAGGACGCAGTCTTCCAAACGAGACACAGCCACAGATCACTTTCACATTCTTCTTCTTCTGTTTTTGGTGATTCACATTCATCTCTGCATATCGCCCCCTGCTGGGCTGGGAGAAGAACTTCTAGCAAATAATGACAAATATTGATGTGTTTCTCACCCACACCTATCATATAACTTCTGAAGATATTGATTTAACTACTGGAGTCTTATGGATTACATTTATGCTGCCTTTATGTGCTTTTTTCAGCATACAATTTTTGGCTCTGATTCACTTACTAATAATCTTAATTTGTGTTCTGCAAAAGAAAGGAAGCCATACATATCTGAGATGACATGAGGGTGTGTAAACGATGAGAGAATTTTCATTTTTGGGTGAACTATACCTTTAAAGTGATAGCTCAGCCATAATTTAATATTCTATCATTATTTCCCAACCCTCATGTTGTTACAAACCCGTGTGACCTTCTGTATTCTGTGGAATACAAAAGATGTTAGACAGAATGTTATAGACTTTCAGTCTCAGTCACCATTCACTTTAAAAATATAGAGGAATAAAAAACATTCACTGAAAGTAAATAGTGACTCAGGCATACATTCTGTCTAAAATTTCCTTATTGTGTTGCATGGAAGAAAGAAAGTAATATGGGTTTGGAACAACATCATGGTGAATGATGACAGAATTTCCATTAATAATAATAATAATAATAATAATAATAATAATAATTCTGTAATACATGTTAAATGTGTATTATGTAATGGAATATAGGGGAGTTAACGTCCATTATGTCATTTGTGAAAGTAACGAGTTATTCACTACTTGAGTACTCTTTTAATTGGATACTTTCTTACTCTTACTCAAGTAATTATTTATGTTAGTACTTTTACTTCTACTTGAGTAATATATATTTTTTTTTAATAAATTTTACTTTTACGTGAGCACAGTTTTTGGCTACTCTACCCACCTCTGATCATAATGAAATAAGGACCCTGCGTTAAGCACATGTAAATTCAGCTGTGTAATCAGGGCAAAATTAATTTTGCTGTTGCTGATTAGAGACATTAATTAATCTGTGTGAGGTGCGGGCCTAATCTGAGGTTGAATTACACCTCCTGTAAGATTAATTAGGACACGATAATAACATACAGCACTGCCAGTGCAGATTACAGTAAGCTTTATTCCTTTGACTTGAAAAAGAGCCTGGTGAAATCTGAATCACTGTATGATTCGTTGCTTAAGCAATTTGTTGACAATTGTGGGTGCCTTATTCTCAACTAGTTAATAGTTTGCAGGGATTTCAAAAGTATTCAATTCAAAGAAGAATTTAGGTTGTATGTGAAATACATCTTAGAGCTTATTTTATGTGTTAAGATACTTTTGTGAGGATTCACAGCTAATCCAAATGGATCATATCACTTCGGGTAAATGTTACACTGGTAAGTTGATTCCATTTGTTGCAAGTTTATGCCTGTATGCATCTGCCAACATATGTTATTTGGTGTGTGCAACTGAGGTGCTCGGACTGCTCATGTGCATGGATCTGTGGTGTGGACATTGGAGACCACAGCAAAACTTCACCAGTTGCCAGCTGGCAGTGTAGGTGGGAGCCTTTTAAAGATGTCATTGTGTGTGAGAGTGAATGGAGACAGTCCACCAATGAGAACTAGAGCCCCCTTGGTCTAGGACCTTCAATCAGAGCAGCTCTTTCTGATGTAAATGAGGGAGTAAAACACATCTGTTCAGCACCCCCTCCCAAACACACACATACACAGTTGTGTGAGGACTTTGGTCACCTGAATAGCTTCCCCAGCAGGTAGCACACAAGGGAAGGATTCTGGCCTTTATGTGGTCAATTTCTGTGTGAAAGTGAGCTGATATTTACAGTAACACACCTGGGGTGAAGCAAGGTGCTAATTAGCTCAAGTGGATAATTAGGATGCCGATTACAGGAATCAAAAGGTACTGCAGAGCTTAAAGCTATAGCCTCCCTCTGTAACCACTCCTTTAGGCAGGCTCACACACGCATGCACACACACACACACACACACACACAAGTTGGTGTGGCTATCCTTATGAGGACTCTCATAAGACATAATCATTTTATACTGTACGAACTATAGATTCTATTCCCTAACCCTAACCCTAAACCTAACCCTCACAGAAAACTTTCTGCATTTTTACATTTAAAAAAACAAAACATCGTTTAGTATGTTTTTTTAAGCAATTTGAATTATGGGGACACTACAAATGTCCTCATAAAGCACATTTATAGCATAATACCCTTGTAATTACCAGTTTGTAACCTAGAAAAATGTCCTCGTAAACCACCCAAACCCGCCTACACACACACACACACACACACACACACATACAAATAGTCCAGGGGGAAGCCATAAACATCTCCTTGGCTCAGGCGATTATAAGACAGGCTTAGAGTGGAGAACCAGTAAATATTGAGGGGGCCATTGTTCCCTTCGCTTCCTCTGTTTAGTGAGGAGGATTCGTCTTTCCCCTTGATGACACCTCCAGGGAGCACGCGGATCATATTATCGTCTTAAACGGAAGTCGTATTCATTCCGTCAAAGGCTCTCAGAAGCCACATCATTCGTAATGCTGAGGACCGCAGGGCTTTCAAAGAACAGGATAGACTCATGTTAACTTCTGAGCAGCCAATGTGAAAAGTCTCTCTGCTGCTTTGTTAGGGAATCATCTATGATTTAACGCAGGGAGTGGCAAAGCGTTAGACTAATAAAGCAGGCCAAGGCCATTTGCAAATAGGCTGAATTATCTGTATTAGAGTTACTGTACCCAAGACAGTAACTTCAAGTGTGTGGGAAGCTCAATGCAGTCTGATCTGTGAACGAATCCTTCTCTATAATGACCAACAGGAGGAACTTTCTGTATGGTTTGCTGCTACCAAAAACAGTTGGGTATGCTTTAAAGCATTCGTCAAGTTAATGCAATTATCTTTGCTGCAAAAGTCTACAAATGTTAGACTCCATTTTGACCAGATTCTCACTTTGGAATATAAGCCGTATGGATATCACAATAAAACTCATGTTGAAACCTATGGACTAAAACTAGCCATATAACTACCATATTCTGTAAGACACTGGGTTTCATATTTCACACCCCAGTGTTTATTGTTCTTTTTCATTTGCCACAACTCTGCAGTTGATTTTAGCTGTTGAGTAATGCAGCCATGCCTTTACCATGCAAAACAACTTGAAACATTTTTTTTTTTTTAAATGACTAAATAAATACACCAATAATTAAAGATCTATGCATGGTCACCTAAAAAAAAAAAAAAAAAAAAAAAAGATGATTTCTGACCTTCTTCCAGAGTTCTGTGGAAACCAGAGCTAGACAGTGGCCAAAAATAAATGTTTTCTTAAAATACAAAAGCCTGTATAACTGTCTGTTTTGGGGAGTTTTGACTTCAACAGGTGCCAAGAAAAACCTCCACAGTCTCAAAACCTGTTATTCAAACAAGGGCGAAAGGACCGTAGGTTACATTCTCCCATGGATGGCTTCTCCATTTCTGAGCTCTTTTCCTTTTAACTCTTTGAGCTCAATTGAAAAATATTCTGCGGTATTATAAACTTCATGATTAAATAGCTTCCCTTTTTTTCTTAACATTTCTCTAGTGCAAACTGATAAATAGAATGTATTTGCACATTTTAAACCACAACTTACTTTAGTACAGTGAATGTCACAGTGACTTAGTGGCAGAACAATCTATTGCCACTTTGTGTGTCACGTATTTACTACCACTAGCTCTTTTCTGCCCTTGAGCTGCTCTTATCAGTCATGAGGGGATAAGGTGTGATCTGGTAAGGGTGGCAAGTTCCACTTTCAGAGGTGTGATCACAGGGGCCCAGAAATTGAGCCAGAGGCACTTATAGAATGAACATAATCAGCCTTTAGCACCTTGAAATGGTCGCTGAGCAGACGTTAACCGAAATGCTAGCTGCACCTCTTTTACACATACAATGGACTTCAGTTTCTTCTGTGGTCATTTAATTCTAGGTGCTCAGACCTCTATTTAAGGAGTTACTATAGATTCCAGCTAAAGGTTGGTTATATGTTGTTGGCAGTGTAATTTCTCATTATCTCTCTTTATTATCTGTGGAAGCAAAAAAAAATAAATAAATAAATAAATTATATATATATATATATATATATATATATATATATATATATATATATATATATATATATATAATTAGTAATAGTAATATTATTGTAAACAAATAAATAAATAATCTTATGTGCATTAAAATCTATATAGTCTGTATGACCTTTATGATTATTTCTTATTATCCAGTGAACTAAGCCCTGAAATTGTTATTTAGGTTTCTCAGTGTAAACAACCAGGTAAAATTGTGAGTTACTGTTGAAACTTCAGTTGAACTCAGATAGAGTATCACAACGTATGGGATATACAGCCCACTGATGTTAGCTACCTCACACACACACTCACACACACACACAATTATGGCAGCACACATATTTCCTTGGGACCTCTGTCTGTTTACCAAATATTTTGTGTTACCATGGATCACACTGAGAAAAAAGCTAACATCTGACCGAGGGGCTGTATCACTTGATTGAGCTCAACTTCCTTTAGTTACAATATCAAAAATGAAGAAGAGAATCTACAGTTGATGGCTGTCCCCGTTGTCATATCGTGTCATACCCCTGAGATTTACTGTCATATCTTGCTCTTGTTCTATTAAACCAGTGCCGCATTTCTAAACATACACAACTGTGATTAAAGGGGTTTGTGTATCAACTGCAATACAAGTATGAAAATGAACTAAACAAAATGAATGAATGATTTAAAATGTAGAGTACTGTAATTTAAGCTTTGCAGTTTTTTATGAACAGTGAACACTATGTATTAGTGCTGTTAAATGTACTGTATGCACTAACATGCGTTCATGCTAATACTAATACCAGTGCAAATATATTGTGGTAGGTAAACAAAACACACTCATGTAGGAGGAAAACACCTCACCTCAGCATACCGGTAATGTTGCTGCAACAGTGTCATTTGTCAAATGAGATGGGGGGAGAAAGCACTGTAGCTGTTTGTCCCTGATAAGGCTCTAACACATGAAGATATGAACTGCCCATAGTGTTTGAGTGTGTGTGTGTCAGCTTTTGTCTACTTTGCGGGGATCAAATATCCTCTTAAGTATAGTAAAACCTGAAATCACCTGCATTATGTGGACCAGCTAACGGCCCCCATGAGGAAAATGTATTTATGAAAATATTAAATAATGTCTTAATGAAAAAGTAAAAATTCAGAAAATTTGTGTAAGGGTTAAGTTTAGGGGTAAGGGTTAGAAAATATCCTTAGCTTAACAGTGGAAGTCTACATTTCACTGATTCTTGAGATAAGGGACAAAACATGTCTTACATACAAAAGTCATCTTTATTTTAAAAATCAAGAAATTCATAACAATAAAAATACTGGAAAAGTTCAATCTAAAGGAAATGTGTTTACTCAGGGCATTTTTTTTTTACTTATTTTAAAATAATTTCATTAGACTTTTTTAAAATGCATGCTCTATACTTGGAAGCGCATGTAACTTAACATGTCCTCAGCAAGAAGTCACAATGTTAAACTGCTAAATAAAGTGTTTAAAAATGCAAAAAATTCATAAATATAAATATCAAATGAAAAGTAGGGATCTGTAAGATATCAAACAATACATTAAGAAAACTTAAATGATATTTTCCATAAAAAAAACTGCCTATCAAAGTTGTGTACTCACTTTGCGTCAACTCGCAAAGCAAAAGTGAGTACACAAAAAAAAATTGCGTTAAAAAAAATCCTGAATAAATCAGAAAATGTCCTGATCAGCTTTTACTCCGAGTACCTCTTTCCCACTTCCTGCTCATGGTGGATGCAACAGTAGGACATGTGGTCTGGTACGTTTGATATTTTTTATATTTTAAACAAACAATATATAAGTCTCTGCGGTCACAGCTTCAACTTGTCAACTCCATCATTCTCATTATTATAATTTCTGTTAAAATTGTGGGATCAATTTTGGCATTTTAGTTTAGTTTATAGAGGCATCTTCAACTGAGAGGGGGAGGGGGGGAATAGCTCCAGTATACAATACATGGTTAAGATGGAAAAATATAACATTTTGTCAACTCCGTCAGAATATTCAGAATAGTATGAAAACAGAAATATATATATATATATATATATATATATATATATATATATATATATATATATATATATATATATTGAATGTATTTTATCACTTAACTCCTTTACTGAACAATATTATTTGATAATTAAAGACTTTACATTTGTTGGATGAATCAAATTAAAATAGCACGCTTTTTGGTGTGTCTGACGGAGTTGACACAAATGATGCAAGTTATGAAGTGAATAAATGTCAGTTTTCAGAAGAAGAAAAAAGCATTTTTTTAAAAACCTATTCCTATTCCTAACCTATTCGTTCGTTAGCTGAGACCTTTGTCTACAAATATATCCATTTCAAATTAATTTAGTATTAAAAAATAAAAACTCAGATTTTAAACATTTTTTGTCCCTTATCTCAAGAGTCATTTAACAGACGCTTTTATCCAAAGCGAATTACAAATGAGAAACATAACAATCAATTTGTCATACAATGTTCAACAACAAGTCAAAGTATTGTACTGCCAGCTCTCAAGGTTGCTGGAGTAGTATAGGTCTATGGAAGTCTATGGAAAGTCCCCACCATAACAGACCAACAAACATGTGTGTGTTAAAAAGAGATATTCTCCCCTTTTCTCCTTCTCTGTTAATTAAAGCCAATGCACCAGCACCTAAGACATTATGTTAAGAGCACATGAGGCTTTCTTAGTTCGTGCCTGTGTTAGTTTGTGAGTGCTTACTCATTTTCAGAGGTTGCAACACAGACTGTAACTAATTCCACTTTTACACATTTTATATCACATTTATTTGAAAGAAAACTCGCTTTGGGGAATCACCTTACCCCATTTCTAAACTCTAGACATTCTTCAAACCTGCATAGTTGCCTCAGAGAAGATGAGCTTCAGTCTAACAGCATACAGTATGCCTGTGTAAATGTTAGAAATGATGAAGCCATTCCGGCTTTAGCAGCCCACTAGCCTCTCGAGGGGACGCGAGGCCTACTTCCAAAAATCCTGAATTATTTATTGACCTAGGTGGGAGTGCTCTCTGGAAATGTTCAAATATTTTTTGACAGAAGAAAGCAACATGTTTAATTCCTAATGTTTCAGATCAAATCAAATTCAGATCAGATTTGAAGATGAAAAAAAATACACCAGCTTCTCTTTCTCCCTGCATCGTTTAATAATGACTATACAGGCAATCTGTGTGTAGTGTTATTTTACTCTGCGGCTATATTATCGCTCATGATTTACAGTAAATGTAGAAATATTTAGGTGCCCTCAAAACACACATTTCTACACACACACACATATGCAAAAACAAAGCTTTAAAGGCTTGATCTTTGCCAGGTGGAAAATAGCACCTCAAGGCTCCCTGGCCCACACATCTTAATGTGCAGTATGTCAGATGTGCTGAGTTGACCTTTAATCTCTGAGAGGCTGAATGCAGGGAACCCTTTGTTTCACATCTAATACAGTTCAGACCTTACTATGTGTTGTAATCTCTGCCATTGGCTTGCATTGGTCCAGGGCATAGAATTTGTTCTTTTTTTCATTCCCTTGTGAAATATTAACTGGTTTGTATGTGATGTAATGTATGCGTGCTGGCATAGAAGCATGCCCTGCTAGTCGAGATCAACTTTGGATCTACATTTCGGAGCACAGACTTCACATCTCAGCGTGTTTAAAACTTTGGGAAATATAAATGGACAGAGATTTCTATGATAATATTGTTTGGTAGGTTATTTCCACTTTTTCTAGTTTTTGACTCGTGTAACAGGAGAGGAGTATGACATTTTTGTGTATGTGTGTGTTGTAAAACCTAAAATCAGCTACATTGTGGGAACAAGCCATGAGGAAAATGGCTTAATAAACATATTGTATAATGTCTTAATGAAAATGTAAACATGCAGAAAGGTTTGTGTGAGTGTTAGGTTTAGGAGTTGGGTGATAAAGAAAATATCATTAGCTCATTATAAAAACAATAGTCAATTAAATCAGAAAGTCAATGGAAATTTCCACCATGATAGAAAAACAAATGTGTGCGTGTGTGCATGTGCATGTTATGCTGCTGTTTCAATCTAATTGTGATGTAATTTAAATAAGAAAGATTAATTGTTGCTAAATCTTTCATTCTTGCTCTTGTTCTGTTGCTGTGGAAAGTCAAGTAAGAGTGTAGTTTGAGCAGACCAGGGGAGCAATATAATATCTGAGATTAAATGTGTGGGGCATCTGGGGTTTTCTCACTGAACAGGATTTATGCAATTATTCTATGATGAATAACACTACAGATATCACCAGAGCCTCATAAGTATGCGTGAAAGCCACGGGATAAAATGATACCGTTCCAGTACAGCAAACACTTGCAAGCACACACGCAATACAAGACCATTTGCATGCTTCTGTCTCTTTCTCGCTCACGTTCACACATGCATGCATGCGTTCACACAAAAACGTGGACCGACTGATGTTGCTTCGTTGGTGTACAGGTTCCTCTCTTTCTTAGCAACTCTTGGTGTGCTCTTCCACCTATTTGTTAATTTCCTGTGCCAAACTTTTGCAGTAGTAAAACTATCTTATTCAGCAGACACTAATCGATTGGCCACCACTGCTCAATGACCTACATTGCCATCCACCAATCATGCACAGCCTTCCACTACCCAAATTTGACCCTTTAGTTATAATAGTTGACCACCATTGAAAACTGTGCATGCTTTTAAATGGGTCAGTCACTTAAAGGCCAGTTACACTACATCCCCACTGTACTGACACTGGTGATCACCCGCATCAAAATACTCCACTGTATCACCGAAATGTGTGTCCGATGTGAACTCTATTGGTATTATACAGTGATATAGCCTAAGTTATTGTCACACATAAAATAATGTTTTTGACTTTATAATATATCTCAGTGGGTTTTGATAAAAGCAATGTTATTTAAAAATTGCATGGGTGGTCAGAATGTCTTTTTTTTTTTTTTTTTTTTTTTTTTTTAAATAGTTAATAAAAAAAAAATCTGTAAACATGGTCACATTGAAAAAACAAACAAATAATAAATAAATATTTTTTTCTGTCATGAATATTCCCATCATTCACCAATTAAATCACTAATACTAACAACCAATTTCTCAGTAAGTGGTCAGAAAAAGAGCTTAATTAGAGCCTTCTGATGTTTGCTTAAGATAAGATGAAGATAAACAAGTTGATTTGGTTTTTTTTTAGACCAGTGAACCATAAATTCTGATACTAGTCTCTTCACACCTGGCCTTGGGCCAACCGTTAAAGTAAAACAAATTCTAAGATGTCCTTTATGAGAAAAAAAAAAAGAAAAAAAAAATGTTCCCCCAAAGATTTTCCTGTCTCATTCAATAACCTGAATACATCCCATTCATATGTTTTACTACAGTTTTCCTGACAAATAATGTTAAAAGTCCTATGGGGGATTTATTTCAAGTGTTGAATTCATCACAAAATAAACTGCTTGTCAATGGAACTATGTTTACCGTGTATACCTCTATACAGATTTGTCATGTTGATAAGAGGATAAAAGCCTAGATTACCCTAACAAACCCTCCTTTTGTGATCCTGTCCCCTGGTTAAAGAGGGCACAGGGAGTAATGAGGCAAAAGGTACCACCGTCTGTCAGTTTGAATCAATTTACACATCAGGGAATGGCAAGCCGTGTGTCCCCCAGTGCTACCTTCACAGTGACAGATGTACGTCTCCTACATGTGACCTGAGAAAACGACCCCTAAAAGCCACCTGCCCCCTGGGCACAGTGCGGGTAATTTGTCCCACTGTTCCTATTCGACACTGTCGATGGTGATGGTTGTCTGAGGTAAGAGGAACTGACAGCTATGGACTCCCCAGGGCAAAACTTTCCACCCAAGTGAATCAGTGGGCTGAAAGTAAAAAATAAATAATAAATAAATAAAAATAAATAAAAATAAATGACTACTGAGTTGTCATTTGGTCTGGATTATTCCCCCCTCAGAAAACAAAAAACAAAAAACTCCTGTTCCACACCCACATGCATTTAATGGGACTATTAATGTCTGTTGCTTCACTGATAAGTCATACTTTGCAAGCAGCATGGTAACTGTAAATTATTTCTTTTTTTATTACTTTTCTCTTGTGTGAGCTTTAAACTTTTATATCAGAACCTCAAAAGGTCTTCGAAATCAGACAGAATGTACTACCGAGTTTTTAGCTGAGTCTTAAATTCATTTAGGTCAAATATTGTCAAAAGTGTCCTGAACTGGCAACTGAACAACAAAATGATTTGCATTAACATTAGACCCAACCGTACTGACTCTTTGCAATCCCCAAAGTCTAATACAGCCTTAACAAGCTAACTGGCCAAGACTAACTGGCTAATCTACCCCATGACAACAAGGAGGTAGATTAAAAGATATATGGAGTTGCTTAACATAATGGTATATGGAGTAGCTTAACATAGTTGGCTGCGTAGTACAAGGTTTACCAAAAACGCGTCTCTGAATTTCAGTATTTTCATCTGTATGACCCATTCCATGACACATATAGGCTAACATATAATTTGAGATGGCCCACACAACTGTTTTCCTCCATCATACAATAATGATCAATCTCAGTGGAAATAACTTTCACTCCCACTTAACAACAACCCAAATTTCATCCTGGTGGGCCAGAGGCCAACACTGATGGTTAGTTCTCAGGCTAGCATGTAGCAGCTGGACTAAGCTAGTGAAAAATATACGTGCCTCCGTCATGGGTGCGGAATGTGATGGCTCATGCTCATAGTATTTTCCCCCATCCTCCTTCTTTTGATTCAACAAATTGCCATAAACTTTTCCTGTCATCAAGGTGCATTGTGGAGTGCAGCATGTCCCAGTGGGGGAAGAGCCATTCTTGCTAGCTTTTCACACTCGTATTTTATTTCCGTATTGTGTTTGGACTCCAGCCTACAACATCCAGGTGGAGATGATTTCAAGGGCGAGCAACACAAATGTGCTCTAGCAGCCAGGGATGGACAGGGATTACTTAGCAAGCTCACCTCTTGGCTCTGAGCTGCCATTTTGTGTCAAGCATTATAAAAACATGTCATTCTTTGGAACATGTAGAACACAGCTTCGGTATAATGAACAGCAAGCACATACTTAACAACAAATACAGACAAAACTAAACCTGAAGTTTAATTTATTTGCCAATGAGTGACAATGTGAGAAAGCAGCTCTTGACGGTATCAAGCAGAAGGTATGAGCTGTCAAATCAGCCATTTTTTAACAATAATGACCACAGTTGCTTTCTTTGCCACTTCCTGTTTTGTCATATGGCAGCACTTAAAAGAAGAAGCTGGTTTTCATGTGAAGTCCTAAAGGTGCACTCTTTTTTCCTAATTAAAGAAGATTTACTCCTAAATAAATTATTTGCAATTTTGAAAAATATGTATATGATCACATGACTCACATGAGATAAAGACTCCGGTCATGTCAGTAATTGTATATAAGCTTTTTTATTATACATGGAGAGGGTCCCCTCATGGGGGCTGCCGTGGGGGCTGTCACATGACCAGCCGAATAGTAAATGCTCAATCTCTGTTACTCCTCTGTTATTGGACATTTTGACTCGTGGATTAAATTGATCATGGCTGACTTTGAATAGTGAATTTCTACAATAGCATTGGTATCTGAAAACTATTGCATTTGAATGATGCTGCATCCATGCCCCTTGGTGTCAGTGTCCAAGACGATATGAACAAAACTCACTGAGTGCACTTTTAAAAGGACTCTGGGATATTCTGGGAATAAGTGTTTTTTTTTTTCAGTATTGCATTATAGATGTATGACAATGATATGATGTCCAATGTATGAGAACTACCCTCAAAACTGTTAATATACTTCACACACAAACATCATATTAAAATATTAAGTGGTTAAAAAATTATTCTCTAAAACACAGAAATATAGGAAAGCAGAACTCTGAATGAAACAGCATATGTCATGGCTTAATGCCTGAATTGTGCTGCAGAAATGATTTTAAACAGAGATCCAGTATGCTGACTCACTGTGATTATTTACACATTTTAAGCAATAATCTAATTCATGCCAAGCTCAAAATGACACACCATTACAGAGAACTCGCTATCTACCTAGTTATTATCAAAGTGCTACATTTGTTGATGAAAGCGCAGCCAAAAGAAGGCCATCCCCAGGAAAGGAGGGCTGGTCTGGGCTTCCTTTAACACAGCAGGGTCTGGTAATAAATGCTCGGCCTTTTGTTCCCCGCACAGTTGGCAGGAGTTTAGCCAACAATACAGCAGCAATAATGCCCTCTCCCAAGAGATGCTAGAGGCTAACACTGATTCTTTTACATTCAGTTGCAACAGAAAGAAAGGCTAGGTCATGAACTACTTTTTGAATCACCTCAGCACTGAGCCATTGTTTTGTTCTCACACTAAAAACACCCTTTGAATTCAAAGTGCTTTCTGTCATTTAGCTGGTCGCATAATTGTGAACGCGTACTACTATGGCATAAGGTATCTTTGATGCGTATTGTTTCCCACATATACTATTTTTAGGTGTGTGAGTGACAGCTATCTTTGGACTGCTACAGTAGGAGACAAGAAGATCAAAAGGGCTTCAGCTGTCTGAACCCCAGCGCGTCCCACAAACTTAAAGATCACCCGCCGACAAGACCTTAATTGCTGGTACAATCTGCCCATAGACTGCAAGTTCCCTGCTGTAGAGAGGACTGTGGGGCTGTAATCCCAGCAGCCACTCAAATGCCCTGAAAATTAGGCCTGAACTTTAGTCTAGACTCATGGAACCCAGGTGGTGTCAGGTTGCCAGGCCACCTGAGTTAGCATGTGGCTCTTTTTCTCTGCACCAGCATGTAATGTGTGCACCTCGGTGGGGGAGGAGAGGCTCTTTGGCAAGCGTGCTCAGGTGTTTTAACAGCTGTCGACCCCATTTGAGTCGTGGGGGTAGGGGGTGGTTAAAAGCCCTAGGAAGTGACTGCTTGATCAACTCCAGATGTCAGTATAGGCTGGAAGAGCGGGAGGCGACACCTACAAAAGGTAGGACAGGAATGTTAACCCACCACGGCTCATGCCTGAGTCATGCTGGCATCTTTCCTCCTTTAGCTCGGCAAATCTCCCAACCTTCACTTCTAGAGATACTTGTTACTTGGGGTAGTTACTAAGGGGGTGTCGCAGTAATGCGTAAATCAGGAAATGGGGCAGAGCTTGGAGAGAGTGTGATTGAAGTAAATTTCCAAATAAATCCTTCCATCACTAGCAGATTATGCCTCACATTCCCTCCCTGCCTCAGACACCTTTCAAAGTCCAGCTGCTCACCGGCTTCCGTACCGGTAAAGTTGGCAAGGGGATCAACACTTTGAAAATGGAAACTGAGTCTGAGCCATATGACTATCCAACAGCACAGACGGGGACCTGCACCACCATTGCTCTTTAAATCACAAAGCACTGAGACACCGACATACTCACTCAAGGTGCACTCTAAAGCAAGTACGTGGAGGACCCTTCTCCCTCTCTTTCTCTCCTCCTCTGTCTTTCTTTTCCAATCAGTCCTCCATCAAATTGACTATAGCCTCCAATTAGCAATTGGGTGGTTCTATTGTAGGAAAACAATTTGCCACTTAAAATGGGACTTCTTGAAATGCTTGAGCTGTTTTGCTCAGAATAGTTTTAAGAGCACTAGTCACTTTTAAGTGTCTTGATAGTGCAGCAGAAATAGGGATCTGTGTGAGGACATTATCGTATCTGAAATAGAAGTGTTGCTGAAAGGCAGAACGAGTTACAGCTTTTCTCTGCGAAGGCTTTCCGTACCCCACCCACCAATCCTCATGCATACACACAAATAACACATACACACTCTGCGCATTTCTACATTTTACTGCCCCAAAACACTGGTCATGTTTAGCTTCAAACACTATTCTACACAAGGTCTGTTTAGCACTGAACACATGTATGTAGGAAGTCGAGTAACTTGCATACCAATTCTTCACACTGTAGCACAGTTGAGTTGTATCAGCTCATGTCACTTTTCAAAATAGCCATCTCGGTCAGCTTTTGTGCTAAAGGTGTGGAACTGTCATGCCCTTAGAGATCTGCACACTTTATATACAGTAGGTGAAGATAAGAAACCTCAAATGACACTTATGTTAATTTCTGATAGAGCGCATATCCCCTTTTAAAACTGATGACACTAACAACACATAGAACTTAGACACTCTATAATATATGTTTATATTGCCAAAGCGAACACAACAAAATTAATTTTGAAATAAATAAATAAATAAGAAGTAGAATAAAATTAGCACCAAATCTGTTTTACGCATTTTTTCATATCGTTCCAGTTCTGGGCTATATTTTTCAAATCGTTACCAGGTTCCTTAGGGACACCTTTTCATTGGTTCTAAGCCTTCTCCCATCTTGGCAAGGGAATGATTTTCTCAGCCAGGCAAAAAAAAAAAAAAAGAAAGAAAGAAAAAAGAAAAAAAAAAGGAAGAAGTATCCTAGAATTTTAGTAGAAAGAACACAGGCCCACCCACACAATGCAGGCTAGGAGCTGTGCTCTACATTAAAGAACAGATTTTGCACAGTTGGGAAATGGGATTTATTCATTTCCCCAGGTGGGGAGAGATATTGTTGCTTTGCTTGAAGGGGCCTGTGAAACCACGCAGCTTTTATTAGAAACAGTTTAATATTAATCATTTAGTTCGTTGCTCTGAAGAGCAACTTCATAATGTCATATATCCTTATGTACAAGAGGATAAATAGTTCCACCTGTGAGATCTCCTTCGATACAGAAAATAGCCTGTTCCTACACAGCTAGTTAGCTAAAGCTAATGGGCTACTACAAAATGTGCTAGCAGTGTGCTCAATAAGCACTCAAAGTTTGTTTGTTTGTTTATATTTGTTATTTATCTATATATCTTTGAAGAAACTTCTATTGGACTTTTTATACTTGAATCAGGGAACAAATGGTTTCCTGAAGTCAGTTATCACATTGCCAACTTAGAAGCACAGTGGACTTGTTGCTAGTTAAGATCTAATAATAGATAACACTGCTTCACACAAGCGCAGATAACCATCTGATAACCAACAACTGTAAGTGCAGTATAGACTTTACCAGGCACTGAGGAACATGTGAAGTTGCTTATCAGAGATGAGTCAAATAATTAGCTGAACATATCACAATTGTGACTTTGTTACTGTGCAGCAGAGGATGTTTTTAATAACAGAGTTTTAAAAAGAGGAAGTCTACGGCTTTCTCGAGGGCTTCTTAAAGGTGCACTCAGTAATTTTTTCCTCAGAAAAAAGTTTAACTCCTAAAGACATGAATTGTAATTTTGCAATATTTGTAGGAAATCATGGCCACTCACATTAAAATGAAGACTCCAGTCATATCAATAACCTTATAAAAGATGTTTTATTCTACATGGAGAGGGTCCACACAATGGGGCTGCCATGTTAGAATCACACAACCAGCCGAATACTACTCGCTTAATCTTAGTAACTGGCCTGTTATTTGACACTTTCATTCTTTGACTAAATTAATCATGGCTGACTGTGAATACAAAATTTCTAAATGGCAAATGGCATCTGAAACTGAAAACTATTCATTTTAAATTATGCTGCATCCAAGCCGCTAGGTGTCACTGTAAGTCCAAGATGACATAAAGAGAAAAGTTACTGAGTGCTCCTTTATATTTTAACCAGAAGACAAAGAAGGACATAATGGCGGTTGGCCTCCAGTTCGTGTGTGATGTGTGTGTGAAGATGTTCTTACCTGAGTCTGTGTACAGATGAGATTGCCATCAGAACCGAGGGAGGAAAAAAGAAGGGAAAGAGAAAATTATGCTGCATTCCATTCAACTCGGAAAGTCGGATTTTCCAACTTCCTACTAGGAAAAGTGCAATGGAATGCTACTTGAAGTCGGAATTCTAACTTGGAATGTCGTGCGTAAAATTTAAACTCCGATTTTGCCGAGATGCAGCTGCGTGACATCACCCAAAAATGTCGGCACCCAGGAAGATGTACAAAATAAGTGATAAACATTCACTTTTATTAAATATTATTGCTAAATAAGTCAAAGTTCCTACATAACATGATATTAAAGCTTGTTTAACAAATGTTAGCAGAGATAGGTGTTCAAAACATGATAAATTATACTATCTTTTGATAATCATACACCTGTAGCACAAATGCTAGCGCTGCAGCATTATTTATCAATTGGGTTGCTAGGTGACATCTCTGGTGATGGTCAAACACCTGCTAAGCTAACTGGAGCATTACAGTTTTGTTTCCTTAAACGTCATCTTCCGAGCATCTGGCAATGGAATGCATTTATATCAAGTAGGAATATCCCACATCCGACTTGAATGGAACACAGCATTAGTGAATAGATTTCACTTAAAGAAATAATGACTTAAGTAAATAGAAGGATTCCTAATGTAGGTGGCCAGACATCCCATTTTTCCCGGAACAGAAGCACTTTTTCCAGTGTCCTGACTTATTCTGAAAAAATTGTGTTTTGTTCTGTATTTGCCCTCTCCTAAAATTTCTCAATTGTCTATGCAGCTTTCTCAGTCAAGTGAGTATTCTAATCAAAGGTAGCCAAGGATACGGCTTGTAAAACCAATAAAATCACACTGTGTTATTTGAAGTACATGACTGGATTAAACTATCCAATCACAATCCTCTATCAATAGACGTCCAGTTAGTGAACTGATTGAAGAGTCAGTATGAAAGAGCACACAGATGAAATTGCGGCTGGAAAAATGTCAAGGAAGCGTGCATGTACATGTAATGAGGATCTTAAAAAGAGTTTAAATAAAAAAAATAAAAAAAGGAATCACAGACAGAGCCTAGTAAAATGAGGTGTGAGATTTGTGGAGCTCGCTTTTCCATCGCCCATTGAGGCCGCACTGACATCGCACAGCATGTTCATACAAAAAAGCATGTGGATGCTGCTAAAAGTACAGAATCTGACAAGGTGCTTGCAAGTGAAGGACTTTTTGCTTTTTATTCTGTTGTGCATGGTCATAGTTTTCGGTCGGTTGACTGCACTGCGAAATTGATCAAGAAATTGTATGATCCAAATTTTCTTCTCCCCGCACCAAATCTAAAGCTGTCATATGCAACGTACTCGCTCCTTTGTCAGAGGAAGAAGTTCAGAGTGATTTGGACCAGTGCTTGTTTGTCACATTGACTGTGGATGCATCCAATCACAAAGACATAAAATTGTTCCCTGTGCTTGTGCATTACTTTAATCCACAAGACGGTATAAAAGTCAAGGTAATTGAGTTTTCGTGAGACGTCAGATTTGCAAACTGACTACATTTCCAATGTCATTGAAAACATGGCCTTGATCAAAAACTAATTACCCTCTGTGCCGACAACACCAACACAAACTTTGGTGGTGTTAAGAGAGCTGGTAAAGGCAATATCTGGAGACAGCTGCAGTCAAAACTAGGAAGAAAAATTTTGGGGATTGGCTGTAATGCACCTATCATCCATAACTCATTGCAAACAGCAGTGGATTGTCAGTTGAGAGTTTTGCTGTGAAGGTATACTTCCATATCTACACAGCACGCGTGAAGGAGCTCAAAGACTTTTGTGATTTTGTGCAGCTGGACTATCAGAAATTACTGCAGCATGGCAACACACATTTCCTCTCTATTGGTCCAGCTCTTGAAAGAATACTACACATATTAAATGGTCTGCATGCATACTTTCTTTCTCAAGAAAAATGCCCAAAGTTTCTAAGAGACATTTTCAGCGATCCTTGTACTAAACTTTGGATTGACTTCACACTCAAGCAAACAGCCACTTTTAACCATGCACTGGTGATAGTAGAGCAAGACCACAAATCAGCCACAGAAGTGGCTTTGCACATTCATGACCTGAGAAAAGTCTTGCAGGCCAGGCTGAAGGAATCATTCATACCCTCTGACATTAAAAAGCAGTTGGATGCCCTGGTTGAAGCTGGTGAACAGATGATTTCTTTTGTGCAGTGAGAAACTTTTATTCAGCATCGGTGGATTACCTCCAAATTGGAGCTGCTCATTGGAGAACACAGAAAAACTTGAGTGGGCCCTACTGAGAGACATCCCAGTGTGGAAAGACATTCAGAGCAGCCTCGAACACTTCTACTCCAGAATCCCTGCTCTCAGTTTGATTGACAAAACCACGCTCTTTTGCGCGAAAAACATTGTCACTCGTCGCATCACTGTGTGGAACATGAACAAGACGGCCATGTCTGAGAGATGGACAGATGTTTTTCATGAGCTGGAGAGCAAGATCATCAACCTTGGTGTCTTAGCAAGGCCGTGGAGTTTGTTTTATGTCTGCCTGGGACATCTACATCTGTGGAGCGTGTGTTCTCATTAACGAATGCAGCATGGACACCGGATAAATCTCGACTCAGTGTAACATTCATGAAGGCAATGCTTTCGTATGTCTTAATTTTGGACTGTACTGCTCTGCATTTTACTATAAACTCTTGAAAGACAAGCACACACTGAGAAAAATTGCTGCCAGCGATAAGTACAATGTGACAACAGTTATAGATGCAGATGCACCCTCTACTTCTTATTGATCTGCGCCTAGGTAAGGATACGTCAGTTTCATTTTTGCTATGAGGGGGCTGTCCCGTTCCCACAAACAGGAATCTGGTGCCACCTAATGCCAGTTGGTAACTGAGTGGTTTGTTCATGTTTTAAAATCGATTTAAGCTATTGTGGCTTTAGATAAAATAATAACTTTGATGGATTTTATTTATTTACAATCTTAGGGATCACCATGTTCAAGGCTACATGACTGTCAACATAATTTAATTTATATAATTTAATTAAAGATACTTATTGTAGTATCAATAAGTTTCCATTTCTCTCATCATATACATATATATATAAATTCCTGACACATTTTACTCTTGCTCTAGGGAGATTTAGAAAAATAATTACTTTTCCTTCAATTGGTTTGAATAGTAACTATAGACATAACCAGTTCTAAATGAATGACCTTCTGGTCTAGTGCGTGCATACACAACTAACATGTTAATTAATGTCTGGTATTGCTTGAATCAATTTGCATTTAACCTAGATTTCCAGTTGACATAGATTATCACATTTGATTGGTGTGGTCAATATGAACCAATACACACTACCTCCATTAACTACCAGTGACTTCTGCTTAAAGCATGTTTATATCCCCTGCTACTCTGGAAATAAAATCTAGGTTTTACCCCCCTCAGTATATATTTTATCATGATTCAAGTCACATAATCAATCAAAAAGGTCACAAAAAAAATAAAAAGTAAAAATATATACATCATGTTTGAACTTGTTTGGTCATGTCAAGACTTTTTTCCAATGTCTAATGCACTAACAATGACATTTTTGAAAAAACCCTTTATTGATAACACACGTCACATGGAAAATATAATTATAACACTGTTAATCCATCAGAAATGTGCTGTCCCTCAAGCTGTTCATAACAAATCAGGCATAACCCACAACACTATGGTCTCACTAATTCCCATGTCTCAGACATGCAAACAAAAGAGCCCCTTAAACAAGAGGTATGACCCCCACCCTGGCCTAGTGGGTCACCTATTTGTGCCTCCCCGTCTTCTTTCCCACGCCAACCTCATACTCATTAGGGCCCTGCATAAGGGAGAGTGTCTGCTTGGGCATTAGTTTCAGGTGAACTGGTTGACATGGTGGCCCAGAAGGATTCCACGATGTGTCTTAAACGCCCGCTCCCTCTACCTCCCATCCCATTCTGTCTCCTGTCTCACCCCACCATTGTTTATTTGTTTATTTGTTTGTTTGCTTCTCTGTGTACTTGGTTGCTAGACAGGAACAGCAAGCTGTTACTCTGTTTCAGGTGTAACTACCAAACTGCCCTGGAAAGGCAAAACTCAACTGGATTATGATGGAAATCGGGTTTAGTCTGTGATCTTCCTCTGACAGGTGGGTTTGGCACAAATATGCTCTGATTTTTTTTTTTAAAAATACAGTAATATTATTTCATTAAATTGTTTGGATGGACAGTAAAAAAACATTTCAATGTTTGATGTAGTTACTGCGTTTTGGCTTTGCAGGGCAGCATAAATGACTCAAAACATGTGTCTGGTTTTGCTTGTTCATATGAATCAGCCATTTAAATGTAAAAAGTGGCAAATTAAAGGTCACCAACATCTCATCCAATTCACTCCAGTTCATTTCACATTAGCCCTGATTAAAACGGCCCACTTCAAATCAATGCAACAGGAAGTTCCCCTGTGCACTGTAATGGCTCATGTCAGAGTGCCTAATTTAGGACACAGAATCTGATTCTCCACCCCTGCTCAAGTGTTTTTCTGAAGACGTCAACAGACCTTCTCATTCTTCACAGAGAGGTGCAGTTATCACATAACCTGTGGAAAAGGGTGGGCGCCATCCCAGGCCTTTAATTAAAAGGGAGAGACTGTAAGCAAACTCATCCTTTTAAATGTTTACAGATGGCCATGTGTCAACAGCTTGCTGTCGATCGCCGTCAGTTGAGTAGCAACAGACAGCTGGAGTGTGCTGTTTCTCTCAAACATTATCTCATGTAGTATGACTGTTTTATGCCACTTCCTATGTTGAGAAACATTATGAGTGAGTAACTATTTCAAACCGTAAAGCCGCAACTTTTTGACCAAACACGCTGCTTTCCAGCAAATAGTTGTAACCAAAAAGCTACAAGAATGTATGGCTCTTTCTCACCTCAGATTATGCTGTGTAAATTCTAGGGATAGTTCACTTAAAAATGAAAATTCTGTCATCATTTACTCACCCTCGTGTTGTTCCAACCCCATATAACTTTCTTTCTTAGGTGGAACACAAAGAAAGATGTTAGGCAAACTGTTAGGGCCTCAGTCACCATTTACTTTCATTGCATTTTTGTTTCATACAGCCAAAGTGAATGGTGACTCAGACTGTACATCCTTCTAAATATCTCCTTTTGTGTCACATGGAAGAAAGACAAGTGCTTGGAACAATTATGAAGGAATTGTCATTTTGGGGGGAACATTGCCTTTAACACTAAATCACAATAAAAAAGCCAGTCTAAAGCTTCTTGCCCCTGCGGTCATGGGAAATAAGTGCGGGGCTGGCTTGTGAACTGTTTATGTGATGCAAACGCACTGTTGACAGTATGCATAGCCGTTGACTGAAAGAAAAGAAAATGAAGGTAAAAGGCAGCAACAAGTGAACAAGGGTAAATAGCTTGTGAGGACAAATTTATAGATAATATTCAAGGTCAGTTGGGAGGTTCCTGGAAAGTTTTTGGCCAACGGCTTTTGTTCGCGCCGCTAATGTAAACTTTTTTTTTAATTAGATGAAATGGGAAATTATTGGCTGGTTCATAACACATCAGCTGCCCTTACATGACATGGAATGGAAGAGCAAAAAATCCAACCAATGGGCTTTGGTTCACAGCTGACGCCACAAAAATGCAGGGATGTACTGTGGTGTATTTTTAGGGAGAACATGGAAAACGAAAATGGTAGTACTCTCTGTGGCTTCTCGGTGCTCTTTGGCTCCAGGGACAATAACCACCCATTCTAAGGAAAACAACATGTCCAACTAAAATGTCTGATGTAGGGAATAGTCCAGCCATTCCCTACAATGAGTTGGCTTTTCAATAACAAACATCTCAGCATAAAGCAATTCAGTTCCACCTATTTAGCTTCTGTACTTATGCACCATTCTGTCAAGTGTGACTTAAGTGAAGAATTAAGCCATTTTTGACATTATAAAAGACTGCCTATCATCAGTGTACTTCTTTTAGGCGTCTCTCTCATCAGACTGGGACGGCTATATGTGTGTGTGTCCCCCCCCCCCCCCCCCTTACATCACTTATGTCATTAGACTGGCTCTTGACCCTATTGCTTTTGCTCTCTTTGAGGAAGACACAAAAACAAAGGCTGTTTGTTAGAAGTGACATCATAAGTTTCTGTTTGACTTTATCTAGTTTGAAGAAATAAAACAAACAAATCTCACATCGAGCTCCTGTGTGGTTATTTCAACAGCTCCCTGGGCAAATGAGTCAATCACCGGTCTGAGTAATCTTGTTACCTGTGAAATGCATGCATGCCCCTTCTATTGGCACAGAACAAGTGAAAAGGCAGCTTAGCACTGGCAAAACAAACAAGGCAATCGAAAGAGCTATAACTGTCTTGCTGGCTTTGATTTTATGTTGTTTCTAAGGACCCGAAACATTCTGAGTAACATTTCAAATTACTGTTGCAAAATGTTCTAAATTGAATAGTTCACCCCCACAAATAATAATAATAATAATAATAATAATAATAATTATGTAATTGTTTACTCACCATCATGTTGTTTTTAAACCCATATGACTTTCTTTCATTCATGGAACACAAAGCAGATGTTAGGCAGAATGTTAGCCTCAATCACTACTCACTCTATGGGGGAAAAGAAGGCACAGTGAAAGTTTATGGTGACTGAGACCAACAATTTGCATAATATCTCCTTTTGTGTTCCATGGAAGAAAGAAAACCATACGGGTCTGAAACAAAATGATGGTAAGTAAATAAAGACAGAATTTTTAATTTTGTGTAAACTATCCATTTAAACAATAACAAAGTGACAAGGGAGTCTTTTTGGTTCTGACTCTGCAGAAACCACACTGTAAAATGCTAAGTGCTGTTGGGAATGGAAGCGCACCTTCTATTTCTCACCCTGGCAGGGCTGTAGTTTACACCACGTTTGCAAGGAACAATCCGTCTCACGAGAGCTCACAACATTTTGAAGCACCTTGTCAGATGCCGCCTGACCTAGTCGCTCCACACAGCACCCCGGGGGAGAGAAATAAAAAAGAATTAAACAATGACTGAGGGGTTGTGTGCAGCCAAGAGGAGAAATGAGGGGAGGAGGGGAGATGACAGCAACAGGGAAAGAGAATAGGAACGCTCCGATGCTAAACCCATCGCTCTACCATTTCCTCCCCCTCTGCATACACACACAGCCAGGCCATTGTACACCCAGGGGGCTTTGCAGATAAATGGCCGCATGTTAACCACATTTGACGTGCTGCACAAAAGGGGACACCGCGGATCCCATGACGCAACCTGCAACAACTGAAACCCACTGCCTCTCCCCCTCACTTCCTCATCTCACCTCCTCCTCTTGCTTTGCCTATACTAATGGAGGAAAAAAAAGACATGAGGTGCACTGATTGGGTGAGGCTGGGACGTCAAGTGCAGAGAGAGGCAAGACAATTTGTCGCTAGGCTGTAAAAACTCCTCAGCATTATGCCTGACTAGGCTTTCTGACCCAGTGCCATGTCAGAGCGCTGACAGATCCCAAAATAAAAATTTAAAATGTTTTTTTTTAAAAGACATCCTTTCTGTAGGTTTCTTTTTGTCTATAAATACCACTGAATTTTTAATCGCAGTATCATATTGAGGCCTTTGTTGGTAAAATTGTAATAATAATTTGTTAACCACAAAAAAATAATAATTCTGTTTTCATTTACTCACCCTTATGTTGTTCCAAACACTTATGAATGAAAGAAGACTTCGGATGAGATGTTAATCCGAGGTCCTGACTCTCTGTGATCACTAAAAATCCCAAGGCACTTCTCGCAAAAGAGTAGGGGTGTAACCTGGCCAAATTCCCCCCATTGGCCCTTATCTATCATGGCCTCCTAATAATCCCCATCAATAAATTGGCTATATCACTCTACTCTCTCCTCTCCACCAACAGCTGGTGTGTGGTGAGCGTACTGGCACAATATGGCTGCTGTCGCATCATCCAGGTGGATGCTGCACACTGGTGGTGGGTGAGGAGAGTCCCCTGTTCTGTATGTAAAGCGCTTTGAGTGTAGTGTCAGAAAAGCGCTATATAAATATAACATTCATTCATTCACTGTCATTTACTCACCCTTACGTTGTTCCAAACACTTATGACTTTATCCCATGAAATAAAAATAAGAGATGTTTAGGATAATATACAGTCTCAGTCACCATTCACTTTAACTGTATGAAAAAAAAGATACACTGAAATTGAATGGTGACTGAGGGTACCAATCTCAAACATTCTGGTGAGAATATCCTTTTGTGTTTCCATGTAACAAAGAAAGTCATGCAGTTTTCGAAGTAAATAAGGGTGAACTATCCCTTTAAAGCTGGTGAAAGATGGTGAACTGTTATGGCCTTTTATTTCAGATCACTGATAACATGATTACTGGTCCTCAGTTTACTTGGCAGTCGATAGGTAGGATGAATTCACCATCATGTTAAAGATTGATGGGAATTTTAGGCCCCCTATCTGTCCGGTGAACCATCTATGTTCCAAAATGAAGTGCATTTGTGATGACAGGCCTGCAAACAGCCCATTACAGAGTGGAAAACTTTACTTTGAGCATTTGCCATGGACCTCTCTTCCTTTAGAGCCCATTCAGGTACAAAAAGTGACCTCTGAGCACCAGAGCATGGGAGCCAGTCTTCACTTTCACTCCTGCACCCACTCTCACAAGTACGGAGCCAAAAAAAAAGTGTGTGTATTGGGGGTTGGGGGATTCACTTTGCAGCGCCAGCACTAACCTTTTCAGCCTCGTCACGTCTTTGATGCCTGACGGACTACACAAAAGCACCTGCTCTATCCCCGGAGAGCTTCTTTGGTTCCCCCCGCACCAACCCCTGCTGACCTCACTGGCATTCCAGGCCTTTGGGGGGCCCTTCCCATAGCTACCTCTTCCTCAGCTGCACCCGGACCCTCCCGCAGCCGCCCCTTCACCCCCCTAATCCCACAGTAAACATGGCAGGGCCGGCCTGTTTGGAGGATGCACGGGACTTCTCACAGAGCTCCAGGGAAAGGTGCATCAGCATAGGGCCTCACTGCGTGGGAATGAGAAAGGAGTGGGTACTGCACCTCATTGACATGCAAAAGGGTCACTGGCAGAGCGAAAACCTCATAAAGTTACAAAGGCCTCTCTCCAGGTTGATGTGGAGATGTGGAGTCTTTGGTTAATGCAAATGGGAATTTGCTGTGATAAAAGAATGGAAATCAATGCTGAACTGGTCCACTGCAGATTGCCATAACAACTAGAAAATTGTGTTATATAACTGGAGAGCTGTGAGATCAAAGGTAAAAGTTTGATCAGTTAAATAAACCAAATTTAGTGTTTAATTCCTCTTTTTTCTTCAGTTTAACAAAACTACTTTGTCATAACTATGTGTCCAATAGTCTCTATGTGTGAAATAGTGGGAAAAGAAATAAACTTTCCATGTGTGTGTGTGTGTGTGTGTGTGTGTGTGTGAAAGATCAACTAGTGTGTGCTTTTCAAACAAGATGACCATTAAAACTGGTTGTTTTTTGATACAATGTGACACAGACGAATTTCCAGTACTAGATACCTCACACCCACATGGAGGACAATGTAAAATAAAGTAAACAGGCTCTGCTTTACCACATCAATTAATACTTCTGCACACAACGTTTATTAACTCTCTGTCTCACACCTTACACCTCTACACAAGTACTGTATCACTATACTTGCTTCCCTGCACATTTGCACAAAAGCTGTTGTGTGAAGTGAATCAGCAGGCGGTGCCACCCTCACGCACACTCCTGTTACAAATGGCTGTTGCTTGGTTCTTCCCCTTCTCCATTTCCTGTGTACCTTCCAAAGCATCACGTGACCCCCACCAACATCCCTAACACTCCCCTCCCCTCTCCTCTAATCGCTACCCGCCATACCCAGTCAGCGCTGCTAGACAGCGCACTAATTGCAGACATGCCAGGCTACCGCCATAATAAAGCTGGGAATTGGTTTGGGTGGGGGTGGGGGGGGGGCATAGCTTGCTCATTTGTGAGGATGGCTGAGGAAGGTGCCACACATGAATATTTCATTAGCTTTAATTGCTGAGGAACACTTTCTTTATGGCAGTCTCGCCAAAGAGCCTGACCCATTGTAAAACTTGAAAAGCCAAGGGCATTAAGACCTGTGATTTTGCCATCCTGAAAAGGTGGGTTCAGTTGTACCATCTGGGTCTGTGGCACACATGGCAATTCAGTCTCTCTGCTGTCTACCAATTGGAATGCAATTAAAGCCGGACATCATTCAGTTACAGTAAACCCTCAAGGATCAGAATGCTTCCTGTATATCAATATAAGGAAGGCTTTTATGAAGACTCCCATCATTGTCAGGTAACTTACACCTGCAGCAATATACGGCTATGTGGAAACAGTGCAAATCCTGCTTGTTTTGAAATTCCCATATCTAAAACAAGACAGATAATTTGCATTCTGCTAAATCAACTTTATTTCACTCTGTTTTCACACACCTTTGAGTCTTTATTAGTCTCATGTTCCCCGTTGTGTCAGAATAACCACGCTAGTTGAAGTAAATGAAAGAACAAGTCCATTTTAGCATCTCATTTTTAGCAACCAGAGGCTGCTTTGACAGGGCCATCAGATCCAACCCTCCTGAGTGCTAGTGCTTACGCTAGGGAAGAGGATCATTTAGCCTAGGAATGTAAAGCACAGGACATCCTCCCTGATAAGGAGCAGGCATGCATTGCCCGAGGTTGTGGAACAGGAGTTATCGACTTGAAAGGCAGCGAGTCAGCACTACACTACAGCCTTGGTTTCTGTGAGCAGAGAGACTCCTCATTACTTTAATTGCTAGACCTCCAACCTTCAAAAATGCCCTGTAATCTCAGATGAGAGAGCCCTGCTGGTGGACAGCAAAACGTAAAAGGCTGCGTTTGGTGACTACTTTCAAACCCTCACCTCAGATAATGATTAGACACGGCAGATTTGTACAGTGACTTGGAGTTAGGTGCTATACATGCTGTTCGTCTGTAAAACTTAAGGCAAAGAATGAGTGCTGTCTTGAGTAATACCTCAGTCATTTTCATTTCCTCAAGTAGCAGTTTGACATTTGCTTTTGACAGCGCCTTCAGCCCCTCTGTCCCAGTCATATACTGGGAATGACTCTCAACACCCTTTCTACCTCGCTAGTTCACACTCTGGGATCTACATCTGTGCCATAGAAAGATCTCAAAACCCAATGCCAGTCCTTTTACTTTCACTTTTATGTTGCAAATGGATGACTGAATAAGTAAGTGTTTAGATAACAAGGCTGATGTAATTACAGCTATTGGCCTTTCTAACACAGACAAGCATGTTTAGTCTGATCTCCAAACAGTGCCTGTGACTGTGGGT
Source organism: Myxocyprinus asiaticus (assembly GCF_019703515.2). Classification (NCBI taxonomy): domain Eukaryota; kingdom Metazoa; phylum Chordata; class Actinopteri; order Cypriniformes; family Catostomidae; genus Myxocyprinus; species Myxocyprinus asiaticus. The sequence goes on along the minus strand of NC_059353.1, from coordinate 25,737,269 downwards.
CAGAATGAAAGAGGCCATTACACTCAAGTTAATCTCTGAGAGCAATCTATTCCAATTACTTAACCACCGTATCACAGGCCAACATCTCCACCCTCATCACAGCGAAGGGAAGATATGCGGCGACAGACGCAGCCTGTGTTTTCCCAGCAGCTCGGCCAGGGGAAACTTTCAAATGCTGGTGATTGGCAGCAAGGCCGTAGCCCATAGACACAAACTCTTTTGGCCTGTAATATAGATCTGGCATTATGGTAGGAGCATTGTCAACAGAGTGGGCTTTAGGAGGCATTCACCCATACATGGGAGGTCTGGGCCCACAGATGCCATGACACCTTAATTCACCGATCCGTTATTGATTGTTCCATGTGTATGTGACCTTGCTGGAGGTGATCCACTAATCAAATGGGCCATGTCCATGTGAGTGCATATGGTGTATGAGTGGGGTTTTGTGAGAAAGCATCCATACTGTATGTGTAGGCAAACATAAGTTGGACTTCAGGGAATAAGCATCCATGATTCCAAATTGTCCAGAAAATGCATGAAAAACTACTTTTATTGAAAACATCATAGGTCTGTATCCCATTGTCAGCACTTACAGTATTTATCTTGTATGCAAGTTATATTCCTAAAGCTCTCCCCTCCCTCACACACACATCCCAGCCGAGCTTAGCCTTAGTCCTATTCATTATTACTGGGACTGTTGTTTCTGCTGCCTGCAGTGACATACCTCATTATTGACCTTGGTAAATCCTCGCTGTTTAGGCTAACGGCAATTCGGCGCCACAAAATGTCACAGCACTACTCTGCACTCACTCATGAAGAAAATGTGCACATGGTCAGTTGGGGGGAAGACATACAACAAACCCTGTCAGTCACCTTGAGCCACACACATAAACATCCACGGTTGAGCACCTTGAACAAACAACAGATAACTTGTAAAGTACGGCCTCCAAATACAGAAACACTACGTGCTACAGTATCTTGATTACAATGGCCAGCGAGGGAGTTTTTGGCACTCTTAGGCCAACTACCCACACCCAACGATGGGTTTGGACTGCATAGAACAAGAGCTGTGGCATTTGAAGCTGTATCATCTAGTAGAGAGTGGGCTAGCAAGAGAATAGAGGAGGGAACAGACTCACTACTGTGAATTTCCCATTCCGGTTAGTCACGAGTGACACAGGACTAACAAAGCCACGGGTGGTGTTCTCCTGTCCCTCTTAGCAATGACAGATGTTAGGAGAACAGAGTCAGATAAAGCTTTCTCTCTCTGTCTTTGCACTAGCTTGGAGAAAGAAAAAAAAACTGGGGGATGGGCTTAATGTAGCTTAAACTGGAATAAAAACAACATAGTTATGTTAGACAGTTTCCTGCCAAAAAAGTGTACTGGCCTGCAAGGCAAAATGCAGTAACTACACATTTTGTTGAAAAAGAAGATGATCTGTCCTGTGACCGACAGGTTTGGCTTAACTATGCTCTGATTCAGAGAGAAAAAAATAATCCACATTTGGCTGGACAATCAAAACAAAAAAAACTTTGAATTTATTTTTCTCAGTTTCGATGTTGGCATAATCAATGTGTTTTTGCTTTGTAGGGCAGTATATAGGAATCCTACAATCTCCCAACAAATATTCCAAAATACTATGAGCTTTAGAAACATTTTGCAGGAGCTCTTTGAAGCAGCATGTACTTCGACCAGAATGCACTTTGTGCGAATGCTCCCAAGACAGTTGCTCTCCGCTACCTAGACCATCTAATCTCTCACATCCAGAGAAGAAGTTTGAGGCACACAATGGGGGCACGTCCCCATGCTAATGTATGTTCCCTTGTCTTCGGTAGATAGCAGACTGCTTTAGCTTTAACCAGCCTCCCTGGGCCACCAGCATACAGCTTAATGCGATAATACGGCCGCCCGGAGAAGCATTAGGCCTTCTGCACCCCAGCAAACAAAGGACCCCCTCTTTCCAAGCAGGGTCTGTCCCCTCCCCAGTGTCCATAGGTGTTTGCTGAACTAAATCGGCCTAAATCCTGCACAGCTTGGCCCAGCTGAAAGGGGAGGGGACTTGAATGAAGGTGTACAGATAATCTCCTTTTCTTACAAACAAAAAAAAAGTCGAAGGGGGAGGGAGTGAAACAGATAAAATTAAGAATTCATATCACATGGTGCATTTGAGTATTCTTACATTCTCTCTCTCTTTCTCTTTCCTTCTCTCTCTCTCGGTATGCCTTTGGATTTGCATTTGTGATCCCTGACCTATTGAGGTACAGGGGGAAAACGAATGAAAGGCTAACACAATAATGGATGTCTTGTCTCTCAGTGAAAAGGCACAGGCGTTTGGCCCCTGACTGGATGTTTTGTCTCACTTCGTGAGAGTGGCATCTGTCCCGCCACCCATACAAATCTGTGCATCTCTAAAGACCAAGCGTCTCGTTTCTCTTATCTCTATATCTGGGTCGACGGCTTATCTTGAATCTGGCAGATGTATGGCAACTTTGGGGGAAAGCCACACAAAAAATAACTGAAAGAAACTAGAGAGTGGGAATATTGCAATAAGTGTGCTGTACAATATAAAATGGAGTGCATGCTCTTGTCACAAAGTGACAACATAAACATGTAACACCTAACCTTTGTAGCAGCACTTTAAAAATGTAATCCAAGTCGTATGCCAAGTCGGTCCTTGTGATATTTCTTTTGGGTCCATAAAACAATTTGTTGCTTTCCTCTTGACTGCCCCTTCCAACTCCCCCATCCCCCAGCTCCCCTCCCGTATACACACACTCTAACTTATTTTCTCTCTCTCAGTTCTTACTAAGCTTATCAGTGTCTCTCTTTTTGTTACTCATAGTCCTATCCTTCTCTCTCTCTCTCTCTCTCTCTCTCTCTTCTGTTATTTGGCTGTTAATAGTTCCAGACTGGCATCCAGTAACATTATCTAGCCATTAGTGAGGACCCTGTCCCTCGGTTGGGGCAGTTGACCGGCATGGGCAGCGTAACCAAGGGAGTTTAACAATCGCAAAGAGGCACCAAAGTTATGTCACTCTACCTCTACACCTCCAGCCTATCATAATTTCTACGTCTCCTCTCCTCACTCGCTCACTCTCCCTCTCCTCTCCCTTTCTCTTTTCTTTCTCTCGCACTCTTTTCATCTCTGGCTTTGAGATGCTGAAAGCGAGAGAGTGGCCTGGTGGCAGTGAAAGGGCTGAATTGTGATTAAGAAGGAGGAGAGGAGCTCCTTTTCTTTGTTCTACCCTCGGGGGTGTTTACTGAGGGGCTGTGTAGTGGAGGAGCGAGAGAGGGAGTGAGGGAAACAGAGAGAGAGAGAGAGAGAGAGAGAGAGAGAGAAGGAAAGGGGGTGGCTGAAACATGGCATAGCAGATATGAGAGGCATTCAGGTCAGCACAGATGATGGTACTGCTGAAGAGCTACTTGAGGTGTGTGTATGTTTTAGAGAGCGAGACCTCTATTTGTAAATGTGTGAATAAATAATGGCGAGAATTTATGCATTTTTTTTTTTATTATTATTATTTTTAAAGGATTTTTTTTAGTAGGAAGTGGCTAAAGAAGGAGGGTGAAAGGTATCTGCTGCAGCTGCGTTAACAATGGCCCGGTTGTGCTTGATACTTGCCAAAGACAGTACACTAGACAGCCTGGTACAACCGATTATATGAGCATGCCAATGAGATGCCCCAATGACAAGCCATTGTCTTAGCGCTTTGTCTTGGTGAACCTGCTAGCCTCTTTACGCCATCTGAACAAATATCGCACAATGTTCCTTTTCACAGAAACAAGTGATTTAATCTGTTAACTGCAGTGACTCAGTCGTCATTCTCACAAAGGGTTCTGATCACTTGTGTTAATAGATCTAGCAGTTCCTACACCAGTAAAAAAAAGAGAATTATTCACAAATATGTTTTAGAGTGAATATTAACCGCTGTAGAACACAGTGAAACAAATAACTCTGCTTACAAATCATGCATAATGACAAAAGAATCTGAGAGGAAAAACAAAAACAAACAAAATAACAATGCAGTTAAGCACATGAGGGCATCATTTAAAAAGCTTAGACTTGGCAAGGTGAGCTGTCATGACAGAAAGCGATACACAACAACAGAACCACGACAATCTATAGAACACTGCAACTTTATAGCCTTGTGCCTCTGACAGTTTTGTCAAGCTGGCCCTCACAGCTGGATGTGACGTGCTGTGTAAAAGGGGGGAGGTTGAGGTTGGGGGTGTGGGTGGGTAAATGACAACCACAACACAAGTGCAGCCAGAGAGCAGATCGAGTTTCACATAGGGCCTAATGTGACCTCCCATTGGGCCCTTGAAACAGTAGGGTGGGGCCGTGGTCTGAGGAGAAGAGGGCCAACGAAGTGGCCTGCACATAAAACTATAAAAATATATTTGGATTACTATTATTATTATTGTCGTAATTTTAGCATTTTATATGGGTTAAATGTGTATTTGCGTTAAATAGACGATAAAGTAAGCAATCGCAATTACAAACGATATACTAAATTGTAGCCCTAATTGATAATTTTAAATACATCTTAAAGAAGACTGCAGAATGATTGTATGTAATTATGTGCATGCTTAAAAGCAAAGTTTTCAAAGTATTTCAACTGAAAGTATCAAAGTGCAATGCAATGGTTGAAATTAGTATAGTGTGTATTATCTAGCTACACTATTTACATACATTATAACGGCTTGCAGACACAAAACTTTGCAATCGCGCTAGACATTTTACCCAAGTGACGTCCTATACAAAACTATTTTTAATTACTTCTTTATGTGTAGGCTATTATTTAAATAATCCTCTATTTGTTCTTCTGGACATTTTTTTCTGTCTGTTTAAAAGGAAAATAAAAATGCCCAGATGCCTCAAAAACTTAAATGAGTGAACTTTGGTCTACAGGCCTCGTTCTGAGCAAATGTTCTCAAACAACAACAACTGAAAATATTCACACCGCTGGAGATGTAAACTCAACATAATGTGTGTGTGTGTTTGTGTGTGTGTGTGTGTGTGTGTGTGTGTGTGTGTGTGTGTGTGTGTGTGTGTGTGTGTGTGTGTGTGTGTGTGTTTCAGTCCTGATTGACCGCTTCACTCCTTTTTGCCCCCATTTGAAAACAGAATTTCAACCCATCGACTTTATTCACAGCCATATACTCCACTGACAGGCTACATTGATTTTTATATAATCAATAGAAAGCATTTAATAAAGAATCGAGGTCAAAATAACAGAGACCTCGAATATGTGTAGATGTAGATAACTCCCCCCAAATATTTACATTTATAAAATAGCTAGCATACTGGTTGATAAAACTTTATTCAAATGTTCTACTTTGCTCCAAATAATAAAAACCATATCCCCTTTAAAACAACAACAACAACAACAACAACAACAACAACAACAACAACAACAACAACAACAATAATAATAATAATTAATAATAATAATAATAAAGGAGCACGGAACAGTGTGTGAGCGATACTTTCAGGATGTTTCGAATATGAGTTTATTTTCTTTGTGCCTAAAATGCTCCTCAGGCCATTACTGTGGCACCATGACTTTTCTTTTCTTTTTTCTTTGGATTGCAAAAACCGCACAGCCAATCATTCACTTCAAATTTTAACTCTGTCTTTAACGCCAATCAATATGCCTAGCAATGAGTTCAAAAATCATAACACTTGTGCAGATTTATAAATGAAGAAACTAACTGAAAAGTGTCCCAACACATAACCTGTAACCATACAGCAGTCGTAGTTTACTCCCTTAAAACTTCACAAAAGCCAGAAGTCCACAGCATTAAATCCTAAATAAAGATCTGGTACGGAACTAAGCATAGCAATTAACATAAAACACGTTAAACAACTTCCATAAGTATATAAACGTATTTTTGATCCGTATTGTGTCCAGCAGAAGACGCGCGCATGCACACACACGCACACACACATAACGGTTTTGTGCTGTGAGATAATAGACGCTCTCTGGCAGGACCGCTACTCAACTCTCCCTATAACTTATGCTCTCTTACACCTTAAACATTTTTTCACTGCAATGAAAACCCCTTAAATCGTTACATTTAAACCATAATGTCACAACCGTATAGTTTCCCCAGTCGTTAAGTTTTCCGCAGTCTTCTGAATTAGGCTTAAGTTGACAACGCACAATCCTACCCAAATCTAACTATGTTTTAAAGACGCAAGAACAAGCCGGAGTTCAGTTTTTCGACATTATACACTTTCTTACCGTTCTTTCTTCTCGGGTTGGCCTGTTTTCTCCTCTTACACCGGGGACCCTCCGCCATGATCTCCTGCTTCATTGATAAGAGTGGGTCAGATGGCAGTCCGCATGGGCTCCGCTCCTTCATCCAAGATCTAGCAACCAACACACACACGGCAACAATTGGACTCTCTGGGAAGGAAGGAGGATGCGTGTCGGTCACAGGAGAGCGGACGATATTTTGGGGGGTCCGAATGAAGTTATCCAGGGCGGTTTGCTTAAGAGGGACCGTGAGCGTCCTGCGCGTCGTCTGATCTTTTTAAGTGTGTGTGTGTGTGTGTGTGTGTGTGTATGTGATCGGACAGCAGCGCATCAGTGCGCGAATGAAGGGGGACGGACACACCGACACCTTCAAGTTCCCATAATGCATGTTTTGTGTATATAGAACATTTCATAAAATAAAGGGGAAAAGCAAGTTTTCTACAACTTTTGTATAGTGGACAGGCTTTATAACTCGACCAACAGCTCCATTAGTTATTGTTTTCTTCTTTCTATTGTCTCACTCTAGTTTAAGTTGATAAAACGCATCAGGTCTTGTATGTTACTTTCAGAGTCTGATCGGTGCAGATGTTGGCTTCATCATTTCTCCACTGTCTAACTTTTACTGACTGACCGAATTTCATTTTGCATATTTAGGCTACTTTTCCTAAGAATGAAAATCCCGTCAATTTAGGTTTAAAATTATTAACAGAGCCGCCGTTAATTGTTTAAGAGTAGTTTGCCTTTTTAAATGTTTATGAATATATTTTTTATTTATTTATTTTTTGCCTAGGAGAAACCAAAAAAGGGTCTCCAAAAACCCTCACATTAACTTGTGGCATTTGTGTACACTTAAAAACAATTTTGTATAATAAAACTTTATTATTTTTTTAAAATATTGAATAGTTTCGATTTCTGCGATGCAGGCGAATCATAAACAATGACCTACAAAATCAAAAATAACCTACAAAATCAAACCATGACAAACAAACAAATAAACAAGACCACATTACCCTCTTATCACAATTTAGGCGTAGGTATATATTTTCAATATATATTCATGGGTGACTCACAGCAACCAGGATGCTGATGACAAAATCAAAGTGCATAATTTTCATCTTAATTTTCAAAATATGCAAATAAATACTGGCGCATGACAGGCTATGTTTAAACTGTTAGAAGCAAACTGTAAGCGTCTGTAATCAGGAGTTAATAGAGAACAAATAATCTAAAAAAATAAATAAAAAAAATAAAAAATGTAATGTTTGAAAATGTTGAAAATGTTTAATGGGAAAGTACCAGTTTATAAAAAGCGGCTTTAAATATATGCACTGCTAAATTTAACGAGCGACATCATCATCATCATCATCATCATTATCATCATCCCCGCGTGAAACTGTTGGTTCCATCCGTGAGGTGCGCACCTTTCTCACCTGCGCCCGGTAAACGGCTGCAGCCAAGTTGATTGCAATCTCATATTCGGTTGTATAAAAAGCATCCACAAGGAATGAAATACACACGAAACAAGCTCACCTACCCGATTCTATATGAATATTCCCCAAATAGCCGATTAGAGGGGAGGAAAACGCCACAGAGAAAGAGAGAGAGAGAGAGAGAGAGAGAGAGAGAGAGAGAGAGAGAGAGAGAGAGAGAGAGAGAGAGATGTTTGGCGTGCTGAGGAGGACTCTGCTCTAATGAGGGACCGTTATTCCTGATGGACAGGTTAGGACTGATCTCTGTGAGCCACAACACGGAACAAACCTGAGGACGCACTGACGTGTTCCGCCTCTTCAGATGACATTTCTGCGCTCTCTCTTTTACTTTTGCGCTTCGAGACTCTGACACACACGCCACCTATCTTTACACTGCGGGATAGATGGAGAAACACTGGCTATGGGACTGTGGGATCGCTTGATGAACCAGATCAAGATGGTCCCGTCAAATGACTCATCAAAACTTCTGCAGTACAGGTGGGACATTGGAAAAGTGAGGCGGTAGAAAAAGCCTATCATGTGCTAAGCGGAATTCCAGAGAGAGAATTGCAACAGCTCGACGTGGGAATGATCGTGAGGAACGATCTTCATGTGCATGAAGAGATACATGTGAGGCTGCCGATGCTGCGCTGCTTCAGTGATCCGACAGGTAGCTCACCTGTATGTGGTGCACGCGCGCGCTCTCCGCGCGTTCTCGCTCTCTCTTTCACCTGTGATTGCATTGCTACGTCTTGTTTTGTACGGTGATAAAATGTCGCATATTGGCACCTATATATTTTCTGTCTCTGATTATTTGCATTAAATAAAGGCTCTTTGCATTTTAAACGCAGACATTTGTGCATTCAGGGTCTTTTTTGTTAAAGTGATAGTGTTTAGCGACTTTCTGTCAGACGTGTCAAGCCAGTGTAGATGCATTCGTTGTAGCAGGCGATCAGAAATAAGCCATTTCCATTAAAACCATAAACAAATCTAAGGTATTAAAACAAAATTCGGAATGTTGTGATTGTTTAGATCAAATGCTGATTATCATTACAATTTCTTCCCTTTCCTCCAGCCTTATTCAATCCCTCACTCTTATATTTTAATAGAGCACTCCGTTATTTCAGGACGTCCCCTTATTAAAGGCACTCTGATTGGTAGTGTGAAGAAATTTACCCTGCCTACATTTGTGCTTTGTATGGATTACTAGTTGACCAATAAAGTATCAGTGCTATTTGATGTAGGCCACTCATTGAAGACCAGTTGGATTTTACTGGAGACGTTTAGCAATATTAATCGATGCATTTTATTTTTTACATCGGTTGAGCATTGCGCGTGTACTTGGAAATGCCTCGTTGCGCATCAAATAATATGCTAATATTACATAATATTAGTATATAAAATAATAATAGCTTATAATAATAATAATAATAATAATAATAATAATAATAATAATAATTATTCTTATTATTATTCATTAAACAATGTCTACCTGAAATTATGGGTGAATCTAGACGCTGCTTACACTCTTTTTCCCTCTTCATGCATTTTTACTTTCATGAATGTGTGTTTGTGCTGATGCTGAGTGAAATCGGATCAAAGTCGAGAAAATGAAACCCTCATCTAGAAATGTATTTGAGTCGATTATTATTATTATTATTATTATTATTATTATTATTATTTAACTTTGACCTATTTTCTGGAGAAATAAACGAAAGAATAGAGTGCAACGAGGACGGTGCTCAGCTAACCGTTCTGTGTTCTGTGTGTGGTGTTGTGTAAATTGGCAGCAGAAGTTCTGCTGTATTACTCATTCACTTTGACTGGAATCATCTCCCCTCGCGAGATTTCTCACTAATACATTCCGAGGATAAAACGGCATATATTCAGTTCCTGATTCTCCAACTGTCATTCACAATGATAGAAACCTGCGTGCATAAAACAAACGTGACTTCATATTCATTTGACAGGACAGGCACAGTAAACCTAACTTACATTTCACCCACATACTTCTGTTCCCATATGATCATTTGTCTTATTTATAACGAGATTCTTCTGTTCTATATGCCTTGCATTTTGTTTTGTACAATTTTTAGGATTTCATTATTACCACAAGCTGGCCTATATTTGTTTTGGAATTACTGAAAAAAAAAAAAAAAAAAAGCGTGGTCTTTTGCTTTTAAAAAGTAAAAGACATTTTTTTTTTTATTTATTTATTTTATTATTATTTGTATAGCGCTTTTAACAACACACATTGTTTCAAAGCAGCTTTACAGAAAACGCTGGAACAGAAAATGATACTGTAATGTCTGTAATGTCTTAAAGGGATAGTTCACTCAAAAATGAAAATTATCTCATCATTTACTCACACTCATGCCATCCCAGAGGTGTACGACTTTCTTTCTTCTGCCGACCACAAATGAAGATTTTTAGAAGAATATCTCAGCTCTGTAGGTCCATACAATGCAATTAAATGGTGACCAAATTGTTAAAGCTCCAAAAAGCACATAAAGGCAGCATAACAGTAATCAATAAGACTCCAGTGGTTTAATCAATGTCTTCTGAAGACATGTAATCGGTTTTAGGTAAGAACAGACCAAAATATAACTCCTTGACATCTGCAGTCTCCTTAGCAATCGTGATTTCAAGCACGATTACACTTCCTAGTGCCATCTAGTGCACTGTGCATGAGTCAAGCACTAGGAAGAGTAATCAAGCTTAAAATTATGATTGGGCCTAGAGACTGCAATGGCAAGGTGTAAAGTGAAAAAGGAGTTACATTTTGGTTTGTTCTCACCCAAAATCGATTGCATCACTTCAGAAGACATGGATTGAACAACTGGAGTCATATGGATTACCTTTATGCTGCCTTTATGTGGTTTTTGGAGCTTCAAAATTTTGGTCATCATTCACTTGCATTGTGTGGATGTACAGAGATAAGATATTTTTCTAAAAATCTTCATTTGTGCTCTTCAGAAGAGCATGAGTAAATGATGAGAGAAATGTCATTTTTGGGTGAACTATCCCTTTAAAGTTCTCATTGAGAAGTTGAAATGAAAAACATGATTGAAAATCATGCTTTAAAAATTATGGGTCTTTAGGCCCTCAATGAGCAAGCCAAAGGTGATTGTGGCAAGGAACCCAAAACTCCATAAATATAAAAAAATGATGCTTTTATAAAACCTGACAGCTACTGATAATGTAGTTGTGAATGCCTTTTTCTAGTGAAGTAAAATGTGAAATGATTGAAAACAGAATAACATTAACCACTGAAGAACCAGAGAGGCTTGAGAAGAGTCAATCTATCACAGCATTTGTTAGGCATTTCCTGTTGCATCATCAGTCTGTGGGAGTTTATTGCTTTCAGAAAACATGAGAGCAGGGAATTGAATCCTGCCTTCCATCGACACTGCAACACCAATAGAGTTTGATAGGACAACAGATATTGCTATTATTGATCTTTCAATTGGAGATGTCAGGGCAAAGACAACACTGAAGTGTATTAATCTTTTTTTTTTTTTTGTACTAATAAACTAGTTTGGCCTTATAATTGCACCAGCCCTATTTCGAACCCAGAACATTGACTGCATTACAAAATACCTGTGGGGGAAGGACAGAAAGAAGGAAGTTCTGCCACATCATCTAAACTGCAACCGTTCTCTCATTTAGACTTGAGAGACGTGGTTTAGTCTAGGCAAAGTGAGTGTAAAATCAGCAAATTCTTGGAAATATAAAAGAGAACTGAGAGAATGAGTCAACAAAAACCTGAGAAAAGGTTGACCATACTGCAACCATGTGAGCTCCTAGTCAACCCCCCCCCCCCCCATGAACTGTCCACCAGGGTGAGCCACTGGAAACAACTGAACTATTTTCATGACACCTGTGATGCTTGCTGTATCTCATATTTTTATTGCCTCCACTCCTCTCTCTCTCTCTCTCTCTCTCTCTCTCTCTGCATCATTTCCACTTCCTCAGTATCTGGGCTGCTGTACGTCGCCTAATGTCAGTTAGCATGAGGAGGCTCTAGGTGCTGGTCAAACAAGACGAGGGCCCTTGATGTACACACACAAACATTCCTCCCCTGCATCCCACAAGCATGACCTAATCCAGCTACAACGGCTGTCAACATAAACACATCACTAATCTGAGTGCATCTATGGCAATATTACCAGTCTAAGTGCCAAAGAGAAGAGTGGGGGAGTGCCATGGCTTAATCCTAGAGGGAAAAGTACAGATTAATAATAGACCTTGGAAATATAACACTATTTTAGGGAGGGGAGGTCGGGGCTTGGTTTCACCCAAAATTGAATGAGTGACATGCAGGGGCATATGGTTGCTCTATCAGCTTACAAAATAAAGGAGGATTAGTGCATTTGGATGGGGATCTATGACATGATTACACTTGTGTCTTGGAAAAGATGTCTGATAAGGAGCTACCCATTGTGTAACAATCTTCAGAATGTTTTTTTTAGGGGCTTATGATACATTCAAGTGCAGTTATTGTGCTAAAACAGCAAGTTCTATCATTCTAAATGCTTAGAGGTAGAGACACTCTGTATTACAATAGAGTTCTAAATGACATACTGTATATATATATATATATATATGAATGCAGTTTAAACCATGATACATTTTTGTATTTCTTGATCATTTAACCTGAACATAACACCAACTCTTCATTCTGAATCCTATAGTGTGTGCAGCAGGAAAGTGACCTACTGACCCTTGAAAAGACATCCCTTAGGACCGCACCAAATGGCAGGCACACCTTAGCCCCTGTATGATTCAGTTTTGTTTTGATCACTGGTTTAATATGGTGTAATAGACCTTTTCCTGTGCAGGTTCCTGTTTAGAGGCTTTCCTGTAAATGTCATGTGTCTTTCCATTAATAAATTACACTTTATGACTACACAATTGCAGGATTTCTTTGTACTGACACTTGTTGTCTAATCCAGTTGTACTGTCAAAACATGATTTACTTTATTCTTTCCAAAATATCTGAAAAAATGTTTTGTTATTTAACAAGAATGTCACTTTTTTTGTGGCTTGATAGAAAAAGTTTAGTTACTTCAGACAAGATCTTAGAAAAGCATACATGCTTGAAAACACCTGTCCCTAAGGCATTATAATATACAGTAGTTCATAGTCATATTTTCACACTGAAAACCCTAATAAGTTGACTGTACTCAACTGAGTAAACTTGTTCCCTCAACTGAACTGAGTAATGACATCTCCAAATCTTGTGTAATTAAGTTCATTTAACTTGGTTTCCATATAGAATGAATTTAATTTAAGGTTAAGGTTATTATATGCAAGTAGACTTAACTCAGATTTTCTATTGAAATATTATTGTTTCTACTGTTGTTAATATTGCCTAATTGAATTGACTCAAATTTAGATCAAACAGCTCAAATAAAGATCATAACTGACACTAGGTCAGTCATTAACCTTGTGTGACGCGACGGCTCGCTATTTTGGATTCACTATATGCAACGTTTAGTTTCAGGCTGCAGATAATGTTTGGACCACTCAACTTGTTTGGCAGACATGAGACAATGATAATCAGTACATAGATTCAGAATTTTATAATGATTGTCAGTGATTTGATGATGCTGGCCATTACTTTTAAACAGAATTATGTATTCATCTTTCTAGAAAATCAGCTGTAATGTCTATAATGTCTCAAACCATGAATAACCAACTCTCCTGGGCACATAATGAACTATTTGATGAAAAAAATCTGACTTTCTATAGCTTGGTATTTCTTAAAATTTCACAACTTAGTCTGCTGTCCACATATGAGGACATCAGTTTTTAGGAAAATTGTATTTTATTTTTTTGTTTATTTATTTTTTTGTTTATTTATTTATTTTTTGCTTGTTTATTAGGTGCTACTAGTAATAAATAAAAAATTCAACGGAAAATTCACATAGAAGTCACACATGGATCTCAGGAGGTCAAATAAACTTAATTGTCCACAGAAAAGCACATATGCCTGTATTTCAGTTGCATATTCACAAGGAAAACTGAGATAATGTTAACATGATCCAAACTGACCAAAGTGTCAACATTTAAATGCCCCCATAAGTTCCCTTTGACCAAGAAAAAATAATTAAACATAATTAAAGCGGAATGTGATTTTCCCCATAGCCAAAATGTTGTTTACAATCATTTGAGTTATTAACACTTAAAATCTCAAGTCTATGGATTTTAAAGATAAATAAGTTTAATGAACTTAGATATTTGAGTATTTGAGTAAACTCTAGGGTTTACAGTGCACAACAACATTCATGTTTCACATTTAAGACAATTAAGCACCTTTACGTGCTGTACTGTACAGCATCATCACAATAACACTGCATGTCTTTTACACTTAATGCTTACACTTTTACCCAGAGAGCCTCATATAAGGACCCCCTACGGCTTACCAGATTTGGACCCCCCAGCACGCACAGGAGTATGATGACACGGGTTAAGCCTAAAGATACTTTTTACCCGTCTGCGCCCCACTATGATTGTTGTAATTCCACCTATCCCCAGCCATCCATCTATCCAACAGTCCCTCCCTCCATCCTTTTCTCTCTCCCCCCACCTCCTCTAATTCATCTTTAGATTAAGGTAGACCAAATGTCACCAGTGGAGATTACCATACCTACTAAGCTATTAACATTTATGGCCCAGTGAGGAATTAGTATACCTAGCTGGCTATTAGAGTTCGATCGAGTCAAGTGACTAATGTGAGTGTCACGAGCAAATGCAGCACAGTCTGGACTGAAACCCAAACTTCAACACCTGTCAGGAGTCAAGGGTGTTTGCCGTTCCTCCACACACCTGTTGTGGGTCTATCAAACTGTGGGGCCCTCATGATTCATGTCAGGTGGTGACATTCAGACACACACTCTTGCACACACACACACACATGCACGCAGGCACACATACAAACATGCACACACTCACATGCACAATCATGATCTCCCTCACAGGATGCCTGACATAAGCTGCATCAGTAAATCCCCGCAGCAACACACCTACGCTCGATTTTCTTGGCAGTTTATGTCAGTGGAACAAGAGAGCTGTTTACAAATGACAAGAATTCTGCGACTTTTAAAAAAATTACATGAATACAAATTAATCAATCAAACCAAATCTTAATTTGTGAGGCATTTTTTTATTTAAATTTCTTGGCAATAGCTGCGCTCGTGTTTTTTTTCACGCACCACTGCTGCATGCAGTGCAAAGAGATGTGGGTTCAGATATATTTTGATTTCACCGAGTCCTGTCTGTAAAAACTGACTGAATGCAAAAGAACCACTGGATCATAATATGATTTATGGCTCATTTCTGTCAATTGCTCATTTAACTATTTACTCCAGACCTGAATAAATACTGTTGACTAATGTATTCTCATTTTTATAATGTTGAAAAATATTGGAGACATGTCTTGGTGTCTGTATTAAAGTAATCTTCAATTAAACAAATGACGCCAGCAATGACAAATAAATATATTGTTGTTCCAAATAGAAACAATATAAAACTTAATACTGTAAGACAAAAAAAGTAACCACTGTAAATGTAAATAAGATAAAGGGGAACAAGTATAAATTACTAATGCAAAGACAAAAACATAATAAGCAATGAATGCCCATGGGTGGTAGATGTATGCAAAGTGAACTAAAATAAGAAATTCATATTTTGAGGAGGACAAATTGCATCAGCAAGCAGTTCAGGTTAAGAGTGTTAGTGTCATGTAAGATGTAAGTATCTAACTAAATATGCAAAATTTGACCACTGTTTTATGATTTAAATAATTTCCAAGGGTCAGAGGCATAGATTCCAGGGGGGATGGGGTGGGGGGAGGTAAAATCTTCTTTAAAAAGAGACCATTTTATTTTGAGGATGAGCCACCAGTTAGAGTAGTTCACCTATAAATGGAAATGTACTTTTACTCACTCATTTATTCACCCTTATGTTGTTCAAAACACATATGCTGTTACTTTTCCTTGAAACATAAAAGTAGATAGTTTAAGCAGCTATATTCCATAGAATAACAGTTTATAGTGAGCAGGAGCTGTCAAGCTTCATAAAGGACAAATACTATAAATCATTATTAAAAGTTCAGTATAAAGACATCATAACAGTAGTCCATGTGACTTGTGCATTATATTCCAAGCATTCTTGGGCCAATAAACAGCTTAGTATTGTATGGACTACTTTTATGGGATTTTATTAATGATGATTTAAAAAAAAACATTTAATTTAAAACCAAATATTGTCAAATTTTGGTCGTATTTATAAACTTTAAAGCCTTTATTCAGAAAATTATGCATTTAACATATTTACTACTGGTTACGGCCTTGATTCATAGGTCATTTCATCTTAGCTGAGCAGAGGTAAATGAGCAAATGTGCTAAAGTTAACTTCAAAGGTCAAAATATGTGGGAAAGGTAATGAAACTCTTACTGGAAAATGTACAGTGCTGACTGATACAGCTAAACAGACTATTTAATTGTAATGAATCTGTACCTTTCATTTGTATTGAAATGTCCATAGTTAGAGTTTAGAGTAATCACTTATTTTAAGAGTAATGATTGAATTAGTCAAATAAATTGTTACAGTGTTGCAATATTCTTGCACAACAGGCCTTCGCCTCTTTTGTCCATATTTATACTGAAATGAAAGAAAATGCAAAATCTTGAATAAGATCAAATATATTGGTTTCAGTTTCATATTGTGCAATGTAACAGTACATATCAAAACTCTTGTGTTCATTGCAAAAGTGAAAAAGTCTGCATTGCAAGTTCATTGCAAAAGCCCTTAAATCACACTTTGAAGTGTTACTGAAAAGTATAAATAACAGTAACTTGTTGATAACCTCAAGGGAAACCAACATGAATAGGATAAGAAATTACCATAGTTGTCTCTTTTCAGATGTACCAGAACATAATTATAAACTGGACAATACATTTTGCTCTGGTGTGTTACTAAATGTTTGCATATGAAGTTTAGCTTAAGTTGTCAGTTAAAGGACAGAGGTAAAGACGGTTGTGAGGGGAAATATTAGAGTGATATCACTTCAAGTGTTGCAGAAGCCACAATGAGCTCAGAATCGTAATCAATGGCATCCAGAGTGATGTGTCAAGCTCCTGTCATGCAGACAAAGAGACAGCCTGTCAGGTCATGGCTAAATTTACTCTCGAGTTGATCTCTGGTGTTTCCTCAGGCCTGTCATAGCTGCCCTCAGGTTTGCCGATAAAGAAGGCCGGATACTCAAGTGTCTTGACAACTTTGACAAAGGATAGGAACCGTAGGTGTGTGTGTGTGTGTGTGTGGACAGCGCTGGTGCTCAGTGTCCCTGAGCTCAAGAGAAGAATGATACAGGAAATCTGCTCACTCCAGATGTACTGAACGAGCATGGAAAGAGATTTGTCCTTCCAAGCATACATTTACAAGTTCACAGTTGCAAGGTCTGCCGAGACTGAGAGCACCTGTGTTCGAAACAAGCACAGCACTTTATTATCTCCAGATTTGGCAGGATGTAATATACAAGATGGTATTTTCTTCTTTGGACCAGGTGATATAATAGATATATGTAAAATAAGTATTTTATATAATATTATACTGACATTACATTAAAGACAAGATAGATATTGTACAAAGACAGACAGACAGACTGACAGACAGACAGATGATAGATAGATACCCTTATAAATATCACTACGTAACACAATTTTTGTTCCTGGGTAATAAGTGTTATTTCCTAATTGCTTAAATTTAAAAAATATCACTGTCCTTGTCACAAAAGCAAAGTTTGTGGTGAATAATAGCCATTTTCTATACTTTTGAGGCATAAGCAATTAGAAAATAACACTTACTACCCAGGAACCAAAAAAATAAAATAATTGTTACACAGTGTATTCACTGGAGTAAAAAAAAAAAGTGACAATTAGCCCCAGTCTATATCTATTTCAATATTATCTAAATCTATTGTTATATCCATGTCATTTATATTAAAATTTTACAGTTCACAGTTTAGAATAGGTAAACTAATAAACAAGTTGACATATAATGTAAATGCACATATATAATATCACATACTGTATGTTTGCACATCACTATAGCACTCAGCTTTATGGTACAAAGACATGAGCACCTTTGTCTTTAAGCGCAATTAAAGACACCAATTAAAACACATCCAAAAGTAGGCAATTAATTTGGTAACACTCTAAAAGGTTGCATTTGTTAACATTAATTAAGTACATTATTTTACATAAACAAACAATGAATGATACATTTTCAGCACTTAAAGTTAATTTTAACCTATTCTAATACATTTTTAAAATTAGAAGTTGTATTTGTTAGCATTAGTTAATGCACTATGAACTAACATGAACT
The DNA here is from genome assembly GCF_019703515.2 of Myxocyprinus asiaticus. Lineage (NCBI taxonomy): Eukaryota > Metazoa > Chordata > Actinopteri > Cypriniformes > Catostomidae > Myxocyprinus > Myxocyprinus asiaticus. The sequence continues at coordinate 25,719,144 of NC_059353.1, read as the reverse complement.
AAAAATGAAGAACAGCATATTTATTAATTTCCATTAACAAAGATTAATACATGCTGGAAAGAAATATTTATTATTCCTTGTTAGGTCATGACCTAATGCATTTACTAAAGTTAACAAATAGAACCTTATTGTTAAGTGTTACTATTAATTCAATGGTGAAGTTCAAAGGTTGCTTCAACATTCATTCACACTCCTCTCTTCCTTTCTTTCTCTCTTTGCCACATGTGCCTGTGTATGACACAAGATCCGGGCAACAGAATAGGTGCACAACCTCAGTAAGCTCGGGCCCTGTGTTAGACCATCTTAATCGGCACTCAGGAAACAGCAGAGCTAATCTACAGGGGGAAACAGCGAGGTGAAGCTGGTGGGCTGAAGAGGGAAGTCTGCAGGAAGTGACTAGCCTCTGATTACTGTACACACGGCTGTCACGGCCATCATCACCTCCCTCTCTACGCTCTTAGTGAGTGAGTGTGTGTGATCACCGTCTCCCCAGGGTACCCTGTATGTGTTTGCGTAAAATAAAGTGTTTGAAGTATTTTTGTATATGCAATTACTGTCAGCACCTCTTTTGGTTTCTTTGTATTTATGTTCACGTGTGTGTGTGTGCTGAATAAGGGGCGGTATGAGGCTCATTATCAGTGGCCTGCTCCCAAACGAAAATGCATTCAAGCCATGATAGTCAAACAAAGTGGCAACGGAATATGCTGGAATATGACAGAACTCTGCAGTTCAAACCCATCTTCCACAGACACAAACTAAGAAAGAGTGCATTACATACCAACCACATTTAAATACTAATTACATGTTTGTGCATGTAGAATAATGTAATTTTTTTTACTTTTAAACACGTGCACTCAATGTTTTTTGCTTATGTTTCTCTGCAGCAGTCTCGGACATTGAATTGACACATATCGAGGAGATGAATCAGCATCACAAGTCTCCCCTTACCGGTGCCATGTAGAAACCTTATTCATAGTGAAGCATCATTACATTTATACAGTGAGCAAGACTGTCTGATAGCAGGGGGTTATGGAGATAAAGTGTTGTACATCTGACTCACAATGTGTGATGTAATTTAGAACCCCAAAAGTCCAGTTAGCTCAGTTAATTAAGAACAAACATAACAAAGTAACAAATAAAACAGAAAATGTAAAAACAAAGACTTAACTGTACAGTATGTTGGCTATGGCTTTGAAAAAAAAAAAAAAAAACAAGACACAAATCTAAGACTCACCAAAACGGCCAGCATATGCATAAAGTTATCTTCAGTCTTGACCATGGCAAAAAGAGAGCTATATAGAAACACATGGGAAACAATATAACAAGACACATCAACCACATTGAGAAGGATATAGCTGCAGGCAGAGCTACAAAAAGGGGCAGGAGCTTCAAACTGCTAGCAAAGATATAAGGAGCCCCTAACATAACCCTTTCCCTAACCCTAAACGTGTGCGGAACTGACACCCCCTTTTCGAGTTGGTGTAACCTCCTTTTGGAGTAACCCTGCCCCCTTCCAGATTAACTTCACCCTATTTTGGGGATTCCGCCCCATTTGGAGATCTCTGGCCTGCAGCTATACCTATTTTACCACAATCAATGACTAAACAAGACTAATGAACAATATCCAATGACTAATAAGTCACATGTAGCACCTTTTTAGTTTTACTTTCACATCTGAAAGTGAAAGTGAAAGTGGAGATTTATAGTAAAAAAAATGACCTACATTTTTATCTGTTTCTCACCCACACCTATCATGTCACTTTTGAATATATGGATTTAACCACTGAAGGTTTATGGATTACTTTTATGTGGCCTTTATGTGATTTTTGGAGCGTTAAATGTTTGGTCACCATTCACTTGCATTGAAAGGACATACAGAGCTGAGATATTCTTCTAAAAATCTTCGTTTGTGTTCTGCAGAAAAAAAAAGAAAGTCATACATATCTGTGATGGCATGAGAGTGAGTAAATGATGAGAGAATTTTAATTTTTAGGTGAACTATTGGATTTTCCGGTAGGGCTATTGTATGGCATCAGAAGACTTATACTGTATATATGACTCAGTAGTCGTATGGACTACTTTTATAATAAACTTTTATGATCCTTTTTTAAGCTTGAAAGCTCCAGTCCCCATTCTTTGTAATATCATGGGAAAAAAGATGAAGTACGCTAATCCAAAATTATATTAAATATTGTGTTACTTTGAGCAATCTACCAGAAAATACTGGAACACATTTTTATAGTAACCCTCCCAACACTATTCATAAAGCTTAAAAACAGTTTTATTTTATTTTTTTAATTTTCATCCACTGTGACAAAGCATATCAGGCCCTTACATCTGTTTTTTCACTTGTCATGTTCATGTGTTAACTGTAAATCTATCTAAGAGTTCTGAAAAAATCCTGTTACCATTATGAGGATAACAACACAGAAAAGAAAGAAGATATTGCCTTGATCAAATGTCAGCTCTTTTGTAAAGCTCCCAGACTGCCACAACAAGGAGAGGATGCGTGTTTGATCCAACCCACTGTTGTCTGAATCACAACAGAGAGAGAGACAGACAGACAGCGAGAGGGAGAGAGACAGGGGGAGCAAGAGAGAGAGAGAGAGAGAGGGAGAGAGAGAGAGAGAGAGAGAGAGGCCGCAGAGAGGATTAAGTTTACCTGTAAGGGCCTGTCAGGTAGATTTAGCTGCAGAGATGATAAGCGAGGGAGTGTGTAGGAGGACGAAAACGGGAATGAATGAGCATTTCACAGCGCTGTCGGGCAGACAGGAGAATAAAACACTATTTCTATCACAACATCAGGTTAGTCTGTTGGAGAGGAGTTCGACTGAGTTAAACAGGATGTCATGTTATCAGGAACTGCTGAAGGGAGTGAGGGAGAATGAGAGGGAAGAGGAAAGAGAGAATGTAGTTATGCCTTTGAAACTGACCAGAGCTGCGGCTTTTGGCTTAGAAAACCATGGGAATAGGTTAGGAGTGATACGCTAATAATGTTAAGTTTACAGCAATGCTCCTAATATCCTAAAAACAAACATTCTCCATTATCATGCGCAGAGAACAGTGTAAATTATTATCTTTGAAGTTTCATCATTTTTAAGTTAAACTTTTATTTATTTATTTATTTATTTTTCCTTACTCTTTTTAAGTGATTCAAAATGGACTTTTATATGGCTTTACTATTCTCTTCATTATGCCAATGTAAAGCACTTTAAATTACCATTGTGTGTGAAATGTCCTTTAAAATAAACATTTTGATAGCACACCAAAGTCTCAGTGTTTACATATTTCAGGGGAATCAACAAATTATTTTCTTGTCTCTGCATGTAAGGCAGGGATAGGAGAAATAATTTCAACTTCGAAAAAAATCACACACTTCAGCTTCAACTGCTAATAAAATAATTACACTTATTTGTGTTGCAGATCTGGACTTTGGTCGCTGGTCTGTGATTTACTTAAGCGAGTTGACAAATACTAAAACATTTAGTAATTTTGTAAATTGTGGTCATCCAGTGTAGCCACAAATATGTAGCATTTGGACATTTTGGTTTGGAAGAGCAATGGAGTGTGAGCACTCTCGGCTGAAGGATTACGCATTAATTTCAGCTCTCAGAAGAAACAGAGGTCTTCAGAATTAAAGTGCACAAAAGGAAAAGTCTTGTGCTGTCAAATGCAGAGCAATTTTCAACATTACAGCAATGAACGTATTTGTGAAAGTGCATGTCAGCATGTGTGTGAGTATGTGTGTTGTGTGTCCTTTTTAGTCTAGAACAAACAAAAGAGTGGATGCTCTGGCAGGTCATGTTAATGCTGTCAGCGCTGCTTTGGTTTATGTCCATCTTCCTGGAAGCTCCGCCTCCCTATCACCACTTAAGCTAGCCCTTCAAATGTCTCCTGTCCTCATGCATGTTCCTCTCAGTTTTTTTTTATTATATATATATATATATATATATATATATATATATATATATATATATATATATATACTGTAGCTATTTACAAAACAGCATTCTTCATTTTTCTACCTGGGACATATGTATGTATGCAGTTCCTGTGGTTCACAAAAATGTATCAGCAGAAAGGAAAGGATCAGACAGAAGCATTCAGTAATTTCTTTGAAACTGCCTAAAGAACACATTAAGAAGAACATACTTTCTTGTTCTCTGAATGAAATTCTAACATTTAGTGTAGAATTGGCATAAAAATTAATCAGAATTAAGGCCCCACTAGAGCCAGAAATTCCTCACAATTTTATAGTGAAAGGTCAGACATTTTCATTAAACAAATTGTATACTGACAATCAATTGTTCTCCATTCTGATATGCAGTGTAAAACAAAACAAAACAAAAAAACACTTCAACCTGTATGAAAGTCTTTACACAAAGAAACTAAATACCTAACCAAGTTGCATTTATTAAAATAAATAGTTGTTTATTAATAATTGTTAGGTTTTGAAAAAATAGAACAATATACAGTATATTGCTCCAAATTAAGACCAAAAGTGTTTGGATATTTTCTGGTTGTCAGACCTTAGTAGAACATGCCCATAGTTAATGTGATGAACTACACCTGTGTTTCTCTGCTAGAGCAGCTGTGTGTAGTAGAGAAACTGATTTCATACATCCACTAAAAATGACCTTGACACCAGTTGCTTAATTCATTGCAAAGATGGTTTGGAAAAGCAAAGTTAGTTCTGAGACGAAAGAAAAGATTTAGCCAACATTAATTTTTTCAGAGGCCACTTGGTTTGATGTTTTGTCACTGTAAAGCCCTACAAGCACAGTAGCTTACCCACACAAACTCTACACAACTGTTAAAGGGATAGTTCACCAAAAAATTAAAATTTGTTTATCATTCCTTATCCCATCTAAGATGTGTTCACCAAAAAATTAAAATTTGTTTATCACACCTTATGCCATCTAAGATGTATTTGACTTTCTTTCTTCTGCAGAACACAAACAAAGATTTTTAGAGGAATATCTCAGCTCTATAGGTCCATACAAAACAAGTGAATGGTAATCAGTCCTTTGAAGCTCCAAAAAGCAGATAAAGTCAGCATAAAAGTAATCCATCAGACTCCAGTGGTTTAATCCATAACTTCTGAAGTGATCCAGTAGTTTTTGGGTGCAAACAGACCAAAAACAGACCAACAAATAACTCCTCTTTCACTGTACATTTTGCCATTGCAGTCTCAAGGCACGATCATGATTTCAAGCTTGATTACATTACCTAGTGCTTGGCGCATGCAGAGCACTAGATGGCCCTTTAGGAAGTGTAATCGAGCATGAAATCATGATCACCAACCACCAAGGAGTTACATTTTGGTCAGTTCTCACCCCAAACTAAATCGCTTCTGAAGGGATTGATTAAACCACTGGAGTCTGATGGATTATGTTTATGCTGACTTTATCTCATTTTTGGAGATTCAAAAGCCTGATCACCATATACTTGTATTGTGTAGACCTACAGAGCTGAGCTATTTTTTCAAAAAAAATCTTTGTTTGTGTTCTGTTGAAGAAAGAATGTCATACATATCTGGGATGGCATGGGGGTGAGTAAATGATGAGAGAATTTTAATTTGGGTGAACTGTCCCTTTAAACATCTTATGAAATCAGTGTTTCTGGCTTGTTGGTCGGCAAGCTAAGCCAGAGTCATATTACCAGCCATCCCGTGTTAGGTGTTCCATTTTAACTGTAAACCCCAAAGATCAAGCCAAAGTAAACAAGAGCCGCAATAGACAAAGGCCAAAGCAACTTTTGTGAGAGGGAATGGGACTCCTTTATGGCTGATTTTCTGGATCCATATTACTTGCCTTTATAAAGCCCTGCTGTTCACCAGGGACCCATCCAGAATCTGGCCAAAGTGTTAAGGCTATTGTGTTAACACACTGCTGGAAGGCACTGCTACTTCTGTCAATGGGCCCAGCTACAAATGTGTTTGTGTCTGGGACCGCCTGGCCAGTTTCAAAAACCAAAAAAATTAATTCAAGCGGGAGTCATCTTCTGTTGACCCAGCTCGTTTCATTACAGTAATGAAATTTTACTCTTTGATGTGCTGCCATGGACTGGTATATATTATATAGAATATTGGCATAACGCTACATGTCTGAATGATTGAACATCCTAGGTTACAGGTTTTTAATGATATATAATACGAAGCCTCTTCTCTAATAACACAAGCCTCAGTTTTTGATGTCAACACAATGGGCGCTAGACATAATAACAAGTGAGCGAGTAATATGCAAATTAAAGTTATTTTCAGAAAATGTGAAAGTTCTGACACTGCGTTTCATGATACACACCCAGTATGACTAATCTCTTTGTTGAACAAAAGTCACCCTAAAAGTTTCATTGGATGACAAGGGCTCTGCCAGTCTTTTACTGAAGTGCACACTGGATGTCTTTATCCATATTGTTTATATAGAAATCGAAGTTGGTTTTGGGCATCGTATCAGGGAAGTGTTCTCGGCCTCATGTTGATCTTGGATTTTGTCCTGCTGAGATCTTTCTTTACTGCCACTCTTGTCATGTTCCTTGACCATAAGTGTACTACATGCTCTGACATTTCTATGAGGATTGTATTGAAATCACTGGCGCCATGAAAAGAGGTGTGAATCTGCAATAATATGGTGTTTTATTAACAAAGTTCGGGAGGAGCAAGTTAATTTAATCCGACCAATCACACAGCCAGAGTAAGAGTATATAAACAGCTGCTTACCTCTATGTAGCATCCCACCACCTCCCCATCTCCTCATATCTATTCCATCAATTATAATCCATTCCTTGGGGCATTCGAGCTCAGGTCAAGTCTCGAGCCTCAAGCTCTCCGCCAGGGACAGCAAACCACATATGTTTACGCTATCCTCACTGCAGGATTACATTAACTTGCGAACTACTGAAATTAAGTGCCAATCACTTGCCACTAAATATGAAGCAGAAAGTATAGGGAATTTTTTTTTTTTTTTTGCTGAAAGTTGACTAGATTTTTTGGCTGAAAGAATACCTTGAATATACACTCACTGAGCACTTTATTAGGAACACCATGGTCTTAATAAAGTGCCAGACGTTGTCTTCTACTGTTTTAGCCCATCTGCCTCAAAGTTCTACATGTTGTGCAGTCTGAGATGCTTTTCTTCTTACTACAGATGTACAGAGCGGTTATCTGAGTTACCGTAGCCTTTCTGTCAGCTCAAACCAGTCTGGCCATTATCCACTGACCTCTCTCATCAACAAGGTGAACTGCCACTCACTGGATGTTTTTTTGTTTTTGGCACCATTCTGAGTAAACTCTAGAGACTGTTGTGCATGAAAATCCCAGGAGATCAGCAGTTACAGAAATACTCAAACCAGCCCATCTGACACCAACAATCATCCCACGGTTGAAATTACTGAGATCACATTTTTTCCCCATTCTGATGGTTGATGTGAACATTAAATGATGGTCCTGACCCACATCTGCATGATGGTATGCATTGCACTGCTGCTGCACAATTGGCTGATTAGATAATCACATGAATAAGTAGGTGTACAGGTGTTCCTGATAAAGTGTTCAGTGAATGTATGGTGGAGGGTGGGACTATTGTTAAAACATGTAAAATTAAACAAAAAAATAAAAAAATAAAAAAATAATAAAAAATAAAATAAAAAAATAAATAAATAAATACACAGCCATTCAGATTGGTTTAAGAGATTAAAAAAATAAAAAAAATAAGATTAAAGATCTAAGTTAAAGACTAAAAAGAAGAAGAATTATTTTGTTAATGACTAGGACTATTTGGACCTGCCTTTGATTTTTATGTCATGGAAACTTTACTGTCAGCATTCTCTATAATTTCTTTGTTCTGAAAAAAAGGAAGTGGTTAAAAATATATCTGTTTGCCCAGCATATTGTCATGAAAATGTCACAATGGCATGAAAACATGTCATATAATTAATTCTCAAAATAAATGTCAGAGTTGCCTTAAAGTACACTGATTTTACTTTTGATGGACATGATGCCCTCTTTAGAATGGTAAGGTGATCTTTCTGCATTGTTTTGTGCATGCAATTGCATCTATTCCTCGTTGGAGTTAAATTTACATTTCCTTGGAGGTGGAATTCTTTGGGGACTTCTTGCATTTCTCCAAAAGAAGAAGTAAAAATGGAAGTCCACTAGATTTCCGATAGCTGGCACATTGTAGAGCGTGTATAATGGGGGGGATTCGGGGAATGTTGGGGAGGGGGTGGAGTATACAGCAGCTTGTCGAATGATTATGGTTTTTGTTGGCGGTGTGGATCAAAAAAGAAGTCTGGTGGGTTGGCTTGGAGGTGCCAGGTTGCTGGGACAACAAATCAGAGATGAAGCGTCTGGTATGTCTGACTGGGTACTCATCACTCACAGTGGAAACCGAGCCTGGCCTGAGTACACAGCTCCTTTACCTCCCACTGTAGCCTCTTGTTATAACAGACAATGTTGATAGAGCGTTCATCTACAGTTTGGAAATGCTACACCATGTATCTTCAGAAAAAGGTAGAGGCTTTTAGTTATGACAAAATGTGTTTAGCTTGGGACAGAGCCCTGAAGTGGTGGGTTTCATGGCCGATGCGTGAAAATGTTTTCTTTGTTATTCTTCTTCCCCTGAGAGAAATTGTCACCACTGGTGGCTAATGTAGTTATATGTAGCATACACACCTAGCAAAGTACCACATATTTGATTCAGTAGATTGATTTAGGACAGGAAGGACTGCAAGGACATTCTTTGAGGGCTGAACTAAGATCAGATCGGATTTATTCGCATGGGTAGGAGCTGTGAATATAGAGAAGGTAGAAACCACAAACCCATGTTTCATATTCATACGATGAATGCAGTATAAAGATAAATATTTTGTAATGTGGATCTGCATCACAGGTGTACAGTATTCAGCAGCCTGATCTCATGAAAATGATGTGACTGTTGTGACATTTTTGCAATATTATACATGGCGGCCAAAAGTTTGGAATAATATACAGATTTTGCTGTTTCGTAAGGAAATTGGTACTTTAATTCACCAAAGTGGCATTCAACTGATCACAAAGTATAGTCAGGACATTACCGATGTAAAAAAACACACCATCACTATTTGAAAAAAGTTATTTTTTATCAAATCTAGACAGGCCCCATTTCCAGCAACCATCACTCCAACACCTTACCCTTGAGTAATCATGCTAAATTGCTAATTTGGTACTAGAAAATCACTTGCCATTATATCAAACACTGCTGAAAGCTATTTGGTTCATTAAATGAAGCTTAACATTGTCTTTGTGTTTGTTTTTGAGTTGCCACAGTTTGCAATAGACTGGCATGTCTTAAGGTCAATATTAGGTCAAAAATGGCAAAAAAAGAAACAGCTTTCTCTAGAAACTCATCAGTCAATCATTGTTTTGAAGAATGAAGGCTATACAATGCTTGAAATTGCCAAAAAACTGAAGATTTCATTCAAAGGTGTACACTACAGTCTTCAAAGACAAAGGAAAACTGGCTCTAACAAGGACAAAAAGAGATGTGGAAGGCCAGATGTGCAACTAAACAAGAGGATAAGTACATCAGAGTCTCTAGTTTGAGAAATAGACGTCTCTCATGTCCTCACCTGACAGCTTCATTGAATTCTACCCAATCAACACCAGTTTCATGTACAACAGTAAAGAGAAGACTCAGGGGTGCATGCCCCTTAGGAATTGTAAAGAAAAAGCTACATTTGAAACAGAAAAACAAAGAGAAAAGGTTAGAGTGGGTAAAGAAACACAGACATTACACAACAGATAATTGGAAAAGAGTGTTATGGATCTTAACCCCATTGAGCTTTTGTGGGATCAGCTAGACTGTAAGGTGCATGAGAAGTGCCTGACAAGACAGCCACATCTATAGCAAGTGCTACAGGAAGCGTGGGGTGAAATGTCACCTGAGTATCTGGACAAACTGACAGCTAGAATACCAAGGATCTGCAAATCTGTCATTGCTGCATGTGGAGGATTTTTTGATGAGAACTCTTTGAAGTAGTTTAAGAAGTTTTGAACATTTTTTTTCAAATTGTAATAGTAATTTTTCATGTTAGTAATGTCCTGACTATACATTGTGATCAGTTGAATGCCAATTTGGTGAATAAAAGTACCAATTTCTTTCCATAAGAGCAAAATCTGTACATTATTCCAAACTTTTGGCTTCCAGTGTATATCATAGTTCAGTACACGTATTGTAGCAGCTCTGAGGTAAAATGCCACTGTGTGGCATTAAAAGTGAGGTACATTTTCTCAAATATTAGGTTTTTAAGGTTAATGGTCTACACCTCCCTACACTAAACCTTAAACCTAAACCTAACCAATTGTGTAAGAAAAGGTAAATGTGATGTGAAAAAATTCAATTGCTGAAGCAACCGCATCATCTTGTGTTGCTTCTATGACACTTTCAGCTCATGTGTCGACTTGCATGCTCTTCAGGACTCGTACCTCTACCCTTTACTTTGCAAGTGCAACACTCTATCAGTTGAGCTGCCACGCAGTTTGGTCACATTTGAAAAAGCTTGTAAATATAATTGGTTATTGTAAAGAGGAGGCGAGATGCAGCTTTCCTGGTTCAGGTAAGGATTTATTTGCACTTTAATCACACACCGCTTCATCAAAATAAAACTCTCATCATCACAGAACTCTTGCTTCCTGTTCGGCTCTGTGGTGCCCAGGCTCTCTCTCCCTTTCTACTTGCGGTGTGGCTCTATTTATCCGCTCTCCCCGTGCTTACTGAAATTAGAGACAGGTGTTAGACATAATTTAGCTCAGGTGTAAGCGCCCTTACTGCTTTCTCTCTCTCCGGAGAGATGCTTGACCATGCCCCCGCTGCCACATATCCCCACCGCCCGACTCAGGCTGGGGCGGCATCCGGCCTGCCTACCACCCCCCCCCCCCATTCCTGGAAAGGAAGTCGGCGACAGCCATCTGCGCCCCCGATCTGTGGACCACCTTGAACTTAAATGGCTGAAGAGCCAGATACCAACGGGTGATCCGGGCATTAGTATCTTTCATGCGGTGAAGCCACTGGAGTGGGGCGTGATCCGAGCAGAGGGTGAAGGCCCGCCCCAGCAGGTAGTATCGGCGTGTGAGGACCGCCCACTTGATGGCGAGACACTCCTTTTCCACGGTGCTGTACTTAGTTTCCCTTAACGAGAGCTTACGGCTAATGTACAGCACCGGGCGCTCCTCCCCCTGCACCACCTGCGAGAGTACGGCCCCCAGCCCCCTGTCTGAAGCATCTGTCTGTAAAAAAAAAGGGAGAGAGAAGTCAGGTGAATGCGGCCCCCCGCAAAGTGCAGCTTTAACTTGCATGAACGCCCGCTGACACTGCTCCGTCCACTGGACCGGATCTGGAGCTCCCTTTTTAGTGAGATCAGTCAGCGGGCTGATGAGTCCGAATAATTAGGTACAAACCTTCTATAATAGCCAGCCAGCCCCAGGAACTGTCTCACCCCCTTTTTGGTCTTGGGTCTCAGGCAGATCGCAATCGCCGCTGTCTTGTCAATTTTGGGACGCACCTGCCCATGGCCCAAGTGGAACCCCAGATACCGTACCTCCACCTGTCCAACCACGCACTTCTTCAGGTTCGCTGTGAGTCCCGCTCGGCGCAGCGATCTCAGAACCGCCCTCAGATGTTGCATATGCCGCTGCCAATCATTGCTATAAATAATGATGTCATCTAAATAGGCAGCGGCGTAAGCTGAATGCGGTCTGAGGATTCGGTCCATGAGACGCTGAAACGTAGCCGGGGCTCCAAACAAACCGAACGGAAGTGTCACAAATTGGTGTAATCCAAACGGTGTGGAGAAGGTGGTTTTCTCATGGGAAATTGGTGTCAAGGGGATCTGCCAATAACCCTTCGTCAAATCCAATGTCGAATAAAAACGAGCAGTGCCCAACCGATCGAGCAACTCATCAACGCGAGACATTGGATATGCATCAAATTTAGACACCGCGTTGACTTTTCTATAATCCACACAGAATCGTACAGACCCGTCGCTCTTAGGTACTAAAACAACTGGGCTGGACCAATCACTGTGGGATTCTTCTATTACCCCCATATCAAGCATTGCATCTAATTCTTCCCGAACGATTTTTTTCTTGTGTTCGGGTAATCGATAGGGGCGGCTACGTACCACGACCCCCGGCTCGGTCTCGATGTGGTGATGGATGAGGTTTGTACTTCCCGGTAGAGGGGAGGACACATCTGCAAACTCCTGTTGCAACCTAGCAACCTCCGCGAGTTGGCTCGGCGAGAGGTGGTCTCCGCAAATGACTGGGGTAAACTGTTTATGTTTTGAACTCACCTCTGGTCCGAGCTCCGCCTTCTCCGGAACTACCATAGCCAACATCACGGGAACCGCCTCCCTCCACAATTTCAGGAGATTTTGGTGGTATATTTGACGTGCGCCCCCTGTATCGGTTCGTTTAACCTCATAATCGAGATCTCCCACTCGTCGTGTGACCTCAAAGGGTCCTTGCCACTTGGCAAATAATTTAGAGCTCGATGTGGGAAGCAATACAAGCACTTTATCTCCCGGTGCAAATTAACTTAGCTGAGTTCCCCTGTCATACAGTTCGCGCTGTCGTTCTTGAGCTTGGAGCAAATTCTCCTGTGTTAGCTGTCCCAAAGTGTGGAGTTTTGCTCTAAGATCAAGAACGTACTGAATTTCATTTTTGCTGTTTGAAGGTCCCTTCTCCCAGGCTTCTCGCAATACATCAAGCACGCCGCGTGAGCGTCGCCCATACAGCAGTTTGAATGGAGAGAAGCCAGTGGAGGCTTGCGGGACCTCTCGTACTGCAAATAACAGGGGGTCGAGCCATTTATCCCAATTTCTAGCATCGTCGTGTACGAACTTACGAATCATGTTTTTGAGTGTTTTATTAAATCGTTCCACCAGGCCATCCGTTTGAGGATGGTATACACTGGTGCGAATCGATTTAATATTTAACAACTCGTACAGTTCGCGAAGTGTCCGTGACATAAATGTTGTGCCCTGATCGGTGAGGATTTCTTTCGGAATCCCCACCCGGGAGATTATTTTGAAGAGTGCCTCTGCAACACTGCGTGCTGAGATGTTGCGAAGAGGCACTGCTTAAAGATATTGCATTGCATATTCCACTAGGACCAATACAAAGCGATGTCCGTGTGCTGACCATTCTAATGGCCCGACGAGGTCCATTCCAGTTCTCTCAAAGGGGACCTCGATCAAAGGGAGAGGGCGCAATGGCGCTTTTGGGGTGGCCGGTGGGTTAACCAGTTGGCATTCGCGGCATGCTGCACACCACCTGCGGACATCGCCGCCAATGCCCGGCCAATAGAAATGGGCTATTAGACGGTTCAGTGTCTTCCTTTCTCCTAGGTGACCCGCCATGGGATTATAATGAGCCGCCTGGAATACCATTTCCCGACGGCTCCTTGGAATCAAGAGTTGGGTTGTATCCTCTTTGGTCCAAGTGTCCTGTGTCACTCTATACAACCGCTCATTTATAATTGCAAAATAAGGGTATGAGAGGGTGATGTCCGGCTGGAGTCATTGACCATCGATGACTCTCACTTGGTCAAAGGCGTGTTTGAGGGTTTCGTCTCGCGACTGCTCCAAAGGGAAATCCCCGTCAGGGAATTCCCTGAGAAGGGGAGGGGCTGCAGCCTCTCCCCCTCTCTCATCATTATGACGTGGAGCTGTCGAGGATGGCCCCGGCTCCGCCTCCCCTGCCATCACACATCACACATCTCCCTATTTTCATACAGGACCCATCCACGCAAATTCCCTTTAATAAAACTCTAAAATCAGGCCAATCAGTCCCCAAAATCAGCGGATGGGTGAGGCGGGAACTAACCGCGGCCTCCACTCTATGCTTTTTCCCCTGCAATTTAATCATCAGGGTCACCACCAGATACTTGTGAATATCCCCGTGTACACATTTCACCTTCACCGTTTTAGTAGTGACCAATGCCTCGGGTTGAACCAGGCATTGGTGGATAGTGGTTTGATTACACCCTGTGTCCACCAACGCTTGGTGAGTACCCCCCTTGATACTTACCGGTATCCGGTATGCTCCGGCCCGGTCGGGGGCAGCCTGTGGGAGGTCAGAGACCCGCACCACTGTCCCCAGCTCCATCAGAGGGCACTGATCTCGGAAGTGTTTCGGGTCTCCGCACCTCCAGCAGGCCAGCCCAGGCGCTACGCCCACACCTGTGTCGGCGGGCGCCCCCCCCCCCCCGAGGGGGAGAGCGGCGGGGCATAGGGATAGGGGTAGGTGTCGCCTCCCACACCCGGGGAACTGGTCTCAGGGACTGAAGTCCTCCTCGTCTGTGTGGGGCAGGAACGGGACCTGGAGAGAGAGCAGAACGAGAGGAGAGAGGGGAGGGGGAAGAAACAGAGGGAGGATAAAAAATGTAGGAGGGCTTTTCCACCCTCGGGATCGCCGCCATGTGGTCCTTCGCAAGCCAGAAAGCTTCCTCCAACGATGCCGGGTGGTGGCACTGGTCCCACTCTGCCGTCCCTTTTGGCAGTCGATGTGTGAATTGCTCCAGTACCACCTGGTCAATAACTCCATCGACGTTGCGGTCCCCCGCTAGCAGCCATCTTCGGCAGGCGTCACGGAGCCGCTGGGCGAAGGCAAACGGGCAGTCGGAGCTTTCCAACTTCAAGCTCCGGAAGAGTTGACAACTTTCCTCCGGAGTGTGACCAACCCGTTGCAAGATGGCTCTCTTCAAATCTCCGTAGGCCAGGAGGCTCGTTGCTGGCAGTTGTTGAGCCGTGAGCTGGGCTTCCACGGACAATAGTGGGATCAGTCGGGCCGCCCATTGGCCGAGCGGCCAGCCCCAGATCTCGGCGGTCCGCTCAAATAAATCCAGGAAGGCCTCGGGGTCGTCCGCCGCCCCCATTTTCTGTAAAGCTGGCGGGGGTAATGGCGTGGGAACGTCCAGGGTCACGGCTGAGGACGCCTCCTGGCTGAGGAGGCTCCGGATCGCATGCCGGTCCTCGGCTTGAGCGTGCAGGAGCTCGACAAACCGGCGATCTTGGTCTTGTCGGAGCTCAAGCAGTGTCTGTTGGTGGCTCTGATGTAGGCTAGCGAGGGCTTGGAGGATCTCCGCCAACTGGGAGGACTCTACGGGACGACTTCCATCCATTTTCAACCCAAACTTCAATTCCGGGTTACGGCACCAGTGTAAAGAGGAGGCGAGAAGCAGCTTTCCTGGTTCAGGTAAGGATTTATTTTTCTCTTGCAATATTCACTGAGTTGCACTTTAATCACACACCGCTTCATCAAAATAAAACTCTCATCATCACAGAACTCTTGCTTCCTGTTCGGCTCTGTGGTGCCCAGGCTCTCTCTCCCTTTCTACTTGCAGTGTGGCTCTATTTATCCGCTCTCCCCGTGCTTACTGAAATTAGAGACAGGTGTTAGACATAATTTAGCTCAGGTGTAAGCGCCCTTACCGCTTTCGCTCTCTCCGGAGAGATGCTTGACCACGCCCCCGCTGCCACAGTTATGTAATGCAAACGTTAAACTTATGCGCTATAGTAAAAGTGTCTAGATATGATAAAATAACATTGTGTGATAAACAGGGCGAAAAGAGTTTCTGAACTGATAATCTGTTTTATTCATGATTAGTGTAAAAGTTAAGTGTATAAGTGTAAAAGTTAATTAAAGTCGTTGTTGCAGCGCAATCTAGTGCTAAGTAATCTATTTATTTCACCAGGAAACTGAAGTGATATTTAGAGCGAGGCACATAAAAATAATTCAGCAAAATGACTCTATGAGACCTGAGGTGCATTTCCCAAAAGCATTGTTAGCCAACTATGTTCGCAAGTTCAATCATAACCAACACAGCTCAACGATTTGGTGTTTCCCGAAACCACAGTTCCAACGAACATTCGCAAACAGCAAAGTTTTGTGGTTGAAACAACAGCTTTCCACCTGTGGTTAGAAGCATAGTTCCTTGTTAGGTTGCTGTGTGGACATCATTTGACTTTGCTGAAGCATAATCTTTCATTCCATATATATTTTTCATTCCATAAAGACTTTGATCATGTTTACATGCACTTAAGAAAACTTATTCTGGGGTTTAGCAGAAAGCGGTGTTCTGAAATGTCATGTAAACTCGAATGCAGACATTTAAGTGATTAAAGGCTGTTAAGAGAAAACGCTTTAACACATGCAGTTTACGTTGGAGAAACGGATAATGTGTCCAGGTTAACGCACAAGAGAATTTCTTATATGTTTTTAAAGAGTGTGCATGTGTGTATGTGCTCTAGTGCATCGGGAGAACCCTGACATCTGATGTAAAGAGAAACCCCACTTTTGAAGTGCAATGTACAGTATATGTCACATTTACATTGTGCATGCCGCTTTCGTGTCTTCAGCACCTTTCGCGCATTAAATACAGTAGCTCATATGTGTAAATGAGCTACTGTGTTATGATTTAATATCCACAGAAGTTATGACTCCACCCCCGCATAATGCATTAACGACTATTTATGTTGCTGAACCACCACGGTTTGAACAATGGATGTGCGACATAGTTACTATGGTTTCGTCGTCACTAGCCAGTTAATTTCTCCAATGATGCATCGTACTATGATGTTTAAGCAGTGAGTTATATAGTTTTCAAGGAAACGCAATCCAGGTTAGTAATCATATATCTGCATGTTTCCATAAACTACAAGTTAAATAATGTGTTTACACAGCACAGCTTAAAACCTTGTCTGTTACATTTCCTGTCTAGAAAACACAAGGTTGGAATGTGAAACCACCCCCTGATTTACAGCGATGAAACACATCAAAAGAAAATACTGACAGTAATAGTTGAGCCATTTCTCTTCACTCAGAGAAAGCATATTTTAAGTAACAATTATGGCTATGAAAACTCTACATGTAGGGAGGCGCCTTGAGTACATGCCAGGAGTGTCTTTTGTGTCTGGAAAGTCCACATCAGTCCAGGAGCCCGGGTGAATAGTCACCGAGCGGTCGGAAAGGGAAACTATTACTGGTGTTTTCTTTTGTGAGATGAAAGTAACAAGAAGGAAGCACTCATCATAAATTCTTTGTTTCATAGGTGTTTCTCCAGCACGTCAAATCAAGCGATTCTTTTAATCTTGCCTGCAGGAACTTTCATCCATTTGAGGCATATTTTATGGAAGAGGGAAAAACAATCAATAATATCAATAGTGGGTGAAAAAAAAAAAAATACTCCAAGGGAGTGCCTGATTAAACACAAACGGAAATAATAATGTGAAATAATAAAATACATATGAACACAAGTGACATTGTGGTTTGCAAAGTCCTGGCACCATCGTTGGCATTTTTTCCATCTTTGGCATCGAGAGCAGGTCATGGGAAATAAACATGCAAAACAAAAAGTGGGTGTGCTGCAGCTCCCACACGCTCAACTGTATGCCATTATTATGACAGAAGTGACAAACTAGCATGGTTTACCAGAGAACATCTCTTATTTGCTGACAAAGAACTTGAGAATGCACATCACACAAACGTATAATTAGTAAATTTCCATACAGGACAATAAATTTGCCTCAACCAACACACTCGTTTACTGTACAAATAAATATGAAGGCCATACAGCTACAGGTGTGATTATGCTGATGTTGGCATTTAACAATACAAACACCCCTGAGGATACCTTCTGTTCTGTGTGCCATTACTTTTCTAACAAGAGTTAAAGGAATAGTTCACCCAAACATACAAATCTGATGTTGCTCTAATATATTTTAAAGGATGTTCTGTTTGCTGATTTCCATTCAATAGCAGTAGATAGTGACACAGTTTAAAGCTTAAAAAGCACCCAAAAGTGTCATAGAAGTAGTCCATGTGACTTGTGCAATATATTCACTCTTCTGAAGATTCACGATCCCTTTGAATGATGTACAGAAATTTAAAGGGATAGTTCACTCAAAAATGAAAATGATCTCTTCATTTACTCACCATTATGCCATCCCAGATGCGTATCACTTTCTTTCTTCTGCAGAACACAAACGAAGACTTTTAGAAAAATATTTCAGCTCTGTAGGTTCATACAATGCAAGAGAATGGTGACCAGACCATTCAAGCTCCAAATATCACATAAAAGTAATCCAGTGGCTAAATCTGTGTATTCAGAAGTGATATAATATGTGAGGATGAGAAACAGATAAAAAGAAAGTGAAAGTGGAGATTTATATTAAAAAAGGATTGCAATATTTATTTGTTTCTCACTCAAAGTGATTGCATACTGTAAATTCAGAAGACACAGATTAAACCACTGGAGTCGTATGGATTACTTTTATGCTGCCTTAATGTGATTTTTGGAGATTCAAAGGTCTGGCCACCATTCACCTGCATTAAAAGGACCTACAGAGCTGAGATATTCTTCTAAAAATCTTTCCTTGTGTTCAGACAAAAGAAAGTCATAGGTCCTACACAACGGGGATGGCATGAAAATAAGTAAATGATAAGAGAATTTTCATTTTTGGGTGAACCAATAAATATTATTGGGAATAACATTTAAGTTGTTATTCACTCTCAAATGAAATCAAATCATTAGTCAACATCTGTAAACAGAGCAGAAATCAAATATGGCAACACGTCAGCAACATCAAACCTCATGTCCCAGGCATGTGATGCTATTTTGTCTTTGAAACAGTAATATGATTAATAAAACTCTAGGCTTTATTATCAAATTGTATTAAGGTGTCTTTTTAAAAGCCATTCATTTATTAAAGAATAAGAAGACTTACTCCAACTGGAAATATCCAAGGCAAGATACTTAAATTATATAATAAACTACTAAAATGAGAAAACAAACCAATGAACAAACATCCTGTTGTATTTATGTTGAGACATGAACACAAGGGCTTCATTGCAAACAGTGTATGTTGGAAAAGACCCAGTCGGACCTAGAGGTTTTACCAAATCTCAAATATTATCCAAAAACCCTAAAGCACACACATAACAAAATAAATTAAATGTGTTTTTGTTTTAAATGGACATTCTTAACCAACAATCTTTAAATTGACAAAACCCAGGTGTTTTATAAAGAGGAAGGTCATCCTATCTACTTACATTCCTCTGAAATGACTCACACTAGGAGTCTACATTTGTTTCCAACTGCAGCATCAGCAACAGGAAGTGCTTGAACATTTCACATTATCGTAAGGATAATTCCAGGCTGTCTTTCGTTACACATTAGGAGTGTTGTCTTAACATGTATATGTAACGCCATTCAATTAATTATTCAGAGCAAACATTTAGCATGTATTCAAAATTCCTCTCGTTGTTTTAACATTTCATGTTTTATGTGGTCATAAGGATGTTGCGCCACTATTGACCACACTGAAAACACGCTGTTTCCTCAGGTGTGGTTTGGTGAAAGAGGAAACTCTATGGTTAATGATTGCACTGAATGCCCACCAGGACACATGCAGTGTCCTCACAGATGTAATCATTTATTTAAAATATTTTCGATATTTAATTTTAATAATAATTATTTTATTTTATCTTATTCTATCATTTAATTATATCATTATATAAAGAAATGTCCCTTTTTCAGGACACTGTATTTTAAAGATAATTTTGTAAAAATCCAAATAACTTTACAGATCTTTATTGTAAAGGGTTTAAACAATGTTTCATGCTTGTTCAATGAACCATAAACAATTAATGAACATGCACCTGTGGAACGGTCGTTAAGACACTAATAGCTTACAGACGGTAGGCAATTAAGGTCACAGTTATAAAACTTAGGACACTAAAGAGACCTTTCTACTGACTCTGAAAAACACCAAAAGAAAGATGCCCAGGGTCATCTGCGTGAACATGCCTTAGGCATGCTGCATGGAGGCATGAGGACTGCAGATGTGGCCAGGGCAATAAATTGCAATATCCGTACTGTGAGATGCCTAAGACAGCACTACAGGGAGACAGGAAGGACAGCTGATCGTCCTCGCAGTGGCAGACCATGTGTAACAACACCTGCACAGGATCAGTACATCCGAATATCACACCTGCAGGACAGGTACAGGATGCCAACAACAACTGCCCGAGTTACACCAGGAATGCACAATCCCTCCATCAGTGCTCAGACTGTCCACAATATGCTGAGAGAGGCTGGACTGAGGGCTTGTAGGCCTGTTGTAAGGCAGGTCCTTACCAGACATCACTGGCAACAACGTCGCCTATGGGCACAAACCCACCTTTGCTGGACCAGACAGGACTGGCAAAAAGTGCTCTTCATTGACGAGTCACAGTTTTGTCTCACCAGGGATGATGGTCGGACTCGCGTTTATCGTAGAAGGAATGAGCATTACACAGAGGCCTGTACTCTTGAGCGGGATCGATTTGAAGGTGGAGGGTCCGTCATGGTCTGGGGCGGTGTGTCACAGCATCATCGGACTGATCTTGTTGTCATTGCAAGCAATCTCAACGCTGTGGGTTACAGGGAAGACATCCTCCTCCCTCATGTGGTACCCTTCCTGCAGGCTCATCCTGACATGACCCTCCAGCATGACAATGGCACCAGCCATATATATATATATATATATATATATATATATATATATATATATATATATATATATATATATATACACACACACACACACACACACACACACATAACATAACATTGTTCATTGTTAGTTCATGACACCTAATGCTATGCCTAACTAATGTTAAGTTATACAACCTTATTGTGAAGTGCTACCGATTGTTTCATAACCTTGGTAACAGGCTATACCACCAACTGCTCAAATTTTTACACTTTCTAACTCATATACCATAAACACAGCCTCCAGCCATTCACCACAAAGTGTCTCTCTATGAGAGTTTTATAGGAGTGTTAAATACAGCAATTCCTCACTTCCTCACTAGACCTGCTACCTTCCCAAGCTCCTTTAATTTAGATAACTTGAGGTGATTTTTTTTCAAGCTGCCAGTCTATTTGATCCTGTACTTTACCTCCACTTCACTCACACCTTCCTTCACTCCAGTTCTCCATCATATCACCTCTCCACACAAGCTATTCAGCTCTCACCCCCACTTTTCAGATATGTGGCCACACAACAGGATTTAAAACTCATTAAGGGAATTCCCAATGACCTCTCTAATGAGACATGAAGAGGCTAGATCAGGATTAATTAGTGAGTTTGCTTTTGATGGGCCACTTCAACAACTCGGCCTGTCCCTGATTTGAAAAGGGGACCCCGACTGATTTCGGGTCGTGGCATTGCCCCAATAACCTTCGCTGAAGAGGTTAGTGGTCAGAAATGATGTTAGGTGGAGTGGCACAAAGATGCCAATGAAGACTGTGAGTTGTGGGCTACCTAAGAAAATCCCTGTCCACAACCTACAATCTATAATAATAATAATAATAATAATAATATAATAAATAAAGTTACTAGCCAGTTGGCCAGTAGAAATGGCTTAATAACCCATGTTTTTATTTTTTATTATCTGACATATGCAACGTGAGTGAACAAACAAAAACACCAAAAAAGCTGTTTTACAAAAATTTTTTTAAAAAAAATTAAAAGTGAAAATGTGCCATCAGAAGTTTAGGTAGGAAATTAAAAACTTTTACTGTTATTATTGTGTCTTCAGAACTTCATGTGGCAACACTTTAATGGTGTTATACCACTGATTTATTTTAATTATTTTTTTGTGAGAGGTGGTATTTCACTACTAGGAGACTGGCTTGTAAACTACGCTCAGTGTGACACAATGACCAGCTAAATTATTCTTTTGTCAGAGGGGCAAAATAAATAGATTACTGAGGAAAAAACTGCAACATATATTTCAGTTTCATAGCTTTTAAAACATTTGTTATGTCTAGTAATATTCTCAGTTTGTTTGCCAATGGCAGGTGCACCACGCTAAAAGTCCTACTGTAATGTATGCTGGAACTGCTGACAATGATGACGATGATGAGGACATGAAGATGAAGAACCCAAGTGCAGTTTATTTACAGAATGTGAACTCCAATAACCCTGACTACAAAACAAAACATGAACATGGGCTTGGCTTGACTTGACTTGACAAACACATACAATACTCGACCCAAACAATGCAAACATGAGGGCTTAAATACAAGACATGGGAGAACATAAACCAATGAACAAACAGAACTGATAACAAGATAATTAAACAATAAACGTGACGTGGCATGGAACAGGCTGAGGCGTCGCTGTGACGTGGCATGGAGCAGGCTGAGGCGTCGCTGTGACTCGGGACTCTGGCTCGGCGGCGGCCATGTTGTGGAACTCTGGCTCGGCGGCGGCCATGTCGTGGAACTCTGGCTCGGCGGCGGCCATGTCGTGGAACTCTGGCTCGGGATCCGCCTCCCCCACAGTGAACGGGGAACCGATGAATCGAAGGGTGAGGTCGATATATTGAGCCAGGCTGAGGGAACTGCGATCGCCAGGCATCAAAAAAGAAATGGACTCATTTAGTCCAAATCTAAAACAACCCTTGAGGGCAACCTCATTGAAGTCTACCTGGCTGGCTAGACTGCAGAAGTCCTCAACATAGTCCTCCAGAGGACAATTCCCCGGACGTAAGCGCAGAAGTAAAACTGCTGGGTCCATTGGGGGTCGAGTATTCTGTAACGTATGCTGGAACTGCTGACAATGATGACGATGACGAGGACGTGAAGATGAAGAACCCAAGTGCAGTTTATTTACAGAACGTGAACTCCAATAACCCTGACTACAAAACATGAACATGAACATGAACATGAACATGAACATGAACATGAACATGAACATGGACTTGACTTGACTTGACTTGACTTGACTTGACTTGACTTGACTTGACTTGACTTGACAAACACATACCATCACATACAATACTCGACCCAAACAATGCAAACATGAGGGCTTAAATATAAGACATGGGAGAACATAAACCAATGAACAAACAGAACTGATAACAAGATAATTAAACAATAAACCAATGAAAACATGACACATGAACATGGAGGGAAAACAGAAATCACATGACTAGGGAAACAGGAACACATGACATGAAACAGGAACTAGAATTTCAAAATAAAAGACATGAATCAACAGAATACACCTGACACCTACATAAAATATAAGTGCAACATTTTAACTGATTCTGATTCAGCCTGAACTGTATGGCTATAAATGATATGATGTAATATAACACAAGTAAATAAATAAATAAAAATTCATAGATTTGTATACATATTATATTACAATATACAGTATATGCATATATTTATATAAATGCATTAGCCACAGTATTTGTCTATAAATAATTAATAACATTTTGGGCTCTAGTTTCGTACGTGCGCTAAGCGCATCGCAACACGCAAAGATTGTGCGCAACGTCTCATCTAATTTTCGTAAGAACGCTAATTCAAAGTGCAATTTTCGTGCCAGCGCAAAGTGCAAGTGGGCGTGGCTGGGAGTGTTTGCACTATCTTTGAGTGTATGCACGCAAACTGTGGATGTATTGTATGTAAATGAAGTGCCGCAATGCTCAAAAGAACGAAAGACTATATTTCAGTTCTTCTTATACATTGCATAGCCCATTTACACAACCAACTTCTTATGAATGTGCTATCTTTGTTTAAATCACTGGTGCTTGACAAGGAATGGACTATATAATAGGGCAGAGATGGTGCCTGAGAAGAACCTCAGAATTAAATTGCGCTTGACCCAGCCCATGGCCTTGACCCATTAGTGCATTTCGAGCACAATTTCACCAAACCCACTTGTGCCTAGACTTAGTGCATGCTTGCATGAAAATACCAAAACTTGATGGCCATGCCCACTGACTTTGCGATTTTGACTTATTACATAGTGTTGCGACCCTTTAAGGGCCCTTTAAGTTGTTCATAAATAACCTATAATTGTGTAGCCTTATCATTTTTAAAATGGTTATGATGTGCTGAATTACTAGTTTAGAATTAATTTTCAAACTTAAACATACCAAATTTTAAATGCATTAAACAACTAAAGATAATCTGAACCTTTGAAAAACTTAACCAATTAACACTTGACAAAATTATACAATGTCATATATGCTTTATTTCCTCTAAAATGATAACAGAACCATTTTAAGGGCACTTTCTTTTTATGACGTTTCAGAATGTCAGATGTGGGTAAAAATGTATGTGACATATTTGGTGCACTCAAAAAAATAGCCTCCAGCCCATCAAGTGATTTGGGCAGCTAACACAAAGACACATGTGTTTTGGTAGCCCATTATGACTAGCATCACACTGAAATGTCCTTTTTTTCATCTGACATACACACATAAAAAAGTCAATCTCCAGTAAAACAGATGACTCCACTGAAATGCTCCTTGAATAGAGATGCTTGTGTGCTATCATAATCTGGAACTCTGACAAGGGCTGTTTCACCATCCTTCACAGAGAATTTAAAAACCTTGCTTGGTTTGTGCATATCTGGAGGAAAGAACTATTTTTGTAGTTTGTGAGTTGTAAAGAAAATGTGCTTGTATAATGCAACTAACAACATGTATGGATGCTTAGGCTATAGTTGCTGTTACACCATATTAATGTTAAATTTACGTGTTAACTGCATTAAATATATGTAATGGCGTTAAAAATACAGTACGTTATTCCATGAATTCAGTATTCTATGAATCTCATTTAGATAAATTTGCACATCTTTAAAGCTGTACAAACATAAAAGGGTTTATGTTTTAGATGCTGTCAATACGTTGATATAGACTGAACGCACAAATCTCATGAAAATTTATTTATGCTTTTTGAATTTCTGAACTGCCAGTGGCTAAAGTTGAAACCATTGTTGTGTGCATACGCACTGTGCACAACTTACTTTTTTGAATTGATGTGTCATGAAAGGCACAACGGCTGCATCCGAAAACTGGAAAATGCTGCCAATGTTTCCTATTTTTGGAAACAGTTGAGTAGTAATTACATTAAAGGTACGCTCACTAATTATCTGTTTATGTCATCTTGGGCTTACACTGACACCTATATACATCATTACAGGATACAGCATCATTCAAATGTGAAAGTTATCAGTTACCAATGTCATTAACCTAGTTTCCATCCACTTTTTGCGGTTTTGTTATCGACAAAGTGAAAATGCGTAAAAAAATGTTTGGGAAATTTGCCTGTTTCCATTCAAATGGCCTTTTATTGATAAAAATGGTGTGCATGATAACGTCATGCTTAAAAAAACACTTTGCCGCATAAGTTTTGGTTTATCACAAAATAAATCTGTCTTTAAGCCGTTTCCATACAGAAATGTGTGTATATCGCTAATTGTGTACCTTTCGCATCCCAGATATCCTAAATTTTTTCCTCCCAAATCTTTGTAAAATGGGGAGAGTACTGAAACAATTCATTGAAATTAGGCAGCTTACTGTCATTTTAATTTCACAAATAAATGCGATCAGAAGACGAGGAATTGCAATCAAAAGGGAGCAGTTGCCCTTCTGATCGGACTGTGATATTGGTCCTGATGTTGCGCCTATTGCAGGTTGCCACCGGTTCCGACCTGAAAGTGAATCGTCATGGCCCTGTTCAAACTGGCAACCTGCACCAAGTAGTGGGGGAAACTTTCAGTCTTAGAATAAGGACCATGTGTATATGCTGTGTGCACAGCTATTAAAGAAAAATTGACGCTGTGTAATATCAGGGTTTACATATGATACATTCCTGATATTCAATAGGCTATTTTGAACAATCATCTAATCTAAAGCATTGCCATCACAACTGCATTATGTCCCGCATATTTGTCCAGCAACTTTTAACGACTAACTGAACTTGATTGTCATCTAAAATAAATTTTAGCCTCTTTAGCATTTTCTGAAAGTGAACTCAGCATTGGACAAATAGTTCTGATAGTTTATAGTCTTGAAAATTGTAGAATATTCTGAGATTGTCATTCAGCCGAATTTTTTCGTCTACAGACAGGGTAAGGCTAATTTAAGTTTGTGTATAGAAAAGGCAATTATATAGGCCTAACAATATTATTTTTTCTTTTGGTAATTTATTTTTTTAAATTTAATGCTTTATTCATTTGGTAATTTATTGAATTTAATACAGGAAATTTTGCCATAATTTTTTCCAAATGTATGCTAAACAATAATTTTATAGAATTGGGCTATATGTTAGTGTTCCAAAAAAAGCACACTGAAGCTTTTCTCCTAGTATTGTGCATTTTTTTGCACATACTCAAGCACATGGACTCAAGATGGCGCCGAGTATGGCTGCTGCGTTGTGAGCTCCGACACAACATAGTAATGTTTTGTTTGTCTTGTTCACAGTTCTTATGTTTTTTGTCTTGGATGTTGTCTGCCTTATTGTCTACGACAGACAAACACTTTTGGACATTGGTTCAGCAATTTCACACCGTAAACCGGACTTCAAATTCCTCAATGCCGACCCGCTGTTTACAAACACGCAAGCGGAGCCCTTTGTCTGGGCTGCCCTGCCGCGGAAACGCAAAAGGAAAAGGGGAAACAGAGCCGGCGTTCTCATCAGAGTAAGACGCCGCGCAAATCGACCCCCGCTACCCACTATTCTACTGGCAAATGTTCAGTCTCTGGATAACAAGCTTTGCGAGCTGAAAGCACAGATCTCTTTCCAACGAGAGACGAGGGACTGCTGCATTATCTGCTTACGGAACTTGGATGTCTGCGGAGATTCCAGACTCAGCCATTGAACCCTGTCCGTGCACCGAGCAGACAGAGCGAAAGACCTCTCAGGTAAAAGCAGAGGTGGTGGAGTATGTTTTATGATCAACAAATGCTGGTGTGATCAGAGGAACGTACATTCTAACAAGTCTTTCTGCTCTCCTGATCTGGAATTTCTCATTGTGTCGACCATTCTGGCTACCAAGGGAATTCACAGCAGTCATTATCATTGCTGTGTACATCCCCCCACAAGCCGACACAGACCGGGCACTCAAGGAACTGTATGGGAGTATAAGTGAGCAGGAAACCGCGCACCCTGAGGCCGCGTTCATTGTGACCGGGGACTTCAATAAACCCAGTTTAAAATCAGTCGCACCAAAATACCACCAGCACATTAGTTTCAACACACGAGGGGACCGGGTTTTGGACCATTGCTACTCTCCCTTCCGGGATGGCTACAAATCCCTCCCCCTCCCACCATTTGGCAAATCAGACCACTCTTCCATTCTGCTTCTGCCCGCTTACAGGCAGAAACTGAAACAGGAAGCACCCACCCTCAGAACGATCCAGTGCTGGTCAGACCAATCAGATTCTACGCTACAAGACTGTTTTGATCACACGGACTGGGAGATGTTCCGGTCTGCCTCTGATGACGACATCGAGCTTTACGCTGATAGCGTAATGTGTTTCATTAAAAAGTGCGTGGAGGACGTGGTTCCGACCAGAACAATACGGATCTATCCGAATCAGAAACAATGGATAAATATCGATGTTCGCATGGCACTTAATGTGCGGACCTCCGCTTTTAATTCCGGGAATGCGGAGGAGCATAAACAAGCCAGTTATGCCTATCAGAACCGCAAAACGCCAGTACAGGAGCAAGATTGAAAGACAGTTTAACACCACCAACTCTAGGAGCATGTGGCAGGTAATTAACATCATCATGGACTTTAAAGGGAATAAAAACTCCACCATGAACACCACTGCCTCTCTCCCAGATGAGCTAAATACTTTTTATGCTCGTTTTGAGGAAAATAACACCACCCTCGCAGAGAGAGCTCTCGCGGCTGAAGCTACAGAGGTTAGTTCACGCTCCGTCTCTGTAGCGGATGTAACCCGATCCTTCCGACGGGTGAATATCCGCAAAGCCGCGGGCCCAGACAGCATTCCGGGCCACGTCATCAGAGTGTGTGCGAACCAGCTGGCTGGTGTTTTTATGGACATTTTCAACCTTTCCCTCTCTTTGTCTGTAGTCCCCACATGCTTTAAAACATCCACCATTGTGCCTGTTCCAAAGCAATCAAAAATAACTTGCTTAAATGACTGGTGTCCTGTTGCTCTGACCCCCATCATCAGCAAATGCTTTGAGAGACTAATCAGAGATTACATCTGCTCTGTGCTGCCTCTCTCTCTTGACCCATTGCAGTTTGCTTACCGCAACAACCGCTCCACTGATGATGCCATTGCATCTACAATACACACTGCTCTCTCCCACCTGGAAAAAAAGAACACTTATGTGAGAATGCTGTTTGTAGACTACAGCTCAGCATTCAACACCATAGTGCCCTCCAAGCTAGATGAGAAACTCCAGGCTCTGGGCTTAAACAGCTTGCTGTGCAGCTGGATCCTGGACTTCCTGTCAAGCAGACGCCAGGTGGTTAGAATAGGCAGCAACATCTCCTCATCACTAACCCTCAACACTGGAGCCCCACAGGGCTGTGTTCTCAGCCCACTACTGTATTCCTTGTACACACATGACTGTGTGGCAACACATAGCTCCAATGCCATCTTTAAGTTTGCTGATGACACGGCGGTGGTAGGTCTGATCACTGACAATGATGAAACAGCCTACAGAGAGGAGGTGCATACTCTGACACACTGGTGTCAGGAGCACAACCTCTCCCTCAACGTCAGTAAGACAAAGGAGCTTGTGGTGGACTTCAGAAGAAAAGACAGAGAACACAGTCCCATCACCATCAATGGAGCACCAGTGGAGAGAATCAGCAGCTTCAAGTTCCTGGGTGTCCACATCACTGAGGAACTCACATGGTCCATCCACACTGAAGTCGTTGTGAAGAAGGCTCATCAGCGCCTCTTCTTCCTGAGATGGCTGAGGAAGTTTGGAATGAACCGCCACATCCTCACACGGTTCTACACCTGCACTGTAGAGAGCACCCTGACTGGCTGCATTTCCGCCTGGTATGGCAATAGCACAGCCCACAACCGCAAAGCACTGCAAAGGGTGGTGCGAACTGCCAGACACATCATCTGAGGTGAGCTTCCCTCCCTCCAGGAAATATATACAAGGTGGTGTGTGAAAAAAGCTCGGAGGATCATCAGAGACTCCAGCCACCGAGCCATGGGCTGTTCTCACTACTACCATCAGGCAGGCGGTATCGCAGCATCAGGACCCGCACCAGCCGACTCCATGACAGCTTCTTCCCCCAAGCAATTAGACTTCTGAACTCTTGATCTCCCATGATCAAAATACATCAGCACTGCACTTTATTACCCTTACTCTTATATCTCACACCGGACTGTCATAAATTATATTATTATTATATTATTTTCTCTCTTAACAACAGACTATCAACCGACAGCCTGAATGTCAATACAGTACAATACTGTACATTCTATATTTACTACTATATATACTTTTTTATATATTTTTATTTTTTATTTTTATTGAATAATGTGTATCTATATAGTGTGTATTGTATACTGTACAGTGTGTTATTTATTGTATATTGTTGAATGTAATTATGTGTATATCTGATATTTAAATGGTGCTTTGTTAATTTGATGTTATTATAAATTGGTCACGACAAAATCACTGTCACGACTGCTATGTTGATCGGAACTGCACCCAAGAATTTCACACACCATTGCACTTGTGTATATGGCTGTGTGACAATAAAGTGATTTGATTTGATTTGATTTGATTTATTTTTATTTTTATTTGTTTTATTTTTTTGTGAATAGAAATTATATGTTTTTTTGTATTGTTGTCTAATTCCATGACTGTCGTCTATTATTTTGAATGGTGTGGAAAAGCAACTTTAATAAATAAACGGATGTCTGCGATTAAATTAATCACAAAGAGTGGCCATACATTTGTTCTCCATGATACGAAATATTTGCGCTGGCACTCCTGGAAGTGTCATGACGCAGATGTGTTTGCAGCATTGGATCTGTGCAGGTATGCCGTTAATACAAATCCATAACAGTGCGAGTAATGCTTCACGTACAATGAACTGGCTTTCAAAGATGTATACCTTGTCGTCATGATTAACACAGGCTAACGACTGGGGTAAGTTCTGAAATGTGACACTATATTTTTGCTTTAATACCAATTTCATGGACAGAAAGTGTTCACAAACCAGTTTTTCAGGACATTTGAAGTATCGACATAGAGTTTATGAGCTAGAGTTAAACGGAAAAATATTATGTCGACACTTACAATTTACAATTTGAGTTTATATCAGCTAAATCGGTAAACTTGTTGATGCGCTACACTTTTTGTTGCAAAAAAACCCTAGGATGGAAATGTAGTTATTGTAGAAATTCACTATTCACAGTCAGCCATGATTAACTTAAGCATGAGATTAAGCAAGTAGTATTCGGCTGCTCATTGATCCTAACATGGCAGCCCCCATTAAGGGGTCCCACAGTAAAACAGCTTTTGTAAGGTTCCTTCCTGATATGACTTTGCAATATAGCAAATATAGCATTTGGCTAGCCAGAGATTAAAAGGAATGTGATGTCAAAGGCACAGTGCGGGTGATTTTCGGCATATATATATTTGCCACACGGTGGCACTTGACTGGAATTTGGCAAATCAGGTCAGAATTTGGCTGGCAAAACATCAGGGAATTAACACGCTGATTTCCTATTTGATTATGTTGGTTGATAATACATTTGTCCAAAGTTGTGAGAATGTAGATGTGCCAGCAAGAATGTACAAATACCTATGAAAACTAATGAGATCACATTAAACTTGTACACTGCTGGCCAACAAGGAATATAATTTCTCAAGACATAAAGAGCTATTGACATCTCAGTCTTGATCTGTGATCTCTCTAATGAGCAATTTTGGAGTCAAAACAATTACCATACTAATGAAGTAGATAGCAGTTGAAGTTGAACTGGCAAGGGAAAATGACCTAAATTGCAGTCAATTTGTCTTTTGTAACCTCTGTTATTTGTACTATCCTTGAATCTTTGTTCAAGTCAATGAGACACCTGATTCTGTTCTTTTTGCTTGACCTTTTGTTTATGGAAAACCCATGTTTTGTTATTTGCTTCATACCACCTTACCTCCTAGTGAGGATGTTGGCAATAATTTCGCAATGATCTGAACTTAAAACACAAGCTGCATGAGCAGTTTCTGCATTGAAGTTAGGAAACATTTCAAATGGTAAAAATGTTTTCTCCTCTAAAACAAAAGTTGAATTATTCCTGGTTGAAACGAGTATGTGGATAGTACAAATCTAAAAGTGTCATCGTTCTAGGAAATGTAGTTTAGTCATTCCTTAATATATATATATATATATATATATATATATATATATATATATATATAAATCTCCAAAGATTTCAAACAAACTTCTTTCACGTTGTCATTATAGGGTATTGTTTGTAGAATTTTGAGGAAAATATTGAATTTAATCCATTTTGGAATAAAGCTGTCACATAACAAAATGTGGAAAAAGTGAAGTGCTGTGAATACTTTCCAGATGCACTGTATACACACACACACAGTATATATTGTTTTATTGTTTGAGAATAATTATGTTGATATCCTTGTTGGCACTTCAGTGATGGACAAATGGGATCCAGGCAATGGTAGCTGGTTGACACAGTCAGTGGTTACAATTATGATTTTTTATGATAAAAATTACCCCTTTATACTCAATTACACTGAGTATAAACATATTTATTAGTAATATACACCAGCTCCTTCCTTCTACCACGGTAAGGCAACGTGTCCGTCAAGAGCTGTTTAACGTCACATCTCTGTCCAATATTAAGGTGGATGTGTCTGAGGTCATGTGTGTACAAGAGTGATGAGAGAGCGAGTGGGAAGATGAAGGAAATTTTCTGACTTAATGTCAGATGTGGTTTAAGGAAGGACCCAAATTCAGAGGGAATGAAAATGAACGCAGGTTTATTGAAACACAAATGAATGTAATAATGAACTGATGACTGAAAACCCAGTCCTGTTTGCAGAGAGGTGAGTGACAATGATGGCAGTGATGAACTGGGACACCCAGACGAGGAATGGTGGTGAGAATGACAACAGCGATGAGGTGAGTAATCCACAGAGCAGTGGTGGCTGTGATGAGCTGAGACACCCGGGGGAGGAAAGGTGGTGAGGATTATAATGGCGATAAGGTAAGTTGTCCACAGAGTAGTTATGGCTGTGATGAACTGAGACACCCTGGCGAGGAATGGCGGAGAGGATGGCAATGTTACGAGGTGAGTAATCCACAGAGCAGTAACAATTCAGAGCAAATTTCCATACGATAAATCCAACAGGTGAAACCAGGAGTGGTAACCACTGAATCCACACTGGAAAATACTGAGAGAAAACAAGGTGAAAACAGACCGACAGGAAGCAAGACTACACACGAAAAACAAACTGGAACAATCTGGCGACTGGACAAGGCATGAGAGGGAAATAAATACACAGCAGAAATGACACACAGGTGGAGGTGATTACCTCGTGAGCAGCGCAAACGAGCTTCTCCAAGGAAACGCTGATTGCTCCACTCTCGTTGTAAAGGAAAAAACAGGAGGCGAATGAAAACACAGACACACAAAAGGAACCGGCAGTAGTCCGGAACCATGACAGTACCCCCTCCCCTAGGGATGCCTCCAGGACCACCACGACACTGATGGAATTCATCAATGAGGGCGCAGTCCAGGATGTCACGAGTCCAAACCCAGCATCTCTCCTCTGGACCATAGCCCTCCCAGTCTACCAGATACTGATATCTTCTGCCCCTCTGCCTCACGTCAAGAAAACGTCTAACAGAGTAAGCTGGAGCCCCATCTATTAGATGAGGAGGTGGGGCAACAGAGGAGTCAGGCTGAAGGGGGGAGCGGACAACAGGCTTGATTTTAGATACGTGAAAGACGGGGTGAATTTGACTAAAACGGTGGGGGGGGGGTGATTTGAGATGAACCACCACCAGACTAAGCACTTTAGAGATGGTAAACGGTCCAGTAAATTTAGGTCCCAGCTTACATGAGGGAAGATTGAGAGGAATGTCCTAGGAGGACAACAAGACCTTCTGTCCTCACACATAAACAGTGACGGTCTGCTGATGCTTTGTTCCGATCGCCAGTCTGGAGAAGGGTTTCTCTGGCGACCCTCCAGGTGCCACGGCATCTCTGGATGAATGCGTGTGCAGATGGAACAACAGTGTCAGGTTCTTGGGAGGGGAACAATGGGGTCTGGTATTCTAAACAGCACTGGAAGGGTGACAAACCTGTAGATGAGACTGGGAGGGAATTATGCACATACTCAACCCAGGATAGTTTGGAACACCAAGTCGATGGTTCCCGAGTTGCCACGCAGTGCAGGACCCTCTCCAAATCCTGATTAGCCCACTCGGCCTGCCCATTGATCTGGGGTTGGAACCCAGATGACAAGCTAGAAATTGCCCCCAGCTGTTGGCAGAATTATGCCCAAAACTAAGACACGAATTGAGGTCCCCTGTCGGAGACAATGTCCGTCAAGAGGCCATGAATACAGAAGATGTGATCAATGACTACAGCTGTTGTCTCCCTCACTGAAGGTAATTTGGGGAGGGGAATGAAATGAGCCGCCTTCGACAACTGGTCTACTACAGTTAAAATAACTGTATTGCCATTGGATGGGGGTAATCCGGTAACAAAATCCATGGCAATGTGAGACCAGGGTCTCGAAAGGACTGGCAGCAGCTGAAGGAGCCCCAACTGGAAGACTTGTTGCTAACACAAACTGGATAGGCCGAAACGAAACTCTGTACATCCCACCCCAATGAGGGCCAGCAGAACCATTGCTTAACTAATGCCTGGGTATGAGTAGCTCCTGGATGACAGGCCAGGTTAGAGGAATGACCCCACCTGAGGACGTGAGTTTGGACCGACTCAGGAACAAACAGCAGGCTCTCTGGACGTAGGAATGGTGGTGTTGCACAAAGAGTGGACTTTGGACTCAATCTCCCAGGACACCACTGCCACCACGCTGTTGGGTGTAATACTGGCATCTGGGGAGGTCAAGGTGCTCTCAGTCTCAATAGAGCTGGACAAAGCATCAGGTTTACCATACTTAGATCTGGGGCGATATGAGATAGTAAAATTTAACCTGCCAAAGAAAAGTGTCCAGCGATCCTGCCTGGAATTTAGTTGTTTCATGGTGTGGATGTACTCAAGGTTCTTGTGGTCGGTGCAAACCACGAATGGAACCCCCAAACCCTCCAACCAGTGATGCCACTCACCCAATGCTAATCTGACAGCCAGTAACTCCTTATTCCTGATGTCATAGTTCCATTCCACAGGGGTAAGGCAATGAGAAAAGAATGCTCAGGGGAGACCTTTGGGACAAAATACCCACACCTCTGATGCATCCACTTCCACCACAAACTGACGAGACAGGTCAGGATTTACCAGAATGGGAGCTGAAATAAAGCAGCTCTTTAGCTTTTGGAAAGCAGACTGAGCCTGCTGGGACCAATAGAAATGAGTTTTGGTGGAAGTTAGGTTCATCAGAGCCGCGGCGGTCTGACTGAAATTCCGGATGAACCGCCAGTAAAAATTGGCAAATCCCAGAAACTGCTGGACCACTTTGCAAGGATCTGGGACTGGCCAATCCGCAACTGCCTTACCTTGGCTGGGTCCATCCGGATACAGTCGAGCGAGAGGTCAAACCCCAGGAACGGAACTGAACTTGCATGAAACACACTTCTTCACCTTGACGAACAAATGATTATCCAGCAACCACTGAAGCACTATCCTGATGTGCTGGACATGGTCATGTGAGTTACTAGAAAAAAATAGGATATCATCAAGATACACAAAAACTAATTGATTGACCATGTCATACAGCACGTCATTGACAAGTGCCTGGAAGACGGCCGGGGCACTGGAAAGGCCGAAAGGCATGACCAAGTATTCAAAATTCCCCATAGGCATGTTAAAAGCCATCTTCCATTCATCCCCCTCCCTGATCCGAACAAGATGGTAAGCATTGTGAAGGTCCAACTTCATGTAGACAGAAGCTCCCTGCAAGAGTTCAAGGGGCGAAGACATCAACGGCAAAGGATAATGATTCTTTACCGTGATGTCATTCAGCCCCCGATAATCTATGCAGGGACAACCCCACCCCAACTGGAGAGGAAGAGGGCCGAATAATACCGGCCGCAAGAGAATCACCAATATTCCTCTCCATGGCCTCCCGCTCAGGGGCTGAGAGTGAATACAGACATCCCCGAGGTGGAGAAATGCCAGGAAGGAGATCAATAGCACAGTTGTACGGGCAGTGCAGAGGAAGAGAAGCTGTCCAAGACTTGCTGAACACCGCACTCAAATCGTGGTAGACCTCGGGTCTCGGCAAGGTCCACTGGCTCCTCCTGTGACACAGAACAGGACACAAATAGAGAGAAAAGAAAGAAGACAATAAGACAGACAGAAAGAACTCCAGGACAACAACTCTCAGCCCAATCCAAGTGTGGATTATGGGTTACCAACCATGGATGTCCCAAAACCATTGGAGCAGAGGGAGAGTGGATGATGTAAAATCGGATCTCCTCGACATGGTTCCCAGAGATGGTGAGCTGGAGAGTTGCCATGATGTGGGTAACCGTAGTGAGAGGAGAGTCACAGAGAATACTGGCGGCTATGGGTTCATCCTGAAAAGTCTTGGGAAGAGACCATTTAGCCACTAGATTGGTGTCTATGAAGTTGCCCTCTGCTCCAGAGTCCATCAGAACCGAGACAGAGTGACAGATATTGTTGCTCTGCAACCAGGCCGGTAGGAGGGTTATATTGCCAGGGTATTTATCCAAAGGGGTAACGGGATCTTGACGTAGTTGAGACCACTGTGGGTGGAGGTGTGGCATTGGCGGAGGGACCAACGTTGGGGGAGAGATGAAGCTGTTCAATCCTGGACATCAGGTTGGCTCTCTGTCTCGCCATCTCCTCAACGGCTTGTCTGGTGGATGTAAGTTGCTCCTGATGATGACTGAGGAGCGCCCCCTGTTGTGAAATAGCGTTAACCAGAGATGTTCCCACTGCTGGGTCCATGTTTGGCCAAATTGTTCTCTCAGGTGTGTGTGGCAAGGAGGAGGGTGGGGCCGGGCCATGATGACCCCTA
This sequence comes from Myxocyprinus asiaticus, assembly GCF_019703515.2. Lineage (NCBI taxonomy): Eukaryota > Metazoa > Chordata > Actinopteri > Cypriniformes > Catostomidae > Myxocyprinus > Myxocyprinus asiaticus. Next base: position 25,683,103 of record NC_059353.1, on the reverse strand, counting down.
ATCAGGCTAATAAAGCACATGAGAGGGATAAAGGTGGCAGTTCAGGAAAGAGAGAGCTACAGGCAGCTGCCCTGTATGCATTTGTGTTTATGTTTTGTCTTTATGTTTTAATGTCTCATTAAACATTACTTTTGATGCTTCGTCCGGTTCCCACCTCCTCCTTTCCCTTTAACCTTTTACAGTGTGGTTTAATGAAGGACCCAAATTCAGAGGGAATGAAAATGAAAACAGTTTTTTTGAAACACAAATTAATGTAAAAATGAACTGATGACTGAAAACCCGGTCCTGGTTGCAGAGAGGTGAGTGACGATGATGGCAGTGATGAACTGGGACATCCGGATGAGGAATGGTGGTGAGGATGATAACAGCTATGAGGTGAGTAATCCACAGAGCAGTGATGGCTGTGATGAGCTGAGACACCCGGGCGAGGAAAGGCAGTGAGTATGAAAACGGCGATGAGGTAAGTTGTCCACAGAATAGTAATGGCTGTGATGAGCTGAGACACCCGGACGAGGAATGGCGGAGAGGATGACAATGTGACGAGGTGAGTAATCCACAGAGCAGTAACAGTTCAGAGCAAATGTCCTAATGAAAAATCCAACAGGTGAAATCAGGAGTGGTAGCCACAGAATCCTCACTGGAAAATACTGAGAGAAAACAAGGTGAAAACAGACCAAAAGGAAGGCAAAACTGCACACGAAAAACAAACGGGAACAATCTGGCAACTAGACAAGGCACGAGAGGGAAATAAATACACAGAGGTAATGACACACAGGTGGAGGTGATTACCTCTCCAAGGAAATGCTGATTGCTCCGCTCCCACGGCAAAGGAAAACACACGAGGTGAACGAAAACACAAAGACACACAAAAGGAACCGGCAGATAAGCCGGAACCGTGACACTTAAACTGTGGCAAAGGTGACCAGGACTACAAGTTCACTGACAGCTTTATGAGTTGCTTCCCTGGGAGGAAAATGCTGGAACACGAGGCTCTGGCAGAGGTCCCAGATTTACACAGGTAATAACCAAACCAAGCTGCCGTCATACCAGAGCAGCTGATGAGATACACAAAAGCTGTGTGCATACCTAGTGACTTTTGGCCAGAACTTTATTAAAGAAGGGAAGTTTTGGATTAAGGGCACTTGTTCAATGGCATTTAAATGAAATTATGGACAGAAGTCCAGTCAAGTTACAGTCGAACAGTAATGGTGCCTTTACTGAGTGTACATTGTGTGGTTTGCATGAGAATGTCAGTCTGAGTCATATCTCGAATTCACATTTCAGGCAACAGCAACATGCTTCTGGAAATACACATAAATTTGAGTAAACATTACTCATGATACAATACATTTTGTAGAGCAGAGGCACTCTGATGGGGTGTTTACACATGCTATACAGCGATCTTTTTATTGGAGGTACAGCAGTGAAAGATCCACCAATCAAATAACTGCAGTCAAGCAAGCCCACAAAAAATGCCCTGAAGAGACCGTCCACTTTCATGACGCACTCTGAGTGACACATTAGAGTTGGTCTTCCTTCACCCTCAAACTACTTATTTATTTCTATATATTGGAATATTTAGCAAAAAACGTAAAATATATTGATTCTATACTTATAATCAACATCCTAAAATCAACAGTTTTATATATTTCCATTGATTTTATCGGATTACATCATTCGCAATGCTTCATGGGATTGTAGTTCATGCCCTCAGGAAAGATGTTAAGTACACAGTGTTATACCTTAAGTACCAGTCTTTTTATCTGATTTTCAAATACTTTTTTGCTTCAAATCAAAGTTTTTAATGTTGTGATTCACCTCGGAGCCGATTGGTTTGGTTCATGATTTAGAACTCTTTTATGAGGGATTTTTTTTTTTTTTTTTCAAGTCAGTAGGAAAAATAAATGGGAAAAATACTTCCGGAACCAACACGGCTGAAAAAGTGGGTGGGCACTGTTGCGCTCTATAGTGTGAGCTGGGGGCAGGACTGTCTGTTTCTGTAAACAATGGCAGATGAGTGTTCTGGAAACCTTAAAAATGATAATTATTTTTTACAGTTCCATTTGGTATCAGTAGTATCACAGATATTGCACACTCAGCTTTAAGGATTTTGTGTTTGGCTCAAAACACTGCTCTAAACACACACAGCAGATTTAAAAACGATTTTTTAAAACAAAGTTTTCTTAACCTCTGCTAAATAAAATTATGCTTCTGTCGCACTTCCAAAACAAGCTCATTTAGACATCTGGGATGCTATAGTCACTTTCTGAAAGTACAGTGTAAATGCTATGTTTACACATGACCGCCACAACTCATTAAGCAGCCTCTGCGCTTTGACTGCTTAAATACTGCGTCACCCTCTTTTTCTCAGTTTGTTTTCTCTGTCATTCACCATATATTTGCACACACTCAGCCTGCAGGTTTTGCCCCTGGCAGCAGAGCAAACTGGATATGGTGTAACCGCACCCCTCATCTGTTTCATCTTCCCGATCGTCCTCTCAGCCCTGTGGTGTGAGGTAACACGGCTGACCACAACTGTAAGCAGTTCCACCTTCTGCTCATGGAAACCTGGGGAAAGGGCTAGACTTTCAATTATGACCAGCATCTTCCAGATGAAAAATAAATTTCTCACTGGTTGTGGTTGAGGTATGGCAGCAGGGAGTTCAATCATGAGGTGGAAGAACCAGCTAAATTAATTAACGTCTGATGACCTCCATTATTAAGATTCATTAGAGCATCAGTTCTATATAACCTTGTTTTAAAACTATTCACAAAGGCTGATGCCGCAAATTGCTTAACTGAACTAATGTGAAAAGACTGATGCGGTACAGTCCATTTACTACTTCAGCGCAAGAGAGAAGTTTGTCTTTTGTGCATGGGAACAAACTGAGAAACAGGCTCTCTTCCAAATCCTAGTGAGCTGTCTACCTCGACAGCATTTTAAAGATCATGGGCACGCTTCCATAAGCAGCAAAATTATGCTGCCTTATAAGATACCTTGTTTTGGCCAATGTCTAAGATAGTGCTGCATATCCTTTGTGTAGAAGGCAATCTCAGAAAGCACTGTGATGAGTTCAGTGAACATTTTCATCCAAGATGGCGGATAGGGTAGAGGGAAACAATTATAAATATACTGTATACTTTTATTGAAGTATAAAGTCGTTTGCTTAGCAAAATCAGATAATATCAAACTCTATTGAAATCAACTGTGAGTAATAGTCAAGCAATTATAGACAGTGCGGGGTAGATTGCTTCTGAATTGTAATCTGGTACTGATTACAAATCACATGACTAAAATTGTAGTCAGTAATGTAATATATTGGATATCATTTTTAAAGAAATCTAATCTGATTGCTTTTGGATTACTTTTGGCCTTACTCTTGTTTATCTGATGTGATATGCGTTTGAATAGGATAAGCTTGTACTAGTTTGACAATGTTGCTTAAATGCATTAAAGAAAACTTATTTAGTAGAACAAAATATGAGAATTTATATTATAATTTTTTGTGTGTGTGTGCAATAGAATGAAACATTTTAAATATGCAAGAAGAATTTGAGAGATCAAAAAATTTTGAAAATGTACTGCCTATGCCTGATTAATATATAATTATGTAATCCATAAAAAGTAAATGTAATCTGTTTCAGAGTATTTTAAAATTTAATTTAATCTAATTACTACGATTTTTTTGTAATCTGACTGTGTAATTCAGATTACAAATAATCCATTACTAACCAGCATTGGGTGTGCATGAGTGACTCCAAAAAGAGTTTCTACCTATGTAGAGCATTTTTCAATTCAGTCACTTATGAGGTTCCAGGTCTGCATGCTGTTTTAGAAATTATTATCATCAAGGCATTATCAGAATGTTTGAATCAATGTTATTGTTTTCTCAGTTATAAAGGGTAGCTATATAGAGAAGATTTAGAGTTTATAATATTGTTAAAGTATTCAACCGTTGCTTTTTGTGTTTCATAAACTGTGTTTCAGAGTTTCGAAATTTTACATTTTAAAAACAGGAGACAAATTAAGAGATGTGTGGTCAGTATTTCAGTATGTTTCTATGGTTACAAAAGAAAAAAGGACTCAGTATAGGAATGTAGGTTATGTGTTTTCCTTCCCTTTCTACACAATTTTCTTTTCCGAGGAGAGCTGTAGTTTCTTCATACATAAGATAGAAGCCAGACATCCAAATATGGCAATCTTTTCTGAAATAAAGTTCAGTTGTGTGAAAGCCAGTTTTCATTTCATTGGCGATTTGATCATGCCACAAAAAGATCAATTTTCAAATTAAACCTGTGGGTATTTAAGTAGCGTCAAACATTTGAAAGCCTTTGATTTTAGTCTTGCATGCTGAATATGTCACAGTATTTACAAACAAGAATACCAGTTTTAAATGCAGACTTAGCTCTGAGGTTTCGACTTTTTCATGTTGTAAGCCTATTCCCGATTTTGCTTAATGTCCTAAAAACCCCCAATATCACCAAGATTGTGTTTAAAATTTATTTAGCAATTTTCAGATGGGTTTGATCCAATCACAGGAGAAAACCAGTATTTCAGTCTTTTAATGAGATATTTTTAAATTACTTAACACAACTCTATCTCATCAGTAAAGCACATTAAAAAGGAAAGATCAGAAACATGAGGTATAAAGTCAAGTGTTACGACTGTAAACTGCACAATACGTTCAACAAAAACAAAGCCAGCACTGAATGAGGGAAGACTTCACAGGATTCCAAGAGAAAAACATCAATAAAATAAATCTGTAATTTAGTTATTAACTTTCCATATACTTTGGATAATGGTTATAAATAATATCTCAAGCTAAGATTGATCTTTTGGGAATACAGTTATGGTTTTGAAGTCATGGCAAAGTTTCAAAGACCCTGTGTGCTCATGACTGATGCCAAAGATTAAGAACACAGATTAAATGCTTTTTGCTGTGAAAACTGTTCTGTATTAGCAAATTGTGAGGCAACACTTGTGGTCTCTAAATGAAATAATAAAGTGGATAAATGTCTGTTTTACAATTTTGTAAAAAAATAAAATAAAGTATCATTTAGTAGACTTACTTGAGCATTAATTATAATGAAGGTAATCTATGTAAATGTGTGAACACATTTGTGAATTAAATATACAACCTTGCTTGTCTTCCCATTTCACACAAATTAATTCGTTTTAAATAAAATCATATTTAGCCTTTAACCAATCAGTTTTTCAGTATTATTTTTTTAGCCCAATGTTGTTATTGTTGTTGTTTTGTTTTGTTTTTTTCAAATAAGGAATCCCCAAATTGATAATCAAATAATCGATAACATAAAAATGTAAATAATTACATAGGCACACAAGTAATAAAATAGTAACACAAAATATGTACTTTAAGGAAACAACTTAAAGTATATGCAACACTGTTTTTTTTTCTACAAATAGTTCTTGTATATCATAAATTACAATTTAAAGAGCTTCAACTGTCGCCTCCCCTTATGGGACCCATACATGTTTAGTGGTCTTCGTATCAAAACTTATCAAAACAGTAACAGACACAAAAAAAGTATATTTAATCACCTTAAAATATGTTTTTTTTTCTTTAAAGGGATAGTTCACTCAAAAATGAAAATTATCTCATTATTTACTCACCCTCTTGCCATCCCAGATGTGTATGACTTTCTTTCTTCTGCAGACCACAAACAAAGATTTTTAAAAGAATATCTAAGCTCTGTAGGTCCTCACAATACAAGTGAATGGGTACCAAAATTTTGAAGCTCCAAAAATGCACATAAAGGCAGCATAAAAGTAATCCATATGTCACGAACTCAAGGACTTCCTCCACTCACCACCAGATGTCTCTCTCATCCGAGTTCTGAGAGCTTCAGGAACTAGACTTCCCAGCATGCCTACCTGGACCGATTACTCCCACACCTGTTCCCAGTTCCGATGACTATTTAAGCACTACACTATCTCAACACTTTGTGAAGTCTTGTTTTGCCTAGCTGACAGAGTTTATATTGTTGTTACTGCCTGCCTGCGTTTGATCCCTGCCTGCCTGCGTTTGATCGCTGCCTGCCTGCGTTTTATCCCTGCCTGCCTGCGTTTGATTCCTGCCTGCCTGCGTTTGATGCCTGCCTGTGTTTGATTCCTGCCTGTTTACTCACCGTTTGATTCTCTGCTGCCTGCCTTTGATTACGTCTGTTTACCTGGATTTCTACCTCACCTGTTTATGACCACATCTCTGATCTGTCTACGCTGTTCCATTGCTGGAGATTTACCCTGCCTGTCTGTTTATGATTTGCACTTTTACTAATAAACCACACATTGATCTAAACCTCAGTTCTTCGGAGTCTGTGTTACAGAAGACTTTGCCAACTACAGATCTAGTGGCACTCCTTCAATTGTCTTCTGAGGTTTCCGCTCAAGCAAATGTGTTGGTGGTTCATCAGCAACAACTCACCCGGCTGACTACTTTAACGGAGGAATTAGTGAAGGCTTTACAAAACCTCCACATTCCAGCTCTGGAACAACCACCACAGGCATCTCAATCCATTCCGATAAATAACCCTTCTTCTCCAAACACCTTCACTATCAACCCACGACTTGCTTTCCTGGAAAAGTTTAATTGAACATCATCTAAGTGCAAGGGATTTTTGATGCAGTTTTCGATGTTTGTGAAGCAACAACCCACGCTATATCCCACTGAGGACAGTCGCATCTCTTTTGTTTGCTCCTTGTTGGCTGGAAGGGCTCTGGACTGGGCTACCGCCATATGGTCTAACGAAGGTGCAAGGCTCACCACTTTCAATAATTTCCTCCAGTGCTTCCGAGAAGTGTTCGAGCACCCAGAGGGAGGAAGGAATGCTGGTGAGCTGTTACACTCACGCTTTCATTTCGCACTCTCGCAGCTCAGACAGTGTGGGTAGAGGACACACTCAAACTACTGTTCCGAAGAGGACTCAGCCTGGAGCTTCAATCTGAGCTGGCATGCCGCGATGAGGGGAGAACCATGGACCAGTTTATTGATCTTGCCATTTGCCTAGATAATCTCATCCATTCACGAAGACCAGTCTACTCCCATACTGTCACCTCACAGACCACATTGAGCACAGGTGAAACAGAATCCATACAGATCAGGCACGCTCATCTGACAATGAAGGAGAGAGAGAATGCCGCATTAAGCAACGTCTGTGTTTGTATTGCGGTCAGGCCGGACATCTATGAGCTACCTGTCCATTACGGCCAACCCAATCATCTAAACCGGTGGTGAGTAACATCATGACTCCACTGTTCTCCTCTTCCTGTATTAAGGTGCCTGTCACTATAACAGGTTTTCAGAAATATTATCACTACTCAAGCCATGATCGATTCTTGTGCCGCAGGCAATTTTATTGAAGGGTTAGCCAAGAGGTTCGAGATACCACTAATCTCCTGTGAATCTCCTTTGGCAGTGGCAGCATTAGATGGACGCCCTCTGGGGACTGGCCACATTCATCAAACCAAAACAGACATCACTCCAAGTTGGCACGATTCACACAGAGGACACGCCTCTACGTCATTCAGTCGCCACTCAACCCTGTAATACTTGGATTGCCGTGGCTTCAACAACACAACCCACAAATCTCACAGCGGAGTGAAGAGGTGTGGGAAGAAGCTCATGTCTATCTCCAAAGAGCAGTTAGGAGACAGAAGGTACGGGCCGATCGTCATCGACGCCCCAATCCTGCCTACACGTCAGGTCAATGGGTTTGGCTCTCAACATGTGATCTACTCCTCCGTCTACCATGCAGGAAACTCAGCCCCAGGTATGTGGGACCTTTCAAAATTCTAAGACCGATCACTCAAGTATCTTATCGCCTCCAACTACCCTCTAACTATTGCATTTCTCCCACCTTTCATGTTTCACTGCTCAAACCCGCTGGTGGCCCGAGGGGGGAAGAGGAGGAGATCGATTATCCTAACCCCCCGCCCATAATCATGGATGGCGAGGAGGCCTATCTGGTCCGAGAACTCCTAGACTCCAGACATCGGGATCACTCTCTTCAGTACTTGGTTGACTGGGAGGGGTATGGTGCGGAAGAGCGGTCCTGGGTCAGTGCTGATGATATTCTTGACCCCACACTCACCACTGAGTTCCACATGACACATCCGGAAAGACCTGCCCCTCGACCCCGTGGAAGACCCCGGCATCGAATACCTCCTCGTGTCAGGAGCCACTCGCAGGGGGCGGGGTTCTGTCACGAACTCAAGGACTTCCTCCACTCACCACCAGAGGTCTCTCTCATCTGAGTTCTGAGAGCTTAAGGAACTACACTTCCCAGCATGCCTACCTGGACTAATAACTCCCACACCTGTTCCCAGTTCCGATGACTATTTAAGCACTACACTAACTCAACTCTTTGTGAAGTCTTGTTTTGCCTAGCTGATATTTCTTAGCGTTTATACTGTTGTTACTGCCTGCCTGTGTTTGACTCCTGCCTGTTTACCCACCATTTGATTCTCTGCTACCTGCCTTTGATTACGTCTGTTTACCTGGATTTCTACTTTGTTCGCTGCCTGCCCTGAACCTCGCCTGTTTATGACCACATCTCTGATCTGTCTACGCTGTTCCATTGCTAGAGATTTACACTGCCTGTCTGTTTATGATTTGCACTTTTACTAATAAACTGCACATGGATCTAAACCTCAGTTCTTTGGAGTCTGTGTTACACCATAAGACTTCAGTGGTTAAATCTGTATCTTCAGGAGTGATATGATAGGTGTGGGTGAGAAACAGAAAAAAATTGTCTTTTTTTTTTTACTATAAAATCTCCTCCTGGCCCAGTAGATGGCGAAATGCACATAGAATGTGAATCGCCAAAAACAAAATAATGTGAATGTAATAGTGTTTATAGTAAAAAAAAAAAAGGACTTAATTATTGATCTGTTTCTCACCCACACTTATATCACTTCTGAAGATATAGATTTAACCACTGGATTCTTATGGATTACTTGTTTTGTTGCTGCCTTTATATTCTTTTGGTCACCATTCACTTGCATTGTATGGACCTACAGAGCTGAAATTCTCTCTTCTTTGTGTTCTGCAGAAGAAAGACATTCACATCTGGGATGGTAAATGATGAGAATTTTCATTTTTGGGTGAGCTATCCCTTTAATAACTTGAAGGGTATTAAACCGGACATTGTTTGTTTGGCCCCGTTTTGACTTATATTTTGAGCAGTATTTTGACTTATGAATTAAAGTAAATAATGAACAATTGTTATTATATTGCTATTTCAGGTATAGTTTTCCTAAAAATGTAAATTCTGTCATCTTTTAAGCACCATGTCATTCAAAACCTGTATGACTTTTTTGTGTGAAACACATAGGGAGTTATCAGGCAGAATGTCCACACTGGTCTTTTTCAAACAGTGAAAGTGAATGGTGACCACAGCTGTTCCTGGTCCCTATCTACTTTCATTGAATGGAAACGAGCAGCTTGGACATTCTGTTAAATATCTCCTTTTGTGTTCCACAGAGAAGTGAAAGTAATGTTTGTTTGAACTATCCCTTACAACAAACAGTTAGTAAACTTCTGACCTTTACATTGCAGTCTGGTTCTTTTTTAGCTTTATGTATGAATTTGTACCAAAAATGGCTCAGAAAAACATTCACCATCACATATTACAATTCAGGCCTCTCACACCAATGATGAGCATGGGTGCCATTTTAGGAGTGTGTATGACATTAAATGCCTCTTTCAGCAGAAAGTCGTTCCGACAGCTGAGTTCTTGAGCAGTACACAGGAAGAAACACGCACGTACTCACAGACCCACACACACATTTTTTTTTTCTTTTTCCACAAGACTGGGAGAAACTCTTCATCACAGGAATTCTTGGGGAATTTCTGCTGTACCTCGCAGGCAAATGAAATTAGTGGGGATTGTGGTGACAGAGTGGCCATTGTGGGAATCATACAATGTGGTTCTTCATCCATTCTGCACTGCTTGGGGTGGAAAGTCCTGTTTTGAAGGCTGGTTCACTGGCCTGCAGGGGTGCTGTTATCCTCCCCCCTGCCCCAGACACGGTAGGACACTGGCCAAAAAGGAATGATTAACTGATTACAAGGGAAGGGTGTTTGTAGTGCCCCTGAATGACATGAGAGGTTGACCTTATGGTCACCTGACGCATATGCTCATTTATTACCTGAACCCATGGCAAACTTGTTGTAACCATTTGATTTTTGGACAAATTAGATTTACTGTCCTAAATTCTGATTTTGTTTTGCTTGCTTCAGCAAACAGAGAATAACAGACTGTTCTTATTAAGTTAGCTTACCTGTGTACATGTAGACAATGACTATTATTATTATTATTATTATTAGAAAGCAGTATTAGTTTTAAATGAGAAGAAATTTATTTATTTATTTATTTATTTTTTAAAAGAAGCCATGATTGCAAGCTTTCTTCAAAATACTGCATTACAATAAAGCAGCCATCAGTGGTGTCAAGATTGGCTATGTAAAAAGCCTGCATCTCAGTAACTTTATGTCAATAAATAATATGCAATAGCCCTTGTTTAAGTTTATGTTACATGTGCCAATAAATTTGATTTGCAAGTACATTAGCCAATTATTATTCACATTCAAACTCAAATTTCTGATCAAGATGAAGTTGTTTTTCAAAGTTGGGGAAGAGATGAGGAGCCCAGCAACTAAGGTTAGGGAAGAACTCTGAAGGGGGATTTGGAGATACAGGGGTGCACATTTTCCATGGCATAAGAACAAACCGTGTGATGCACTTATTATTTGGCTTGAAATCAAAATCAAAAGTGGAAAAACATAATAATCCCGGTATATGAGAAACTTTTTTAAATGTTTCTAGTGGACACTGTCCAAACTACAATGCCATTCTTTGCTTTAGGTAGTGATTTTTAGTTCAGTAGAATATGCATATGGACTTTGTGGAATGCCAGCCTTTTACATTATTGAACACAGAGGACTTTACATTTCAAGCTTGGCAAGTTGCGGGTTGATGAAATCTCATTGTTGGGACATTATTCTAAAAATATGAGATGATCTGTTCGCTATTAAGGAGGTCTTTGTGGATGGCAGTTGGTCATACATTCTTTTGCACAATTACACATTGCCCCCTGTTCTAGGAACAGAGGTGGCATTATAACTGTAGCACACAATTGCAATTGGGGTTTCAAACTGACAAAATAAAAAGAAAAGCTAACTCAAAACACACATGGGTAGCTCTCGTTCTTGTTCTGAAAGTTAAATTAGATTTTATTTGTTATGTTTTAAGAACAGAGTAAATAAAAAAATTAATAAAATAAAAAAAAATCCCTTTGTCAAAATGGCAAGTTGTTTCCAGTACAAATAAACACACTCTTTGTTCATAGTGTAACTTATTTTTGCCTGAGGGTTCTCTTATCCTGTGCCTGGCCTTTATTGAAGTATGGGAAGATCTAGATATAAAGACGTCCTTTTACTAAACCTTGAAAAATAGGTCTAGGATCATTCGGCTATGTAACTTTGATTTTAGTAGTAAATTTGAGAGCAACACTGTTTGCATAGCTACCGCTTTCATTAAAATAATCGATCTGATTCTATTTTCTCTTAATGCGAATGACAGGAAACAGTGAATTCTTTATCTCTTAGCCTTGGACTCATGTTTATTTTTATCTAGTTGTCGGGTACAGTACAAATCAGTTCAAATGCACAATGGACAAAGCGGTGCCCGAAAAAAAGAACTTCCCATGGATCGAGATCATGGACGGTGTGCTGTAATATCGTCCTGCTGTTAGTGGAGAGACCACTAGAGACATCGTGGCAGTTACAGTCGGTGAGTTGTTAACGCTAACTTATCTTGCTAGCTAGCTAATGTTTACAAATGATATAAACTCAATATTCTAGATAACTAGATAACATGATACCTCAGCTTGAGCTTACCTCTTGCTTGTGAAATGGGTAGGGTGAGTGACGTTGGCACCAGGGTGGCTTATTAAGGACGTGTTTTAGGGCAACACTGTGGGGCTATTGGCCCGATGTTGGGAACGCAGATCAATGTTGGTCTCGCAGCTCGAAGTCTGAGGCTACTGGCCAAAGTCACCTTATGCAGGCCGAATAGTTTTATTTTGTTATACCTCGGTGAATGGTAGGAGAGTGAATACACAGACCGTTCTAGAGCTAATAAAGTCCTGTATCACCTTTGTCACAGCTGTAAGAAGCCATCTGAAAGTGAACATTAACACAAAGTAAGGCCTTAATAAAAATATACTGTATGTATAATTTTAATTACACATTAGCTCCGACATAATATCTGTATTAATGCATTATATCTAATAATCATTCAGTGAAGACTTGGAAACAACTGAGAAATTAACTTTTTACCTCTATTTTTTTATGTTTCTATCCATGTTGTCATTATTGTCGTGGTTAAGGAAAAATGAACTGGGTTGCTTTGTGAAAGTGTCACTCACAGATCCAGTTTCCAATGAAAAATGCGAGTCTGCAAGATTTCCATGAGACCATGAGTTCTGAATTTTGCACGGGTCAGATTGGACGTGTGTTTGATCCCCTCAAATGTAGAGTTTGTCTCATACAGAAGGTGGGGATATTTGACCACTGTGATTAGTGGTTAGTCACACTTTGTTGTGCTATGGTCGACATGCACAAGCAAGTCCAAAAACGCTAGGCCTACTATACTCTAGAAATAGAGAAAAAACTAGAAGAAGGAAAATGCAACCCATGAGTGCCCCAAGTGACAAAACAAGCCCAAAGCCGCTAATAATAAGCATACTTGGCAACTATGCCTGTCAGATGCAGAATCACTGTGCATATTGCAAGCACACAATTGGCCACTGCTGTAATCTGTCTCGTGATCGGCCGCAGTAGTCAAATTGAGGTTCAATATGAATAAACTCTTACATAACATCAGCATTAACTATTTCATACAAGGGGATGCTAAATGCTGGAGTGGCAGGTGGGGTGGCAATGCTTTTTCTTAGGGTGGCAGATCCACCCTCTACAGGTGCTACAGCAGATGGTGATGGAGATAATTTAATAAAAGGCTTGAATTTGGGTCTCTTACTCACAAAGAGCTATCTGAAGACTTGGATTATAATGAATGTATAAAATGGATTACCTTGTTTGACAAGAATCATTTTGTGTCCCATTGCAAACAAAATACAAATTAAATGCTTAAAGGAATAGTTCACCCAAAAATGAAAATTTGCTGATAATTTACTCACCCTCAGGCCATCCAAGATGTATCTGAGTTTCTTTCTTCATCAAAACAGAATTTAAGACTTTTAGGATTTCATTTCAGGCATCCTCCTCTAAACAATGCAAGTGAATGTCCTCCATTTTTTGACGGTCCAAAATGCTTATTTAGGGTGCATCAGAATAATCCACACGATTCTAGTCGACAAATAAAGTTCTTCTGAATGCAAACAATTTATTATTTTTAGAAACAAAACAATACTTATATACTTTTTAACTACAAATGTTCACTTCCGTACATCTCTGTGACTGCGCTCATGAGAGGGATGACGTAAGCTTGTTGGTAAGGTCACGCGTCACGTGGAGGATGAGTCAGGAAGCGCGTCACTGCAAATTTTTATTTTTGGATGGGAATGATTAAATGATTGAATTAAATTACTGAATTTGTATTCATTTTCGTATAAGGTAAATGCATCAACTGTGTTAAATGTGATGGAATTTAATGTTTAACTACTTTTAATGATAATAAATGAAATACAATTAACTAATTCCATGATGGATTTAATCGGTATGAGTAAACATTTGTACATTTCTGAAGGTGTAAATAAGTACAATTATTATGTTTTAGATGCTGTCAATACATCAATATTATATGTTTTGGTGTTTATGCAAATGTAAGCAAATGTGTATTTGCTAGAACCACAATTTATGTAAGAACACATACGAATTCTCATGAGATTACTTTAAAGGTAAATCCCCTTAGATACCAATGACTGGTCACAGAAAAATATGTTTAACAACAAACAACCTTTCAGGTCAATTCAGGTCAGAGGTTGCAGGACTGAAAAGGAAAAGGTCAGTCAATTAGTGACCATCACGACTGAATCAAAGCAATGCTCTACATTGATCTAAGCATAGGCGACTACACCAAAGACACTAGTCTCCACTTTCCCACATTTCCTTATTCTTACAACTAATGTCATTTGTTGGACTTGCATTGTTACAAACATCTGTCATAAAAATCTGGAAACAGTGGCTTCTCTCTCGCATGGCACAGACTATGCTCTATTACTTTCTAATCTAATTTTACAGGGCTGTGGCATAGTTGCCAACTATTTACAGGGATTCGCTAATTGCAGTCAACTCATTACAGATTCAACTCATAGAGACCAGGAACACAATAGGCATGGAGGGCTTAGCAAACAGATTATGGCTCTTAAAAGTACATGCGGTAAAGATTTAATTAACTCTCTTGTATTCTGGCAAAGAACTGATGTCGGGTTTTGACTTCATTGGACAAGAATTGTTTTGTATAATTTACTCAAATTAAAACACCCTAATGTCACTCAACATCGATAATGTCAAACCTCATTGGTTCTTGCAACATGATGTCATGTCAAGGTTGGTCTTGAGATGTGATGAAAACTAATGAGGTTTGATGCTATCTATATAGCTGCCATGTTTGAGTTAAGCACTTTATTGGTGATTTTATTTGATTTAAGAGTGAATAACTAATTCAATTTAATTCTAAATCACAAAGTGATCATATGGCTTCAGAAGACTTGGAATATAGTGCGTAAAGAGTCATATAGAGTCACTTTTCACCGTCATTACTGTAAGTGGCAAATAAACCCTGTGAAGTCTTTTTTTAAATTTACCTTTTGTGTTCATGGCAGCCAAATACATGAATACCACACACCCTGATTGCATTTTCGTGTGCTTTACTGCAGTAACTTTGAGTCCTGGATGTCCTTGATTTTATCTTCTCCCCAAAATATTGAAGACGGCAGCTCCCTGGAGGCTGTTGTGGCAGCACTAATTTAACCACTGACCTCCCAAATGATACTTTCTCTATTACTTCAACCAGATTTTCCCAAATTCTCATTTGAGCACATATCTCCTCACCATAATGAGCATCATGTTCTTTTTCTTCCTCTGGAGAACCCTGAGCTGAACAAAGATAATCTCGCTGCATTCCTTCCTTTCCTCCTGGTGGGAGGTAGTGCTCTGATTCCAGTGATGAGCACATCTTGACTTGCGGCACTGGCCCATCTGGGTTCAATATGCCCCTTGTCACTATGTTATCTGTGCCTAAATAAATCCTTTGATTTTGGTAATCACAGACTGGAGTGTAATTTCTTATTTTTATCTTAAAGGCAAAAGATTGTACTCTGGTTAAACTATCTGTTTTTGAAATGGAGCAACTTGATATGAAGAGACGTAATCAATTAACAATTGCTTGATTACCATTTGACAGCAATTAAGATAAACTGAGACCATTAGAGTTTGCATTTTTCATTCTTTGAAAGTTCCAGTGCTGTACAATTTAAGTTATCCTAGAGACAGATCATATTTGGATTCTAAAGAACAGACCAGGTGTCATCTTAAACATCTTACACCTAGTTTTCTTGTGTGTTTTCTAATTTGTGGCAGAGATTGTGTTCTTAAATTTCAGGGGAGAATAAAAGTTATTTAAGGGATAGTTCATCCAAAAATGAAAATTCAGAAAATAAACAATATTTGTCTATGGAATTTAAAACTCATGGTATCTGTGCTCTTAAGGCCTTTACACACCAGAGGTGATGCAATAATGCAAAACGAATAGCAGATGAATGGCCCTTTCACATTAAAAGCTAGGCAAATGATTGCCATTAGCACATTCAAATCTTTAAAACAGGTGGTGCTAATTGACAAGCAATTTGACCCCAGTACGATAGGTGGCGCAAAGCACCTTTCAGCTGGACTACCCTTCACATGTCATGGATGAGAAGAACTACTTAACAAGTTAAAAAGTACACAACCATGGAAGCACATTACAAAAGACAAGCAAGCAAGTTCTCTAGCGAGATGATCAAAAATTAAGTAATCTCTCTACAAGCTGCAGCAGTGATTTACATGAGTAACATGAGTGTGTTTTTGATTTGCTCAATGAGACAGAAAACATTCGAGACTTTCACAAAGATAAGCAGTATGTTGCAGATAAGTTGACTAACAATATTATCATCAGGACCCGAGTTAAGGGGGAATGTGAGGGGATGCCATCCCACTTGTTGGAAAAAAATGGCAAAAAGTATCCCCCTTGTAACCCTGATGATGGCTGTGTATATACAAGCTGTGAACTGTTATCGCAGTACTTTGGTGACAATTTTGCCGTTTGTTACTGTAACGGGGTTCAGTGGAAAGGAAGAGGCGAGAACCGGCTTGACAATATAAATGATAGTTTAATAATAAACTGAACCAAAAGACAAACACACATAGGTGTCAGACAGCTGTCCGTAACTCTCTCTCTCTCTCTGTCGCTCTGCCGTCTCCAGTCAGCTTTATCCCTGCTTTAATCCCCCCCTTCCCTGGGGGGAGGCGTGCCCTTCCGGCCCCGTCTGCCGGCAGGTCATCCCTGCCTTCCTATATATGGGAGAGGCCAGGGGGAGGGAAACAAACAACACTAACAAAAAAATCACGGTAGTTATACACCGTAATGGTGATTATACCAACTAAAACAATACTAATATTTAAAAGAGAGGGAAAGGCCAACGCAGAGCGGCAGCGGGAGAGAAAGAGGAGAGAGAGAGAGAGAAAAATAAATAAATAATTTACTCACCGGTTCTCCGGTACGCCATAGCCTGGTCCTCGGCCACTCCTCCACCCTCTAGCGGATGACAGCCACGCCTCCCCAGGTATATCGGAGGCAGTCCTCCGGCCCCTTGCGGACAGAACGCCCCGCCGCATTTTAGGTGGACAGAAGGGGTCTCCCCCGCACCTGGCAGCGGTTCTCCTGTTCCAGGCGGTCGGCCAGGAGCCCCTCCCCACTCGCGGTCGGCGGTCTCAGACCCCGCCACATTTCAGTGGCTGGTAGGGGTCTCCTCCGTCCCTGGCAGTGGCCCTGACCGCTCCAGGTGGTCGGTTAGAAGCACCTCCTCCCCTCGCGGTCGGTGGCCATTCCTCCATTCTCAGGCAGCCGGGCTCCTCCATCCCCAGGCAGATGGCCCCGGCTGCTCCATTGGGGTGGATGGTAATGGCGAGGACTCTACTATGGCACATCCCTCCTCCTTCCCGGATTTCGGCACCAGTGTAACGGGGTTCAATGGAAAGGAGGAGGTGAGAACCGGCTTAACAATATAAATGATAGTTTAATAATAAACTGAACCAAAAAGACAAACACACACAGGTGTCGGACAGCTGTCCGTAACTTTCTCTCTGTCGCTCTGCCGTCTCCGGTCGACTTTATCCCTCTCGGGCTTCATCAGCCTAATTAGGGGCCGGGTGTGCAGAATCATGACCCAGCCCCACCCTCCGCCCTGCCACAGTTACATAAAATAAACATTATGTGCTTGAAAAGACTTTTTGAGTCTGTTTGACGAATGACAACCGCTACTAATGTAAAACAATGGCACCGCGCATCGGAGGAAGATCGTGTTTGATGTATTGACTGCGTATAAGAGCTGTAAACTTTTTATCGTGGTACTTGATGACGAGTTGGATGTATGTATATACAATTAACTTATTTTGTGGTTTAAAAGACTGCATGAGTAACCGTTTCAGCGAATATAAATTACAGGCGCTTGACCAGTGCAGCCTGTGTCAGTGCAAAAGCCGATTTGAATCTGCAGCTTGTAACATAACTGGCTGTTGCAGAAATGTGTGTGATGCTACTCTGCGGGGCCCAGTTATTAAACATATAATATGTGTGATGGAACGTATGAAAGGGTTAAGAAACTTATCTCGCTGTAACATTTCTTTATTAAAACTGTGGTAAAATATCAAAGCTGGAGTGCACCTTTCTTATGATGTATAGTTTGTCACAATTAAATAAGAATTATATGGTAATAACATGCATTAAAAGCAAACAATACCAATCATGAGGCCACATGCAATCTTTGCGTGACTTTTGATATACAAAGGTTCTTTGATGCAAAGACATACAGAGTGCACTGCAAGTCATGACAACATTAATATTATTAAAATATTTGACAAAAGAAAAACACTAACGATCCGTAAAGTTGTTTATTAAAAAAGTAATACAAAGACAAAGATGCCGCAATATATATTATATTAGAGATATAAGAGAATTCACGTAAGATTAAATGCAAAGGCAAAAAATGCAGTATTATGGAATAAATTCTGAAGACAATCTATGTTATATCATAAGAGTTTTTTTTTAAAGGGGATGCAAGGCAGTGATGCAGCAATATCATTTATATGTTAAGAGAATTTTTTCAGCGTTAAAGGCATTTGATGCAAATGAAATACACATCCTCACTGCTGGTTCAGGAATTCTTACTTGAGTTAATTCAGCATTTAATGTCGGTGGTCAAAACAGCTTTCTGTGCTTTAGCACCACCAGTTGCGCTGGTCTTGGTAACTGCACTGGCACCTGACATGTGATCCAAAGCTTGTTTTTGTCGAGGCATTCAAAGAAAAAATAATTGACACACTCACCGGAAAAACAAAACAAAAAAACCTTGCTTTGTCAGAGCGCGAATGTTCACTCCAGGTGTGAATGGCTTCATATGAATCTATTGTTTCCATGCAATATGTTAATCATGTTGAAAATTTGCATTTGGTGTGCAAAGGCCTTAATGGAATAAGGTTTCAAATGGTGTTTTAAAGTGAGCAGAAGGGAGACTCAACAGCTGTCAGTGCCCCCTAGGTGAATGGGACGCCTATGGTTTAGGGCTGTACAAGATCATGGTAATTCCTCTCCAGCTGTCTTTAGGTCCTAGCAGTAAGAGTTTAATGATTAATCCTTCAAAGTGTGCTATAGATGTCTGGGTAAAAAATCACTCACATTGTCAGACACTTTATATCATTGCTTATTTTTTGTTTTGTTTTGTTTTGTTTTGTTTTGTTTTGTTTTGTTTTGTTTTGTTTTATTTTGTTTTGTTTTAGTAAGATGACTACAATAGCACTTGCCACAGTTGTATGGTACTCAGATTCTCCTAAAATATTTTCATACAGCTGTTACTGATACTGAATAGAATACATTTAAATGTATTATTTATGACTACACATACTGTAAATACACACTGAAAATAAGTTTGAAAAAACATTGGGCAAAGGTTACTAATTATATTCCTAAATGATAAATACTAGTAATGAGTCATCACTCCCACTCAGAGAGAAGGTTTTATTTGCTTCTAAATCACATATGGTGTTTAAACATTTATGATTTTATGAAAGTTGTGCTTACAGTTATGAAAACTTGTATTGCAATATTGTGAATTAAGTTCCTGACAGCCACAACAGAAGGGAGAGAATGTCCCAACAGAAGAATAGCAAGAGAAAAAAAACAATCTAAATATTCATTTTTTGAGTCAGCATCGTAATGTTCACTTTGGTCTTTCTCTCTATATGACCAAGTGTAACATTTAATTTTGGCTTATTCCTCACACAAAACTATCAAAAGGCTTCAGAGGATTTGAAATATAGTGCATGTGTTATATGGATTTTTATGTTCTTTCTAAGGTGCTTTTGCATTCTTTTTAAAGCTTGAAAGCTCAAATCCCTATTCAATGTAATTGCATGGAAAGGACTGACCAGTACCTTCACTTCTTCAACTCTGGAGCGTTTTTGGGCTGCCGCCTGAAATTTTTTACACCCAAATTTTAAAGCTCACCATTTACACATACTGTGGACTAATTGCCATACATTGGTCTCATTTTCCCTGAACAATGCCTAAGGTAAGTTAAGTTTTTAGCTATTTGGGGCTTACAGCAGCAGTGATAAAAGAGACATTTGTATTTCATGTCTTACAAATATTATATTTCATTTTGTGAATCTTTTGAAAATCTTTCAACTGTGGTATTAGGGCAATAAAATAAACTGTACAGTCACATTCCTGAGAATGAGAGCTTTCATTTAATATATGATTTGTCTATTTAAGTGCTATTTAAAAAAAACTTTTATATTCATATTAATATTATTACCATATGACCTCTAGGTGGCGCTGATTTGCGATGCAAATGTTTTCAGGCCTTATTTTGTTATTTAATGTAACATAAATGCAGAAGTGATGATTTCAGATTCTAAGCTTTCAAATGATACCCCATATGACTGACTTATGTATTAGCAGACTTAAACATTTTAAACATAAACTTTTTTCACGACATAGTGCCCCCTTTTGAACCAGCCGGCAGGTCAGCAGAGTTTTTGTTTTTCAAGCATAATTTTTGGTTTGGGTTTCAGTACCTGAAAATAAATGTATTCTTGAAATATGCCTACCTGAAATCTGTTACAGAACATAATTACAGATTCTTACATTAATAAGTCTAGCCAATACCTTTATGATACAGGACCTTAGAAAATGAATAATGCCCATTCACTGCTGCACATTAGTGGAGGATCTTTATCTAGAGGACAAAAGAACACACAGGAACAGGTGACAGAGTCTCACAACAGCCCAAACTCCTACTGACAGCGGCCCCTCTTGCCCTAGCAGATGGCACAAGGCTTGTTGCTAGGGATAAGGCGTAAGGAATCCATTTTTTAATTCCAGATTATTTGCTTCAGCACAGCAAGCAATATCCAGTGCTTTCCCAAGGCCAAAAGGGGAGGAGGACGAATCGAGAGAGCACAGGCCAGGTCAACAGTCACTTAACAGGCAAAAAAGACTTGTCCGTACAGCTGGTTGCACTCGCTGAGATCTCAAAGACACAGAGTGGCTTAAAGTTGCTATAGTTCACTCGAGGTGCATGAAAAGAGGGACAATTTTTTTTTTTTTTAATCAGGTGAAAGATTGTTGGCTCTCCTAAGTAATGAAAACATGCTCTACCTTTCTTTGCTCTCAAGTTTGTTGTTTAGAAAAACAACTGGTCCACTGGACACACACAAACATTGGATAAGTAGGGATTCCAGCCAAGAGGAAAGTGTTGGTGGTCTCCCAAGTTGTTTGATGAAGGAGCTCTACCGCAGCAGCTGATATTTATTTTGATCCCACTGCTCTCTTTATCGAGCTCATTTGTAACAAGAAAAAAATACAGACTTTTTTTTTCGTTTTGAGAAAACAGTAATGTCCACCTAGACAAACCTAACAAAAATTATGTAAGATGTTAAGAGCTAGAAAGTAAATGCCAGATAAAGGAAATGGGCATGTTGTATATTATCAAAACACAACAAAATAAAACAGTTAATTGAAAAAACAGAAGCAAGTCAGCTAAAATACCAACTAAACAATTTGCCATTAAAATAAAAATGGATACCCTAATATTTTGGGGGTCTTTTTAGCATTCATGACTTTAAATCTGGAACTTCATTAATTCATCTATAGATAAAAACCTGGTGCCTCTCTGGTGAGACAGACAAAGAAAGGCTTTTGTGAAAGTTTGAGTAGGTCAGATGTAATGACAGCAGATCTTCATGCAAATGTTCATGGGCTTCAGTGAATCACTGACAATCTAAAACCAAGACTACATTTTCACTCCATTTCAAGAGTTCACAGGTACATATAGTCCTGAAGCGTATTAAGGTAAACATATTTGGCGTGCTGTCCAAAATGGAGGGGCTCAAGCACGAACATTAGGACTAAAGTGAGAAATTGAAAGACAATTTGAAATAATTGGTATATTTATTATGAAATATAAAGGTGGAGATGGGGAGGTGGAGGGATGCCAGAAGAATCATTGCTGTAGCGAGGGAAGCAGACGATTATACATTATATTGGGATATGATTGGCAGCCCTTACAAAAATCGAGAGTTCATGGCAGATTTGCCGCAAATGTTTTTACATGCAAATGAGATTTGCAGCAAACTTCAGCAAATTGTCCATTGTTGCCAAAGGTTTGCTGCAGGTTCACCACTACCGGTGTAGAGCTGCAAACTTCTGGCAAACGTTTGCAGTGAATCACAAGCTCATTTGCATGTGAAAATAATGAATGACAAGTTTGTGGCAAGTTTGCAGCTATGCCAAAACTCTAGATTTTTTTGTAAGGGAGGCCTAGATGAACAAGCTCCTTCCGAACTTACATTTGGAACTATATTATATGTAAAAGCAGTGATACATTTTTGAGAAAGTGAGTTAGTGCCCTTTCAGGCAAGAAATGACTGATAGTACACATTAAATGGTAATACACATTTTATCCTAAAACAAGCCAGTTTATTAAATATTGGCTAAGACTGAATATGAGGAACCGTGGAACTCTTTGGCTAAATTGGTTTTCAAATAATGACTGCTGTGTTCCTGCAGGCCACTAATTTCCTTATAGCACGTTTTGTATTAGTTTGTAGTACTTTGAGTTTCAATAGAGTGACGAATAGGAAGTTTAACAGTTTCTTTTTGGGTGCATCTTTCTGTTTGACTTGAAATCTTCCACTTGGGCATGGCTGCTCACTGAGCAACACGTCAATATGCGGAATCTACATTTGCCAATATTAACTTAATGTAAATGTCCAATCAATCCATTATTCAACCTTTTAAAAGTACTGAAAAAAAGCAGCATCTTCTTACAGTAATTCAGTATGTCAAACATACTGTCAAGTCCTCATTTTGAGCCTTGGGTTATATGGGAGGCTGGGGCTAGTTGTCACATGGGGAAGTTGTCAAAAGGGCTATATCTCAGTAACTATAAGCTTTTGATTCCAAATTCCAAATACTATTTCAATATCATCATATTTTTGCAACAGCTGTTGGGTAATCAAGTGAACACAATTAAACCACACTAGCATACATTCAGCCTAGTGTTAATTATAAAATGAAGATACATTTTAACTAAAAGATTGAACTGTGGTCTCAGGACAAGGTATGTTTCATAAATGTCAGGTTGGGGCAAGTAAAAATGTATACAATGTGTCAATCATCATAATTTCCACTAAAACAATGATTTGGTATTTTTGTGTGTTACCTATTACATGTTTTGCTTTTCATGAATCGTTTTGTGTTGGATAATTTTGTTACTCTGTAAATGTAGCTGTTTAATTGTGAATTCCATTGTGACAACTTTCCCCATATAGTGTGACAACATGCTCTGCTATTTGAGCATGTTTTCACGTTGAACTGTATCTTTTTTCCTGGGCATAGTGGAAATTTCAAATTTTATTTATTTATTTATTTATTTATTGTGAGTAAGAATTTAAAGTATGTGACTATACAGAAATTAACTTTAAAAAATAAACATACTCATAGAAAAAAGCACTGGAGTAAAAGGTGTAAAACCTTGAGTCAGAGCACCCTCCACCTGTTTTCAGTCCCAGATGAATCTGACATCATCAAACCCCACCCAACCTATGCTGTCATGTCAGCAGTCACATAAAAAAGCGCATCACAAGCAAACACTGATCAGACGGGCTATTTGTCTGAGCAGCCAGTGTGGCGTCTCACAGTCTGCGTGAAGACTCTTTCGTCATGTTACATTTCCTCCCTCTTCTCAATCTCCTCGTCTCATTCCCTGCAGCTCAGTTACTGTCTCTCTTGCATCCTGATTATAATGTCATTATCTCATTAAAACTTCCATGGATGTAAGAGAGAGTGAGCTGTTTTAGAGAAAGACAGAGCAGCATTTATTGCTGTGAAGTCAAGCTGCTTTCCTTGTCATGCTAAGATGAAACTTTGTCACTGCTCAGTGATCTATAACCGAATTCCCATATTCCCATATTCCCTACCCAGTAGTGTCAGTCTGGACTTTGTCAGGTTGAGAGGTGCTTAAATCATCTTTATGTGCAGTATCAATGCATCTCTGTGCGCTGTGCTTTATTTCAATACATTTACTTCTAGCTGAAGTGGAGAAAATAATGATAACGGTTGGATTTGTTCCACATAGATTTGCTAAGTATTTCTCTCATTTCATACATTTTTATAGAGTGGACAAATCTTTGCTGGCCACTGGCATAAATTATTCTTCAGAGATGAAGTTCTAGTGCTCTACAAGTGATTCAATGCTTAAATTTTTCTTTGTGTTCATTTAAAATATAGCATTTATTTACTAACGGTCACTCAGTTAATCTCATCATAAAGATAGATTTTTATGCTATAAAAAAGGGTAAAACATAACAGATGTGCACCATTAGAAGGGCGTTAGAGGAACAGACACAATTCAAGTAGGCATTACAGTACCAAAAGACCAATGAAGCAATATCACAGTGCAGTAAAGCAGTAAAATCTTATCATAGTATCATGTAAATGAATTATGTCCTCACTTAAGTTTCTCAACAGTACAAGTAAGGCTTTTCTGAGAAGAGCAGAGCAAAGTTAGATTAAAAACTCTGTCTGGCCTTGGGTCTCTTTAGATTTGTTTTATGATTATTGAGAAATTTTGCATTGTCCAACCCAGGCACGGAGACTTTGCCTGCTCTCGCTTAACTAAGAATTGAATAGAATTTTTTGTACATGTCAGATTAGTTATGCAGAAGTGAGATCTTGCTGACTTGCTGCTTTAATCTCAGAGTGTCAGGAGAGACCTGTCTGTTTGCTGAATATCAATATTCAGACTTTATTTGTTTGAAACGTATTACTCATGTAGCAAGCAATATTGTGTCCAAGAAATAAACAGAAATGTGTTCTTATATTGTATATGATTTTCAAAATCTGATGGCATAATGTTTCATCAAGTTGTTAATGTACTGTATATGGTTTAGGGCTGTCAATTAATTATACAATTAATTATAAACGTGATATGTAAATTATCCAATAAGGGATTTTTCAAGATTCAAGCTTGCTAGTACTGGCAACGTGCCTCGCCAAACCCGGCACTCATGGCGTGAGACACTGAAGAACAGACGTAACCCAACGGCCAAAGACATCTATCCGACACATGTGTATAAAACGTCCTGGTTACTTTCATAACCTCCGTTCCCTGATGGAGGGAACGAGAGGTTGTGTCGATGTAGTGACATTAGGGGTCACACTTGGGAGCCCATAACACCGCTGATCTTTGAGAAAAGGCCAGTGGGAATTGGCAAGTGGAATTTGCATGCCACTCCCCCAGACATACGGGTATTAAAGGAGCTGGCTCGCAACCAATCATTCAGGATTTGTGCTGAGGAGCCAAGACAAGTTCCCGGCCATTTCAGCGGGTATTTCAGTTTTGTGGCAGGAGGGACACAACATCTCGTTCCCTCCATCAGGGAACGGAGGTTACGAAAGTAACCAGGACGTTCCCTATTTGTCACTCACTCAACATGTCAATGTAGTGACACTAGGGGTCCCTATATAAATCACCACTATAAGCTGAACTGTGTTACGTGGACTGACGGTGCGAGACGGGCAGACCACTGTGTGCCTCGTAGTCAGCGCACCTGGCCATCACAAAACCTCCCCCAATGCTCCTACGAGCATCGTACGGTCCCCTGCACCTCGGGGACAAGTCGACTGCCCCCCCCCCCAAAAAAACAAAACAAAAAAAAACTCCAGGCACGTGTCGCTGACAGAGAATGCCTGCAGGTCCCCTACCCTCTTGATGGAGGTGAGCGCAGTCAGGAGGGCAGCCTTCAAAGAGAGTGCCTTTAGCTCAACTGACTCCAGGGGATCAAACGGGGCTCCCCACAGGTCCCATAGGACCATGGAGAGATCCCATGAGGGAATGAGGTGCAGTCTGGGAGGGTTCAGCCTCCTCAAGCCTCTAAGGAACCTGATGATCAGGTCATGCTTCCAAAGAGACTTACCATCAACTGCATCATGGTGCGCCGCTATAGCGGCCACGTACACCTTCAAGGTGGAGGGGGACAGCCGCCCCTCCAGCCTCTCCTGCAGGAAGGAAAGCACTGACCTGACTGCGCATCTCTGGGGGTCTTCACGTAGGGAAGAACACCACTTAGCGAACAGACAGCACTTCAAGGCATACAGGCGCCTCATAGAGGGAGCCCTAGCCTGAGTGATCGTGTCTACCACTGCGGTAGATGGGTTCCACAATGGGTGGAACGCCCTTGGCAACGAGCAGATGGGGTGCGAGATCTTGATCCGCGCCGGGGCAGGATGTGCTGAATAGCCTCCGTCTGCTTCTTAACTGCCGAGAACTGCTGGGCAAAGTTCTCGACGGTGTCGCCGAATTGGCCAGCCTGGGAGATGGGGGCGTCAAGGAACTGTGCCTTGTCTGCCTCCTTCATCTTGACCAGGTTGAGCCAAAGGTGGCATTCCTGGACCACTAGGGTGGACATCGCCTGCCCGAGAGTCCGCGCCGTGACCTTTGTCACCCGGAGAGCAAGATCGGTCGCTGAACGCAGCTCCTGCATCACTCCTGGGTCAGAACTACCCTCGTGCAGTTCTTTAAGCACCTTGGCTTGGTGCACTTGCAGGACAGCCATGGCATGCAGGGCAGCCAGCTCCGCGTCGGCCTGCGACTGGGCGACCACACCCGAAGGTGGGAGACTGGACCTCAGCGTCAGACTGGAAGAGCCCACTCTCCGATGCTGCGATGGACAACTTATCCTCTTCACGAGCCCCGAACGAGACCACAAACTCGCCCTGAGACAAGACGGCGGTCCCATCCCAGAACTCGACCAGGGCTAACAAGTGTGCTGGGGAATGGGAGGTCTGCGGGGGCATACCTGGCGGAGCGACTCCCATTGGGGTCCCCAAATCGCCCCCAGTGCTAACCGACACGGCCTCATTCCCGTAGGTAGAATGACCGAGGCGGGTAGCCGCTGGGGTGGCTTTCCCTCTGATGAAAGAAAGCCACGACCGCAGCGTTGCCATGGTCATGTTCTCGCAGTGAGGACATGACCCGTCCACGAATGCTGTCTCTGCATGGGCAGTGCCCAAACACGTAAGGCAGCGAACGTGGCCATCAGAAGTGGAGAGGTAACGACCACAACCAGGAAGAACACACAAACGGAAAGCCATCTTTAAAATGACGCTCTCCGTGAGTGCCACTCTTTTAGAGGAAAATATACTCTTTCAGAGGAAGAATATACTCTTTTAGTCTGCCAAAGAGCCCAGGGGCGTTCTCTGCACTCCACCGGTGCAGAGGGGGAGAAGCCGCTGTAATGCATCGTAAATCCAGCAGTTTGTAGAGGTGAATGGATCGGCGGAGGAATTCAGCTCAGTGATACGCAAACGCTCGACTTCGAAAAGAAAATCTGAATGAGTTGTTGCAAGCCAGCTCCTTTTATACCCGTTTGTCCGGGGGAGTGGCATGCAAATTCCACTCGCCAATTCCCATTGGCCTTTTCTCAAAGATCAGAGGTGTTTGGGGCTCCCAAGAGTGACCCCTAGTGTCACTACATCGACACAGCATCGAGTGAGTGACACATAGGGAACAAGATTATTTTTAAATTACTGATGGAATCCAAGAACGCATCTTGTGTAAACAATCCTACTTCTGACAGATTGACAAATCTGTTTGCAAAATATATTGCTGTGGACTGTAGCCCAGTGATAGGTTTATTTTCAATTATATGGAATTTACTTGTCTGACACAATTATTTAAGACCCAATTTTAAGAGTGCAAGCATTACGTGCAATGCAATTCCTTAAGTCATAAGTGCAAAGTCAATAGGCATGGCCATGAAGTTTTGGTATTTTCGTGCAAGCATACGCTAAGTCTAGGCGCAAGTGTGTTTGGCAAAATCATGTGCACAACGCACAAAAAGGCTGGACCAAGTGCAATATCATTCTGAGGTTCTTGCACCTGCATTCTAAGTCCATTCCCTAAAGCACCAAAGATCTGTGTATCTGTTCATTTTTTGAAACACAAACAAATTAAACCAAATATATTTCTAAATTCAAATTACCCTTCAAATGATGAAGTGGTCAAAAAAGTCATACCATATATAAACATTTTACTCTGCCCAACTTCTTCCACCGGCCCCTTTTGCAGTGACTTAAAAATCACTCTACGACAACGGGAGGGAAAATACCAGTATAAATTAGATCATAAATACAATTGTAAATAGAAACATAATGATAATAATTGAAAAATAAGCCATGACCTTTAGATAGTTTCACACAATCTCATAATATTATTATTATATATTTTTTTTTTTCTTTCTCAAAACAGCTACGACAGTGATTGTCAGGGACTTAATTTAATGTTCCACTATATTTTAAGAGTTTGGACATGAGCTTTATTAGCACCTGCTGGTGGAATCTCCAAACTGCAAATCAGGAACTGAATTTGGACTTTTTGCTGAGTTAAGAGGTTGTATTGAAACGTCTTAGCGCAATGGTCAAATTCTTAGGAAAACAGCAAATTACACTTCATTAAAATACAATACACCCACAGTGTGCACGCCTGCACCCACAGTTAGCGCAAACACTCCCACCCACGCGCACTTGTGCTTTGCGCTGGCACAAAAATTGCACTTAGAATTAGCACTCTCACGAAAATTGGATAAGACGTTGCACACTGTTGTAGCGCATAGCGCTGCACATTGCACACTCATGAAAATAGAGCCCATAATCTCTTAAACTGTCTTAAATTTGGGGGCTTTTCCCCAAATACAGTATATGCAATTGTTTTCAATTATTTTAATTAGCATATCATGTAATTGATTCAATTAACTTTTTTAATCAATTGACAGCCCTAATTGTTTTCTTATATTGCTTCTGTTAAGAGCAGTATATTGTAATTTAGTAACATATTCATGAGTTCAATGTATCTATATTCTTTACATTAAATTTCAGCATAACTGAAGCACTCCATTTTTTTCAAGCAGTCTTTTTTTTAACATGAAGACCAATCTGCGGGTCTTTAAGAGGACCCTGCCTTTTTCCTATTATAATGTCTCATGGTAAACACTCCAATGAAATGTGTCCCTTCTCATCTGTCTCTGCAGCTCATAAGGATTAAATGGCAAAAATCTGGATGAAAACAGCAGGATTACCAGCTCACATGTGTGGGCTTTTTTAACACTTAACTTTTAACCATTTTAGAGCATGTCACTTGTCAGTTAGTCTGCCAGAGGGATTACAAACCACTTTGTAGACCTCAGTTTATGATCACGTCTCATTAAACTGTGACCTTCTACAATGCCTTCTACCTTTGACATTAATGTACTAATAGAGGGCTCTGCAATGATATTTGAGAGTAGTAATACATGATGACCAATGGAAGACGGGGGGAGTGTTAGGGAAAGGTGTTGAAAAATAGTTATTTTTGAAATACCATTTGTTGACGTTAGTGGTGTAGAAATTACACACCTTTAAATGACAGCAAACCTGTCAGACCAATCTTACAGTGAATTCAAAAACAGTAGGTTGACTTTACTTTAGCTAGACTCGGTCTGTTCTTACCTAAATTCGCAACACTGCCCTTAGTGGCCAAAGCGGGAAGTGTTTGCGCTCAAAGCTCAAGTTTAGATGTGAAATGACCACAAAGGGGCGCTAAAAATGAATTGCAAAGGGAGATGTTTTTAGTTGTAAGTGATGTAATACAGTGAAGAGTAATGCATATTTTATTAACTCTACCCCAAACCCAAACCCCAACCCAATACCCAACCGTCAGTGGAGTAAAAATCTAATTTTCAAAGGAAAATGCAACCTCTAAATCGCACTTGTTACTGATTATGCGACCACAATTACTGCTTAGTTTCAATGCGGGACAAGAACCCTGGTCTCCCACACTTCTGGTTGCACCACTAACAGGTAAATACACCTGAATTGATGCAAAAATGTCTGATGGGTGAAGGTGCATGTCAGTAACATGGGTAAATGGGGCCAATGTCAGGGTACTGAAACATTCGGAAGTAACATTCAAACTTTCCGTGTGATCATGTTGAACCTGCTGAAGCTACACTTGACATGTTCATTCCTTCGTGAGCTCATAGCATATATGACTCACGCTCAGTCAGATCATCTGAATAACCTCAGTCCACACTGAGAACATGTTAACCTATTTCCTCCTTAGGGAGGAATCTCTGGCATTAAAAAAATACATCTTCCGAGGAAATGCGCCCATCAGGGACCTCTAAAGCATCGCAGAGGGGAGGATGTCACACCGCGTATTTGCTACAACACTCAGAGGATGTGGCTTACACACATTTTTAATTATCCTCGTCACCACGAGGCCGGGCCTCAAATGTGTTTGTGTCTTTGACTTAAATGGATCAAATGAAACCAATTTCCACAAACAAAAACCCAAAAGTTTTCCTCAAGTAAATCAAGTGTGCAGGGCGCCCCATGGTTCTCCTCCCTGTCACTTCCCTCAGAGCCCTTTGGCAAGGGCTCGCAGTAACTTCTGGCCACGTTCTGGAGGAGATCCACCCTGGGTAATTGCGGCCTCCTAATTGCCCAGGCACCGCTGGGCTTTGTGATGGGAGACAGCGGCCCGTGCATGCCGGCAGCCCCCCCTCTAAATGAATGCCATGTGCTGGGAGTGAACGCCCGAGTGAGTGACTGCGCCGGAACGTTCTTTGAGGTGGCGCCGTGACGCCTCCGGCTCCATCTCTCCGACCTAATGCTGCCAAGAGCAGCATATTTCAACTCTTACGTCTCTCAAGACACACACCTCTCTCTCTCTTTCTTTCTTTTGGTTTCTTTCAAGATCTCTTGTCCTGTTTTCTTTCTGTCTCTTACTGGTTTTGTCTTTGGCCCTCTGTCTTTCTCTCTCACTCTTTCTTTTTCTCTTTATCCTCTTCTACTATATTTCTTGTGCTGTATATTATCAGTTGGTCCCAAAAAGTATTAGGATACTTAAAGGAATAGTTCACCCAAAAATAAAAATTCTGCAGAACACAAAAAAATATTATAAGCTCTGTAGGCCTATATAATGCAAGTGAATGGTGACCGAAACTTTGAAGCTCCAAAAAGCACATAAATGCTGCATAAAAGTAATCCATTATACTCCAGTGGTTTAATCAATGTCTTCTGAAGCAATCCAATTGGTTTTGGGTGGGAACAGACCAAAATGTAACTCATTTTCCACTGTGCATCTTGCCATAGCATTTTCTAGGCATGATTATGATTTCAAGCTCGATAACACTTCCTAGCACTTGACACATGTGCAGAGTGCTAGATGGCACTAGTAAGTGTAATTGAGCTTAAAAGTAAATTATGAGATCATTTTAATTTTTGGTTGAACTATTCCTTGAAGTCACGCTTAAAAATTAATGAATGTCTTTGCATTATAACAAAAAATCACACCAATTGGCATTTTTAAAGACAGCACAAGCAAACTTTTCAAGCAAAATATTTTCACATTTGTTAGACTTCAAATTATTAAGGAATAAGATAGCATTGGTGTATTGTTCAAAGTTATTTGTTCAAAAGTATTTTTTACACTTTCTGTTTATCAAACATGTCCATAGTTATTGTGATGAACTACATTTTTGGTTACTTTGCTACGACACTTGTGTTAACTTGAGGGGAACTAAATATATACATCCACTATAAATCACCTTACATTTGGTTAAAATTAATAACAAAAATGGCTCAGAAATGGGAAGTTAGTTCTGAGACTATAAATGAAGCTTTAGCATCATTTATTTGCAGATGCCACTTGCATTAATATTTAGTAATGGTATTACATTAATACATTTTAAACGTGGTTTAAGTGTTCAATGGTGCCCACATGCTTTTTAGGCCACTGGTCTGTTTCTCAGCCTCTACAGTATGTTTAAATAATGTTCATGGGATGTTACTCACTGGCAGCAAAGTCTCTCTCTCTCTCTCTCTCTCTCTCTCTCTCTCTCTCTCTCTCTCTCTCTCTCTCTCTCTCTGGAAAAGGGGAATGCCGACCTCTGGAATGCCAGCATGTGGCAGCCTTTCTGCATAGGCCTTCAAATAGGCGACCCTGCTGGTTTTCCTCTTTACTGGTCCTGGATTCTTCCAGGATTCTCTGATGTCACCCGGAGCGCGCCCTGACATCTGGGAGGCTAGTTAACGCACTAGTGCTTACAGAGCCTGCATGTGTTTTTAGTGGGAAACCCTCATGCTGCTACTGCCCAGCTCACACATACACACAGCACAAGGCCCCTTTAAAGGGCTGATCTTGATCTCGGTTTTCATCAAGCAATTTTGCCATGCTTTGAGAGCAAACATGTAGTAGGCCTATGCACTAAAATAGTATGCATATTCCTCTACTTTATCTACATTTTGACAGCAGACATGTAGCAGCTTAGCATGTATTCTCTGCGTTCTTCATCGTGGTATTGTGTTTTTTATATGATTATTTTTTTTTCCTTAAGGTAGATTTTAAGGTAATGTGTGAAATATTTTTAGATGTTAAAACCATGTCTCCTATCCCAGATTTTGCTCTGTTTATTTGAGCAGTCCGCCATGTAATCTTCTCACTCAGTGAAGGTGTGTGTTTAAGGCAGTACTACATGCTCATTTGTTGTATAAATGGTAGATTTTTACAGAGAGACTTGCCAACATTTTTTTACTCCTTCCCAAAAGTCTTTACGAGATAGGTGCATTTTTTCCCAGGCTAGAACAACAGCCTGTTCCCTGTGGATCTGAGTGACTGACTGTAAGTCACACATAAACACACACATCAGAGGTCCCCCCCCCCCCCCCCATCCCACCCTACGGAGAAGCAGGAAATGTCTAAAAATAGGCTTGATTAAGGTATGTTATGGCAAGGACACATGAGAAGGATGTACTCATGTAAGAGACAGTTTTGTTCCTCAGCATTCCAGCCACTGTTTCTCATGTGAAAGTTTGGGAAAGAGCCCAACAGCTGAGAAGTGGCCCGTTTATTTTCCTTTAAGATTCAACATTCTCTGTCACAGTTCAGAGAAAAGAGTAGTTAGAGAGAGTGTATGTGTGTCTGTGTAAAATGTGTGTGTGTATGTGTGTGTGTGTGTGTGTGTGTGTGTGTGTGTGTGCATGTGTGTGCGCTACCTTTATACATGGGAGCTGCTTTTAGAACTTTTTTTTTGTTGTTGTTTTGTGCAAGAAAACATGTACAACACATCTGATATTCTATTCTATTCTATTCTATTCTATTCTATTCTATTCTGTAAACAGTTTAAAATAAGGTTTAATATGTTATCATTAGTTTACTCATTAAGATGAACTAAAATGAACAAACAATAAACATTAGTATAGTTTATCAATTATCATTAAAATAAACAAGATTAATAAATTAAAACTATTAAAACTATTGTTTGATGTTATGAAACCTAATGCATTAACTAATGTTAATGTAGAAACTTATTTTAAATTATTATATTCTATTCTATACCCAAAAAAGAGTGTTTTATTGACTTCTTATGACCTGACCTGAGCTTATTTTATTATTATTATTATTTATTTATTTATTGTCAGAGAGTGAAAATGTGCATGACCATTCATGTGTGTGTGTGTGTGTGTGTGTGTGTGTGTGTGTGTGTGTGTGTGTGTGTGTGTGTGTGTGCCTGTGCACGCATGCAAAGGCTCCCGTCTGCGCTGCACCTCAGCAGCACTTAATGAACGGAAACCTTATAAAATTATCTTTGTTACAGGCACTCAAATAAAAGCACTGCCTCCCAAATTTCCACAATTTCATCCTGCCAAAGGCAATGCAGTCCCCTTGCAACCTCTCCTTTTCATCATCCTTAAATCAAGCCTTTCAAATCTGATTAGAGATATCCCTACGATGAATGTATACAAATTAAACGTTTGCTGAAATCTTGCGAGGCCCTTCTCACTCAGAATTTTCATACACACTTTATCTCTCTCGACACCCAAGAGAAGTCAAGAAAATGTTGAGCACACATTTCTAGGCAGGAACATTTGCAGCAATTACAAACACATGGCACCACAGGGAGGAATAAATTGTAATTTGAGTGTATTGGCTGAATGCACAAAAAAGCATTTTACAGAAAGAGATGGCATACCTGCAAATATCAACCTCTGCTAGATATGGCGGATTGCTCTGAATTGTTTCTTTGCACATGTTTGAAAGTGTCACATGCATATGCCTGCTCACTGGCTGACTTGTTGGTTTATTTTGACCACTTTTACAATGTTTATTATGCTTCCATCATGCCAGCACTAATGTTGACAAAATCAAACTGACTTCAACCGAACGGTTCCACAAGATGAGGTAAAGGTCTTTCACACTCGCACTGCATTCAAAACCTGAATGCAAGCCAGAGTGAGGGACGCCACATCTGGATCTCTCTCCTTGTGAAATTAGTTCAAAGACTCACGGCTCCTTGATTATTTAAACATTGTTCGAGCCAATTGAGGCGCCTTCTTTTCAGAGGGGATTGAACTGTATAAAAATACACCACAGTCACTTCAACACCCCTGTAAGATCAGGGAAAAGAGTGGGGGAAGTGGAAAAAAAAGAGAGAGGCTCCATACGGAGGACTTCTGTGGGCAGTGTGTGTTTGCTTTGAATCCTCTCAAGACATCACGTCGCTTCGGGGAGCCTTTTGACGTGCTCTTTACTCTTCGCGTGAGGCTTTGATGTGGTCTGGATGAGGGTTATGTAAATCAAACCCATAAAATACAGAATAGCTCACCAGATTTGAGCATCTACAATGCTGTGGTGGCATATGGAACATTATAACATATTGTAATCAACTGTAAACCTGCCCACACTCGCCCCAGATGAACACTGAGGCTGTGAGTGGAGAATGAAGATGAATGAAAAATTTGAATGAAAAATTAAAAAAAGAATGAAAATTTGTGACATCACCCTTGTTTGTGTTAATGAGATGTGACACCAGTGGCGTCTCCGTTTGACCTCCGATCACAGATGAAGGGAGGAAAAATTCAGCTGAATCGGTCAAGGCTATTTTTAGGGCCAAGGTTCGAAAAGCCTGTTGCGACTCTGATGTGGGAAAAGGCTGTCCTCTACACTCTCCTGTTGCCTGATGCATTCCAGCTCAACAAGTTAAAGAGTGGGAGAGAATGTGTGAGCTGAGTGTGTGACCACTGTTTAAAACAGTGGTTCTCAACTGGTTTTGCTTCGGGGTCCAGAGTTTACATTGGCGAACCAACATCAAGTGGCGAACCAATATTTTACCAAAATAGTTTATTGTACAAAAATAAAGAGAATTTTCCTTTAAGTAAAAAAAAACAACAACCCAGAAATGTATTAAAGGAATAGCTCACCCAAATATTTTAATTCTGTAATTATTTACTCACCCTCATGTCCTTCCAAACCCATATGACTTTCTTCTGCGGAATAGGGTATACAGCAGAAGACCATGTTGGGTTCCACTTCTGCCAGCCAAGAACAGAAAGCTGAGGCTGCAGTGTACCTCAGCAGAAATCGAGATTCATCAGACTAGACTATGTTTTTCCAGTCTTTAACTGTCCAGTTTTGGTGAGCCTGTGCCCACTGCAGACTCAGCTTTCTGTTCTTGGCTGACAGAAGTGGAACCCGACGTGATCTTCTGCTGTTGTAGCCCATCCGCCTCAAGGTTCAATGTGTTGTGCATTCTGAGATGCTATTCTGCTTACTACAATTGTACAGAGTGGTTATCTGAGTTACCGTAGCCTTTCTGTCAGCTCGAACCAGTCTGGCCATTCTCCATTGTCTTTTCTGACCAACAAGGCGCTTCTGTCCGCAAAACTGCCACTCACTTGATGTGTTTTGTTTTTGGAACCATTCTGAGTAAACTCTATAGACTGTTGTGTGTGAAAATCCTAGGAGATCAGCAGTTACAGAAATACTCAAACCAGCCCATTTGGCACAAACAATCATGCCACGGTCAAAATCACTGAGATCACATTTTTTTTCACCATTCTGATGGTTGATGTGAATATTAACTGAAGCTCCTGACCCTTATCTGCCTGATTTTATGCATTGCTCTGCTACCACACGATTTGCTGACTAGATAATCTCATGAATAAGTAGGTGTACAAGTGTACCTAATAAAGTGGTCAGTGAATGTATTTTAAACAATATCACAATTGCTGATTTCCATACAATAGCAGTTCATAGTGGCTCACAGCTTAAAAAGCACCCAAGAGTATCATAAAAGTAGAGCAAGATCTACGTCATTATTCACTCTTAAATCAAATCAAATCATTGATCAACTCCTGTACAGAACACAAATCAAATATGGCGACAGGTCAGTTGCATCTCGAGATTAAACGCCATGATGTCACGACGCAAGCCAATGAGGTTTGATGTTATCAAAATGTCACCATATTTTATTTGTGCTCTGATTACAGGTTGAGAGTTGATCAATGATTTGATTTGAGAGTGAATAACAACATAGATTTCGGTCTGTTCATCGACACCATATGCCTTCGGAAGACTTTAAATATTATTCACAAGTTGCATGGACTACTTTATTACACTTTTGGGTGCTTCTTTAAGCTTTAAAGGGAGTCATTTATTATATGGAAACTGTTGTGTGGAAATTGTCAATGTCGACATTCTTTATTTAAGTTATTTTCATGTGTGTTCCGCAGAAGACATATGGGTATGGAACAACATAAAAGTGAGTAAATAAATACAGATTTTTTATTTTTTGATGAAATATTTCTTTACTATCACCATGCACTCTTTAGGCCCAACAATATGCAAAATTATTTACATGACACTGCTTGAATAGGAAAACTGAAAGTTCTTGGAAATTTTGCATCTACAACAAAAGAAATGGAAAGCATTTTCTTCTCATTTTTAAAAGTTGCTAAGCCTATTTATTTTGCAAATTTCAGTTTTGTAATTGCATTTAACATTGTTTTTTACTATTTTTATTTTTTTCTACTGTCCACGACTCTATCAGTACAGACATGTGACCATTTTTCAGCTCACGGCCCACCAATTGAAAACCACTGGTCTGAAACTGCATTACTGTGAATACTGTATGTCTGTGTAGTATGTTACTATAAGGGATTTACAAACGCCAAACCATCACTATTCAAACAGATCAGTGTCACTATCTCTCTCTCACACAGAGGGTGCAGGAAGATTTCCTCCATGGCCCCTCTCTCTCTCTCTCTCTCTCTCTCTCTCTCTCTCTCTCTCTCTCTCTCTCTCTCTCTCTCTCTCTCTCTATCCCTGCCTCTCTTGTATCAGAGGAATGGCATTCCTGAGCCATTTCACTGCAGAACAGGAAGTGGATCCAGGGCCAAAAATGATTAGGGGCTGGGGAAAACATAACATCCCCAGTGCTTGAGTGCTTTGGTGGGAGTTTTGTGGCCTGACACTGTGTCAAACATATGTGAGATAGCAGTCCCTAAACTTAAGAGACCAGATCCCGGGTCCTGGCTGCAGTACCTGACTCCCACCCTGAGAAAGCAGCCATACTCACAGGCCTTGGGGGATTTTACACAAACAGGGAACCATAGGAATCAAAACTATGCTGTTGATTTAGTAATAACAATACACTGGATGATGTGTCTCTGTATTTTACAAAACAAATTTGGTACTGGCGAGACTTTAGGCAATACATAATTCTTTGGGGAAAATAAATTGAAATATTCCTCCTCAAAAGGAGAGGAAAGCGTTATTTCCATCCAAATTTGTTTTAAACTGTGGAGATTAATTCAGTCTATTGTGTTAACAAAACCTCAAAATAATCTATCTGCACTACTGATATATCATTCTCTTCTCCAAGCCAAAATGGTATCAGTCAACACAAACGGATAGCATATATGTGATGGAGTACCAGGAGCTGAACTGATTTGACATTCGACTTGTGTTTCCTGTGCAGTTTGGGATTATGCCCCATCCAGATCCACTTGGCAGGATATGTGCCTCAGTTATTAATATTCCACCAGAGCCTAGAGAAAATAAACTCCCTGACAGAGCATGTTGCCATAGCATCTGTGGCCGCCACAGAAGTCAAACTTTATTTGGCAGGTTAAAAATGGCTCCGCATGGATCATTGTTCTCAATGGCTTCATTTTACAAAGAGGCCCCTTTTCAGTAAACGTCAAATTTCCGTTTATTTGCTCTCTACATTAATCATGTCTTTTATGAACAGAGGATATCTTTTTTGTCTTATTTTTTGAGGAGAGGAAGAAAGGCCAGCAAAACAGGAAGTATCTCGCAGGGCATGAGACAAAGAATCAAGCATTTTTAGCAAATAAAATCAAAAGTGCTGCGACAGTGTCCCACTGGTTGAAGCCTATTTAGCACATTTAAAGAATACCCATATTCTTCCTGCCTATATAATTGACTCTTTTGATAGATTAGCCATATTTTTATAGACATCAATAATTTGACAATTTGACCTCAGAAAATGAAATTGTAAAAATAATTTACCATTTGTTTAATCCAAAGATCATATTTGGCATAATCGATAAGAAAAATTGATTTTCGGACATGTGAAGTGTTCTACTTTCAGTCACATTACATAGGCTACATGAAATAAATAGAATATGACTATCATATTCAAAAATTCTCCTATTACAGTTTTCATGGCACTTTGATGGCATGTGTGTTACTTTCTTTGTCTTAAGTCATTAATTAAGATTTGCTCCTTTGCATGGAGACAGAAATTTTAATGAAATAGTTGTTGAATAGTTGAAATAGTGTGATTTTTTAACAATAGCGTGATTTTTTAACAATAGCAATGTTTAAACAAATGTATATATGTATCTATGTGCTGGTGTGGCATAGTGACTCAAAGCTCATGGCTGTTAACTGGAAGGTTGCAGGTTTTAGCCCCATAACAAGCCACAAGCCATCACCATGCTCCCTTGAGCAAGACACCTAACCTCAGGTTGACTAAAAGTGTAATGAGTCCCTTTAGATAAAAGTGTCTGCAAAATTACTTGATGATTTTTATACTGTTGTAAAACTAGTGCTTTAATTTTTAGCAGTCCACAGAGTCAAAAAAACAAAAAAACATAAACAAAACAATTAACTATATTACCTTCTGCTTATGCTCTAAATCTGTTGACAAGGTTCTCTCTCTCTTTCTCTACCTCTACTGGTCATTGTATAGCTGTATAAACTGCAGAATAAAGTTAAAATGTCATTATTTATTTAATGCCTTATTTGCTCAGTGAATATAAAATTCAGAGGTTAACTAAGCCAAACAGCAAACTGGTGAGAGGAGCTTCAATAAAGAAAGACAGGGGTTTCGAAGTACAGTATCTTAGGCAGGCCAAATGTATTGTTCTTTCTGTGAGACAGCCTGAAGAAGTCAGGAGCCAAGGAATACACTTTATAGACACAAATACTCGTAAATTGGGAATGTCACCTTAAAGTCAGGGCATTTTTATTATTGTTAGTGGAGCTGCTGAGAGCCCTTGACAGTTTATTCTCTGAGACTCCAGCCGTTCCCAAGTCCAGGAATCCTTGGCGTTCCTGCTGCCTCTCTGTGAGGGGATGACAGGGTGCCAGGGGGCACTCACTAGACCTTGTGGTGATTGATGGCAAATGTTTAACCTATCTGCGCACAGGACGGGATTATGTTGAGTTTCATTAGAAAGATTGAATTCACATCTGTCATGAAGTACTTTTGTTTTATAAAAGGGAATACTTAAGTAAAAGCACCGTATACACAGTTTAATGAATGCTGCTAAATGTGGTGACCTGAAGATAAAAAAGGAAAACTGCTTTTTGTGTTTTTGGTTTGATGTTGTTAAAATGTGTGGTGGCACATTTGTATGATTTTCCCACTTGACTGTGTGACTGAGTTTGTTGTGGTTTACTAATTTAATCTGCAGGAGTTTGAGACCAATATACACTATAAACAATGACGCTTACATTGGCATATGTTTTCTATATCATATAATGGCATTAGTAGTCTTTCTAGGTAGTTCAAGCAAGACAAAAACACCAACATTTGCGAAGTAACACAGGAGCTAACAGGTAAAACCATTAAATATACTGATGCTTAACCTTTAAATAAATCAATAAATAAACT
This sequence comes from Myxocyprinus asiaticus, assembly GCF_019703515.2. Lineage (NCBI taxonomy): Eukaryota > Metazoa > Chordata > Actinopteri > Cypriniformes > Catostomidae > Myxocyprinus > Myxocyprinus asiaticus. The sequence continues at coordinate 25,643,276 of NC_059353.1, read as the reverse complement.
ATATTTCACCTTTATCAATTCAACACTTAATAAAAAGCACTCCACAGAATCGAACAAAGTCGAGTGAAGCATTAACAATTTATGGGTTAAAAATAAATAAAATTAATGTTTTTGCACAGGTTTATTGTCCATTCAGTGATAAACAAAATAATAATAAAATAAAAAAAAAGTATATCACAGATTTCCTTGTGCTGACAAGTGGTATAGGGGCAATAGACAAAGGAAACATTCATATATTCCAATTAGATTTGACACTTCACTGGCTCCACTGTGTATGAGGGCTGGAATGTCCATTTGCTGTCTGTTTTCCATTTTTGTTTGTGTCTGCAAATTAATTGAAAATGAGTGTATTGCATTTTTATTTTACCTTTTTAATTACTGAGAGTGTTTGAGATGTGCACACACACACACACACACGCATGCACGCATGCACACACACGCATGCACGCATGCACACACACAGCCTTTAATACCTTGTAGTGAATGTGTCAAAAAAAAAATGTAGTATATACTGTATATAAACTGATAAACTGAAGTTCATCCATGTAACTGTACAGTATGTGGTGCAAGCTTGGTTCTTTGAACTTGTTATTTGTAGCCAATAGGCTCACTCACATGAGACATGTTAAGACATGTTAAGCACCATCGGCTCGCATGGTGTAGGGTAATTGGTCTTTTGACATGTAATCAGGTAGCCAATCACCTTGTGTCTATTTCTTTGTCTAACATTTAAATAGTTCAGTCAGTTGTAGATGAGATGGTTTTTACTGCAGTGTGCTGCGAGAGTTTTTCTGACAATGCTCAGGTGGTTGCTGGGGCTTTTTTCTTCTATTAGCTTGCACAGTAAGATCTGCTTTTGGCCATGACACCTGGCACTTATTGCTATTTTAGGTCATTAAACAAATCCACACATAGCTAGGCTAAGTCGCTTGTTAAATAAGCTCTGGGCTTTCCAGGTCCAGGTACACATTATGAGTCAGGTTATTAGCCGTTTAAGGCTTTCGGCCAAGAAGGGCAAGGCATACCTTGCTTGCATATACCCAAGTCTTGGCGATAGATCTGCTTGGTTGGGGGGTTGTGTTTCATGTTTGTGTTATGCATTTGTGCAGCTTCCCTGCTTTTTTGGGAGACTGTGTGTATAGTGAATTCAGAAAGTATTCAGACCCCTTCATTTTTTTTCACATTTTGTTATGTTGCAGCTTTATGCTAAATGCTATAAAAAAAAATCACATCAATCTACACTCCATACCCCATAATGACAAAGCAAAAAACTGATTTTTGATAACTTTACAAACTGAAATATCACATTGACATAAGTATTCAGACCCTTTGCTATGACACTTGAAATGTAGCTCAGGTGCATCCCATTTCTCTGGATCATCTTTGAGATGTTTCTACACTTTGATTGAAGTCCACCTGTGGCAATTGATTGGACATGATTTGGAAAGGCACACACCTGCCTATATAAGGTCTCACAGCTGAAAATACATGAGGTAAAAGGAACTGCCTGCAGAGCCCAGAGCCAGGACTGTGTCGAGGCACAGATCTGGGGAAGGCCACAGAAATGTTTTGGCTCCATTGAAGGTTCCCAAGAGCACAGCAGCCTCCATAATTCTAAATGGAAGAAGTTTGGAACAACTAGGACTCTTCCTAGAGTTTTTCAGTGGCAGGGACTGGGGGACTGGGGGACTGGTCAGGGTTGAAGGAAAGCTGAACACAGAAAAATACAGAGATACAGTATCTTTAATGAAAACCTGGTCCAGAGCGCTCAGGATCTCAGACTGGGCTGAAGGTTCACATTCCAACAGGACAATGATCCTAAGCACACAGCCAAGACAACACAAGAGAGGCTTAGGGACAACTCTGTGAATGTCCTTGAGTGGTCCAGCCAGAGTCCGGACTTGAATCAGATCGAACATCTCTGGAGAGACCTGGAAATGGCTGTCCACCGACGGTCCCCATCCAACTTGAGAGAGCTTGAAAGGATCTGCAGAGAAGAATGGCAGAAAATCCCTAAATCCAGGTGTGCAAAGATTTTCGCATCATACCCAAAAAGACTTGAGGCTGTAATCGCTGCCAAAGGTGCTTCAACTAAGTGCTGAGTTAAGGGTCTGAATACATATGTCAATGTAATATTTCAGTTTTTTCTTTTTAATAAATTTGCAAAGTTATCAAAAATCTTTTTTTTTTTTTTTTTTTTTTTTTTTGTCATTATGGGGTATTGTGTAGATTGATGTGAAAAAAAAAATATTTAAAGCATTTTAGCATAAGGATGCAACATAACAAAATGTGAAAAAAATGAAGGGGTCTGAATACTTTCTGAATGCACTGTATGTCTATTTGTGCAGCAGCACATCCTACATGCTCGATGCAGCATGTCTTGCATTTTGTCTAATTGTGCAGCAGTAGCAGCATGTCTACATGCTTAACTCAGTTTGTCTTTGTATGTTCTAGCAGTAGCAAGTCTACGTACTTACTCTGAAGCTGCAGCAGCATAGCAGATCTAGTCTGCCAAGACCAAAATCCTATCAATATGTCATACCCATATTAACATGCAAAATCCTTCCGAGAGTTGACATTGCTGAACTTTGTTTATACTCACTGAACAATATTTTAGCTGAACTTTGACTGTGAGATTGACCAATGTAAACATAATGAACTTTGGCATATTCATTAGATTTTGTGCCTTGATTTATCATGTGTAGCTTCTGCATTGTATATTCATCATTATACAACAGTTAGTTCCAGTTTTCTAATCAGATTGGACATGATATTTAGTATAACAGCACTGAGGCGTATTACATTTGTATATTACACTTGCAATTGTGTTGTTGTTTTTAATATCAGCCTGGCTACGATGACCTAGTGGCCTACTGCTGACTCACTGCCCTCCTAAAATTTGGTGCAACAGCACTCTTGCTCAAGGCCGTAACCATGTCTTGAACATGAAGGGACCAAACCATTTTGGGGGTGGGGGGGTCATGGGTGTCCTCGGTCCTTTAAAATAGTAAATGCGGTAAATGCAATAATTTTCTTAATAAAGGCTTTAAATGCGTTAAAGTTTTTTTTTTTTTAATGTGACCAGAATTTGATCATTTTTGGTTTAAATAATATGTTTGTTTGTTTTTTTTTAAGTTCACACAGTAAAAGATAAACACTGTGTCTGCATTCCTAGCAATTTGCCTAATTCAGTCATCTTTTCTGTCTTTTTTGTGCTGTATCAAAGAAAAGACAAACATAATTTTAATTTCTTTTCATCACTGATATATCTGTAAAATGACATGACATCAGCTGGCTTGCAAAAAGAAAATTGTTGTCCCTCATTGTTTTTCCCCCATAGAATCTTAAACCAATATTTTCTTCAAGAATCCTAACAATGTTCTTTTACATACAAAAACACTTCATATTGACCACTGCTGTCAAGGTCCGTGGGGAAATCATCATTAAAATACCATAAAAAATAGTCCATACAACACTAAGCTTTTCTATGGCCCCAGAAAGCTTGGAATAAAGTGCACAAGTCACATGGACTACTTTTATGATGTCTTTATACTGAACTTTTAATAATGATTTATAGTATTTGTCCTTTATGAAGCTTGACAGCTCTTGCTCACTATAAACTGTTATTCTATGGAATAAAGCTGCTTAAAATATCTATTTTTATGTTCCAAGAAAAAGTAACAGCATATGTGTTTTGAACAACATACGGGTGAATAAATGAGTGAGTAAAAGTACATTTCCATTTATAGGTGAACTACTACTTTAACTGGTGGCTTATTTTTTGAGCACAGACCTGACAAAGACATGCTCAAAATAAAATGGTCTCTTATAAAAGAAGACTCTTAGGAGTTGCTGTACAAAATTCAGAATTAATTAAAGACATAAATAAATTATTTAGAAAATCTAATACTATTTACACTAAAAATATATGACACTAAAAAAGTTCCTTCAAAAGCTTGCCAGATAACCAAATTCCTTAACAATATACACATTTTATCTTAAGCCCGACATGCTGAAAATGGCTCCGTGAATGTTTTCACATTCACAATTATAAATGACATCTGAATCACGTACTGTACGTGGCATATTTTCAATTCAAAACTGTGAATTTGAGATGAAGAATAGTTTGCAACCTTGGAAATTACTTACAGTTGGTACAACATTTTAATCAAAAACAGTGGTCAAATTTGCATATTTAGTTAGATACTTACATCTTACATGACACAAACACTCTTAACCTGAACTGCTTGCTGATGCGCAGCACTGGGATAATCCATGAGGTTCCCTCTTAGTGTCTTAAATTTGAGTCCCCCCCTTCATCAATTTGATTGGCTATCTCATATGACATTGAAGAGCGGTGTTACTGTGCACGCTAAGAATTAAACTTTTTAAACCTGTTATTCCTGCAACAACTTAATGACAATTATACAGCAGCACATAATGGACTGCAGCAGAACAGCAACAAGGATATAACTTATTGGGGGGCGGGACAATTTGGCAATATCTGATTATTGGAGGGGACTTGTCCCCCTCAATGTATATTGCAGTTAAGGCCCTGCACTTGCTCATGGGATGTTGCTTAATTCACCAATAATTTGGTGCTGCAAAGGTTTCTAAAAGTCTGAGTTTTGAGGCCACGACAAAACCTACTCACAACCAATGTTCCACATTGACCCATTATTATGGACTTCTTTTACCAACGTGCAGCCTTGGCAACCTCAATTTGAGGGTAGAGAGCAGAGGAGGTGGAGATCATACCTCCATCTCCAGCACAGCACTCATTCTCCGAGCCTTGCAGTTAACGTGGCACTGTTTCTCAAAACAGTACGTCAAACTTGTTTTTGTGCTGTAAGCAGGCTTGATTCAAATAAGGTAGACCACAGACCAATTCTGTCAACTCCACACAGGTTTGTCAAATGTCAGCCAAGCCACGGTGCCGCTTTCAAAAGGACCACAACTCAAATTATATGTCAGTTGAGAAGCCTTAAAACTGTTGACGAAAAAACGAGGAGAAGAGGCTGATTTGGTCCATACTGTTTTATTTTTCAGTTCTGTTTTTGGAAGACTGGTACAAATACCTGCGGAGGCAGAAGATGAGGGATTAACTACCAAAACCTCGACTGTGCTCTGTGGACCAAATTTGAGACAATTTACTGATTTCAAAATCACAGCGGTGTATAAACATGCTATTAAGTAGTAATGACAACTTAACTAATTTCCATCATTTTGTCTTTTGAAAAATTTCCATGCACCTACATTACATTTCCATCAACAGGCACAAATGGCAAAGTCTATGCATTATGCCATATTTCAAAGTGACAAGTGTACATAATCTGTTCCAATCATATCATGTTATTTGACATTATTTTACAGTAAGATGACATTTGGAGACAAAATTCAAAAGCACTCAACTTGATATTGATCTGTTAACATCTAAAGCTCAGAAAAGGTCATATTATGTGTTAGAACACGCATATATAATACTTCATGACATATTTCTGAATTTGACATCTTACAAGGAGTACAGCAATTGTTCAACATATTGTAAAATACAGCCAGAGGAGGAGCAGCCTACAAATGAGTGGCATACTAAACTCATGGAAAAAACCTCTGTCACATATACAGTTGGTTGAGTAAACAAATACAGTAGATGTCCAAAGGAGCCAACCTTGCATAGTAAAGATTTGTTGGTTTGAGGACCAGGCTCAAACTGTAGTGCTTTCACATTCTCAATAGCCCACAGTGCTACATCCACTGCCCTGTTCCCCAGAATCAACACAACATATGACTACATACTCATGGCTCAGGAGGCCATGAAATTATAAAAATAAGTATCAACTACTGGATTCTTTATCAAGGACCATTCTCTACAGCTCTTGAAAAAACAAAGGGCTTAATATCTTTTTCTTGGAAAGGGTTTCTCCTTTTGTCTGCAGACGCCAGAGAGATTTTCGCAACAGGGTGAGGCCTGCATTTATGGGTGTGACTGGTAGGAGGCATCGGAGGCTTGCTATCGCATTCCCTTTGAGAGGTTTCTGCGTACCAGGATTGGGGCTGAGGTCTGGCACATGGATACTCAGTTAATTTTACTCTCCAAGCTTATTTCACTTGGCAGGCTGTCTGAGGATCTCAAATGCGATTGCTGACCATGATGGTTAGCATCCTTTGACTGCTGTTTTCATGTGAGTTTTGAAGCTTTCTATCAACCTGACCATTGGAGTTGTGAATACCATGGAAGCGGTTTCAAGGCTCAGGGGTGAAGATAAATATGCACGGTCATGCTGTTTTAAGAAAAGTCACACAATTGATTTATTTATCCACTTGAGTTGGATTTTATGGAAAGCTGCTAACATGAGCTTAATGAATAGGATTCTCTTTAAAGGTATAGTTCACACAAAAATGAAAATTCTGTCCTCATTTACTCCCAGTCACCATTCACTTTCATTGTATGGAAAAAAAGATGTAATAAAAGTGAATAGTGACTGAGACTAACATTCTGCCCAGCATCTCCTTTTGTGCTCCACAGAAGTTAGTATGTCATACAGGTTTGGAACAACATGAGTAAATTATGACAAAAATGTCATTTTTGGTAAACTATCCCTTTACAATTCTGACTTATGGGGTTCAACTTTGATGAAATATTGGAAGTTGGGCTGTAACTTTAATGTGTTAATTTTGAACAATTATACAAAAATAATAATACAATAAAAAATTACACATTTAATGATGCCCCCTGACCCTTATATAAGGGATTTCCCTACCATTGGGGCAATTCAAGCTTCTCAGGGCTTTATTAAAAAACATCCATGGCTTACACCCCAGAAGCCCACCCCTATGATGTATGGATGAATAGATATATGGATATTTCTATTAAATATGTCCACATAGTACTATGTATTCAAACTAGGCTAATAAACTGATTACGGCTACGTTACAACATCTGTACAACACAACACAAGCCAACACATGTTGCACAGACACATTTGTCCACAGATGAGCTTGTAATTCCATGGATAAATGCTATAAAAAAAGCTAGGTTATATATTTATTTACAGTATTCCCCCCACTATCTGCAGGATGCTTACAGTAATCTGATTATATCTGCAGCATCTGATTCTCAGGATTATATATTCCTTTCTGCTTTTAGCTCTTCAAACATAATGCAGGTGCATTGTAAGCATATCCAGCCATGCATCTAGTATGCTTTCATCTGAGAGCGATGAAGAGCCTGATAAATCCCTACCTCTGGGTCCGTCCTCACAGGCCCACTGTTCTGTCACACCAGCCTGAGATCAGGCATGTTGAGACCATTGTGTATCTTTGAACAGATGCCTTTCTTCTGGGCCATACTGAGGGAACAAACATTTGTTGTCATAGTTTCCGAGGTGCAAAAAGGTTAAAACAAGCCATAAATCCGTGTAATGCCTCCAAATGCCACAAATCTGGAATACCACATCTATCTGGCAGATGTTGAGACAAAATTATAAAAAATAAATAAATAAATAAAAAGGCACAGGGAAAATGTGGGAAGCATATTTCCTTCATTTGGTAGCTGGTGTAATTTAGATGGAGTGCAGCTTTGTAGCAATGTGTTAAAAATGACATTAAGGTAATAAAAAGAGTAGATGTCCATGCTTGATTATATACTTCTGTGAATTAAGTATCTTTCACACATTAACAACAAAGAAAACCATGTTTACTTAAAACACTGATGAAAGGAAAGATAAAGATGTGCATCAATAAGCACATCAGCCGCATGAGAAATGTAACATTTTAGCCATATGTTAACAACTTTGATGCTCTGGAGGAATAATAGCATTGCATCTCAGGGATTTCTGTAACAAAGACAACGATCATCTCCATTGAGTGAAAAGACTGGAAAGTGATCTGTGAAATGGCAAGCTTCCTTAACACTGTTAAATTAAATTAGTTTTAAACTTTTATGAAAGAGAGACACCAAATTATAGCTCAAATACTTCCATCGACAACATATAATTTAAAATTCACCAAGGAGATGTCTCTGCTGCCAAAGAGTGCGGTTTTCTTTTGAATGTTTTCGTATATGACAGGCTGCAATTATTTAATCCCAGTGAAATGTCACTGATGTTTTTAAACAGACATGCACCTCTCACCTCAATTAATCAGTCCGATTCATTTTATGGAGTTTCTACCATGTTCATTCAGGTTGTTTTGAGTTACATTTGAAGAGAGAAACCTCGAAATAATGGCACAACAATCATATTGAATTTGTGGTGAGACAGTGCCAATATAGTGGGTATACTTACTTCAGGCTAAAGTAATTCAATCCTGTTCCAGTTTATTGGTGGATTCATTAAAGAGTAATTTCACCTAAACAGGAAAAGTGAAGCATTTCAAGGAACCTGGAGTTGCTTGACTGATATTTTTGAGGTTCAGTGATAGATTTTTGTAGTTCAAGGAGTTTCTGAATTCATCAAGATCTCCTTTGATTTCAGACAGTGTCAAAATAAAATTTGGAGGTATCAGTGGCAATATCTTTAAGACTACACAGAAAGCACAGCTTCCCCTTAAAATTTCATAAGAAATTATGAGTTTAACATATGTACAACTAATCTACGTATATAAATTACAAGTTACGCAATCCACTGTTTTCTAGTCAGTGAATGCACATCTCATGGAGCTCTGTCTATGGCAGGTTCCCGTACCATTAGATTTCGGGTGAGTAAAGATCGATGTTTATTGGGCTCTGAACAAGTCATTTTGGGTCCCACCCGAATGAAGTGGCTCTCTAGGAGTCTATGGGGGTTTCATGAGGGCTATTTGCATTGGAAAAAGCATCTAAATTTTTATTAGACATTGGGCTTTCAATCAATGTATTGTTGTCTCACCTGGAAGACCAGCTTCTCTATATGATTACTGCTCAATGTACGGGACTTCATAACAGACGGACAATAATTGAAACTGTGATGTACATGACTGACAGAGTGTGTAATGTAAACAACCAGGTCTCATAGAATGACATTACAATAACTACAATTTTGAAAACTGAGTTTTACATGCCGCTTTCTACGTTTTGCTGATTTTATCTGGTGAAATTAACACTAGAGGCGCTACAACAACTGTGCGTAACATTTACTTTCACACAAATCACGGGTACGATCCTGTTTATGACTTTTTAAACACTTATCTTTCGCTCAATTACTCACCCCCTGCTATGTTATTATATCAAAACACTTTTACTCTAATGTATCATTTGAAAAACTATAAATTATAACGCTTGTACAGACCCACCTTCATTTACACACGGATTCCGATATGATTAGCTTGTGCGGTAGCTCACATGACAGAGTGTTGGATTTTAGACTCGGAGACAGAGCCTCGAGTCCAGCCAAGGATGCTCAGAGAGAAAGTTAAACGAAAGTGCTATAGAAGTGACACAAAATGACATGGTTGCGACAAATTTTACAGATTATGAATTTGTTTTTAAAACACTAGTTTTAAGGGTTAAAGGTAAGAATATCTTTGTTTTGTTCACCTCTCATTTATCTTTTAGGACACTATTAGTTAGGTTAGGGAGGTACGTTTTGCTCGTTAAAACATCAGTCTAATATTCACCTTAAAAACCTCGTCTGATTACGACATAATTTCACTTGCTTTTGGCGCACCCCTTTTGGAGTTGGCACAACCCCCTTTTGGAGTAACTCCATCCCTTCTGGAGTAACCCCGCCCTCTTTTGGAGAACCTGCCTCCATTTGGAGATCTCTGGCCTGCAGCTATACCTATTTGGGAAACAGCAGCCAAACGTGTAATGAAGCACGTAATTTTGGTGTGCAAAAATGTTGCCAATGTCATGTAAATTTCATGAGATCAGGCTAAATGTGAAAGCACCGCAGAGTGTTTGGAGGTTTGGAAATATACGCAGAGTTATTTGTAATCACATTTATTTCAGCTTTCCTAATCCTATATTTTGCCTTTTGGCACTTTAAATTGTTGTAAAAGCAGTTTTGAGCTTAGTAATTATTTTTGTTAAGAAATTTCACTGTTTGATTCATAGTTTGAGCAGCTTTTGGGTACAACATTTCATATACCGAAAACAATAGTCTGTATTGACTAAGCATCAGCTGCACTGGGATATATAGAACTTACTCTGTGATCCAAAAATAAGAACTCCACAATATTTGGTGTAGTTTAGTTTAAATGTTAAGGAAAATTTGAACAGCAAGGAATGTAAATCAACTGAATTTCAGAAATATTATTTGTCATATAGTGTACTTGCTAAGGTTGGAAGAGGGTGGATCAATGGAGTTTTCAGGAGCTGAGAGCTTAGTCTATGTATTAGTTTGTATAAAGCTTCTGAATTGCCTCTGTCTAAATACATTTTAAACTCACTGCTGGAAGACGATTGTAATAGGAATAGTTGTGTCTGGTTGATTTGGCCATGCCCTGCAGGACCTACTTAATGGCAATTACCTAATTAGAACCAGGTGAGGAAGTGTATATAGGGAATGTTTCCGGCGTCTTTTGGAAGCGCATTGACTGGTGGCTATTTGATGCAAATTCAGATTTCCCCTGCGGTAAAGAACTGAGCCATCCGGGGCTAGTGTTTGGCTGTTGCTGCATCTGGGTATTTTACCATGGAGGAGTAATCCATGCAATCCTTTGTTGAGGGTGAGCTGTTGGCTGTACTCTTTTTTTTGTGTGTGTGTCGTTGTTTATTTTAGTGCATCCAGCACTGTGCTTAATGGAGTAGTTGATATTGAAATGGCCAACGTGCTAACGATCAGGTAGGTAAGCAATTGATTTTTTTATGTGCGAAAATTATTAATTTTAATTATTAATTAACATCTGTAAAGGAGCTTGTGGATAGACGATTGGGACCGTGGCCTGGCTTCCCCTTCCCCTTCTGCCTTCCCTTTTCTTTATTTTTACTTTTTTTATTTTTTTATTTTTTTGCCGCTGGGCTTCCATTTCGCCCTGTTGCTTTCGTCCGCCGGACTGATCACGCACCAAGTGAGCTCGGCATTAGGCGACTGTGGAACCAGATTATCAACAGTGCGTCGGTACAACGATATCGTCTTGTTTCAACAGGGTTGTGACTGTTTATGTGAGTTTGTGTTTTGTTTTTATGATGTTACTATTTTTGTAGAAAAGGCCCGATATGCATATAAAGAGACATTAGTGCCCCTTGTGACTTTAAGACGCATTACGCTGATAACTTAGCATTTTCCCTTTAACGGTTCAGTATTGACAGGACGCAGTTCGGAGAGCACGGATAGAGACTTCGCTTGTGTCCCACTGTTGTTGTTGTTGCAGAGTGCGTTCATATTCAAAACCACTCATACTATGTTACACTCTGAACTACTCTGTACTACTCTGCCGTACCCTCTGCTACTTGTACTACAATTGTTCACTCAACCAAATTCTATGACTGTAAATGCCTCTACAAGCCTCAAGCCTGTAAAGTGTACTTCGTTTCTGACTGGACAACTTAGTGATTGGGTGTGTAAGGTGATTTGCCTAAAAGTGATTGTATTTTTTTGTATTTTGTTTATGTTGATTATGTGATGTAAGTCAATATTACTTTATTCCTCTTTTCCTTCTGTTTGTTTCTTTTATTGTTTTGGGTTATTTGATTGTTTTTTGTTTTTTTTTGTTGTTGTTTTTTTTTTTATAATTGAATTTGGTTGTAATTTTGAATTTTATTTTATTTTTTTTAATTTATTTTTTTTGTCTGTGTTTTGTTAGACGCCTCCTTGTGAACTGAGGCGTTGTTTGTTTAATTCTGTTAGGAACCGGAGACCCGGCTAGGAGGGAGCGCTAACCACTCTGGGATAATGGGTACCCTTGTTCACTGAGTGATTGTTCTATATTTCTGTTACATGAATGCATGTGCATGGTGAAGTGAGTGCACTAGTGTACGTGTGAAGTTTATAGGGAAGTGGAAATTGAGTGGGTTGTTATTTCTCCATGCCATTGACTGTGTGCTCCTATGTGAATTATATTTGAATGTGTGTTATTTCTTTGTCTTTAATTGGTAACCAGACCCGTTTCTTATGTCGATGATTTGTGTGGGTTTGGAATGTTTTAGATATTGTTAAACCTTTAAATAAAGAAGTATTATTATTTTTGTATATTCACGTCTCTCCTCTATCACTGTGGGAACAGACCTGTGTGCCCTTATTGTGCTGTTATTTCCTTGGGTGAAATTCCCAAGGTGGCATAGTCGGTGTTAACGAGGGTTTCAGGTGTCCATTAATTACTGGGAAATTTGGATTTGGCCTGCTTTTCCTGACGATGCCGGGAGACTTTGGCCCTCCATCTTTGTAGCTTTAACCCTCTTAATCATTTAATAAAACCCCCCTCCCCCCTCTGGCACCACACTTGACTGTGATCAGATGTTAACCTTGGGCACAAAAAGGCGGGAGACCCTGAGCAGGCATCCATCACCTAAATACTGAGGTTTAAATGTGGAATTATTGTTCCATCCAGGGGTTAAATTGGTATTTCGGAGGTGGGGGAAGTCTAAAATCAGGTTATGAAAATTCATTGGTCAAAATCTGAGGGAACCTTGTAAGGCTGAGCACTATGAACTTCACATTGTTGCACCTGATACTGAGCATGCCCACTGGAGAAGCATTGTGGCTAAAGACACTACCCATAATCCCCTGCTCTTGAATATATTTAAGTGTGTTTGGTCAAAGTGTGCCTACTTATGAGGGCATATAAATCATTTGTAAATAATCTGTTTTGAATTAATAGATGGCTTTGCTCTTTATGTGTTTTTAATTATGTTTTGCTGTAAAAAGTTGTGCTTTGTTTAAAGTCACAATCAGGGTAATTAGAGTTTGCTTTGAAGTATCTATATTTATAAAGTTGATTCAACTTCTAAAAGCCTGAAGTACCTGTAAACCACACCACCATTTAAGTGAGACCAACTATTTGGTCTCTTGGTGGGGCTCATACATGATTTTATGTCAATCTAGATCTGCTTAAAAATATTTTGTATTATATTATTTTCAAGAATATTGATAATTATGGACAGCTATACTTAAAAATTCAAGTTAATTGAACTTAATGATCATAGATATTTTTGAGTTTGTTGAACTTTTTGTATTAAGTTCATGGAACTTAAGATCCAACTTGAATTAAATTGGTAAAACTAATTTGCCTGAAGTTGAGTAAAAAAATGCTTTGCAGCTGGTTGCCTTACTTTTTTAAGTTTACTCAAATTTTTACAGTGTAATAAAGGTTTAATAAAATACATGGGTGTCTAAATATGGATTTATTAATAGGCCTGTTTGGTATGTAATTCAAAGAAGTTTATTTTCTTTCAGATGAATCGATTTGACTGGGATTCTTTTAATGATTTGTCTATCATTATTTATGTATGTCATTATTCAACTTAATTGTGTAAATACATAATTACATGGAAAATTTGATTTAGTAAATGACAAAAAAAAAAAAATTAAGAATGATATCACATGTATTTTATACATTTTATAAAAATCAGATGACAGCTGGGACAAGTTACCTTCTTGCCCGTTGGGAGTCATCTTATAAAACCGGCTAAATTTATATCTAATGTTACAATTTAAAAATAAATGCACATTGTTCTTAACGGGGGAAACAAACACCTTCTGCACGACTACCTTTTGCTCAAATTGTTATTCTGATAATATAATTGGTAATGAAAACGTTTGCATTAAATTATAAGAGTTTCAAATACTTCACTGCCTCGTGAAGAAGCATTTTCACTATAGTGAATCCCACTGTATATTTGCTGGAAAAATTAAATCCAAAAGGAAAAAAACACACAAAATAAAAATAAATGCTGAATCAACAAAAATGGAGTACACATCAATATACAAATAACAGTGAAACCTTTTACAGTGTATTTGTTGGGTGGTCTTTTTTTCTCAAGTTGTAGGCATAAGATATTTTGATCTGATGTCGCTTTGGATGTGATTGATTCCTGATTCAAAACCCTTTCGGCTATTCAGCTTTTTTTTAAAAACTAAGCAAATCGCTACTGCATATCAGTGGATCTAAGAAATGGATGAGCAGTTGATTCCATATTATGCGATTTCTATGAATCAGAGATTGGACCACGGCACGGTACAGAAGCGGAACGCGCGTCTATGCGGGGGTGCACGGTCTGGTGCCGCTCTCGAATATGTTGCCTCTACCAGTGTCTGCAACTGACTAGCGAAGCATAATGAGCTTTAAATATTTTAGGTTGTGATAGATTTGCAGGGTATTCCTTGTTGCATATAGTTGCAAAAACTTTCACTCTTCAAAATAGTCAAACATGACTTTTCCCACTCTTTTAAACTAACAAATCTTAGCCTAACTTATCAAATACAGACTGACTGCTTACCATTGCCAGCATTATGTCTTGTGGTGGACTCTATCTCAGCTGAACTTTTAATTGAATCTGATTGGTTGTGGCTTTCCTGAAATTTTGAAAGACAAAACCAAAATCCTTGCCTCGGGATTAGAATCAGCTTCTCTTTAGTGTGTTCACTATGACATCAAAGTACTGAGTGATAACATGATGTCCTATGGGACAGAAAGGGCATTGGGAAACTTACTTTTAATATTAGGTTTCAAGCATTTGGTTTGGCACTTGTGGTAAATTGTCAAACCAATGCAATAACCTTTGTGGTGTTACAGTATTGGTTTAGTATAAAAAAGACATATTGATAGCATATTTCCTGTAGAATACAGTTATTGTAGCTCAATTTACAGAGTGTCATGGTCATGAGTTCTGTTCCTAGGAAACACACAAACTGATAAAATGTATAACTTGAATCTACTTTAAGTTGCATTGGATTTAAAAGGATAGCTCACCCATAAAAATTTACTCATTTACTCACCCTCATGTTCACCTTAATCCTCAAGATTTTCTTTCTTCTGCTGAACACAAACGAAGATTTTTAGAAGAATATCTCAGCTATGTAGGTCCTCACAATGCAAGTGAATGGGTACCAACATTTTTAAGTTCCAAAAAGCACATAAAGGCAGCGTAAAAGTAATCAATAAGACTCCAGTAGTTAAATCCATGTCCTCAGAATCGATTTGATAGGTGTGGGTGAGAAACAAATAAATTTGTAGGTCCTTTTTTTTACTATAAATTCTCCTCCTTGCCCAGTAGGTGGTGATATGCATGAAGAATGTGAATTGCCAAAAAAAAAAAAAACAAAAGGAAAAGAATGTGAAAGTGGGGATAGATCGTAAAAAAAGGACTTAAATATTTATCTGTTTCTCACCCACACAGGGGCAGACCGGCCATGGGGAGAACTGGGACTTTTCCCAGTGGGTCGGCTCAACAACATTTGGGCAACTGATTTTGGAGCTTCTAAAAATCTTCATCTGTCTTTAGCAGAAGCAAGAAAGTCATACACATATGGGATGACATGAGGGTGAGTAAATGATGAGATAATTTTAATTTTGGGGTGAACTTTTCTTTTAAGCATTTGCCAATTGAATAAATGCAAATATTTGAAAGAACTTTACTCTATCAATAAGCAATTTCTTATTCCTCAGCTGAAAAAAAAATCTTCATGTTGCCACACCTCTTAATAACCATCTACAAAACAAAGAACTCCTTGCTGAGATAACTCCAGAGACAGACTAGATCAGTGAGTAGGTCACACTGAACTCTAGACTAGATTAAATAAATAAAAAAGCGGCTTCATCCGTGGCTGTCTTGGCCGGCTGTTCAATTTCAGCACAACACGACTGGCCCCAGCTCACCGACAGCAATCTGTCCAGTACATCTGTATCAGCATACTGAACACTGCTTGTATCTGGTCGGATTAGTTCAGATGTTCCCGGGGACAAGAGCCCTGTGCTCTGGAACTGCCGACACAGGTGGTGTCCTGCTCTCAATCCTGGCCTAAAACGGCTTTACAGCCTGTCAAAAAAAAAAAAAGTGGAGGCAAAAACATCTGTCCAGAGATTGCTTTTTTTAAAGACTGATTAATGAATATAAAGCTTCTCCCCCAAATCCTCTACCTTGTCTGAGTTGTTTTTCCAAGTTGAATGTCCATGTGGTGAGATGAAAAAAAAAAAAAATGTCAGGAGTGAAGAGGTCTTGTAAGCTTGGGCTAAATCCTCAGGCCACTGGCTTAATGTGTGGCTGTCTGCTGTTGTAAGGTGTATTAGAGGTCACATAAATATTGTATATCATTGTTCTTTCTGTGTGTTTGCAGTGTTGATGTGTTTTTGCTATTGAATTTCACTGCAAAGATCTGATACCATTGTGTTTCCATTGAGAACATAATCAAAGCTTCTTTATTTGCAGAGACATAGCCTACTGTGTGTGATATAATGTATTGTTGATGGTCCTAATCTTACCCAGCACTCTTTAACAAAGCTCTGTCACGCACATATTACCATTGTCAAAGTTAATGAATTGAGTATGTTTTACATGATTAAATATAGTTAACAGAGTTAACACATTGAATCATTGAAGCTTAAAATGGAACCAGAGAAAAAACAATGCTATAATATATACTGTATATTCTATATCAAATTTTATATAATTGTGATTAACAAAAAACAAACAAAATGACTGCTCCTCTCATATATTTTACATTGTAGAGTATATGAAAAAAAAAAAACAAAAAAAAAACTGGGGCTAGGGTTTTTTTCAAACTTTATAAGCCAGCTGTTTTCTCTCAGGTATACAAGGAAGCCATCAGGTTGTTCTGCAAGGCTGGTTTGTCCATTATTGTTTCTTTGGAGAATTATTTTAATGTTCTGAGTTCTCCTTCAGAGAACATGCTGGACCACTGACCTCCACAGGTGGGAAATGAATTAGAGGAAGTTGAGTTCATTCTACAGTGCATGCAGTTTTGATTCCAGCTGAGAGCTCTTTGTATGTGGTCTCTAATGGCTGCTGAGAGCCTCTGACTTGTTGGAAGTGTTGATACAATGGCCATATCGAGCTTGAGTATAATCACACTTTGCTCATACACTTATATGGAACTGTATTCTTCAGACTGGATTTTTACACCATAGTCAGAACAGAGCTCACATCCCACATGTCACATGACAGAAGTGAATTACATGCAATACATGCAGCAATTTAAAGCTGATGATAATACCTTTAATTGTTGAAGAATTCTTCCATTTAATCTTTTATTTAATTTATTCATTTAAAGATTAAAAAACTTAGTCTACTGTAAGTGGATCGTCCATTATACTCCAATCAGCTCAATGCAGACATATTTATCAAACATCATAAAAACTCTATTTGTTCCTGGCCTCAAGTCTGCTGTCATTGCCACATCATATAGCTGTTCTCAATTTAGCAAAGGTTAAAATATCTCACAGCATCACTATCTGTCTATGTATGAAGGTATTCAAAGTAAATAATGAAGGTATGTTCATGTTTCAACTTCTCTTGAAGTGTTCTATGGCACTGGTTTCCTTTAGAACTCAAATTTTACATTGGACATCATGGTACAGTGACGACCCAAAACAGTACCAACATTGTTTATCTTTAAAAAATAATTAAAATAATATGAATGCATTTCTATAGCCAATAATTAAATTATATGGCTCGTTGCATTTTATTATTAGCATTTGTCATTGTCTTCTTCCTGCTGTCAGTGATCCTATCAGAATAGACCTGTGACCCATTTTTGTGTCGCAACCCAACACTTGTTCTATGGTGTGGCAAGCCTAAAAAAAACATGTTGCTTGGGTTCCTTACTTTTTACCTTTGTCATGAATATATTACTTTTCTTATTTCCCAACATGTTGCTTGGGAAAATATTAGAAAAGATTAATAGATCTATTAAGATGGCCAGCATGATTAGCCTCTATTGCTTATTTTCCAACAAATCCACCGTAATCCGTCATCCAAGATAACATGTGTTAAAGTTGAAGAACACACTGCCAGAGAGAAATGGCCAATATTTCTACTTAAAGAAGCACTCTGGGACTTTTTAATGTGTATGCTTAACTGGCTGGCCCATCATTTCTGATTACACTGAAAGCATCTGACACATGCTAATTATTTTTAATTCTTCAACATTTGTTTGATTACTGATGACATGAGTGTCACGAGTGTCGTGTTTTCTCATGATGTGTTCACTGTCTTGTCCAAATGAGCTGTTTTTTTATTTTACCCTGCAGAAAAGTTTCATGTAATGAACTAGTTGGCCCTCAATGTCTCCTCATTTGTATATCACTGATGTTAGTGCGGTCTGCTTGAGATGTCAGGCAACTGGAAAAAGAACACTATGCTTAGAGCACTTATCTGGGATCAAGTGAAATCTAACTGAAGCATGGGATAATTTCAAGTCACTAAAGGCAAAGCATCCAGTAATGTAGAACTTCTAAGGGGGTCATTCACACAGTGCTTCTCAAAACAGCTAAATGGAGCACAGCAGAATGGAACAGAATGCACAGGTCTCAAGACATGTTTTAATTTTAGAATGTTTAAATAGACAATTTAAAAGAATGCATCCTGTGTGAACTGCCCCTAACAGGAGCACAGCTCAATCTATAAAAGGGCACGCTCGTTCTTTCTCACAAGAATTAGGCCGATAGTTGGTTTATTGGTTAGAAATTGTTGCGATAGCAAAATCCGACCAGGTGGACTCACGGGTGCATGTTGCTTTCTCTAATCTGCATGTAAAACGGAAGTGTAAATGTTCTGCTTTGTTTAGAGTTACTAAGGCATACACTCGGGGAAAATCCAGCGTGTTTCCCATTTTAATACCTACCTCCGTGAGGGTAACCAATCCCAGATGTGCTTCAGCACAAAATACATTTTCACTCTCTTTAAAACCTCTTTTTTCCTCCCTACTGACTTGGGGTCAATGACTTCAGTTTCAGCTGTAGTGGGAGCTAAATATAGATTTATTGAGTTACTAAACGACTTGTTTTTAGAGCATTTGTCAATGCTGTCCTTAAGAGAACAAATATTTATGCATTTTTAAATGAGTATACGTCCGGGAGAGTGGCGTCGCTCTTCCTGAGGCTGATGTGAGAATGCAGTTCACCGCATGTCAAGTTTTAGTAAATCACGATAATTGGTCATTTAAAAACAGGGAGACAGTAAATGAGAGAAAAATGACTGCAACTGAGGCCTGGTCCTTCAGCATCCTTGGCTGAAATAATAGACAAGACAAGAACAATAATTTCTGAAGGGGAAAAAGGAGGCAATCCTCCTGCTTGAGAGGCTGCTGTACACAAACCAGTCTGTGGTCACTGTTCACAAAGTCTGTGAGAAAGTAAGGTGCAGGAACGTGTGAATCTGTACAGTGTTATGATAGCTCTGTACGGGGCCCCCAGAGCGATGTCCTCTCCACGTTTCGGATCACCTAGGGGGTCCTTGCATCCTGTTCTTCTCCAGCAGGGAGAGATGGGAAGTTCCCCCAACAGGAAGTGAGCCTGTCAGATGAGCAGATTGCAAGGGCTTTAAGAAAGTTTGGGGTGTTTGGCTTGCCCCATGCTTTCCCAGGGAGAAGGGCCTCAGGAATATCTCATGAGCCCAGGATTTAGGCCTGTTTCCTTTTACATGTTTTTCATGTTTTAGATCTTTTCCTTACTGATTGGATTAATCTGTGCTCCCACATTGTGCTCTGCAACTGCCACTGTGTTCTCTTTTGTTTTTATTTAGCCCCATAAACAGTTTGGAATCTATAATGTACTTTTATCAGTTTCTCTGTCATACCTATGTGTACAAACTGGCAGGCAGGCAGATAGATAGACACATTCTTGATAAGCCAATCAGAAGACTTTGATGTGCATTCTGCCTGTCAATCATTTTGCGGATTCTAATAGTGTAGTAGTTGAAGCAGATAATTTGGGTTTAATGCCATCTTTAAAGTCATAATAGTTGTCAGCTGAGGGCTCTATTTGTTTTCTGTTGTGCTTGACAACCATGAGAAAGTGATGGTCTCAACGCTATCTATGGAGGGCGGTGTTTTGGCTTAGTCTCTGGAAGTTCCAGAACGGCTAAAATCGCTTACAGCACTTTTAATGTAGATTAAAGGCCTTTTGTGAGCTTGTTTACATTAGAACTTTTGACAGTTGAAGTTTGGGCCATTTGAACATTCTGTCAACATAAGTCTATGGGATTTCTTTTTTCATTTTTGATCATCTGCTGTGCAGAAACCATAAGTCCAATCAGTTAGATAAAAGACATAGCACACTATTCCAGAAGATTTTGAAGGTCTGTGTCGAGTATGTAGCCTAATTTTTTTAGGAGTTAGTGTTATACATTTTTTTCTTGGTTTAGGGATTTTGAAAAAACCTAAACAAAGTTTGTAGGATAACAGTATTTGTCAAGCCAACATAATAATTCTAACACAAACTCCGAACCTGATCCTTAAAAGTGCTATAAGCAATTTCAGCCGTTCTACTTTTAGCCAAGCCCCCTCTTTCCAAAACCCAGAACTCCAAAGATGCCAAAATGAGCTTTATTGGAGCAGAAACAGTTGTTAAAAATAACAGTAGTAAAATAGCACCCTCAACAGACAACTGTTATGAACAACATTGCATAAAAATGTACTATGCCTCAATAATTCGCTGCAATTCCAATACAATGAAAATGCACAAAATGATTGACAGGCAGAAAGCGTAATTTTCCGCGGACCACGGACATATTTTTGCTTGCTGTTTACAGAGTCTACAGCTATCACAGAGACCGATGAGATATCTTACAACACTTAGTTCAGTAATATCTCTCAGAGAGTAGGACATTTTTTTTGCAAACCTGTCCATTAAAAAAATCGCTTAAACAGCACCTTGAACTCAACCGTAACATCTTTTAAACTAATATTAAAATATGTATTTCTCTGTTGAGGAAAATAGCTAGATACTTCACTGACTAACTATACGATTTATTTGGGTGTTTGGAACAGAAAACTAAGGGAAAAAAAAGAGGAGTCACGCTATCGGACATAGATTGAAAAATAATTCCCCTTCCTCTCAATGCAGCCATAACCAACACCAGCCACCACACATGTACTAATAACTCAACAAATGACTCATTACCAACACTGAAACTGAAAGGTTATGAAATTAGGATCTCACTGTCCTCAAGCCAAATTCCTCGAGCTCTCTCTCAGCTTCATTATGGGCAATACTCTCCCTCACTGTGATGTAGCTGAGCCCCTGGACATTGTGATATTGATGTTTAAACACAAATCAGCAGTGAGCTCCCAGTGACACCCAAGGTCCAACCCAGATGTTACAGAACTCAGTGCTGCATGTGTGAACAATTCAGAGAGACTGCTCAGTAAGTCTTGCTCAAAAAGGAACTTGATGTAGAGGCAGATTAGTGGAGAGTTCCTTGGTGTTGATACAAAGGCCATATCAAGCTTGAGTGTAATCACACGTTGCTCATAGTGGGAACTGCATTCTTCGGACCAGAGTCAAAACAGAGCTTATATATACCAGTAAGGTTACAGAAGTGCAGTCGTGCAATACATGCAGCAATTTAAAGTTGATGATAATACCTTATCATTTGGTTTCCATTTGTTTCCATTTGGTCTTTTATTTAATTGATCAATTTAAAGATTAAAAGTGTCTACTGAAGTGGACCATCCGTTATACTCCAATCAACTCAATACAGACCTATTTATAAAATATCATAAAAGCTCTATTTGTTCCTGACCTCCAGTGTGCTGTCATTGCCACATCATATATCTGTTTTCAATCTAGTAAGGTTTAAAATATCTCACAGCATCACTATCTGTCGAAGCATTAAGGTATTCAGTATAAATAATGATGCTATGTTCTTCTTTTAACTTCTCTAACAGTGTTCTATTGCACTGGTTTCCTTCACAACTCAAATTTTACATTGGTCATCATTTGACATGTCGATCCAAAACAGTACCAATATTCTTTCTCTTAGACAAATATAACATTACATAAAAAATATAATTACAATAATATTAATTAATTTGTGCAGCCAATAATTCACTAAACAAATAATAATGTAAACATAATTTCATAATTCACATGATTATCCCATTGCAAGTGAACCCATATTTATACCCCCTTACTATAGACAATTACTGTATATGGTTAGTTGCATTTCATTATTAGCATTTGCCATTGTCTTTTTCTTGCTGTCAGCGACCCTATCAGAATAAACCAGTGACCTTTTTTTTGTTGTGTGTTTTGACTTGAAATGACTTGATAACAATAATGGTTAACTTTATCTATGGGTCGACAGATCTAGAGTTCTACCCCTTCTAAATCCAACACAGAGATAAAGTAGTGCGAATGTATCAAATTTATTTGAATTAACTTAACAAAAACTGTACGAATAATTAGGAAAATGGATGTGAATTTTCTGGAGACCAAACACTCTTTAAAAACTGTTAATTTAAATACTCGATCCATAAATAATAATAGCCAAATATCATAGAAGGGTTGTCACACCTCAGAACATGTACAGTATCATTTAATTCCTATTCTTTGTCATTTTCACATTAATGAGGAAAACCAGTGTTGCTGACGGGACAATTGTAAAAGTGGCACTTATTTAATAATAATTAATAATAATTGTCTTTATTCATCACACATATACAGTGAAATTCTTCTTTTTCACATATCCCAGCTAGGCTGGGGTCAGAGTGCAGGGTCAGCCATGATACAGCGCCCCTGGAGCAGATAGGGTCAAGGGCCTTGCTCAAGGGCCCAACAGTGGCATCTTGGTGGTGCTGGGGCTTGAACCCCTGACCTTCTGATCAGTAACCCAGAGCCTTAACTGCTGAGCTACCACTGCCCCCTTACTGTACATGATGTGGGGATAACCATCCAAAACACTCTAAACCTGCAGACCTTGACCTCTGTGACATCCATATGGTATCCATAAAGGCTGTACGATTGATTGAATTAAGAATGAAATCACAATGTGGCCATACGTAATTATTAAACTACAAAATGCTGCGCATTATGAAACAGTCTCCATTCAGAGCTTCAGTCAGCGATGTGTGATTACAGGGTGCCCTCTAGTGGCTATAGGCACACATGTTGAACAGGGCAGCAATATTAGATGATGTTTATCATATTACAATTTAAATCGTCTTGTCTCATCTTGCTGGACAGCGAAAGACGCATTAAATAGTTCCCTGTTACCTTCTCTCTGAACAAAACAGCTGAATGCCAAACAATACTTTCCTTACAAGCACTTTGGGTGAGTAATACGGGGCTGATGAACACTGTTGTCTTCTCCGTGTTTCTTGAAGCGTTTCACGGTTGATTAAAAGACGACTCTGCGTGACTTGATGTTGTGTTGTGATGTGATGGTTAATCCCAGTTCTGAGACTATCTTCGCATCGGAGGTAGTTTAAACAGAGGCATAAACCTCTCGCAATGTCCAGGAATGATAAAATTTGCCGGACAATTTGGAAAAAATCTGACCATCGAATTCAGTTTATTTTGTGCTGTGATGGACTATGCATAATAATGCAATATAATAATGACACAATCAAGTAAAATTAATGATAAATATTTGTTCATTATAGCTGCATGCTTTTCCATTCCAAAAGTTTTACAGCCGTTATGGAATTAGTGTCTAATTTAAAAAAAATAAGAAACATTCAACAGGGGGCAAAGGTGGCAAATCAAAAAACTAAATTGCAATTTGCCACATCTTTTTGTTTACAAAGAAATATAAAAATAACTAATATTTTGGTTATGTCATAGAATTTCTCACCTTGGCTAATTTCCTTGGCTCCTTATTTTTAGTTATTTTCCTCAGATTGTTCGTGGCACAAAAGCGTTTTGCTGCCAAAGTGAAGTTAAATGTGTCCAGTGTTTCAATACAACGTGACTTCACATAAGCCTGGTGTCCTTCTTCACTAAAAGACTGCAAAGCCATCTTTATTGCACTCTCCAACAGTTGGGCAACACAAGGCTGTTTTAACATAGGCTGATTTTGAAGTGAGAAGTTTCTTATTGCGGGCACATGGGACGGGAATAACAGCAACGGCAACCAGGCACTTTTTAGTCACGGACTAGGACTTCACAAACTCCGGGAAAGTTTAAACCTCTGTGGCAGTGAAGCACTGTTATTATTGGGATGGTGGCATGCTGTGCACTTGTGGCATCAAATAAAGGGGTTGCTGATGCATTGTGTTGTATCGAACTGGACTTTATTAAAGTTGCACAAAAAGAAGATTTGCTGTCGTTGAGTGTGTCATTTCAAGGGTGCAACAATTACGGAGTAGGCACATTAATATTGAACAGTGATTAAAACTGACTGGAACTACCTGTCCATTAAACGGTTTTAACGCATGCATTCCAGCCAATCAGAATCAAGTATTCGAACAGACCATGGTATAACAAACAATAATTATGCAACTTCATTATCAAAGATGCAAATAATTGAGTATTTTAGGAAGTTGCATTAAAAATCCAACTGGCTCAAAAATCTGAAGGGTTTGAATGGCAATGAGTTAAGAACTGGACAAAACGGGGTTAATCAAAAGATGATTACATGGATCTCACTACAAGATGGGTCAAGTTACTCAACAATTATCCAGAGCACACTGCACGCAGTGTCATTGCTGTGTTAAAAGGAGAGCATAACCCGGCTAGGCAACTGGCAGGGTTTAAGAAAGTATTCATGTGTGTGTATTTGTGTGTGTATGCGTTTGGGAGGGCTCCACTCTTCCCCCTCCCACTCAGGTCACTGGTAATGCACTCGTTGAACATCCTGGCCTCCACGTAGGGGGAAGGAAAAATAAATAGTAGCAAAAGAACGCGTCTGGGATCTGAGGGAGGAATGCAGCAGGGCATGGGAACAGCAGTCGCCCGAGAGGATACTTTGGCCAGGCATTAAACGGCACCTCACCATCATTACGGCACACACACCCAAAACTAGTCCCCTGTCCCATGCTATCACCCCAGCCATCGCTGCGTATGGGAGCTTGAGAAAAACTGTGTGGGCGCTGTCTTCGTTCAGGAGTAGGCAGGATTTAACAAAAGTCTCGGAACAACACCTTCTTCTCATTTTCTCTCTTTTCCTGTCCCTCTTTCTCACAAACACACAGGCTTTCTTACTCTCTGGGGAGCCCAACCAAAATCCTCAAGACAGGAAGGCCTAACTTGCGATCTTCAGACAGCCAACTCTACACTAAGGACAATTTATTTTAACCGTGGGAAGGGGTGGGAGGAGGGTGACTCGAGTGTTGTTTGAAGGTTTAAAGATGACAAGGCCTAAGGTCCATCGGGAAGGTGGGGGAGTTGTGGGGGGTGCACATCTTTCCCACGAAGAGTGAGGACCAGAGGGGTTTGACTCCTCGACTTGCAAGAGCTGACGCACAGAGGAATGATGACTGTGAGTTAACTGTGCGCAGGACGCTCATGTCAAGAGAGGAGGGAGGCAGATAAGGAGTGCTGCCTCATTAGTTTGGCTAATGTTAACAGAGCCGACAGTGGAGAGTAGGGAACAGGTCACAACGAGAATGTGGTTTGATTTTGAACAGGGGATAGATGGAGTGCAAAGGCCAAACCTAACAAGTTCTTAAACTTTCCTTCTTTAATATGTTGCATGGAATGATCTGTTGTGTCCCAAAAGTGCTGAGAAGGCTAGAAAATGTTCATATTTTTAATTAATTATAATTATACATATACATTATACATTTGCACATATACAGTCAAATTCTTTTTTTCACATAACCCAGCTAAGCTGGGGTCAGAGCGCAGGGTTAGCCTAATATTACATTTTTTTAAGCTTAATATTAAAAGTATACAGAAAAGTATACAGTATGACACTGAACTTGTTGAATGCACTGCACCCACTGATAGCATTGATTAATTGCATACATGTTTATGTTGTTTTAGCACCAATTTTACTGAAGGTATTGTGCAAATCAGGACTAGGGTGGAGAAGAAGCAGCAGACTACCTTCATCTGGCATATTTTGCTGGGACTGTGCAGCATCGCTCCACCACTGTGATGCAGTCACCTGAATCATCTCTTTAAAATGCCAAAATACTTCTTGTCTACACTACATACAGTATATCTGTCTGGACATATGCTTGATTATAACTCTTTTTTCCATCATTTGATCATAATTTGGTGCATTACTGCGATCATGATTGCTAGCAAATGTACATATCCTTTTTAAATTAAATCCTATTTACTGCCTGCTTTCCACTGGCAGTAATAAAACAACGTTAATCGTGCCAGACAAATAACTTGTAGTTTTGTGAATAAGGTGCAATCTGTAATGAGCTTAATTTACATCAAAGGATGTGTGTTTGTGCTGAAAAAATGACAATGACTTAAAAGGATAGTTCACCCAATTTTTTTTTAATTCTTTCATCATATACACCTATATGTGTATGACTTTCTTCTGCTGAACACAAATGAAACTTTTCTGAAGAATATCTCAGCTCTGTAGGTTTTTACAATACAACTGAATGGGTACCAAAATTTGGAAGCACCAAAAGGACATAAAGACAGCATAAAAGTAGTCCATGAGACTCCAGTGGTTAAATCCATATCTTTAGAAGTGATTTCATAAGTGTGGGTGAGAAACAGATCAATATTTATGTCCTTTTTTACTATCGATCTCCATTTTCACTTTCACATTCTTCTTTTATTTTTGGTGGTTTGCATTTTCTGTGTGCATATCACCACCTACTGGGCAGGGAGGATAATTTATAGTAAAAAAGGACTTTAATATTGTTCTAAAAATCTTTGTTTGTGTTCAGCAGAAGAAAGAAAGTCATAAACATCTGGGATGGCACCTAAGTGTGAGTACAGTAAATGATGAGAGCATTTTCATTTTTAGGTGAACTATCCATTTAATTTACTTTCATTTACTGTTAATACTCCTAGAGTAAATAATCAAAGCATCAATTTAACCTGGACTGCAGGTGGTTAGTGAAGAAAATGCAGGTTTTTGTGCTGATATACTACATGCAAAACAGGTGCAACTGAATTTGTCCCTCAGTACCTATATCGGACCTACTTTATATTAGGTAGTCTTAACTACTATGTACTTAACCATTTGATACAATGTACTTTGTACTATGTACATTCATGTTGTTGCATTGTAATTACATTTAAAGTACTTGTATTTAATTACATTTGTAGTTACACTGTTAACTTTACCCCTTACACTAACACAACCTTTACCCCAAAACCTAACTCTAAACCCTAATCCTAACCCTACACTTACTCTTAATCCTACCCATACCTCAACCTAAGTAGCAGCAAATGTGGGCATTTTGCAGAACAACATGTAGTTACACAGTAAATACATAGTCTTGTATGTATTTAATGTTAGTACATAGTAGTTAAGGCCACCTAATATAAAGTGTGACCCCTGTCTCTTTATAAATTTTGTCAGTGTGTGCATGGAGAGAATGAGTGCAGGTGAATGGACAGCTTTTGAACACCTCTGATGAGACGGTCGTATTTAATGGTAGATGTTTATGAAATTGGCAAGAGCAAATGTGGCCATTCATGCAAAGCATACATCTCAGCCCTTCCCATAACATTAACTCTTTTAGCTGCCATTAAACATTTGGCTTAAAAGATCAAAGGTTCATTTTGCACTATGGAAACAAGTCATGTCGAAAGGAATGGCACTATTTCAATACAGAGCAGCTAAACAAACTCCTTAGTTGTGTTTAAACTAAGTTAATTAACAAATTCCTAATTGAGTACAAGGTACATAATTATTTCACAAGCAGTAAAACATCATTTCAACTCCCATTTCAAATGTTCAAGGCGGTGCACATGGATGCGGTGTTTTTTGTTTTTTGTTTTCTCTCTCTCTCTCTCTCTCTCTCTCTCTACAGGTTAGTTTAATTATGCAAATGAGACTCCAAGTTTGAACAACCTAGACTTTGATGTTCTCTAATTGTTGAGATCATCAAAGGCAAAATTGCCATTTGGTGTGAATAAATGTAACACTTTCTTCATTAAAGGAGTCGTATGTTAATGAAGGTGGGAGTAATTAAATATGGATGAATCTTGGAATGTTTAACAGGAACATTTGTTTCACCATTGGCACTGGAAAATGAAGATGGTTGAAATAACAGTTCAAATGAGAGGAGATCAGACAGGGACTAACCTTTCCCTTTCAGGTTGTTTTCTTAATTTGGAAAGCTCTTGCAGGAATTTACTTGTTCATTAACAAATTCTGGCTGGCATATTCATAAAAGCTGTTCGACAGCATTGCTACATCATTCTTAATCTGTTTCTTGTTTTGACCTTTGACCTTTTGGTGTGCTGCCAGTAATGTGAACCCTTTATCAATATTCAGTATGTGCTGTTGTACACCTATTTCCTATATTTGACAAGGTTTGGTCTTTGATCAAGTGATTTAAGGACAGAAAACATGATAGAATAGATCAAAAATAATACCAGTGGAAAGCAGAGAAAAAGCATCTTACATACTAAAGAAGCTGGTTAAGCAGCTGGTTAAAAGAGACATGGTGACATCTTCATTAGTACTGTGGATGGGGCAGTGTACTCTTTTGACTGGAAATTTCACTTTACATTTGTTTCTTTATTTCACACAGAAGAGCTCCGTATTGTTTGAATTATTCAAAATTCAATTTCTGTAATTTTTCACCAGCTAATATAAAATGATAATTCCTGCAAAGGGATTTTATCAGATTAAAATTTAATCTATAGATATCATGTGTAATAACATATACTGTATAGAAACAGCATTAAATACATTTGGGAAGTTTACATGACATGCAGTGTGACATGCTACTGTATACTCCATTTAAAACTTTTTTAAACAGTATGTTGCTAATTCTTTTATAATTGTTATGCATGTATTTGCTTTTATGACCTCATGTTTATTGGGAGATTAGATGTATTTCGGTAAACAAAAATCAGTAATATAATAATTTAAACCCAGCTATGTTTAACTCACAGGACTAAAACACTGAACGTTTAGTCAAAACAAATAACTGTGGGCCACCTGTCCATGACCTGTCAATCCAAAAAGTTTACAGTAAATGCTTGTGGTAAGCGGCCTATAAAAGAGGACCTTTGTTAAGTAACGTTAAGTCCAGCTACAAAATGCTTTAACAGGCAATGGTGGTGTATGCATTAGGCATGTTGCTTAAATGCATCATAATACACAGATAAGCTGGGGACAGATGTGTCAGCCTGTTTACCATTGTTTTCCTTTATGCAATATGATAGATAAAAGTATTCTTTGTGCTAATAGGCTTTTTTTTTTTACTGTTTCAGCTTTGCCATTTGGACTCTTGACATTAATTTGACCTCCTTATGTAAACATGTAAACATGTGGCACTTAACTATCCATGGCCTGCAAGATTTGAGGGAGAGAAAATGACAAAACATACAAAACAAACCGACAAACTCACCGGAGCTGTGACAGTTTAAAGGTGTGGGCAAACGGAACTTGTACATCAGGTTCTTGTACGGGAAACAGAGGGGGCTGATAACCG
Source organism: Myxocyprinus asiaticus (assembly GCF_019703515.2). Taxonomy (NCBI): domain Eukaryota; kingdom Metazoa; phylum Chordata; class Actinopteri; order Cypriniformes; family Catostomidae; genus Myxocyprinus; species Myxocyprinus asiaticus. The sequence continues at coordinate 25,613,868 of NC_059353.1, read as the reverse complement.
AGGCGCAACTGGAAGGGTGATAACCCCATGGACGACGACTGCAAGAGTTGAGGGTGTACTTGACCCAGACTAAATGATCACTCTAAGAAGATGGATTACGGGAGGCCACACAGAGCAGGGCATTTTCCAGCTCCTGATTCACCCACTCAGCTTGCCCATTTGTCTGGGGATGAAACCCAGCAGACAAACTCAAAGAAGCCCCCAAAAACGTGACACAAATTGGGGGCCTCTGTCAGAAACCACATAGACCGGGAGACCATGGATGCGGAAGACGTGGTTAATAACTGCTACCGCTGTCTCACTCGCTGAAGGTAATATGGGGAGAGGAATAAAATGTGCCGCCTTCGAGAACCAGTCCACTACAGTCAAAACAACTGTGTTACCATGGGGGGGGGGGGGACCAGTTATGAAATCCATGGCTATGTGCAACCAGGGTCTCGAAGGGACAGGTATTGGTTGAATGTCTTATTAGTCTCACAAATCGACGTATGTCCTGCGTTAATGATGGCCACCAGAATCACTGTCTAATGAGTGTCTGAGTGCGAGTCGCCCCTGGATGACAAGCGACTTTGGATGATTGACCCCACTGTAGGACATGCATCCGGGTAGATCGCAGAACAAATAACTGGCCCGCTGGGCATGTGGCGGGGGTGCAATGTTTTGTAGCACTGCATGGACTTTAGCCTCCACCTCCCAGGATACCATGCCCACAATGCGAGTGGCGGGTAGAATGGTATCCGGTGAGGTGGTGGAGGTCTCGACCTCAAAACATCGAGACAGGGAGTTGGGCTTGACGTTTTTTTGAGCCCGGGCGATAAGACAGCACGAAGTTGAAATGCGTGAAAAATAGTGCCCAGCGAGCCTGTCTAGAGTTGAGGCGTTTGGCGCTACGAATATACTATAGGTTCTTATGACCTGTCCAGACCATGAAAGGTACCCCCAAACTCTCTATCCAATGATGCCACTCACCCAAGGCCAACCGGACAGCCAATAATTCTTGGTTGCCGATGTCGTAATTCCATTCAGCTGGTGTTATGCGGTGCGGAAAAAAGCACATGAATGCATCTTTCTGTCTGAGGGGGAGTGCTGCGACAAGACTGCTCCGACACCAACCTCAACATCCACCACAAACTGACTTGCAGGATCGGGAGTAACGAGGATGGGGCGGTAAAAAAATGCTCCTTTAATTTAGAAAATGCTGCCTCAGCTCATGAGGACCAACAAAAGTCAGTGCGTGTCGAGGTGAGGTCTGTCAGAGGTGCGGCGAGCTGACTGTAGTTCCTTATAAACCTCAGATAAAAATTAGCGAACCCCAGAAACTTCTGCAATGCCTTGTGAGTATCTAGGGTTGGCCAATTGGAGACGGCTTTAACCTTAGTGTTGTCCATGCGCACTCCTTCGGACGATATATAGAACCCCAGGAACGGAACTAACTGTGCATGAAAAGCACACTTCTTCTACTTGACAAACAGCCGATTCTCTAACAGTTGCTGAAGCACCTGCCTGACATGCTGCACATGGTCCTGGATATTCTGTGAGAACATCAGAATATCATCAAGATCATGAAACAATCGAACATGTCTCTGAGCACATCATTCACAAGCCCCTGGAAGATAGCGGGGTGTTGACCAATCCGAAAGGCATAACCAAATATTCAAAGCACCCCCTATGGGTGTTAAAAGCCATCTTCCACTCATCCCCCTTCCTAATCTGGACAAGGTGATAAGCATTGCGTAAATCCAACTTTGTAAAGACGGACGGTCCCTGCAAGAGTTCGAAGGCTGAGGACATCAACGGTAAAGGATATCGATTCTTCACCATAATGTCATTCAGTCCCCAATAATCTATACAGGGTCTAAGCGAGCCATCCTTCTTCGAAGAAGAATGAAGAAGAAGAATCCCACCCCTGCCGGAGAAGAAGAAGGGCGAATGAAACCGGCTGCAAGAGAATCATTGATATACCTGTTCATGGCCTCCCTCTCAGGAGCCGAGAGTGAATAGAGCCATCCCCGAGGCAGTGAAGTGCCAGGAAGCAGTTCAATCGCATAGTTGTATGGGCGATGAGGAGGAAGGGTCGCAGCGCGGGACCGGCTGAACACCGCCCTCAAGTCATGGTATGTTAATGGTACTCTGGATAAGTCCCCTGGTTCATCCTGCAATGAAACACAAGACTGGACAGGAGAAACAGCAGAGATAAGACAAAAAATAAGGACTCCAAGCAAGAACAGTGTTGGCTGACCAATGTGTGGGTTTTGCATTACCAACCAGGGATGTCCCAACACTAGTTGTGCCGATGGAGATTGGATAAGGTAGAAGGACAACTGCTCCGTATGATTCCCAGAAACGAAGGTGACCGGCTTTGTGGATTGAGTGATGACGGACAGCGGCGTGCCACTTAGGGTGTGGGCGGTGATGGGTCTTTCCAACTGGACCATAGGAAGTCGCCACTTATAAACCAATTCAAAATCCATAAAGTTCCCTTCAGCTCCGGAATCAACCAAGGTGGAAACCGTATGACAGGCAGATCCATACTTCAGCCGGGCCGGGAGAAGTTTCCGAAGTCCAGGGGTTTTGTCCAAAGGTGTTGCGCTCGTCAGTAACCCCTCTCCTACTGATAAGCGATGTCTTTTACCAGACAGGAATCAGAGAGATGATCAGAAGCAGCACAGAATAAACACGGCGTTGCTGTTTCTCCCTGCTGAGATTTCAGTTCTAGCAACTTGCATAGGCTCAGTGTTGGGCCGTGATACTTGCAAGTTGGCTGGAGAGGCAGAACGGGTAGGAGGATCAGTCACCAGGATAGGTAGAAAGCAGCGTCGACAGTGGCGACAGCGTAGGATCAGGCATTGATCGACTCGGATAGCCAAATCACCAAGTCATTGAAGCACAGAAGCAAATCCAAAGAATAAATCTCATCCAGAATGTCGTCGGAAAGACCATGCAGAAAATAATCCCACATAGTGTGGTCATTCCACTCACAAGAAGCAGCTAGGGTGCGAATTTCAATCACATAATCTGATACTCGTCGATCTCCCTGAGACAGTCCAGATTAAACCCTCGTTGCCTCCCAACCTTGAGCCGAGTGATCAAACACTCAGCGGAGCGCCGTCATAAAGGCATGATAGGAAGTACAGCAGGGATATCTGTTGTCCCACATGGCAGTGCCCCATTCACTAGCCCTTCCGTAATAACACAGGCCTTCATCGTATCCGAAGCAAAAGTGGAGGGCTGTAATGTGAAGAACAGGGAACATTGCAAAAGAAATGTGCTGCAGGATTCAGCCTCACCTGAATACGGGGCTGGAGGGGGAATTCGGCTTAAAAGTGTCCAGGAGCCTTAGGAACCGCCGGAGCCGGTAAGGAAGCTTCCTGAGATGGGCCAGCATCAAGAGATAGGTGGAGCTGCTGAACAAAGGAGGTGAGCTCGGCGAGCTGCAAAGCCATCATCTCTAAAGTCTGGTTCTAGGCAGTGATTTGATCCTGCTGATGTCCCAGCAAGACTCCCTGCTGAGAGAGGGCGGAGCGAAGAGTTGATTCCTCCGCTTGGTCCATACTTGGCTAGATTGTTCTGTAACAAATGATAGTGAGACAAACAGCCCCAAGAGCAGAGGAACAGTTCAAAGGATTTATTAACAGTAAAAATGAGCAGTCACTAGATTGAGGAATGTAGAAAATCCCAACACCGGCTGCAGCAGTGGGAAGCGACCTCCAATGGCGTGCGCGTCGTAGTCACACAACGGGCAATTCGTGAAGAGTGTGTTCATAGGATGAGCGTGTACGTTGTGGAAGTCAGGAACAGATTCTTCGAATACTCTGTTGAAGAATAGTGAGATGCAGAACAACGCCCAGCAGAGAAGAGCAAACTTAACTCTCGACACGCGGGCAGAGACGAGGTATCCTCCTTGGACACACAGCAATACTGGAAGGCAACCACACACCCGATACGCGGGCAAGGGAGTGAATTAGGGGAGAACATGTGTTGCTCGGCACGCTAATCAGTGGCATGATCAGAGTTCCCCTGGGAACAATCAGTGTTCCCATGGAAATGCCGACCATGCACGCCGGCTGTGCCTGCGAGACATGAGGGAGAGAAAATGACAAAACATACAAAACGAACCGACAAACTCACTGGAGCTGTGACAGCATCATTATTGACATATTACATAAAAACATTTGTAAATGAACAAGAACCTTGTCCATAATTATCTCTTTTATTAAGGGGATAGTGCATCCAAAAATAAAAATTCTTTCATCATTTACTCACCCTAATGTTGTTCCAAACATGTGGGACTTTTTCTCTTCCTTGGAACACATGTTAGGCGAATGTTAGCCTCAGTCACCATTCACTTTCATTGCATCTTTTTTCCATACAATGAAAGTGAATGGTGACTGAGTCTCCTTTTATGTTCCACAGAAGAAATAAAAGTCATTGGGGCTTGGAACAATATTAGGGTGAGTAAATGGTGACAAAATATTCATTTTGGTTGAACTATCCCTTTAAATTCAGAAATGTTCAATAACTTTCTGCGCCTCTACAAGTTGACACAAACTTGACACAAACCAAACTAATGCCATAATCACACATATGTGTCCCCTATTTTGGCCCACATCTCCATATTTGTTGGGTCTGGATATGATCTCAGATTTCCTGCACTTGGAAGATCAGATAAGGATTCATAGTCCCACTTAAGACTAATTCTCTTTTCTTGAGCCCTATTTTATTTCACACAGGAAAGAAAAATCACCTGTGCCACAACCTTCCACCAAAGAAATGTAGGAAAAATAGAAAACTGTGATAACAGATACTGTATTACATTTCTGTGAAAATGTCTCCGACCTGGCCTTCACAAGACGAATGTACTGCTTTCAGAAATGTTTACGAGAAGAATGTTTCTGTCGGCTTGTATTTCTTTTTAAGTGCAAGTGGTGTTAAATGTCCTTAGAACACTCTCTCTCGCCATCAGCAACTTGATATCTTGATATCTAACAGCTAGTTGTGATACATCATGGGTTTGGAAACATGAAAAATTTCGCACTTAACATTACGGTGTTTGTGTTAAAGTGTTATTACTTAAACATGTACTGAGTCATATTACAGGACTGTACAATGGGTACAATAATGTAAATTTAAAGTGCTATCAGAAAAGAAAAACTAGGGGAGAGCAAAAATGTGCATTTGCACTGGACATTTTGAAACATGAATAAAAAAAAAAATAACTGTTCAAGGATTGTTATGTCAGAATTGTTATGTTTTTATACCTGAGTTGAAGTTTTCAAATGAAAAGGCTTTAATTCCAGACAGGGTTGTTAGCAGACTTTGACTTAATATCAGATTCGTCAACATTATCATTGTATATAACAAGGTCAAAAACATGGAAGCAGAAGAGTGTTCGACAGGGACACAGAAACAGATACTTTACAAACTTCTGCTTGGCTGTTTATTTTATTTATTTTTATTTACTTATTCATTTATTTATTTCTGTTGTATTTGTCCTTTCAATTTAGTTTAGTTTTTGTTACTTTTCACTCTATCAATGTTAGTTTTTGTTTTAGTACAGGTGTGTGTCTTCATGAGAGGCAGGTCGGGCTGCGCCCCACCAGATGTGGTGCTGTTGTGCAAAATTGTCATAATCACACATTTATTTTAAGAAATAACAGATTGTACGCATCTTAAACTTGTTTTATGTCCATTATACAAGACAACAGTCAATATTCTTTTGAGAAATTCTATAATTATTAAGGTCTGATGCGTAAAAGCCATTTAATAGTTTGCATTTGTTTTGCGTGGGGCTTGCCCTTCGTCCTCCATGTTAATCAATGAAGAACTGGAGAACGTCATGCGCATGTGCAATGAGCATTCAATGATAGCCTGAGGGGCACATTTGCCTTTGCCCCTTAGCCAATCAAAAGCAGAGTTGAAGTGCACCACTCAACATTTTTATTAATTTTATGCCATTGCATTGAGGTGTTGTTGATGTATACAACAAAATGGTGCCGACTATGGCAGCCATGGTTGTTTGGTCTGTACAGATGCATCTCAATAAATTAGAATGTCGTGAAAAAGTTCATTTATTTCAGTAATTCAACTCAAATTGTGAAACTCGTGTATTAAATAAATTCAATGCACACAGACTGAAGTAGTTTAAGTCTTTGGTTCTTTTAATTGTGATGATTTTGGCTCACATTTAACAAAAACCCACCAATTCACTATCTCAAAAAATTAGAATATGGTGACATGCCAATCAGCTAATCAACTCAAAACACCTGCAAAGGTTTCCTGAGCCTTCAAAATGGTCTCTCAGTTTGGTTCACTAGGCTACACAATCATGGGGAAGACTGCTGATCTGACAGTTGTCCAGAAGACAATCATTGACACCCTTCACAAGGAGGGTAAGCCACAAACATTCATTGCCAAAGAAGCTGGCTGTTCACAAAGTGCTGTATCCAAGCATGTTAACAGAAAGTTGAGTGGAAGGAAAAAGTGTGGAAGAAAAAGATGCACAACCAACCGAGAGAACCGCAGCCTTATGATTGTCAAGCAAAATCGATTCAAGAATTTGGGTGAACTTCACAAGGAATGGACTGAGGCTGGGGTCAAGGCATCAAGAGCCACCACACACAGACATGTCAAGGAATTTGGCTACAGTTGTCGTATTCCTCTTGTTAAGCCACTCCCGAACCACAGACAACGTCAGAGGCGTCTTACCTGGGCTAAGGAGAAGAAGAACTGGACTGTTGCCCAGTGTTCCAAAGTCCTCTTTTCAGATGAGAGCAAGTTTTGTATTTCATTTGGAAACCAAGGTCCTAGAGTCTGGAGGAAGGGTGGAGAAGTTCATAGCCCAAGTTGCTTGAAGTCCAGTGTTAAGTTTCCACAGTCTGTGATGATTTAGGGTGCAATGTCATCTGCTGGTGTTGGTCCATTGTGTTTTTTGAAAACCAAAGTCACTGCACCCGTTTACCAAGAAATTTTGGAGCACTTCATGCTTCCTTCTGCTGACCAGCTTTTTAAAGATGCTGATTTCATTTTCCAGCAGGATTTGGCACCTGCCCACACTGCCAAAAGCACCAAAAGTTGGTTAAATGACCATGGTGTTGGTGTGCTTGACTGGCCAGCAAACTCACCAGACCTGAACCCCATAGAGAATCTATGGGGTATTGTCAAGAGGAAAATGAGAAACAAGAGACCAAAAAATGCAGATGAGCTAAAGGCCACTGTCAAAGAAACCTGGGCTTCCATACCACCTCAGCAGTGCCACAAACTGATCACCTCCATGCCACGCCGAATTGAGGCAATAATTAAAGCAAAAGGAGCCCCTACCAAGTATTGAGTACATATACAGTAAATGAACATATTTTCCAGAAGGCCAACAATTCACTAAAAATGTTTTTTTTATTGGTCTTATGATGTATTCTAATTTTTTGAGATAGTGAATTGGTGGGTTTTTGTTAAATGTGAGCCAAAATCATCACAATTAAAAGAACCAAAGACTTAAACTACTTCAGTCTGTGTGCATTGAATTTATTTAATACACGAGTTTCACAATTTGAGTTGAATTACTGAAATAAATGAACTTTTCCACGACATTCTAATTTATTGAGATGCACCTGTATATGTATTGTGTATATTGTATGGCATTGTCTATTGTGTATATGGCAGTGTAACTGGAATATTGTGATGTCTTTGTGTTTATTGTAACTGTGTTCTTTTGCATGTTGATCAGATGTCAAACTTGACCAAATTAAATTCCTGTAGTGCACAAATACTGGCGAATAAAAGAGATTCAGATTCAGATGCACTGGTTTGTATTAGATTACAATAATTGCAAAATATGTCGTTTCTCTTTTGATTAGTTTTGTTATACTGCATGCAAGTTAGTGAGATATTATGCACAGCATTTGACAATTTGCCTATATCTGGTTTTCTTTCACTTCACTTGATATTTTTGACGTGGATGTGTACGTTTTAGTTGTGTTTTGTGCTGAGATGAAATTATTAGGTTTGTGCGTGGCATCTTGTTCACAGGTTGCGCTAGAAAAAAAATATTTTTAATTTCCTTTGTCTGTTTTTATCCGTACTACTTGTTTCATTGTATAAGTACTAAGGCGACCCTTTAGGGGTGTAGCATCTATTATAATGACTTTCCTCCCCCTCCACCGCCTGACACATCACTGACAGCAGATGTCTTCGCCATATTTTTTACTAATAAGGTTACAACCATCAGCAATACATTCTCAGCACCTCACCCTGTCAAACACCCATCTCCTGTATGAAACCCCTCTGTCTCTATGTTCTCTCCTCTGACTGACACTGAAGTCTCTAAACTCCTCCTCTCCAACCACCCTACCACCTGTTCCCTTGACCCCATTCCTTCTCACCTCCTCCAGGCCATCTCTCCATCCATCTTACCTGCACTCACTCACATAATTAACACATCTCTACTTACAGGCACTTTTCCCACAACATTTAAGCAGGCTCGAGTAACCCCACTGCTGAAGAAACCCGCACTTAACCACACACAAATAGAACACTACAGACCAGTCTCTCTCATCCCATTCATGGCAAAAACACTTGAAAGAGCAGTTTTCAATTAAATAAAAAAAGCCTATCTCTCACAGAACAAGCTGCTGGATGACAATCAGTCAGGCTACAAAATTGGACACTCCACCGAGACTGCCCTGCTGTCTGTCACTGAGTCGCTGAGATGGGCGAAAGCTGAATCTAGATCATGCATCCGGTTAAGATGCTGTGAGACAACTCAACAGCAGGAAGGAAGTAGACACAGGTAAGATTTTTAATCGGCCACTTTAAGGTTTTTCAAGTTCACAAACTCATCAGATTCATAGCAGGTAGTCAAACAAACACATCAGCTTCACAGGAACATAATAACCTCAACACATCAGCTTCACACACATAACAGATTAAACCGCTTCAGCTTTAGGTACACTTTCTTGTGCCAGACTCTCTCACTCTGCTGCTGGTGGCATGACTGGTTATATGCCGCTCTCCCCATGCTCACTGGAATTAGAGACAGGTGTTAAACATAATCTAGCTCAGGTGCAAGCGCCCTTACCGCTTTCTCTCTCTCCGGACGGACGCTTGACCATGCCCCAGCTGCCACAGATGCATACATGCACAAGATCACAGAACTTTTTAAGTGTGCGTGATATCAACATAAAGTGTCCCAGATGAGAAGTACACACAGGTACTCCACTAAAATAACTGAGAATTCTGCTCTAAATGTAAAGTTTGTGCTTAAATTAAATGCAAGTATAATTGGCAGAAATGGTGCACCGCTTTTTTGTTATTATAATTTTTTGTGCTTTATTGTCACCCATTATCACACTGACATAATAGTTGATGCAGGCAATCATGAAATCAGTGACACTCTCCTCGAAATCCGAACACAATTGGTCAAAAGAGATGCATATTACTAGGTGTAAATGGTGATTGCACCCGTTAATACGCATCTTAATGCATCTTAATAACAGAGGATAAACAGGGCACACACATACAGTGGGAGTGTTTGAGAGATAAAGAGTGAAGTCAAAACTGATGTATTCGTTTTAAATTATTTTCTTGTTTCTTTTTTATCTGTCAAAATGACGGACAGAATTTGGAATTATACATCAATGTTTCGACTGATGAATGACAACCCCTGCCAAATGGTTAATGCAATCCTGACATGTTGGGTTAAATGATTGTTTGTTTCCTACCAGAAGTAATTAACCTGAGAGGCCACTGTTTCAGTATATTTAGTTATTTATTTACCTAAGTGTTATTTTTTTATATTTTAGGGCTACCAAAGTTAATGCATTAACTGATATAATTTTAATATGTTTAACAGTGTTACAGTTCTCAGGACCATCTAGTTATTATTATCTAGTGGAATTCTCATTGTGAATCAAATTTGATAATTTAAAAAGTTTACAAAGCTAAAATACAATTAATTTGTAGCAGTTTATATTATTTTGTTTTTTTACTTTTATTTCAATTAGCATAGATGTTTAAATTTAATTCACATTTTAGTTTTCATTAATGACAATAACACTGACCTAAATTAAGCAATAAATTGGTCAAAAAATTTAGAATGTTTATTTTTCAATCCAACAATTTGATTTTGAAGATGTTCAAGCTTTCTCACTTAGACTAAAGTAGAATATTTTCTACTCTGTCCTTTTAAAGATATATTAGGCCAGCTTACATCAGACAAGATCTTGACTCATGCTGATGTTGAATAATTTTCCTTAACATAGACCATTATCTGATCCAAATGGCTCCCAGTCGTGATTCCTCAATCTAAATGACATTATCCTTGATCAGCTTCCTACTGCACAGCGTTTAGGTATCTTAAGCGGTATTCAGAAGTGTCCAGAGGGGGAAACAGACACAGTCCAGTGACATGAAACAGCATAATTGCCTGGGCTTTTCCTATCTCAAGGCAGAACTTTTGCATACATTGTACCGCACATACAGGCCTTTCAACTGGAACCTGAGGTTTGCTTGTTATTAATAAATAATGTAAACTAAGGAATAAAACAATCAGCTCATCAACTTAAAAACTGACCTTCATTATACAATTAACACTTGCCTGAATGTATGCTTGTGTGTTTTTAAAATGTTCACTTGTTTACACAACAGCTATAGTAAAATATTATGATTTTGACATTTTAGTTAGTATATAATCATGGTGACAACATATCCCATTCTCCCCATATATAACTTTTAATGCAGAGAACTTAAAATTTCCTTAACTGAAAGTAACTGAACAAAATTATTTGCAACAAAATGGTTAATGATAACATAACTCATAATATGCTCCCCAAATTGACAGTTATTTATTTGTCAAATGAATACATTTATTTACAACATAGAAGCTGCTAATATTAGTAAAAAAAATAAAATAAAATTACAATATACATGCACATACAACTAGTTAAGTCACTGAAATGACTGACACCCAGATGTGAGCTCCAAATCAATCCCTGGTGATGTGGTCCACAGGGAAGCTGTCACCAGCCTGTAAATCTGACTGTTACACCAGGCTCTGACCTCTGTCAGGCGCAAATCCATAGGGTTGATGTCAAACACCTCAGCAGTCACTGCTGTCAGCTGTGAGAACCTGACATGAAGCAAAATCACTGATGCAAATACTGCCCTCAAAAGAGATGAACAGTATTTGGGAATTGAATATTGACAGCGCTGTGTGAGGCTACAGCACATGTGGACGTGTAAGGGAAGAGCACAGGCTCTTGTTTGCCACCTCTGCTCCATTTTCAATCATTAGGCCTGTGTGGCATGGGGGCGTGGCCATATGTCTGTCTGCAGGAGAGGGAAAGCGGTAAGGCTCGTCACCTGGGTTGTAATTACTCTAACACCTGTCTCTTATTATAGTGATGGTGGAGGGAGACCTGATAAGGCACGCCAGAGCGGGAGAGAGAGTGACAAAGGAAACTGGTGTCTGAATGACTGGCAGCTGTATCCAGAGACTGCACACGTTGTGAAGTATCTAAGTTCATGGGCAATGGAGGAGTCAGGAGACAGCGAACAGTTGAAGTGAGTATTTATTTTCTCCACACAGTCAGGTTAACAAAAAAATGGCTCCCATTGGCCAACTCAAACAGGGCTTTTTTAGTATCTCATAGAACTGGACGTGTGCAGTCTCTGTATATTGCTGCCAGTTCCCTATCTGTCACTCACTCGATGTTGTGTCGATGTAGTGACACTAGGGGTCACTCTTGGGAGCCCGAAACACCTCTGATCTTTGAAAAAGGCCAATGAGAATTGGTGAGTGGAATTTGCATGCCACTCCCCCGGACATACGGGTATAAAAGGAGCTTGTATGCAACCACTCATTCAGATTTTCTCTTCGGAGCCGAGTGGTTGTATTCAGTGCACTGAATACAATACCTCTAGAAAAACTCATCTCGCTAAAGACTGCTGGATTTGACGGCGTATTTCAGCGGCTTCTCCCCCTCTGTGCCTGTACAGTGCCCCTGGGTGCTTCGGCAGAGCAAAAAAGAGTATATTCTGAAAAAGAGTATATTTTCCATTCATAAAAGTGTGGCACACATGGATCATCTTTTTAAAGATGCCCTTCCTTTTGTGTGTTATTCCTGGTTGCGGTCGCTATGTGCATGTGATTTTGTTTTTTATTTTTAATAAATTTGCAAAGATTTCAAACAAACTTCTTTCATGTTGTCATTATGGGGTATTGTTTGTAGAATTTTGAGGAAAAAAATGAATTTAATCCATTTTGGAATAAGGCTGTAACATAACAAAATGTGGAAAAAGTGAAGCGCTGTGAATACTTTCCGGATGCACTGTATGTCCACAGAGCGCCACCACCTGGCACGGGAGCCCGAAGCTCCCATCCAAGGCCTGTAGGTTTACGTCGTCTCTGACGGCTAAGGCCTACGGTGCTGCTGGACAAGCCAACTCCGCCCTGCACGCCATGGCTCTCCTGCAAGTACACCAAGCCAAGGCGCTAAAAGAATTGCACGAGGGTAGTTCTGACCCGGGATTGATGCAGGAACTGTGCTCGGCGTCCGACCTCACTCTCCTATGTCCACTGTCGTGGTCCAGGAGTGCCACCTCTGGCTCAACTTGGTAGAGATGCAAGAGGCCGACAAGGCACGGTTCCTTGACGCCCCCATCTCCCAGGTTGGCCTGTTTGGTGACACCGTCGAGGACTTTGCCCAGCAGTTCTCGACGGTGAAGAAGCAGACGGAGGCTATAAATCACATCCTGCCCCGGCGCGGCTCAAGATCCCGCACCCTGTCTGCTCGTCGCTAAGGGCGTCTCGCTGCAGCAACATCTCCGGCTCCGCCGCAGCCCGCCCCCATGGCCTGGCCCCGGCGTGCAGCCCATCGCAGGAAGCAGACGCCCCCCGTCACATGGCCGGCCACCAAGAACCAGAGGAAGGCTTCGAAGCACCCCTGAGACGGGCGACCCAGGGGCAAAGAGACCCATCTCTTTGGAGCTGGTGCACAGACCACTCCATCCCCCGGTGGAGGGCCGGGAGGAGAATCTTTTGTTTCCTTTTTCACCCAGAGGCTGCCCCAGAGGCTGCGGTACCCAAAGGTTCAGCAAAAGAGCAGTTTCCTGGGTCACATGTTCTGTGTGCATGTCTGTCCTCACGACCGCCATCCACCGTTCCTTTTTGGCAGGGTTGGCGCTCCAGCGGCGGACCCCCCGCTCCTGGGCGCCCAGCTGTGGCACGAATACCCCCACACGGTATTAGTGCCGATGGACCTCGGGGACGTGACTCCTCCTCCCCCCTCCTCGGCCAATCTCATGGTGGGCGTCAGGAGCCAGGTAAGTGCAGTTAAATTATACAGCTCATATACACTACCGGTCAAAAGTTCTGAAACACTTACTCATTCTTTATTATAATTTTTTTTCTTTCACATTTTAGAATAATAGTAAAGTCATCAAAACTATGAAATAACATAAATAGAACTATGGAAATGATGTTGTGACTAAATAAAATCCAAAATAAATCAAAACTGTGTTATATTTTAGCATCTTCAAAGTAGTCACCCTTGCCTAGAATTTGCAGACATGTACTCTTGACATTTTCTCAACCAACTTCTTGAGGTATCAACCTGGGATGCTTTTTAAACTGTATTGAAGGAGTTCCCATCTATGTTGGGCACTAATTGGCTGCTTTTCTTTATTATTTGGTCCAAGTCATCAATTTCAAAAACTTTTTTTTTTTTTTTTTTAATACATTTTAGTTTTATAATGAAATTAATATGGTGGCACAATTATATTTTTGTCTACAAAACTCATTTTATACATTTAAGCATATGCCTTCAGATCAAAAGATTTTTAAGATCATGAGAAACATTTCAGTCAAGTGTTTCAAAACTTTTGACCGGTAGTGTAAAAATAAAAAATGTTAGAGGGCATGTTTTTACAAAAAAAAAAAAAATAAATCAAATGCAAACTGTGTCTTTCCATGAACCTTTCACTCCATGTCAAGCACTTCTGCTGGAAAACCGATAAGCAGAGTTTGGAAAAATCTATACTTTGAAAAAATAAATGCAAGCAGAAAACAAAACTTTTTTTTCTTTCTTTCTTTTTTTTTTTTTTTACTAATTAGTTATTTTTATTTATTTTAAGGTTAATTTCACTCATTTAATTCTTGGTTATTTTTTATTACTTATTAATTTCATAAAAATTTTATTCATACCAAATAACATTTAGATAATCCAAAAACGTTTACGTCAGTATGGCTTTACGAATGATTTACATAATAATTTGTTCTGCTTGTGTTTCATGAATGAGGCCCAATTGGCATTAACTTTAAAGTTTAAAGGAGGCACTGAGATCAAAACTGAGCTTTTCAGACAGAGGGCCAGAGCCAGAGTTTTGGTAGAAAAAAAAAACTTTACTAACATTATCAGAGGACCTCAGTGAAGATAATAAAATTATTAAAAAAAGAGTATATCATGACCCCTTAAAAAGCAAATACTCAACGTAGTACACTCTGTATTGAGACACAGTTATGTTACGCAGCAGAAAGACTGTCAGTGTGAAAGCACAATGCGAGCTTCACTTACGCATTGTTTAGGCATGCAGTGTGAAATGGGCTACTCAAGTGTTAATTGTGATTTTGAGTTTGTATTAAGCTTAGATTGGCAAGGAATGCAAGTTAAAAATTATGTCATGACTGTGAATTTCAAGTAAATGAAATACTCTGGGCTAAAATCAGATTCTGCAAAAAAAAATGGAAAGCAGACCATAATCCACGAGAGTTGAGATCATTCAGCAACACCCAACATTCAAACAAACACAGTTGCAGGACACTCAAAACCTCACGTATTTCCAAGATGCTTTTGTTGGGACGCAAGGACTTTATCTATCAAAGCACAACACAGGAAGGCCTCACATCAAATCGCCAATTGGAAAACAATTGTGAGCAAAAGTGAGACAACAAAAATATTTAATGTGTGTGTACGTCTCTGGGTTTTTCGATGGATTTATTAGGAGGTCAAAAGGTTGTTGGACAGAGTGTCTTACAAAGGATGGAAATGGGGAGACAAAACATGATAACACATACCATCATCAAACTTGGCTGCTTGGCTGATTTTAGGTCAAATGTTGGGGACTGACAGCCTAAATCACCACACACTTTCATTGCATTTGAAAGAGCATCGTTAACATTCTTTAAACTTTCTTCTCATGTTCCACGAAAGAAAGTCATACTGGTTTGGAATAAAATGAGGGTGAGTAATTTAACTATCACTTTAAACCTTGAACTGTCTTATTGCTTTTGACATGATGGGATATAGGAAAAAACAGATCTGCCTGTCTTTATCATGGAAAAGTATTAAAAGAGTCATTTTCCTTATTAAACAACCCTTTCTGTTTTTAAAGAATGTCTTTAACAGCCCGTTTTATATAAATGGGGTTTCACCAGTCCAGAAATAGCTGAAAAACACAATTTCCACCACTTTTACTCAAGAGTAACTGAGTCACCGGCAGTGTTGATGGCAAACCTGATTCAGATTAGGTAAGGTGGAGCGGATCTTGAGCTGTACCTTATCTCTTCCGCTAATTTAGTCATGTAGCCAGCATTCCAGAGAGACTGAGCCAGAGCTAGCTCACCGTAATCAGGTAATTAAAGCTATTTGATCTAATGGCTCTCAGCTCCACTGCACAATTGTTTATTCCCTTGATCTTCCTGCTTATCTACCTTGTTGTTTTTATAAATCATGAAGGCAAAATGAAGGAGATCCTGTTATTGTTTCCTGTTTGTCTCCACTAAGCATATACAGTGTAAGAGGCCATTCAGACAGGATGTGCAGTGTGCAGTGGAATGGAAGACAACTAAGGTGTCTCAAGATGCGTTTTTAAAGGTTAAACTTCTTTTAACCTTACACAGCAATCATGGTGTAAAACATTAAAAAACAACAGGATGCGTCATTGGGGTCAAAGACATTTGTCTAGCACGTTTACACTGACAAACAATTTAAAAAAAACGCAAAGATGGATGCAATAACGCATCTTGTGTGAACAGCCCCTAAGTATGCTTTAATTACATTAGCAGTTACGGGCCTCAGTTATGGACCTGTATTCACTTTGAGGTTTTGGGGGCTGCATGTCAATTTTTTTAAAGTAGGCTTGATCAGAGAAAGTGCTTCCATCACAACAACCCTTGAGCAGACAGTAAGTAACTAACTGTTTTTGTCCTCTGTAAGTAATCAAGATGTGTTTGTGCCCTTGCCAAGAAACCTTCTTGGATTTGACAGAACCCACCATCCTGTTCCCTCCCAGAACTGGAAGATCTTGGTAAATACAGAAATAAATAGAGAAACAACGTCAAACAAATAAATCCACTTTTAAAGACGCTC
Organism: Myxocyprinus asiaticus; assembly: GCF_019703515.2. NCBI lineage: Eukaryota > Metazoa > Chordata > Actinopteri > Cypriniformes > Catostomidae > Myxocyprinus > Myxocyprinus asiaticus. The sequence continues at coordinate 25,597,510 of NC_059353.1, read as the reverse complement.
TGGCTTTAAACAAAGCAAAGGATCAGATGTGTCTTGGAGATGCCAAGCGAAAGGAGCCACAGGCTGTTGTTTGAAAAGATGGCTTCACTTTTGTTCCAGATTTCCTTTCGCTTCAGTTCTGTCTCCTCCTGTGTCAGATTTGCAGAAGAGATATGTCTTGAGATTTACATTAAAGCTCAGAGCTCCAGTTGTAACATGGAATAACGTCATTTGAAAAACCAGTGCCTGAAGAACTGGTTTTATCTTATAATATATAAAATAAACATTTCAGCAAGAGAAATGAGACAAAAACAAATCCGATCTGTAGGACCATTGTGCTAGACTGTAGATGTTTTGCTGTGCTCGATTTTGATTTAAATATGCATTATATTGAAGGACTTAAATAAGTGTTAACTTGACAACTAACTGATAACTTTTTGATCACAACCCTCCCTATAAAACATGAAAAGAAAATACGAAAGTTTCACCATAAAGACATGGTTCACATATGCATCTGTAACACTTTACAATAAGCTTGTTTTCATTAACATTACTCAATGCAACGGTTAACATGAACTAACAATACTTTAACAGCACTTTTAATATTGGTTAATGTTAATTTCTTGATATACTATTTCATTTTCAACATGTAGACCATATGACAAGTGCACTATATTCCAAGCTTTCTGGGGCCATACAATAGCTATGTGTTGATGGAATACTTTCATGGTATTTTTGTAATGATTATTTAATTTTTTTTTTTTTTTTTGGACATTGACAGCAGTGGTCAGTATGAACTGTTTTTGTATGTTGCATTAGGATTCTTGAAGAAAAGGTTGTGTATAAAGATTGTACTGGGAGGAAAAAATGAGGGACAACTTGAGGGCAGTAAATAATTTTGTGTATTTTCTTTTTGCTAGCCAGCTGACACAGTCATGTAATTTTACAGATACATCAGTGATGAAAAGAAATTCTAATTATATTTGTTTTTTATTTGAGACAGCGCAAAAAAAGAAAGAAAAGATGACTGAAACAGGCAAATTGCTAGCAATTTTTTTTTTTTTACTATATTAAAGGACCAAAGAGGACCATTATATTTTTGACCTCAATACCTCCAAAATGTTTTGGTCCCCCCAATGTTCAAGACATGGTTACGGCCTTGACAACGAATGTTAATTTACCTTATTGTAAAGTGTTACACTTAAAAAAGTTCAATAGCGGACAGTGGTTCCACGTGTTTGAAATTAGCTTTCTTAACTTAAAAGTACTATGTAATCTCAACACAAACACTTTGTGTAGAAAGAACCTAGCTGAAGTGGGTGAACCCCAAAGAATTTGACATGTCAGTGTTACTAAAACAAATCTCTTTTATTTCTTTATGTACTATGTACTATGAAAGTGAATGTTATCATGCTAAATCCATGGTGGTTGAAAGCACTACAGAGTGTAATTTAGCAACTATGCTATGGTTAGCACAGTATTTGCTCAATAAAGCGAGCAGTCAATATTATGTGCGACATCTACCTATCCTCATCGTTATCTCAAGCTCATAATGTTAACCCCAAAACTCCAACATAACAGAAACTCTTCTAAATCCCAAGATTAAAAAAAATCTATCAAGTATATTCCTTTATAACGATCTTGCACAATAACATAAAATAACACTTAACTTTAACATTAAATCTCCCTAACGAGTCCCATGCAAAGCATGCTGGGAAATGGAAATACCTTGCCCAGTTTCATCAATACTGAATTAACACCACAAAAAGTATTCATGTAGTCCCAACTCAAATAAATGAAGTAAATTTTAATTTTACAAATTTAAATGAATAGAACACAATGAAATCAAATTCAGACTAAATGTTCTATAATTGAGTTGCTTTAGTTCTTATTAAGTCAACTGAATAAGTAGTAAAAATCCTTTTTTTGAGTGTATGAATCGTGTAATTTGGCAATTGCCAGTATCACATTACTAATAACAATTTAGATTTCCTGTAATAAAGAGAACACTGTGAATTTTACATAGTGATTGAAACCATATTTACTTTCTTACTTAAAATGTAAAACCGTTCCACTCAGTCTTCCTGCCTGTGCTCTTTTAATATGATTAATAACATGTTGAGTTGTTATTAAAACATCATGCTCCTAATAAGCATCATATCACAAGACTATCAGTGAAACAACAGAAAGTCAGAGGGCGGGCTTTTTAGTTTTCTCCAAGACCCCGAGGCATAACAATTTCACTTCTTGGCATGGGCCAGGGATTTCAAACCAAACAATGCCCCAAAGGCTCACTTATTTGTGGGGATGAGATCAACTCAAACACAACTATGGGAGAGTGGGGGTTGGGTGGTGAGCCTATAGCGCTTTATGACTCATTACATAAGCACTTAGCGACATGCATATTCCTCAAATACCTGGCATTGCAGAATGTAATCTGCTTACGACGACAGGACTGGATGTGCCCAGCTTGTGTGGCAGGTGTCTCTGCATTAGCTTCTGTTACAAAAGATTACGGAGGCAGTGATGGCAATCTTGGCCATGGAAGAGAGGAGGGGAAAAAGCGTTTTAGAAAAGACTTAATCCAAGGGCTAGATTACCCACAAGGTACCAGCTAGGTAGACATCAAAGGCGCCCCAGCCCACTCAGTGATATTGAAATGCGTGTTCCCACTAAGCTTGAATGGAAAGCATCGCCGGAGGTTGTCAGCTCGGTTTTGGGAGAAGAGAGATGAGAGAAGTGCAATCCTATTCACTCGAGTCATAACACTGTTTGGCTGCACACTTTGCTCCTGTGCTGGTCGCATTGTTGGGCTGAATGATGCGATGGAATTCTGCTCCTGTTTCAGAATCTTTTGATTCTGTTTTGTTTATTGTATCCATGTGAAATGCTGCAAGAGATGATTTCACTTCCATAAATGTGCCGGAATGCCTAGTGTACCAGTTTCACAGTTTAATTAAGAATGATAGCATTCTGTCTCAATGTCATACTAAAAGTTAGGGTTCCAACCGAGGAGCTCTATAATACCTGGAGAAAGGTATCCGTTAGCATTTTCATTCTTCTCAATTCCAGTTGCTCAGCTGGTGCAAGACCACCTATATGCCATCTTTACTTATTGTCACTCTGAGCACAATCATTTTTGAGCCAATTACCTGAGCCGTAAATGTCAAGTGACTAAATGCTCTGGAGCCGCAGACAAAGGACTGTGCTGATCGGCTGATGCCACTACAAGAACATGCACTGTCCCAAGTCCTTCACTAGCAACTATCCTGAGCTGTGATTGATGTGAAAGGCAGCAGACAGGGAAAAATAGTTTTTCATGGCTTTAAGAGCACAACAAAAAAGGTAAAATGGCAAAACATCTAAAATATAATGAAATATTTATGATTTATATATTGCTTGCAATATGTCAGAATACATTACAAATCATTCTTTTATTAAACTGGTTGTAAATTGTTGAGGCAAAGTTCAAGCATGCTAGATTAAATCTCCCGTCTACTCTGTGGCTTAGCATTTCGAACACTTTAGCACTGAAAACATAGACCTTTTGGCAGTCAGGGTCAGTTCACAAGTCCAAAAGGTCCTGGCTAATTTCAGTCAAGATCTTCAACAATGGTGCTCTTAGACAACGTTCAGGTTGTTATCTACAAGTGCCCTTAGAGTTGTGTCGTTCGCAGAATGCTTCTTTGGAAAAAAGTGCATGAATTACTTCCACTGTTAACCACAGAGACACCGTCCACAGTGTCCCATTTATAATTTCGAAGGTCGCACAAACCCCCCCTAAAGCCCTGAACTGTTTCATCCATCACTACTAGCCTAGAGTCCTCGGTCTCATGCTGCTGGAAGGAATGCCACTAATTAATGATTATGGAGACTCATAGACGCTTACTGTCAGGCTAATCAGCTATTATTGCTGCACAGTAGTTAATTGACAAAGGTCACATCTAGGTTAGGTTCTGCCACTGCTAATGGTTATAAATGGAGTTCTTAGTGCGTGGCTTGTATTTCATGTCACCAATACATCAGTACAAGCTATGCTCATCATAATCAATGGGGTAGTGTGCCTATCTGCATCATCATGTTTCAACTGAGAAATGTGATAGGGACAGCATTTATTTTTTTTACATAATGAATAGGTCTGTAGCAAATAGGTGGCTATTACCTGAATAATGTTTTATTATTTACATCTACCAAGTATTTCAGTGATAGTCAATGAGTGTCATTGTTTAGTTGATGGGCAATATTTGCTCCCTGAAGTAAATTTTTTAGGGATATTTTTATTTATATTAGGGCTAATTTCTTTCTCTAATCATATAAAAACACACTGTGTGTCATCCGTTTATGTCAAATACTTCAATTTAATAAATTATGTAATTAAAAAAATCTGAATAATGAGGTCACGTGACGCCATGCAAGAAGCAGACATGTAAACGACGAGCTCTGTGCACTTTGCTAAATTTTTTACTATTCTCATGTTATAATTTGGTGAAATTCGATACACCCAGTTACACATTTGCTCTTTGAGGTAAAACATGGCAAAGAAGTCAAAATCATCGGGCTCTGGAGACATTAAAAGACACTTATGTGTTCAGGATGAAAGCCCCAACAGGCCTACAGACCGGGGACTCGATTTGGATGGCGTGGCGGGAGAAGGAATCCAGCGTCAGTTGTCCAACATATCGGTGATGACGACGAAGGTTCTTGCTGACTTGGAGGATCTCGCTGTAATACGTCAATCGATTACGGCGATGGAAATAAAATTCTCTGAGTTAGTTACAAGAGTGTCAGATGCTGAGAAACGAATCGATTATTTGGAGTCTTCGGAGAGGGAATTAACCGCTAATCCGCCCGCGACCAAAGTTGATCTGGAACGTATTCTTGAAAAGCTTGAAGATCTTGAGAATAGAAGCCGCAGGAATAACGTCAGAATTGTTGGAATTCCTGAGCATGAGGAGGGCAGAGATATGGTGAAATTCCTAGACGAGCTCTTCCCGAGTCTGCTCGACATAACAGGCCACAAGCTGGAAATTGAGTGAGCTCACAGAGTCCCAGCTCACAGACCTGCTGAGGGAGACAGGCCCTGATTGATTCTGGCCAAATTTCTGAGGTCCTCCGATAAAGATCTCATGTTGCGCCAGGCGAGGAGCAAAGGGAAGCTTTCTCGGAGGAATCATAATATTTTCTTGTTCCCGGACTTTGCGAGTTCGACAAGAGAGAAACGCGATCGGTTCAAGGAATGCAAGAAACTCTTACACTGGCAAAAGATCACTTTTGCTTTAATGTTTCCGGCCAAACTGAGAATAGAAATGAAGGATGGTCGCAAAGTATTTACATGTCCCAATCAGGCAATGTCTTTTATTGAATCAATGGGTGTGTAAACCATTGGATGTTTCTCATATGAATGGGTCTGACTCGCTGTTATTACTCTGGCTTTTGAGGAAGCTGGGCGTCATTTTGGTTTCTTTTTGCGTTGGCTCCGCCTAGCGGCTGGAGTTTGTTTTGTGAATAACACTTTCCTTAAAGAAGCTTTTGCATTGATGAAAGATTACTTTTGCATTGAAGTTCCCAGCCAGTTTGAGAGTGGACACTATGGATGACCGCAAAATATCTACATGCTCACACAAAGGATGTCTTTTATAAAGTTGACGGATTGAGTAAGTCATGGTATATACTTTTATGCGGCCTCCGAGTGAATTGACTTGACCATCCGGGGAACCGGATGGTCAAGTCAAATCAATTCTTTTTGTGTTGGCTCCGCCTAGTGGCTGGAGCTTGTGCCATTTACGGGACACTGGAATGATTACTTCATCTGCTGAACTCATAACAGCTGGCTCACTGAACATTTGTTTGTCTATCTGTGAAACTGAATGGTTTTATATCAGCTGAAATTTGTTTTGTGGAGGATCACACCTTTAAAACAGTTCTGTGAATTAATCTACATGTTCTGTGTTCATTTTTCCTTTTGGCTGGGGGTTATTTTACAGAGTATTTTCTGTTATGTAATTTTGCTTCACAAATTTGTGAGGCAAAATTGAGCAATCTGATGGCAAAGTTGTCGTGGGGGCTCGTGGGTGTTCATGGACCTTTTGAGTTTAGAGGAATTGTTGCTGGTTGGTGCTGTCCCTGCGCACGTTTTTCTTTTTTCTGTTTGTTTTGTTCGGGGGGAAGTTTGGGGTTTGATTGTTTCACTAATGGGGAATGTGCTCTGTATAATTTTGTTTTTGACACACAGTTTTTTTTTTATTATATCAATATGTCAGTTGTTAATACGAATGTACTATCTCTCTCCACATGGAATGTAAATGGGTTGGGGCACCCCATAAAAAGAAGGACGGTTATTGCTTTTCTTAAACGTAAGAAATATGATATAGTGTTTCTTCAAGAAACATCTTTCACTGCAGGAAGCTGAAAAATTTGGGAAGATATGGGGTGGACATGTTTTCTTTAGTGTTGGCTCAAGTAAGAGCAAGGGAGTCATTATATTGGTAAATAAACATTTACAATTCAAATTTCTCAAACAGATTAAAGACAAATTAGAAAGAGTCATTATTGTTTTAGCTGAATTTCAAGGGCAAAGGTTGATTTTGGCTCATATTTATGTGCCTAACACTGATGATCAGGGCTTTTTTATAGATCTTGAAGGGATGCTGCAAACTGCTGGCACCCCTCATGATATAATATTGGGAGGAGACTTTAATCTTTTGATGGATTCAGTCCTTGATCATAGTGAAGCAAAAGTGTGCAAGCCCCCTAGAGCAACATTGACGCTTCACAGGATGTGTAAAAATCTTGGTCTTACAGATATTTGGAGACTTTTGAACCCATCTGGTAGAGACTATACATTTTACTCATCAATCCATAAGATTTATTCTAGAATAGATTTTTTTTTTTTATATCCAAGTCCCTCATTTCATCTGTTGTGGATTGCTCAATTGGAAATATCTTAGTCTCAGATCACGCCCTGGTGAGTTTAGAGGTGGTGCCACATACGGAGAAAAAGAAATCATATAGTTGGAGCCTTAATGTGTCCCTTTTGCAAAATCCTGATTTCCAACAAATGCTAAAGGCTGAAATCAGTGTTTATATGGAGACCAATTGGTTTTCAGTATCCACTGTGGGCGTGGCTTGGGAGGCACTTAAGGTGGTTCTTACGGGTCGGATCATACAGTATGCCTCATTCATCAAAAAATCCAAAGCACGAGAACTCGTGGAGTTGGAAGGAAATATTAAAAATGCCGAAGCAGAGCTGAAGCGCCGTTTGTCATCCGATGGCCTCAGAGAATTGACTCAATTGAAATATAGATATAATACTATTCTGTTGCAGAAAGTGGGGTTTTGGTTATTCAGGGCAAGACAGTCATACTTTGAGTCGGGTGACAAAGCAGGAAGACTTTTGGCTAGATATATAAAGCAGAGAGAGTCTTTTTCTACCATTCCCTCAGTGAAATATGCTGGTGGTGAAATATTTACCTCGGCCATTGATATTAATGATGCTTTTAAAGAATTCTACTTTGATCTCTATAGTTCCACATCTTTGTCTACTGATGAAGATATTAGAAACTTTGTGGAACCATTAGATCTCCCTAAACTGACGACTGAGCAAAAAAATTCTCTTGATTCTGAGATAAACTTGGAGGATCTTGGCAAGGTTATTAAGGCCTTACCTACAGGCAAGGCTCCGGGGCCTGACGGCTTTGCTGCTGAGTTTTTCAAATCTTATGCTACAGAACTGGCTCCACTTTTGCTAGAAGTTTATACTGAATCATTAAAGAATGGAAAGCTTCCGCCAACCATGACACAAGCCCGTATCAGTCTGATTCTTAAAAAGGACAAAGATCCAAGCGAGTGTAAAAGTTACCGTCCAATTTCCCTGATCCAGTTAGATGTAAAAAGTTTCTCAAAAATTCTGGCTAATTGATTAAGTAAAGTTATGACATCTCTTATACATATAGATCAGGTGGGGTTTAGTCGGGGCCGCAGCTCTTCTGATAACATTAGGCATCTCATCAATATCATGTGGTCAGTAGCGAATGAACAATCACCGGTCGCTGCCATCTCACTTGATGCTGAAAAGGCATTTGATATGGTAGAATGGGATTATCTTTTTAAGGTTTTGGAAATATACGGGCTCGGGAGTACATTTATTGGATGGATTAAGTTACTTTGTAGACACCCAGTAGCGGCGGTACAAACAAATGGACTAATTTCAGATTATTTTACTTTGGATAGGGGCACCCAGCAGGGTTGCCCTCTTTCCCCATTATTGTTCTGTCTTGCCCTGGAACCATTAGCAACCGTGATAAGAAAGGAGGATGATTTTCCAGGGGTGGTGGCAGGAGGTATGGCGCATAAATTCTTGCTTTACGCAGATGATATTTTATTATTTGTTTCTGACCCCAGTAGATCTATGCCTTGCCTCCACAGAATTATTAATTCCTTCTCTAAGTTTTCAGGATATAGAGTCAGTTGGTTTAAATCCGAAGCTTTGGCTCTGACAGCGTACTTCCCAGAAACTGCTTTCCAGCCAGGTGCTTTCCAGTGGCCCAAACAGGGCATTAAGTATTTGGGTATTTTATTTCCAGCAAATTTGTGTGATTTAGTTAGAGTTAATTTTGACCCCTTAATAAAACGGTTTTCAAGCGATGTGGGCAGGTGGGCTTCATTACATTTATCTATGATTGGGAAGGTTAATGTTATTAAAATGAATTGTATTCCAAAATTCAATTACTTACCGCAGTCTCTCTCTGTAGATGTCCCCCTCTCTTATTTCAAGCAATTTGATAGCATAGCAAAGTCTTTCATTTGGAATGGTAAGCATCCCAAATTACATTTCAATAAGTTACACAGGCCGATTGACAAAGGTGGGCTAGGCCTACCCAAGATTTTATTTTATTATTATGCATTCGGTCTCAGATTTTTGGCTCATTGGTCGCTTCTACCTGAGAGAGCCTCTTCCTGGTTCTGTATAGAACAGGAAGTTCTTGCCCCTATTTCGCCACTGCAGAGCCTTTCTATCAAATTAATCGGAGAAGCTAAGTTACATCCCGTTATCTCGCACTTGAACTCGGTATGCACAAAGGTGTCCAGACTGTTTAATTCTGACATTTTTTTAAATGTTGCCTCGAGCATATGGCTGAACCCCAAACTATGCATCAACAAGTCCCCTTTTTGCTGGTCAGAGTGGATTGGGAGGGGGGTTACTACACTTGGTGGCCTGTATGAGAATGGAGTGTTGAGATCCTTTCAAAATTTGGTTCAACTTTTTGGGATTCCTAGATCTCAGTTCTATAAGTATTTACAGCTGCGCCACCTGCTCTGTAATGTTTTTGGGAGTGGTTTACACCCTCCTAAAGTGCCAGATACTCTTGGAGAGATGATTACTGCTTTTGGAAAAGGTCATGAGGCATCTGTATATTACTCCCTACTAATTCAGAGTCTGGGAGACAGAACTTCAACTTCTCTTAAGAGATTATGGGAGAAAGATCTAAATTTGGTATTGGAGGAGGGAGAGTGGGCTGGGATTCTAAAAAATGTCAAATCTGCATCCAGAGACGCAAGGGTTCACCTCATGCAATTTAAGATTTTACATAGAGTCTATTGGACCCCCACTAGATTGCATAGGCTTGGTCTTAAAGACACACTGACCAGCTGGCGATGTCAATTAGAAGATGGAGACACAACCCATGTCTTTTGGGGATGTGTTAAGATGCAAGAATTTTGGATTAGGATACAGAGTTTTATGTGCGAGGTTTTGGCCTCTCAGATTTTATTTTACCCCAGACTCTGTATCTTGGGAGATGGGGCAGTCATTACTTTGGAGAATAAGCACATGAAAAACTGGGTCCTAACTAGTGTTATGATCACCAGACAGATCACTTTGAGGAAGTCGGCTGGAGTGCCCCCGTTTCAGGAGTGGTGTTCAGAGATGGCCAGAGTGGCAGCTCTTGAGGAGGGGGTATCCAGAAGACTGGGGAGTCTGGACATGTTTGCGAAGAAGTGGGGCAGATATCTATCTTTTTTGGAGGGCTCTTGGGGAGTGACAATGAAGAGAGAGGTGTAGGGGTTTTATGTGTGTGATTGTTTTATTTATTTTATTATTTTAATTAATTAATTAATTATTTTTTGTTGTGTGTCTATGGTTGTGTGACCACTGGGGTGTTGTTGGGGGTCGGGTGGTTGATTGGGGGGGGGGGGGTTAATAATTATCAATACTTAACCATGGCAATAATTAAATAGAACTATTAACTAATTTTAAGAAATGTATCAGATGTAAAAAAAAAAAAAAAATTGGGCATTTTTTGCACTTATATTTTGAATTTCTGTGGCATTTTTGCCTCGAACCCTGGTTCATTTCAGACCCTGCTGTGAATGAACATTTATAATGATAAATGCATTTGTAAAAGCTGAGATAATATTGACCCTTTTTCAGAGAAAACTATTTTAGCACAGGATACTCCAATCATGCAACTCATCTGAGACCTGCAACCCTTCTCCATGTCCCGTCAGCTGACTCAAACCTACAGGAGAATGTGTAAGCCTGCACCATTGTATTTGCTTAGTTTGCTGTTTCACTTTAACTTGTCCTGTGGGAGAACATTTCTGAAAAACTTAAAGCCTGTGGAACAGTCTTTATTTCCATCTTGAAAGCTGATAATGACTCTAGCTAAGTTCTTTATAACTGTCTTTTAAAAGTATATGACTGGGTTGTTTGGAAATAAAATACCAGGAAAAGCATAAATTGGTGTTTGCACTTCTGAGGAAACACCAGAGGTGGGTAGAGTAGCCAAAAACTGTGCTCAAGTAAAAGTACAATTACTTACAAAAAAAAAAATAATAATTACTCAAGTAGAAGTAAAAGTATTTACATAAATAATTACTTGAGTAAGAGTAAGGAAGTATCCGATTAAAAGAGTACTCAAGTAGTGAGTAACTCGTTACTTTCACAAATGACATAATGGACGATAACTCCCCTATATTCCATTACATAATACACATTTAACATGTATTACAGAATTTTTATTATTATTAATGGAAATTCTGTCATTATTCACCATCATGTTGTTCCAAACCCATATGACTTTCTTTCTTCCATGCAACACAATAAGTAGATATTAGAAAGAATGTTTGCCTGAGTCACAATTTACTTTCAGTAAATGTTTTTTTCTCCGTATTTTGAAAGTGAATTGTGACCGAGACTGTCAGTCTCTAACATTCTATCTAACATCTTGTAAAGGGGTTATAAGGGAAAGGAGGAGGCAAGAACCGGCTTGACAATATAAATTAAGTTTAATGATAAACTTAAACAAAAACACACAAACATAAACACATACAGGGCAGCTGCCCATAGTTCTCTCTCTCTCTCTAACTGCAGTGTATGGTCGCCTTTATCCCTCGCTCACCTCATCAGGCTGACTGGGGTCCGAGTGTGCATTATTCCGGGCCGGTCCCGCCCTCCTCCGCACTACACTCCTCCCTGCGTTGCCTCATGCCTCTGACCCCTCAGCGGATAGAATGCCCCTCCACGATTCTGGCGGCCCGTGGGGACACTCCTCCGCCCCTGGCAGCGGTCCTACCGCTCCAGGTGGTCAGGGAGTTGATTCCCTCCTCGCCTCGCGGACGGCGGCTGTTCCCCGCGTCCGGGCGGTCGGGCTACTCCGTCCCCCAGCGGATGGTAGTGGCGCTCCCCTGGGTGGACGGCAGTGTCGAGGACTCTACGACGGGCATCCCTCCTCCCTCCTGGGTTTTGGCACCAATGTAAAGAAACATCTTTTGTGTTCCACAGAATACAGAAGGTCACACAGGTTTGGAACAACATGAGGGTAGGGAAATGATGACAAAATATTAAATTATGGCTGAGCTATCATTTTAAAGGGATAGTTCACCCAAAAATGAAAATTCTCTCATTTACTCACCCTCATGCCATCCCAGATATGTATGACTTCCTTTCTTCTGCAGAACACAAATTATGATTTTTAGAATAATATTTCAGCTCTGTAGGTCCTTACAATGCAAGTGAATGGGTGCCAAAATTTTGATGCTCCAAAATGCAAATAAAAGAATCATAAATGTAAATCCATATGAAACAGATCTGTTAATCCACCCGAAGTAGCTGCGATAGTTGCCAGTACCCCCGCGAGGGCATGGGGTAAATGCGTTAATACTGCTCATGACATGCGGGATGCAGGACAAAGCGCACTGATATATTGCTGCACTGATTTAAAAATTTACACTTAAAAACAGATGTTTCAAGAGCCTATATTTACAGAATCACCCTGAAAATGACCACCACATTACACAGAAAAGCCTGCATTATCATTAGAGCCACAACATCAACGTGCTACTTTAAATTGGAGCTTTAATTTTAATCTTGAAATATCCACTTGTTTTGATGTTAAATGAAGGCATTGCATGATGAAACTATTCTTTTATCACTGTGCAGAGTGAAGAAAGTGTTTCACTTTGTTTGAAGAGAATGATGCTGCAGCAGTGATGAACTCAGCTTGAGTGACAGTCTGTGACAGCACGCGCAGCTGTGTGAACTTCCCCTGTAGTAAAAGTCCCATTCAAAAATCTCTCAATAAATTATGCTTTAATAAAAATTAACCCTCTGGGGTCTGAGGGTGTTTTGGGCCCTGGAGAAGTTTTGACATGCCTTGACATTTGTGATTTTTTCAGTTGCTTAAAAACATATTAATGGCTAAAGTCTGATAACAATGTATTCAGCACAAACTGGGCTACAATAATATGTGAACAACATGTATGTACATGTTTGTATTTTTGAGAAAATAAAGTTTATGCGTGGTTTTGAAAAAACAAAAATGTTAAGTCACTGAAATAAGGCCATATAACACATACTAAACATTTGTTCACAAGACTTTTGAGAACTGGATCTTGTAGCCTAGAGTTTTTGCTACAAAATGATGTGAAAACCATCCTAATCACTCATTCATACAAAACAATATAGTCATTTAACTTTTGTAAGACACTTTTAGTGTTAGAAAGTCCATATGCGAGGAGGCGTGAATGATCATGAATATTGATGTGATTCACACCTGAGGAGACAAAGACCCCTCCCCTGAGAGAGAATGAATGTGAGGAGACTTAATGATTGAATGTATTGTTTGTGGCTTATTCACAAAATCAAGTTTAAGTTAAAAGAAGTAATCTGACTATACATTTTCTTTTGCACTTTGCGCACTTCATCAACCAGGCATATTTACAGCACATTTTACACATTTACACCAGACAGATATTTGCAAGCAAAAGCTTTGTTGATGATAATGAGGCAGCATAAACACTAGTTAAAATATAATCTAAACATCCATATTATTTTTATATCATATTACATATCATATTGATATCATACAGCATACAGTCTAGAAATAGTCCAACTAGTAAAATATGTACGTTTATATAAAACTATTTATATAGTTACATGTCAACTAATGTACGTAAAACTAAATGACTTACTCATCGAAACTGTGTCCTCAGCTGGATCAAGTCGCTCTTCAATATGCAAAGTTCATCGTCGGAGTCCCACTCTTCTTCTGAGGAAAATGTGAACACTTCATCACTATCCAGGACCATCTGAAGAACTCCCTCACCTGTGTAGCGTTTTTAAGGCATTGTTGGGGGCGTTTACCATTTGCATAGATCGCCTCAAGACATTACTGTATGAATAGTGCGCTCTGCACGTGGGTGTGATCATATTAGTGATAATTGACTGAGCCAGGAGAAACTGTACATCTCTTTAGTTTCATACAGATTACATTGCAGGAGAATATTTGTTTTAAATTTGAATTGTTTTATTTAAAAGTAGACATTTTATGCTTTCTTTAGACATATGTTTCATGTTTGTGTGATAAGTATTCGCTGAGTTTCAGTTAATTTTTGTGACATGTTTCAGAAAGATGCTCGCAGAGACAGAGATGGCTGAAAGTGCACCGTTTATTTTCTTTATTTTACAAAAGCACGAGGTTTTGTTGTTATTGTGAGTGTACACAAATAAAAGTAGACCCTTTATAGTTTCTAATGATGTCTTACACTTATCTGTATGCCCAAAAATGATGGAGTATTTTAAGTTGTTTCCGCTGTTATGAGGAAAAAATCCAGCAGGACGTGCCGGCGCGTCCATCGACCCCTGAGGGTTAAACCCAGTAATGTAATGACAGGAATGCCGCCAATTGTAATGAAGTAAAAGTACAATTTTTTCATTAGAAACGTACTTAAGTGAGAGTAAAAAGTGCCCACTTTTAAACCTACTCTAAAAGTAAATTTTTTTTCCAAAAAGTTACTCAAGTAAATGTAACGGAGTAAATGTAGTGCATTACTACCCACCTCTGGAGAGCATATTACATTGTCTGACTTTGTTTTTGCAAGTTCACACGCCTCTTTAACATTATCTCTAGTGATCTCCGACTGGCGAAGCCGGACATCATTAGTGCCGACATGAATAACAATTTTAGAAAATCTACGTTTAGCATTAGCCAGCACTTGTAAATTTGATCTGATGTCAGATGCCCGAGACGCACTCAGAAGAAGGAAGGTGACTGTGTGTGTGTGTGTGTGTGTGTGTGAATGAGAGCAATAATGTGTGAGACTAATGCATTTAGTCTAATTCAGAAGTGGTTTATCTTTTAATATTTTTAGTTAAGTGTAAATTTCCTTTAAAAAAAAAAAAGACTGACATACTCTGAGGAAGGTTGTTTGCCAAAATTCATCAGTATGCAGTTACTATTTATTTTTTATTTTTTACATTTTTAATGTCCTAATGTGCCCAGCCAAACAACAATAAAGGCTTTTTAACTTCTGTACTTGAAACCTAACCAGAGAGCACCTTTTGGGATTACTTCCCAAAGTAGCACTCCAAGATGTATTCCTCCTAAATCCTTTGAATTTAGTTTAGCTTCTAATTTAAGCCACTGAATCAATGCATCAGTAAAAGTGGATAAGAATTATGTCTCTAATTTTCAGATCTCACAGAATGCAATTTCAAATTTTATATATTGTACTGTATTATATTGTTTATATATTTTCAAATGCACAGTTTGACAGAGCCAGAGATGATTCACAGAAAAAGCATTTTAATGTCAATGCGCGTGGTACTTGTATGTGACAAAAAAAAAAAAAACCTTTCAAATACTGTATATCTTTTCCCTAATTGATTTTGATTTAAGTTACTTTTAAGTTACTTTTAAGATTTAAGGTTTTCATTTATGAGAAGAGAACGTAATCTAATTTTATTAGGATTTTGGTCAAATGTCACTCAAAAGATTTGAGTGACAAATGTTACAGTGCCCATTTTACTTCGGGTTCATTCTTGCCTTTTATTTACCTTATGTCTATTGTTGGCACATGATGTTCCATATTTGAGGAAGGGAACCATAACATATCACCCCCCCTCTCTCTCTCTTTCTGTAGTGTGAAAGGCTACATATATTGACTGGTCTGATATTAAAGCTTCAGCAGGTGTCCTGTGGCACTGTAGAGATGGACCCAGTTTGAATGCACTGAATTGATCGCTCACATAAAAGACCCTCATTGTGCATCAATAATGCTTTCTCTTTAACTGAGTCACTATACATCCCAGGAAGAGCAGTCACACTATATCTCCACATGTGCCACTCAGTCATATTCATAAATTGATAAATCCTAGGCTTTGAAAACAAAACTTGTTTCTATTGTAGTTTACATAATTTCTTAAATGTTATGGTTTTATCTTAAACAGTGTATTTATATTAAAACTTTTTATAACTTTAAACAAACAAATATGTATGAATGTATATCCGGCCAATGTTAAAGGGATAGGTTGTCATTGACTTGTTCTAATGTTATTACAAACACATATGACTTTCTGTCTCCCATAGAACACAAAAGAAGTTTAGCAGAATATCCAAGATGTTCTATTCTATACAAAGAATGGGGACCAGGAGCAGATAGGTTTCAAAATCTTTCTTGACATCCGTGGTCACCATTCATTTTTATTATATGGAAAAGAACAGCTTGGACATTCTGTTATAAGTAACTCCTTTGTGTTCCACAAAACTAAGAAAGTCATGCGGTTTGGACATAAAGGTGGGTTAAAATTGACAGAATTTTCCTTTTTGGATGAACTATTCATTTAACTCACTGGCTTTTAAGATTAATGTGTTTAAATGCATGATATTTATTTAACACATTAAACACATTTATTTGGGGTTTCTGTTTCATTTTGATTCATCTGATTTCATAAGACTGGTCTAAAAAAAATGAAGACCAGCACAGGTAAGAGTTTTCCACATACACACACTACAATCCTATTGACAAGCTGTCATTTATCAGTAAATGATGGAGAAAGGTCTTCTAAAGTAATCAAATTCTAATGAAGTCTAGTCTTTTAACAAAAGTAAAGACATTTAGCCTTTTAATGGCTGAATTTAATTATAATTTTTGAAGCTCATCAAGTATGAAATATCACCTGCCAGTAGGGCAGTCTGGAAAGGAAAACGGGGAATGTTGTCCCGACCCTGTTACGAGGGGGGCCCTCATCAGAGGTCCTCTATGATATGGCCTTCTCATTGGGCCCAGGTAATGTGGGAGCAAGCGATGAAACTTTTGTTCCAGGCACAGAGAATTTACAGTAAGCAATGGCCCTGCCTACGAGTAAAACACACTGCTGAGAATGATCAGTTAAAAAAAAAAAAAAATACAAATATTTCATACTATTTTGTTTTTTTTCCTTGAAAGATGAACAGAATGCATTCAAACCACATGCACTACTGTTTGAAAGGCAAAAATTAGCAAATGGACACTTTTCACTTATCCGGGTTTGGAACGCAGAAAATAAAATGTAGTGGGGGGAACTTCTATATAGCGGTGTATTGGAGACCAAGGCAAATATTATTTTAGCATTTCCAATTACTACAAAACCAAAAGTAAAAATCCACTATTACGTTTCAACAAGTCAAATCATTTTTATTTGTATAGTGCTTTTCACAACACACATCGTTTGAAAGCAGCTTTACAGGAAATCATGCATTAACAAAAACACAAAATTAAACGGTAATATCTATAAAGTCTTAGAGTGAGCATTGTGTAGTTTGATTAAATATGATTGTAAATTGTGTGTAGAGATTAAATAATTAAATAATAATTGTATTTAGAACCCCTGTGAGCAAGTTGAAGGCAACTGTGGCAAGGAACACAAAACGTCATGGTTACTTGTGTAACCTCCGTTCCCTGATGGAGGGAACAAGACGTTGTGTCGACATAGTAACACTAGGGGTCACTCTTGGGACCCCGAGACACCTCTGGTCTTTGATAAAAGGCCAATGAAAATTGGCGAGTGGTATTTGCATGCCACTCCCCTGGACATACGGGTATAAAAGGAGCTGGTATGCAACCACTCATTCAGTTTTATGCTGAGGAGCCGATATAAGGTCCGGCCATTTCAGCGGGTAGTTCAGCGTTGTGGCAGGAGGGACACAACGTCTCGTTCCCTCCATCAGGGAACGGAGGTTACACAAGTAACCATGACGTTCCCTATCTGTCACTCACTCGACGCTGTGTCGATGTAGTGACACTAGGGGTCCCTATACGAAATGCCACAATTGGCTGAACTGTGTTACGTGAACTGGCGGTGTGTGGTGGGCAGACTACTATGTGCCTCATAGCCAGCACACCAGGTCGACACGTAACCTCCCCCAACATAGTTATGAGTGTCGAACGGCCCTTTGGGGACAAGTGGACTACCCAAGAGATAGAGACAGGCTTAACCCAGTCGTGGCCTCTTTTCCCCTTCTCTTTTTCCACTCCTTAAAAAAGAAGGGGGATTATCCGACTGGGCCGCCAGGTCTAGTCGGGGGGTGTCCCTCCCAAGGGGAAGACACCGCGGAGACCACACCTCGCCCAAAGAGGGGGGGGGGATATTTAAGTGGAAGAATACTTCACATGGTCTTTCCAACCATGTGGAGAGTCTTCAAGCTAGATCCTTCCCAATGGGGGAGGAGTTACTACAAACATGGAGACTGGGGCAGAGGGGATCTGCCCAAGGAAGATGATGCCAGATCTCGGCTGGAGGGACAGGTTCTATCGTGCCTTTCCGTAGGAGGATAGCGATCTCCGCGTGCAAGGTAGCAGCGTTTTCACTCTTGACCAAGGTAAAGTGAATACCACTGAACCTGGCGAACTGAATCGCGTAGCCGAGTCGGACGGTCCGGATCAGCCATAGCAACGGATTGGAAAGCGCAAGCCACGCGTCCAAGTTCCGCGCAAGGGGGACCAAGGGGACAATGTACCGGCAAGTGGGGCCTCGCAGCGGGGCGGAGCTCGAGGTGCCACACCACGTCATGGCCGTGCTGAGTCTAGGGACATCGAAGCACTTACCTGGCTCCTTGTGACCATCCCGGAACAGCCTGGGACGGGGGAGGAAGAGGCCTGTCCTCATAACCCGTGGAGACCATCACATCGCTGGGTCGCCCATCTCAGGGGCGCTTTGACGACCTCTGTGGGTTCTTAGGCACCAACTGTGAGACGGGTGGTGTCTGCTTCCTGCGGTGGGCTCCACGCCGGGGCCGGGCCGAAGGGGCGGCATGCGGCGGAGCCGGTGCAGTCACCGCAGGGGGACGCCCTTGGCGACAAGCAGACAGGGTGCAGGATCTTGAGCCGCACCGGGGCAGGATGTGCCGGATTGCCTCTGTCTGATGCTTCACCGCCGAGAACTGCTGGGCAAAGTCCTCGATGGTGTCGCCGAATAGGCCAGCCTGGGAAATGGGGGCAGCTTGAAACTGTGTCTTGTCGGCCTCACCCATCTCGACCAGGTTGAGCCAAAGGTGGCGCTCCTGGACCACTAGTGTGGCCATCGTCCGCCCGAGAGACCACGCCGTGACCTTCGTCGCTCGGAGAGCGAGGTCGGTCGCCGAACGCAGTTCCTGCATCAAATCTGGGGCGGAACTACCCTCGTGCAGTTCTTTCAACACCTTGGCTTGGTGGACCTGCAGGAGAGCCAGGCAGAGGCGGCTTGTAAACAGCAACGCTGTAGGCTTTAGCCGTCAGGGACGACGTGAGCCTACAGGGCTTGGATGGGAGCTTAGGGCGTCCGTGCCAGGTGGCGGCGCTCTGCGGGCATAGGTGCACCATGAGCACCTTATCCACCGGGGGAATCGCCGTATAGCCCCTGGCCGCCTGCCATCGAGGGTAGTGAGAGTGGGGGAACTGTGGAATCGGGGCCGGGCAGTAAAAGGTGCCTCCCACGATTTCATCAGCTCCTCGTGCACTTCCGGGAAGAATGGCACTGGAGCAGGGCGTGGCTGCTTTGAGGGGCGCCGCAAGCCCAGGAACCAATCATCAAGCCGCGAGGGTTCAGGGGAGAGCGGAGGTTTCCACTCTAACCCGACGCTCGCAGCCGCCCGGGAAAGCATGTCCGTCATTTTGGCATTGGCCTGCGACTGGGCAGTTGTCCCCGAGGGGGGATGCCCAGCTGAGGCTTCTGTGTCCGACTGGACAAGCCCGCTCTCCGATGCTGCGCTCGAGAGCTCATCATCTTCGCGGGCTCCAAACAAGAAGCCAGACTTGCCATGAGACGAGCCAGCGAACTCATCCGGAAGCTCTCATAATGAGAACATGAACAATCCACAAACGCTGTCTCCATGTGGGTCGCGCCCAGACATGAAAGACAGCGATCATGACCATCCAAAGTTGAGAGATAATGACCGCAACCAGGAATAACACACAATCGGAAAGGCATCTTTAAAAAGACGCGTCTTTAAAAAGATGTTCCGTGTGTGCCGCTCTTTTAGAGAAATATATACTCTTTTAGAGGAAAAAAGCTCTTTCAGAAAATATACTCTCTTGTTTTCTGCCGAAGCACCCAGGGGTGTTCTCTACAGTGCACCAGTGCAGAGGAGGGAGAAGCCGCTGAAATGCGCCATCAGATCCAGCAGAGGTGAATGAACAGTAGAACTCAACTCAATGAGCATGACCGTTCGGCTCCGAAGAGAAAATATGAATGAGTGGTTGCATACCAGCTCCTTTTATACCCGTATGTCCGGGGCAGTGGCACGCAAATACCACTCGCCAATTTTCATTGGCCTTTAATCAAAGACCAGAGGTGTCTTGGGCTCCCAAGAGTGACCCCTAGTGTCACTGCGTCGACACAACGTCGAGTGAGTGACAGATAGGGAACTCCATAAGATGTTGATTAATGAAGAAAAAATATCCTTGGGAGAATCCAGCCTCACTGTGGGGGCCAGTTCCCCTCTGGCTAAACAACATGAATATAATGCCAATATTAGTTATTTCAAATTTTTTAATTAAATAAGTGTTAATGTCCAGTGTTTTTTTTTTTTTATTTATAAATGTGTAAAAAAAATAAAAATAATAATAATTAATACTTTAAGATATTGTCTTTGAAGTCCATCCTGGATTAACTGCAGAAGTTCACATACATGCATTGTCCTTTGTTAGTTGGCTGATGAAGGCTTTTGTTGGCAATTAAATGATAGTCTATGTATTCTATTTCAAGAGTGTAGTCCATCAATAGACAAAGTTGATGCAGGCAGATATTAATGAGGTGCATCACAGTTCAACCTGCAGGTCATTTCGGTGAGGTTCGGTGGGATCCATCCTAAATCCAAGATTCAGGCAGTGGCATATGAAGTATGCTATGTCTTACAGTTGGAGTTGGCATCAGTTCATCCTCTGAAGTCAAAAGACTGAAGTGATGTCTGGCTGGCACCGGCTGTAGTTTGTCGTCATCTCTCAGCGACACGTAGCAGTGGCGTCCAACACTAAGCAGGAATGGAACTGGATCTGGCTGGCTCTGGTAACCTCGGGATATGAATCCCAACTTGTGAGTTGAAGGATAAATTAGGTGTATGCCAGGTTAAATAGATGAGTCTTTAGTCTAGACTTAAACTGAGTGAGTGTGTCTGCATCCAGAACAGTGTTAGGGAGACTATTCCATAGTTTAGGAGCCAAGTATGAAAAGGATCTGCCTCCTTTTGTGGATTTTGATATTCTTGAAATTATTACCAAGCCAGAATTTTATGATCGTAATGAACGTGATGGAATATAGCGTGTCAGAAGGTCACTTAAGTACTGTGGAGCTAGACCATTCAAAGCTTTGTATGTAGTTAACAGAATTTTTTAATTCATACGAAATTTAACAGGTAGCCAATGTAACAATGATTAAATTGGGCTAATATGATCATATTTCTTGGTTTTAGTCAGCATTCTAGCAGCTGCATTTTGAACCAATTTAAGTTTATTTATTGAACTTGCTGGACATCCTCCCAGTAATGCACTACAATAATCTAGTCTTGAGGTCATGAACGCAAGAATTAGTTTTTCGGAATCAGCAACAGAGAGCATGTGTTGTAATCTAGCAATATTTCTCAGGTGGAAGAATGCTGTTCTACAAACACTGGAAATTTTATTTTCAAAAGACAGATTGATATCAAATATAAAGTTCTTTGCTATAGAAGACAATGTAACAGTACATTCATCGAGAGTCAAATTATATTTTAGCTGCTTATTTTTAGAGGTTTTTGGTCCAATCATTAGTACCTCTGTTTTGTCGGAATTGAGTAGCAGGAAATTTATGGCCATCCAATCTTTGATTTCATTGATATACTCTGCTAATTTGAAGAATTGTGAATTTTCATTGGGTTTAGAAGAAAAGAAAGTTGGGTATCGTCGGCATAACAGTGGAAACTTATTCCATGATTCCTGATAATATCTCCCAGGGGAAGCATGTATAAGGAGAAAAGCAGAGGTCCTGAAACTGATCCCTGTGGCACTCCATACTTAACTTTTGTTTGATTTGACAATTCTTCGTTTTCAAATACAAAGTGGTCTGCTAAATAGGACCTAAACCATGCTAATTTAAGTCCAATAATGCCAACATAATTCACCAACCTATTCAATAGAATGTCGTGATCTATCATGTTGAAGGCAGCACTAAGACCTAAAAGCACTAGAAGAGAAATGCAGCCGCGATCAGGTGATAACAGCAAGTCATTTGTAACTCTGATAAGTGCAGTCTCTGTACAGTGATGGGGCCTAAATCCTGACTGTAATTCTTCATATATTCCATTTCTCTGCAGAAATGAACATAGTTGGGAGGACACTACATTTTCTAGTATTTGTTATATAAATGGTAGATTTGAAATTGGTCTATAATTAGCCAGTTCTCTAGGATCAAGCTGTGGCTTTTTAATAAACGGTTTGATAACTGCCATTTTAAAGTTTCTTGGGACATGTCCTAAGGATAGCGAGGAGTTAATAATATTACTGGATTCTAGATTACTGGGAATACCTCTTTTAAGAGCTTAGTTAGTATTGAATCTAACATGCATGTTGTGGCTTTTGATGTTTTGATAAGTTTTGTTAACCTTCATGACCTACGACAGTGAAGGACTGAAGTTGCTCGTGAGAAAAATTATGAGACACTGAGGTGCTGTGACAGTTGATTGCATAGTTCCAATTTTATTTCTGATTATTTCAATTTTATCAGTAAAGAAATTCATTAAGTCATTACTATTGTGTTGTGACGGAATATCTGGTTCAGTCGATGCTTTATTCCTAACCAATTTAGCCACAGTACTGAATAAACACCTAGGATTGTTGTAGTTATTTTCTATGAGTTTGTTAAAATATGCTAACCAGGCAGCTTTTAGTGCCTGTCTGTAGCTACAGACACTATCCTTCCATGCACTGCGAAATACCTCTAATTTTGTATTCTTCTACTTGCGCTCCATTTTCCAAGCTGCTCTCTTGAGAGCATGAGTGTGATTATTGTACCACGGTATGAGACTTTTTTCTTTGATTTTCTTTAATCGAAGGGGGACGATACTTTCAAGAGTTCTAGAGAAGACTGTATTTATACTTTCTGTTATTACATCTAGTTCTTCTAGACTTTTTGGCTTACTGAATATGTGAGATAATGCTGGAAGATTATTAGTGAAGCCTCTTTAGTGGTCGAAATAATAGTTCTACCTGAACGATAGTGTGGTGTAGATTGAGTGATATTAGCTGATTGCAACAAACAAGGGATGAGGTAATGATCTGAGATGTCATCGCTCTGCTGTAGAATTTTTATAGTATCAACATTAACTCCATATCTCAGAATTAAATCTAGCGTATGATTATGATGATGAGTTGGTACTGTCACATTTTGTCCAAAAGAGTCAAGAAAATCGGTAAATGCTAATCCCATTGTGTCTTTTCATTAACTTTGTGAATGTTGAAGTCACCAACAGTTAAAGCTCTGTCTACATTAACTACTAGATCTGATAGAAAATGGGCAAATTCACCAAGGAAATCAGAGGAAGGCCCAGGTACAGTATATACTGTAGCAAGGGCAAAAGATGACAGAGATTTTTTATTTATATCTGACATTGTCATATTAAGCATTATTAGTTCAAAAGACTTAAACTTATATCCTGTCCTCTGAGTAACACCATGTTTGTTACTCATGTTTATAACAATAACCTGGGGGAGTTGATTCATTTAAACTAATTTATTCATCTGGTTTAAGGCAGGTTTCAGTCAAACAGAGCGCATCCAAACTATGATCTGTAATAATTTCATTTACAATTAGTGTTTTGGAAGAAAGAGATCTAATGTTCTGTAGCCCTACCTTTATATGATGCTTATCCTTTTTTTTATTTTTTTTTATTTTTTAATTTTTATTTTTTTCAAGTTTGACCTTAATAAAACATTTTCTAAATGGTTTAGTGAGAGTTTTGTGTTTGGTAGTTCGGGGAACAGACACAGTCTCTATGTGATATCTAGGTAATACAGTCTCTATGTGTTGTAGTTTATGTGACCTGTGTGACATTTAAGGCAGCTACCAGACATTCAGATTAACCAGTTTGTCTGCTTCCTGACCTGGGCCCCAGTTAGTCAAATACTATCATTATTAAGACTATGAGCCAAATTACTAGAGAGGAGAGCAGCACATTCCCTGGAGGGATGGAGTCCATCTCTCTTTAGCTGGTCAGGTCTACCCCAAAAACTCATCCAATTGTCTATGAATCCTATGCTATTCTCCAGACACCACTCAGACATCCAGCCATTCAGTGACACTAGTCTACTATAAACCCTGTCACCACGATGAGCAGGGAGGGGGCCAGAGCATATTTCAGTGTCTGACATACACTATATTGCCAAAAGTATTCGCTCACCTGCCTTTAGACGCATATGAACTTAAGTGACATCCCATTCTTAATCCATAGGGTTTAATATGACGTCGGCCCACACTTTGCAGCAATAACAGCTTCAACTCTTCTGGGAAGGCTTTCCACAAGGTTTAGGAGTGTGTTTATGGGAATTTTTGACCATTCTTCCAGAAGCGCATTTGAGGTCAGACACTGATGTTGGACGAGAAGGTCTGGCTCGCAGTCTTCACTCTAATTCATCCCAAAGGTGCTCTATCGGGTTGAGGTCAGGACTCTGTACAGGTCAGTCAAGTTCTTCCACACCAAACTCGCTCATCCATGTCTTTATGGACCTTGCTTTGTGCACTGGTGCGCAGTCATGTTGGAACAGGAAGGGGCCATCCCCAAACTGTTCCCACAAAGTTGGGAGCATGGAATTGTACAAAATCTCTTGGTATGCTGAAGCATTCAGAGTTCCTTTCACTGGAACTAAGGGGCCAAGCCCAGCTCCTGAAAAACAACCCCACACCATAATCCCCCCTCCACCAAACTTCACAGTTGGCACAATGCAGTCAGACAAGTACCGTTCTCCTGGCAACCGCCAAACCCAGACTCGTCCATCAGATTCCAGATGGAGAAGCGTGATTCGTCACTCCAGAGAACGCATCTCCACTGCTCTAGAGTCCAGTGGCGGCGTGCTTTACACCACTGCATCCGACGCTTTGCATTGCACTTGGTGATGTATGGCTTGGATGCAGCTGCTCGGCCATGGAAACCCATTCCATGAAGCTCTTTATGCACTGTTCTTGAGCTAATCTGAAGGCCACATGAACTTTGGAGATCTGTAGCGATTGAAAGTTGGCACTATGCGCCTCAGCATCCGCTGACCCCGATCTGTCATTTTACGTGGCTTACCACTTCGTGGCTGAGTTGCTGTCATTCCCAATCGCTTCCACTTTGTTATAATACCACTGACAGTTGACTGTGGAATATTTAGTAGCGAGGAAATTTCACGACTGGACTTGTTGCACAGGTGGCATCCTATCACAGTACCACGCTGGAATTCACTGAGCTCCTGAGAGCGGCCCATTCTTTCACAAATGTTTGTAGAAGCAGTCTGCATGCCTAGGTGCTTCATTTTATACACCTGTGGCCATGGAAGTGATTGGAACACCTGAATTCAATTATTTGGATGGGTGAGCGAATACTTTTGGCAATATTGTGTAGTTTTTGCAAGTTCACACACCTTTTTAACATTATCTCTAGTGATCTCCGACTGGCGAAGCTGGACATCATTAGTGCCGACATGAATAACAATTTTAGAAAATCTATGTTTAGCATTAGTCTACGAATTGCATTTAACAATGTTGGCTGGAGTCTTTATTTCCACGTTCCTTACAATAGAATCACCAATTATTAGGGCTCTTTCAACATGATTCTCAGTGGGTGCATCACTGAGTGGGGAGAATCGATTGGAAATCCTAACAGGAACGGGAGAGTGGTGTCGTTTTGCTGAGCAAGTATGCCACCGAGACGTCACCCAAACACCTTGCTGCGGGGGCTCTTCAGCCGGAACCAAAGTGTGTGTGTTGCTCGCTGTACCACCCGCATCCGAAACAGTATCTACTGGCTTCTCTTTCTCACTGACCTCCACTAGTGTTTGGATGCGTGTCTCTAACTCATTAATCTTCTTTGTCAGGCTAATTCGACTAATTCCTTACACTTATCACATGTGAATCCCTCACTGCTGATGGAAGAAGCTATAGTAAACATGTGCAATGAAGCAATAACATGATCGGATGCTATGACACAATTGTTTGTTGTTGTTGTGGTTGTACTTGAGCGGCGAGGGTTGGAGATCAATGTGCTTCCTAATCAAGTAATGTCATGGTCCTGTCACTCTGTCAGTCTGGGTTTTGTGTGACAGGACTGTGACATCATCATTCTATGAATGTCTTGTTTTTCATTTTCTGTCTCTGTGTGAGCGCACGACTTCGGTTGTTATTTCCTTGCCGTGCACTCGGTTGGTGTCAGGATTCGAACACTCATGCTCCATGTTCTGTCTGTTATTGGTGTAAGTGCATTGTGCTTATGTTATTTTGGCGGCATGCACTCACATCAATCGTTTTTGTCTGTCTCTTGCGACCACGGGCACGCTTCGCATTGCGCTCACTTTGCGTTGCGCGACCGGGTCGTAAGCTGTCTTCACGTTGTGCTGAGGTTTGATCAGAGGTGTAGGGTTTGTGTGTGGCCGAACTCTCGCACAGGTGTCCTGTCTTGTTTTGTCGCCTGTTGCGTGCATCGCATTGCATTTGCCTCACAATGTATGCTTAGGCTTTTTCTGGTGTGGGAATACGTGGCATTGCTTTGTTTGTTGTTGCTACACATTCTCTCGTCTTGTCTGTTGGTTGGCATGAGCGTATATTGCCTTATTGTCTTTGCGATGTGAGCTCATGCCATTCGGGTGTTTGTGTCTTGTGAGAGTACGTGGCTTTGTTTTGTTTCTGTGTTGCCACATGTCTCTCAGTCTTGCGTCATACCCCGCATCCTTGTTTGCCCATTATTAGTTCATTTGTTACACATGCCCTGTCCATTAACCTGTTTGATTTCCATCCCTATTTTAGTATCCTCGTGTGTGCTGTCCAGTGCCTGTTCGTCTTGTGCTTGCTTCATGTTCATGTCGGTCCTGTTTGACTTCCAGTCTGTCAGTTCCGGTTGGTCCTGGACACAGTTCATCTGCCCTCAGCCTGTCATCTAGTTTGTTGCCCTGGACTGTACTTTTTCCTTACAGGGTAGTTTTTGTTTGGTTTTGTTTATTTTGTATAAATAAATCCTTTTGTTTTTTTAATTCTGCATTTGGGTCCTGCCTCTGCTTCAACCTGTAACAAAAAGTAAGACATCATGCAATCTTCAAGTATAATTTCTTAATTATCAAGATAAAGGGCCCAGCAAGCATAAATTGGTGTTTGCACTTCTGCGGAAACACCTACCCATGACAATCTCTAAAGAGGATGTACTGCACTCAGAAGAGGGAAGGTGTGTGTGGGTGGGTGTGTGTGTGTATGTCCTATACTGTATGTTGCTGCATTTATGAGCTTAAGTTGGGGTAGGTAAAAGTGTGGCATATCAATAACCTCCCTTTGAGAGTATTGATCATGTTATGAATGACGAGCAGCAGGAGGCATCCCCTTTAAACGGCTGACACCCGCCACTTAGCCTTCCTTTGGGAAGGTGTGTGACAAAGGAATCGGAGTGAACACAAAAGCATCTTGTCACACCTGGAGGTACAATGTTGTTCTCTCTCACAGGAGTTCTACATCAATAACTAACATAAAAGAGAATATAAAAACACTCCCACTGGTATAAATGACTTTTGCCTCCCCATAATTTAAACTCCCGGTGCTTCACTGTCACTGGGTTTGACATATTGATAGGATTTGTTCTTGGCAGACTAGATCTGCTATGCTGCTGCTGCAGAGTATGTACGAAGACTTGCTACTACTAGAACATTCTAGAACACAGTCATATTGTTTTAGCATGTGGCCATGCTACTGCTGCACAATTAGACAAACACAAGACATGCTGCATCGAGCATGTAGGACATGCTGTTGCACAATTAGACAATAAACATACATCTCAAAGAGTGTACACAAGTTGACTGGCTTACTGGTTACATGTCAAAGGACCAATCAGCTGTAACACCTTGTGAGCTGATTGGCTTAACACATCACATTTGAGCGAGATAACACGTACAACGAACCTATCTGCTTGCACCATGTAGAGAGTCATTTTTACATTATTTACAAATGGTAATAGGCAATTGGCAAGCACGGCTTCAATGGGACTCTACAGGCTGTGTTGATCACATTCATTGAACAAACACACATTGAAAAAAATTTTAATTACTAAAATATTAAATTGTTCCAAGAATAATGTGAAAAACAGAAGTATGTAGATTATATAAGTTGTAGAGCAATTGCCACTGCTTTTTATCCTTAAAATTACTGGTAGAAGTTAAGCTTGCTAAAGAGAATTCAAGCATTTGTGCTAACGTGCCTTTTTACATTAATGTGGATATGAGGCAAGCCCTAAAACAGATGAATACTATCCTTTGAAACTAAGGTTTTTATTTTATTTTGCTCGCCGACAACCCAAAACCTACACAGGGGCGTAGATTCCAGGGGGAAGGTGGGGAGGGGGTAACCCCCCCAGTAACCAAAGCAAGCAAGTAGAGCCCCCCCAATATTTATACCAAAATCACTGGAAACATGTAAATGCTTCACATTGCAACCCCCCCCCCCCCCCACACACACACACACACACACATACACACACACACACACCACCCCAAAGTTCAAGCCAAATCTATGCCCTTGATCCTACTTATCGCCATGTGACCCAGGAGAGGATATATGCTTTGACTTATTGTTCTGAGACATAAATGTTGTTGTTTGTACACAACAGAATGCATCATATATTCCGTCTCTTTTCACATTGCACCTTTATAAACCACACATTGCACTTCCAACACAATCAAATACAAACACTGCAACGATTGAATCTTCCCTTCTCAATGATGCTCTGCCTGGTACAGGACTGATTCATTTCTGAGGTGTGTGTGTGTGTCCGTCTCAGGGCGAGGTGAGGATAGGGCCCCTCACTGTCTCCACAGACAGCAGCACTAACAGGGCATCTTTGAGGGAGGACCTCATCCGAGCGGGCGGGTGCACATCTGGGCGAGCGCACAACAAGTGGCCCACTGTGCCCCAGACCCCTGTGGCGTATGAAATCAAACGCACATTCATAACGCTGTCTGTGATTCCGCTCTATACTCGGTCCCCAGCCAAAGTGCATCCTCAGGGGATAAAAGAGGATCGCACCATTATCTGTGGTACTCGGAGAGTAAAACACGCGGCCACACAAACTCACACACAGAGGTTTTATGTCCAGTTGTGTTTTTTTTTTTTTCACACATGGACCGAGGAACATATCACAACGAGGAGGCTGTTTAAATGACAGAGCACTGCCTTGTGGACAATCCAACTTCCTGTTGACAAGATTCCACTCCCACAATGCAATGCTCACTATCTTACACACAGCCAGATGAGTGTCAAAAGCTGCTTTTAACAGCAGTGACACGTGGTGGATCACAGGTGATTCACAATGACGTTTTAAATAAAACAAACTCTTAGAATAGCTCACTGTCGATGATGATTACTTAGTGCAGCACTACTCCACACATGCGAGCCTCATGCAGCCTTTGAGACATTTTTTTTTTTTTTTTTGCTGCCCGCATAATGTTGACATCATCAAAAATGTGATATGAATATTGATCAATATCAAATGTGTAATTTGTGAGGTGCCAATTTAAAGAATTTTTTACGGTAATTTTCTGTATCCCTGAATCACAGAACAGTTAGAGTGCAAAAGGAAAAAAACTGCCAAGAACGTAATGAATGAATTAAACAAAGAAAATCTGAGTATTGCTGATTTTACATGAGAGCTGCGGTCAGTTTGCGTACAGCTGCGCACTCGCACACTCTGTCATTCAAACATGCGTGTGCTCGAGAGTCACTTATAACAGTGCGAATCTGTGTCAAACCCATTTGAATAGCTCACCATATATGCTTGATTATCACGGTCACAGTAATAACAGAAAAATTAATCGTTCATCCTGCAGTAACGTCATTGAAATGTCTTCAAGCAATTGATTATACATGAACTGCGTTACTTCACAGCAAAATGCTAAAGAGGGTGAACAAATCCTAATGATTTGTTACTGGAGCAGTAAGTAAGTACAAGAAATATATCTCTTGTTTTTTAACTTAACTCAGGTTTGTGTGATGCTGAACACTCGTTGTCTATTGGTTGTCAGTGTCTTTGACAGTTTCTTTGTAACATTAACCATATTTTTATTATAGTATCCACAATAACCCCTTAACTGGCACCGTCCCTTATTTGGGACATTTTTCATTTTTTTTTTTTGTTTTTTTTTTTGTGCTTTTTTAAATGTTTACTGGACTATATTACCTTCAAATCCTACTTTAATCTTGATAAACCTTATATCATTTGAAATCTTTAAGTCTCTATTTTCAAAATCTGCCCACTGTTTTGTGATTTGAATATCGTAATTACAGTAATGCATTAATTAGTGCCAAAAGTGCACAGCAAAAAAAAAAAAAAGAAAAATCTCATGAAGGACATTTATTATGAAATCGTGATGCACAGGTGTACAATAGTGCACTCAGCGGGCTTGCTTTGTATCACAAGAGGTTCATAACATAACATTCATTACGATATTTTGTCCAAAAGTACTGAGAATATAAAAAAATATCAACAGAATCTCCATGGTATCATGTTTGCAAATAGCATTATGATGCATGTTCAGATGTTCTTTCTTTGCTAAGTTTCTTTTGTATAACAGCCCAGCCACAAGTTTGTATTCTTTTGAACAAGGGTTTTGTAGTTTCTGAACAGGGACAGCCCACCTCAGAATGTTTTGTCCAATGATGGTAAGCACGTCTTTCAGTTTGCAACACCCTTTCCTGTGTTGTCACACCAATTGCAGTCTTGCATTTTTGAAAACATACAGCCAAAGAAAATACTCTTTATTTCCGTTGTTTTCAGCCATCAGACTCTGCTCAAGATCGGTAAGTTTATACATATTTTATTTTTTTTATTTTTTTTTTATTATGTTCAGTATTTACTAATATAATGATAGTATCTGATGAATTTTAATAGTTTGATTAAAAATAAAATAAAATAGGAGATAAGTACTGGCAAATTGTTATTGCTGGGGAAACAAGCTGTAGAATGTTCAATCTTTGCTAATATAATGATAGTATCTGATCACTTCGAATAGTTTGATAAAAAATAAAAAAGAGAGAGATAATTACTGAAATATTATTGCTGGGGGAAACAGCTGTAAGTCACTATACATTTTTATAGAGACAAATCATTGATTTCTGTCAGATTTATTTAGGTAAAACCATCTTACTCAAAATATTGTAATACATTCTTTCTTTTATTGTTTTTTTTTCTTTTCTTTTCTCATTTTTTTTTTTATTTTATTTTATTTTTTTTTTTTTTGATGTGCAAAAGGTCTCCAGATGATACTTTTGATAAGGACTGGACTAGCCTGCAACCATTTACCAAGTAGAGCTTGGATGTCACCAAGTGGCCTTTTTTTGGTACTGTGTCTAAACAAAATGTCAGTGCAACCACATATTTTGTTAAATCAAGCTCAAATTTGAAACATAACTTGATTAGACTTATGGCTTTTCTGGCATTTTTAGGGTGACCAGGCACAGCTTATATATATATATATATATATATATATATATATATATATATATATATATATATATATATATATATATATATATATATATATTTATATATAAAAAAATAAGTTTGGTGCAAGTTTAGTGCAGTAAATTTTCATTACAATAAACTTAAGCTTCCAAACAAGACCAAGATTATGCCTGTAGTCCAAAGCATTCATGAATTACCACTCTTTATTTTTTATTTTGGATGATGTCCAGTGGTCATGTTGGGTACTGCACCTAATCAAAATGTTATAGCAAACTAATTTATTGGCATATCAAGCTAAAATTTTATAGACAAATTTGTAAGACTTATGGACTCTACTTGATAGCATTTTAAGGTCACCAGAGACCGTTTTTATAATATTCTTTATAAAGAAAAAAAAAAGTTTGGAGCAGTACATTTTCATTAAAATATACTTAAACTTCTATAACTTTTTTTTTTTATTTCACTTATATCAATTATTTCACTTCAACAATAAACCACTAAGTGTCTTCTTTCAAACAACACCAAGATTAGGTATGTAGTCCAAAGCTTTCATGAATTACAACCATTTAAATCTATGTCATTTTCTGGTAAATGCTCAAAAAGGGGGGTGCCAGTTAAGGGGTGCCATGGTATTTGTAGTTAAACCATAGTAACCACAAAATTAACTGTTTACTACAGTCCTGGTTACTATAATATTACTATAGTAAAACCATGGTTATGAAATGAATGCAATATTACTGTAGTAAAACCATGGTTAATTGTATCAAAACCATGATTTCTGAAAAAAAAACAACAAAAAAACAAAACAAAGAAAAAACATTTCTACATTACTACAGTCATGGTTACTACAAAATTACTGTAGTAAATCCATGGTTTCTGCCAAAAGACCAAGGTTATTTGGCAACACTTTACAATACAGTTTCATTTGTTAACATTAATTAACAACATTAGTTAACATGAACTAACAATGAACAATACTTATTAAGCATTTATTAAGTAAGGAATAATTGACGACAGACTGTTGAATTGTTGAAAAATAATGCACACCCGAGGTAATCATGCAGTCATGATGTGCAGCAGTGTGACTGTTACACCTCGGGTGTGCATTATTTTTAAATAATTCAACAGGCTGGAGTCAATTATTCCACTTATGCTACAGTTATCACAGCTTAAGACATTGTTCAGTGTTTTATCTCAAGACATTTTCTGGTTTTCGTGACTAAAACGCTCTTACGAGAGGAACTACTTTCTTTCATCACAAATTCAGCATCTTGCTTTAATACAGTCCGAGCATTCATTGCTAATTCGAAAACGTCACGTTAGAACTAGCAATGGAGGATTGTGAGGCTTGCGCTGCTTTACTGGAGGACTTAAGCCTCCTGGAGTAACAAGTTAGTGCATGTGTGTGTGTGTGTGTGTGTGTGTGTGTGTGTGTGTGTGTGTGTGTTTTATTTGAGGGATCGAAAGAGAGAAAATGAGATATCTCGCTTCTGGAATTACCTTTTTTCATTGCAGCTCTCGTCAGAAGTAACATTGCTTCACAATCGCCAAGATGCGTGTCGCCATATTCCCCTTGTAAACCTTAATAACTTTTTTCATCCCCACTGTGATGCAGGAGTGCACTGACATGATGACTGTTTTTCTCTCACGAGTATGTTTGGGCCTTAAGTGTGTGCGTCACGCGTATAATGTGTGTCCACGTGTGTGGGAGTGTTTGAGAGGGGGAGCGTGAGGGTTTTTCATGCAGATATTCCAGATAATATAGATCTGTTGTATTGATCAAGTGTATCTTGCTTTGATACAGCTCAAGCCTTCGTTACTAATTCATAAACGTCACATTAGAACTAGCAACGGAGGATGCGCTGTGTTTTGTGTGTGCGTGTGCGCGCGTGCGGGGGAGATGAGGGAGCACGAGAGCTCTTTTTAACCGAAATTGAAATAAATGTAGGATATTTTAGACATTGTTTTGACATTCTTAACTGATTTACTTTAACCAATGACTTTGTTTTAATTTGTTATTTTGTTGTGGAAGCCTGTAGGGCTCTTTGAAATAACTGAAATAATTTGGTGAAGTGATACAAGACCTGGAACTAATTCATAGCTGTGCGTTTCCTTGAAAAATAATTGCACAGCTTAGAACATCCGTCAACCAATCAGAATCAAGCATTCAACAGACCTGTGGTATAATCTTGGTTAATGTTAATTTCAACATATACTAATACATTTTTAAAATCAAATGTAGTATTAGTTAACATTAGTTAATGCACTATGAACTAACAATGAACAATTGTATTTTTTATTAATTAACATTAACAAAGATTAATAAATGCTGTAACAAATATATTGTCAATTGTTTATTCATGATAACTAATGCATTTACTAATGTTAACAAATGGAAACTTATTGTAAAGTGTTACCGTTTTTTCAATCATGGTAACTACAATATTACTATAGTAAAGCCATGGTTCGTTTTTTTGTAAGAACTGATCATGTCTGTTTTGCATTATATTGCAATGAATGTGGTACAAAATGGCTCTTTGAAACTGTAAAACTAAACCATGAGAAAATTTTACTTTTTCACCTGTAATTTATATTTTATACTCTCATCATAAAATCCTTTCTATACAATTAATAAATAAATCTTATATATACATTAAGAGTGCAGCCCTCCCGGCTTTAGGGGTCATTTTTTTTCTCAGCATTCTAAAGTAGCCCTGACTTAGTGACTCTTACAAAGAATTCAAGAGATCCCCATTAGCAAACCCTGACTTAATTCACCCAAAAATGAACATTCTGTCATAATTTACTTACCCTCTTGTTGCATCAAACCTGTATGACTTTCTTTCTTCAGTGGAAAATAAAAAGAGAATTTGGGCAGAATGTTAGCCTCAGTCATCATTTACTTTTAAGTGAACCCTTTAATCCATTATATTAGACACAAAATGCAAGATCAGCTATCATCATATTATGGCCTACAACAATACATAGAATTCACACATATAATGTTTGTCATGAATTTGAACAGGTGAACAGAGGTTAAGAAAGTAAGAAAAGTTAAAAAAAAAGAAAGAAAAAAAGAAAAAAAAAAGTTCTCAAATGTCCCACATACTGATCCAGTGGCTTCAGGTTTAGTCTCTTATGTAGTCATCGTCAGGTGCAATAAACATTAAACAAACTCTCCTGGTAAAACATCTGCTCAGCTCCCATGAAACATTTTTCTGAACATTTTTATTATGCATTTAAAAGATAATATATCAATAGATGAAGATTTACATTTTTAAATGGACATTATAGAAGAACAAAAAGAATATACATACTGTATATAAAGTCTAAAACAGCCTAAGCAGTGTGTGATTTTTTCAGTGTAATTTGATGCTGGTTTCGCAAACAAACACAACAGGAGTGGTTTGATGAGGAAATCTCACCATTTCCCCTCCAATCTCTTTCATATTCACATTAATAGACACAAATTTAGAAGCCTGGAAATGGATTACTTAATAAGTAAATTACAAATAAGTATTTTTGGGCTTTTAATATGCATGCTACTCCCAGCGTTCCTCTTATCCAAGGGCACAGCTTCTAACCTCTTTCTGTCTCTATTTTGCTCATTTTGTAAGATGGATATCTGTTCTGACTCCACAAGCACAATATTTGTCCAAAGTTGTAGCTAATAGCAGAAGCAAAAGAAGAGTATGAAAGTGGGAGGGAGAAAGAAAGAAGAGCGAGGGATAATATGGTGTTATGGAAGAGAACCTTAGTGTGGACTTTGGATGCTCCTGCAGTGATAAATGCACTTACAGCTCTTAAAGGGCATGCTTGGGGTGATCACACTGCGACTAACTTGCCCCAGCGTTGTTCATTTTCAGGCACTATCATGGGGAGCCCTGACTGCTGCCAATATCCTGCAGATACCATGTCCAATTTCCTTCCAGTTCAATGACTAGCCTAGATGCTGAGGCCTGTTGAGTGTGAGCTGTTTTTACTTAGTTTAATGTGAAATCATGTGAAATATAGCACAGATGCTGGATCAGGGCTGCTCTTTCCTTGTTCTCTCAGTCTTCTGGTGGAAAATCTACAAATGACTTCTTTTACAGTAGGATAATTTACTACATCTGGCTAGAGAAAGGCACTTCAATTAAAAGCAGCATTTATTCGGAGATAGCAATCTGTTTTAAAAGGAAAAATCTACTGACTTTTCCATGTTTGCGTTACCTCATTCTGAGTTGCTCATTTGCCATTAAGATAAAGTACATCATGGTTTAAATAGTTGAATTTATGGGTTTCTTCAACATTGTGTCCTAGGGTTTATTTTTATTTATACAAATATACTTTTTTTCCATGCTATTGTTTAATTTAGCTAATATATATATATATATATATATATATATATATATATATATATATATATATATATATATATATATATATATATATATATGTATAACATTTTTCCTACTTTGGTTAAATACCTTTTATACAGTATGTATATGTATGTGTAATATATATATATATATACACGTTTTTGTTTTACACTTCTCTCAGACCTAGACTTTCAGTCTTAAAAATTTTTAATCCATCATACAAATATTAGTATGTCTTTTTAAATTATGGTAACCAAACCATTTTTGTGGTAAGAAATGATTTTAATATTTAAATGTTGAGTAAATATTAAATAATAAGTAAATGTTTTGTCAAATTATGCAAAAAGTGTATACATATTGTTTAATTGTGTATTTATGATGCATGAAATGCTAGCTATTAAATTAGCCTTGGCAAGACAAAGAAATCTACCATTTTACATATATGTAAGGAATAATTGATGACAGACCTTTGAATTTTTGAAAAATAAATGTACACCCAAGGTGGTAATGTATTAGTGTATTAATCAACTGTATCTAACTTTGATACAGCTCAAGCCTTTGTTGAAAGTTCGAAAATGTCACTTTAGAACTAGCAATGGAGGATGCGCTGCTTTTCAGCATTGGAGTAACAAGGTAGTGCGTGCAGGGGGTCTGTGTGTGTGTGCATGCGTGTATTTATGTGTGCGCATGCGTATGTATGTGTGCAGAGGTGGGTAGAGTAGCCAAAAACTACTCAAGTATAAGTACAATTACCTTAAAAAAAACTATTACTCAAGTAGAAGTAAAAGTGCTAACATAAATAATTACTTGAGTAAGAGTAAGGAAGTATCCAATTAAAAGAGTACTCAAGTAGTGAGTAACTTGTTACTTTCACAAATGACATAATGGACGATAACTCCCCTATATTCCAATACATAATACACATTTAACATGTATTACAGGATTATTATTATTATTAATGGAAATTCTGTCATCATTAACCATCAAGTTGTTCCAAACCCATATGACGTTCTTTCTTCCATGCAACACAATAAGGAGATTTTAGACAGAATGTTAGCCTGAATCTATATATTTTGAAAGTGAATGGTGACTGAGACTGTCAGTCCCTAACATTCTGTCAAACATATTCTGGGTTCCACAGAATACAGAAGGTGACAAGGGTTTGGAACAACATGAGGGTAGGGAAATGATGACAGAATATTAAATTATGGCTGAGCTATCACTTTAAAGGGGTAGTTCACCCAAAAATGAAAATGATCTCATCATTTACTCACCCTCATGCCATCCCATATGTGTATGACTTCCTTTTTTCTGCAGAACAGAAAAGAATATTTCAGCTCTGTAGTTCCATACTGTACAAGCGAATGGGTGCCAAAATTTTATGCTCCAAAAAGCAAATGCAGGCACCATAAAAGTAATCTATACGACTCCAGTGGTTAAATCCATATATTCAGAAGTGATATGATAGGTGTGGGTGAGAAACAGATCAATATTTATGTCATTTTTTGCTAGAAGTTCTTCTCCCAGCCCAGCAGGGGGCGATATGCAGAGAAGAATGTGAATCACCAAAAACAAAAGAAGAAGAATATGAAAGGGATCTGTTTCTCATCCACACCTATCATATCACTTCTGAAGATATGGATTTAACTACTGGAGTATTATGGATTACTTTTATGCTGACTTGTGATTTTTTAGGGCACCATGCTCAGAAATGCTGTCTGTTCGCACTCCAGCTGTCAATCACACATTCGGAAGAGCAAAAGGCATTTGCACTTAACGTGGATGTTTATATGGATTTATACAGTTAATCAGCCCAAAGTAGCTGTGATAGTTTCCAGTACACCTGTGAGGGCACGGGTTAAATGCATAAATACTGCTTATGACATGCGGGATGCGGGACAAAGCGCACTGATATATTGCTGCAGATTTAAAATGTACACTTAAAAACTGATGTCACAAGAGCCCATATTTACAGAATCACCCTGAAAATGACCATCACCATGTCACAGAAAAGCCCGCATTATCCGCATTAGAGCCAAAACTTACCTCAGCGTGCAGCCTTAAGTTGGAGCAGTTAACTCAAATTAAACCCAGTAATGTAAGGACAGGAACGCCGCCCATTGTAACGAAGTACAGAAAGTTCATTAGAAATTTACTTGAGTGAGAGTAAAAATTACCCACTTTTAAACCTACTCTAAAAGTAATTTTTTTCCCCAAAAAATGTTACTCAAGTAAATGTAGTGCATTACTACCCACCTCTGTATGTGTGTGAGCATGTGTAAGTGCGGGTGAGACGAGGAGCGCGAGGGCGCTTTTCAACAGAAATTTCAATAAATGTAGGATATTGTAGACATTGTTTGACGTTCTTAACCGATTTACATTAACCAATGTCTTTATTTATATGGTTATTTTGCTGTGGTAGCATGTACGGTGTGTTGGTTGGGGGGGGGGGGGGGTGAGATGAGAGCGAAAGAGAGAGAGAAAGAAAGGAAGCCCAAGGACACTTTTCAATCAAAAAGTAAATAAATTTAGGATATTATAGACACTATTTGTCATTCTTATCCAATGTACTTATCCAATGTCTTTGTTTTAACTGGTTATTTTGTTCTGGTAGCCTGTAGGGCTCTTTGAAATAACTGAAATAATTTGGCGAAGTGATATGGAACTGTTATTCTGTCAAGATCTGGAACTACTTCATAGTCGTGCATTTACTTGAAAAATAATTGCACACCTTAGAATGTCCGTCAACCAACCAGAATCAAGCATTCAACAGAACCGTGGTGTGTGTATATATATATATATATATATATATATATATATATATCTTAGCCAAATACATTTAAACTCAGTTTTTCACAATTCCTGACATTTAATCGTAGAAAACATTCCCTGTCTTAGGTCAGTTAGGATCACTATTTTAAGAATAGGAGGGAGATTGATTTATTTCAGCTTTTATTTCTTTCATCACATTCCCAGTGGGTCAGAAGTTTACATATACTGTAACAAATGACTTTGTTGTCCTTAAGCCATTTTGCCACAACTTTGGAGGTATGCTTGGGGTCATTGTCCATTTGCAAGACTCATTTGCGACCAAGCTTTAACTTCCTGGCTGATGTCTTAAGATTTTGCTTCAATACATCCACAATTATTTTCCTTCCTCATGATACCATCTATTTTGTGAAGTGCACCAGTCCCTCCTGCAGCAAAACACCCCCTCAACATGATGCTGCTACCCCCATGCTTCACGGTTGGGATGGTGTTCTTTCAGCTTGCAAGCCTCACCCTTTTTCCTCCAAACATATTGATGGTCATTATGGCCAAAAACTGGCCAAAGAGGACATTTCTCCAAATAGTAAGATCTTTGTCCACATGTGCACTTGCAAACTGTAGTCTGGCTTTTTTATGGTGGTTTTGGAGCAGTGGCTTCTTCCTTGCTGAGCAGCCTTTCGGGTTATGTCGATATAGGACTCGTTTTACTGTAAATATAGATACTTGTCTGCCTGTTTCCTCCAGCATCTTCACAAGGTCCTTTGCTGTTGTTCTAGGATTAATTTGCACTTTTCGCACCAAACTATGTTCATCTCTAGGAGACAGAATGCGTCTCCTTCCTGAGCAGTATGATGGCTGCGTGGTCCCATGGTGTTTACACTTGCGTACTATTGTTTGTACAGATGAATGTGGTACCTTCAGGCATTTGGAAATTGCTCCCAAGGATGAACCAGACTTGTGGAGGTCCACAATTTTTTTTTTTCTGAGGTCTTGGCTGATTTCTTTTGATTTTCCCATGATGTCAAGCAAAGAGGCACTGAGTTTGAAGGTAGGCCATAAAATACATGCACAGGTACACCTCCAATTAACTTAGTGTATGTAAACTTCTGATCCACTGGAATATTGATATAATCAATTAAAAGTGAAACAATCTGTCTATAAACAATTGTTGGAAAAATTACTTGTGTCATGCACAAAGTAGATGTCCTAAACGACTTGCCAAAACTATAGTTTGCTAATATGAAATCTGTGGAGTGGTTAAAAAAATGTGTTTTAAAAACTTCAACCTAAGTGTTTGTAAACTTCTGACTTCAACTGTGTGTGTAATATATATATATATATATATATATATATATATATATATATATATATATATGAAACAGTGGTGGGCCGTACGTTTAAAGTCTATGCCTTCAGTGTGATTCATGCCATTAAGATAACACATTTTCACAATGAATAACACACCCTATGCCTTTGGGCATCATACATTATGTCGCAGCTAACTAGTAATAACAATTGACATTTTAAAAACACGTCCACGCACAAAAGCCAGAACTTGAAATGGCACTTAATTCTCAAGCAAGCCTAATTATAACTGCAGCATGACTGTTTTGTGAAATGAACGTCTCCCGAACAGACATTCAAAAATCATAATTTTTCATATGAATCTACCAAGGAGGTCTATAATACCTGGAAAAATCAATCTAATAATATTTGTGATTTAAATGTTGCTTGCAATAAATTTAGTTTCGTCAGGGTACATGGTTATGCTGCGTTCCATTCAAGTTGGATGTGGGATATTCCTACTTGATATCTCCGACTATAAATGTATAACATTCCCCAATATTTGCAACTGCAACGCTCCCGTTAGCTTAGCAGGTGTTTGACTCTCATTAGAGATATCTCCTAGCAACCCAACTGATAAACAATGCTGCAGCGCTAGCATTTGTGCTACAGGTGTACGATTATCAAAAGAGATTATAATGTTTTATACAGCTGTTTCTGCAGGCGTTTGTTAAACAAGCTTTAATATCATGTAATGTGGAAACAAACTCATTTATCGATATTACTTAATAAAGTGAATGTTTATCACTTTGTATATCTCCCTGAGTGTCAACATGTTTGTGTTATGCCCCTGCATCTCGGTGAAATCGGAGTTGAGAATGTCTGCACGAGCCTACAAGTTGTAATTCTGACTTAAAGATGCTTTCCATTGCACTTTTCCTAGTAGGAAGTTGTAAAATCCGACTTTCTGAGTTGAATGGAACGCAGCATTACTTTTCAAAACTTGATCCGACACTGACTGCTCAAGCAGCCTAATTTACACTTAGAAAACTCCTGATGTTGCTATAACAATGCAAAAAGCACTTACCAATTTACTTGAAGTGAAAAACAGTCCTTGTCATGTGTATTTTTTTTTCTTCTTGTATTTCATGTCTTTTATTTTGAAAATTCTAGTTCCTGTCCCTTGTCATGTGATTTCATGTTTTCCCTCCATGTTCATGTGTCTTGTTTTCATTGGTTGATTGTCTTGTTATCTTGTTTAGAGTTCTGTTTGTTCATTGGTTTGTTCTCCCATGTCCATGTATTTATACCTTCATGTTTTCCTTTGTTAAGTATTGTAGATGTGTGTTTGGTAACATTGTCATGTTAGGTCAAGTTATTGTTTATAGTCAAGTCAAGTTTATGTTCATTTAGTTGTTCATGTTTATAGTTAGGGTTTATTGGTTTTCACTTTATGTAAACAAATTGCATTTGGGTTCTTCATTTCATCATCATCATCTTCATCATTGCCAGCACCAACAGCATCGTTACAGTCCTCCTTTCCTGTTTAATAAATTAAGCAATCACATTGTCATGCAGAACATCTTGTGTTTTTAAATCCATAAGGATCTCTTTCTCAATGGTGATACCAGCAGTGATGACAGCCGACTCGTCAGACAGCTTGATTGTTTGCTCTTGAATTATGTACATCACTTAAAGCATGATTGCATCACTCAAGGCCAGCTAGAAGGCCTCAACTGGGACATATCCTAAAGATCACACCCACCAAGAACAAATAAATCAATCTGATTGGCTGATGAATCTGACAATCTGACTTTAGATACCAATTCACTTGCACTGTTGAGGGATTCTGAAGGCCTGACGGGGTGGAGCTCAGACTCACGTACTGCTTCGGCTAACGAGCTCGGCTTTGGGCATGCAATTTGTGAAACAGTTGTCACTTTGCTTGTAAGCATCAAGGAATAAATTCTGACTGGATAAACTTTTCGTTTTTCTCTATTTATTTGTAGATTAATTAAGAGTGGAAAGTGATTAAAAATACATGAACAGATGATTGAGAATGAAAGGATGAAAAATATTTATTTATTTGGCACGTTAGGCTCTGTGAAATCACCACTGATACATTATATATATATATATATATATATATATATATATATATATATACGGAGAATTCTGTCATCTGAACATTTCCAGCATAGTGTCATTTCCACCACAATTGAAATGATGAATTGTGTTAATAGCATTCTGTGATGGAAATTACATATTATTTTATATGAAATGATATGCAATTTCCATCACAGAATTCTATTAATCACAATTCATCATTTCAGTTGTGGTGGAAATGACACTATGCTGGAAATGTTCAGATGGCAGAATTCTCCTGTTATGCATGTCCACTGAAGGACATTGTTAATAGACAAATTAAATAAACTAGTGAGAGTGTGAAAAGTGTGTTTTAATGTAGTTTATGTCTCAAAGTCCACAGGCCCAAAAGTGCCCGTACTTGTAGAAACACACTTATATTTCAACACATGTAGGATTCACGTGAATTGTAGATAATCTATACACACAAATACATTTTCTATTACTCAGGAGTCTGTTCCTTTTACTAGCTCTCTTGTTTTCTCGTTAGTACTGAAACCAATAAATCTGTCACCTTGAGTGATTTGTGCACCCTTTGGCATTTTTTAGTTGAAAGACACTAGGCTTCTTTGAGTGTGGACACCCGTGGACCATCCCTCACAGCCTCCACATTGATATATGTTGTGGTTTGTCTCTGCTCTTATTCGTGCACAGCTGTGGCAGGCAGCGGGCAGGAACAATGGCCGTCTCTCCTTTGGCCCACAATGCCACACTTGTGATGCCCTCTCTGGACTCTGAGGCGACCCCATCTCCGTCAGAACACTGGGTTGGGCAGAGAGAAAGAGAGGCTGTGCAGGAGAGACACGTTAAATGACAGAGAAATTTAGATAGTAACAGACATAAGCTCGGGCGGTCTATTCTGGTCTGTTCAGGTCGCAGAGAGCAGGAAAAAACAAGGCTAAATGCAAGTAATAATATGCAACATCCATATAAGCGTGCATAGTTAGGATTGCAATATAAATAGGCTTATAAACATTTAAATGTGAGGAGAAAACAATTCCCATATCATCCAAGACCATGTATCCAAGTAAACTCTACAGTATTTTGGATCAATTTAATTTGTCATTTGAAATAAGCTAGCCAAATTAGACCAATGCCAACATGCACAGGTTACGTGACATTCTTGAAAACCAAGAACAAACAGTAAAAGAAAATACAACCCAGACTGCATTAAATACAGGTTAAATTGCAGTAAGAATAAAGACATTTTGGCCCGACAACAATATGATTTTGGCCGTTGAGTTACTGGTTGCTCAGGGCATAAAGCAATTAAAATTAAAGAGACATTTAGAAAACAAAGTTATACATTTTCCTGTTCAGCCTATGTCATGTGAATAATTTTGCATATTGTTATTATGCAGTTCATCTTTGATTCGCAGGACAATTTTGTTGACATTATGTATAATAAATCATTTTGGTACTGTATTGGGTTGCCACTTGTCCAATGTAAAATCTGAGTCC
This sequence comes from Myxocyprinus asiaticus, assembly GCF_019703515.2. Classification (NCBI taxonomy): domain Eukaryota; kingdom Metazoa; phylum Chordata; class Actinopteri; order Cypriniformes; family Catostomidae; genus Myxocyprinus; species Myxocyprinus asiaticus. The sequence continues at coordinate 25,554,060 of NC_059353.1, read as the reverse complement.
TGAAGCAAAACTAGTTGAAAACCTCTGTGCTAGAGGAAAAATATGCAACAAACAGAAAGAATGGTCCCTGCAGGGTGTTTGTCTTTGGTCAGGTAGTTCCTAGCTTGAACCCCATTTTCCAACACAATTGGCAGAAACCTGCTCATCACAGATGGCACTAGCAGGACTCGATTTGCTACCATCTGCTCCATATTACAGAAAGGTGCTGCACTCTTTCTTAAATATTAAATAACGAGAAGAATCTACACTCGTCCAGTCCAAACATAATTTTATCCCTTGGCTCTTGTTTGTAAAAATGGGTTGCTGCTGTCTATGTTTAGGAGTTATTTGGCCTGCTCTATATACTTTGACGCCCAAGGTCTGTGTTTTGCACGATAACGAAAATCTTTTTTGTGTGCCGGGCCACTAGTTTTTGCTACTATTGATTTGCGATGCAGATTTTGTTAGATTTGAGCTCCCTAATGAGCTGAAAAAGGTCTCTGGTTCATTTTGAAAGGTCAAAAGCCCTAGGAAAGTGTTCAGGTCAAAAAAAAAGTTGGAGTGTTTGACCTCTTTACCTAACATCTAACACCTTTAAACACGTTTGGCTTTGACTCCAACCACCACCCTCATTCTCTACCCAACTTGATTATTCCTGTTGTCATAAGTCAAGATATAATTGTGAGATCAATTATTGATTGTTGTCTGACTTTGTTTATGCGATCTGCCAAGCGCAATTGTGTTTATATTCATTATTTGAATATGACATTCTCTTGAGGATTCAGTTGCATTCGAGAGGAGGGGAAGACTTTGCTCAAGGCAAAGAGCAAATCTTCAATGTCAGATCACACAAACATTCTCACACACACACACTGGCCTCTCAACTTTCATCTGTAGCGATACCAAAATGCTCGGCAGCACAGTTGGAGGTCTCTAAGTTGGGGCAAGGGCCTGTCAGACAGAGTGTTTCCTCCACACATACACAGACTCACACATCACATTTGCTATCGGCATACTTGAATAATTCATGAAGGAACAGGACAAGAAGCTACAAATGAGGTTATGCAGAACTGCACTGAAACATATGGACTTCTCTCAACAGGAAGACAATGTGCTTTATATCTTTTCCACTATATTCTCTTTACAAATAAAACTACATTGGAAGGTATTATGTACTTTGTAATGCTAATAGTAATGTTACATACCTGTTGGTTACTAAAGACAGCACATCAAATCCCATTTAATGAAGCCATTTTCACAATAACAAGGAGCTAAACAGCTTTTTGCTGACTGGACAAGTAACAATCTGTATCTAAAAATTGTAAGAGTTGCTGAGATAGGTTAGATCCATAGCCTGGTGGTCAGTGTGGGTCCTTCGATATACCAAGTAGTGGTTTTCATGTGGGAGACAACGATTTGAGTCCATCCCTGGATCATGTTCCCATCCCATTCCTCTCTCCATGGTTTCCTGTCTTCTCTCAACTATGTCTGTCAATAAATAAAATAAAAAAGTGGCAAACCCCCTCTCCCTGCAAAAATAAATCAATAAATAAATTATAATTGCTGAAATGACTACTATTTCAAGATTACAATACATAAATACAATGGAGTGGTTATGTTTTTATTTAGAAATATTTTATGATAGTGTATGTGGAGTGGAAGATTTGTGGGTGTGTGTGTTCATTTAGCTATACTTTAACAAATTTGTCCTCAAATGTCAGCCAAATATATATATATTTTTTCATTAAGAAAAATTATTAATAGATAAAAAAAATATATATATATTTTCTAAAATTATATTTAAATTAAATTACATGTCATTCTAAAAATGCTAAATGTTTTCTTTTAGAGGCAAGTTTAGGGTTTGAGTTAAGGTTGTTCTTTTTTTAATGTATTTTTTAGGAATTTTTTTTAGATACTTTTAGTTATTTTTGTCCACCAAATATTTTGAGGTTGGCAATAAGATATTCAAAAAAAAAGTGCTTATGGCTAAATTCAGCACAACAGCAGACAGTGAAGTGTGTCATTTCTACGCTACTAGAGGCACTAAACAGAACTGCAAATATAAATCCTGTTTTCAGAGAGGTTTTCCCCAGTCCCCCATTAGTAAAAAAAAAAAAAAGTTTTTTTAATAAAAACAGATAGCCCCACCCCATATTCACAGCATCGATTGAGCCAATGTTACTGTGTCATGCTGGTTTGGATGCTCAAAAGAACAAAGTAATGTTCACAGAGTCACAGTTTTAAAACATTTCAGGAAAATTAACCAAATTAATCTGGAATAGACAGTATTTCTACACTATAATGGTATTAACATCGGAAAAAATTAAACACTTTCTACTTTAATATAGCTATATTAGATTTTCAAAAGAAATAGTTATACACAGAGCGCCAGACACTGTCAGTTCTGCTACTTGGATTCAGATAAAAACATTCCACAAAATCACACACACACACTCACACAGTTACAGAGGTAAACCTGAGGCACTCACCCGGTAATAAAGCAGACATAACAGTGTGTTGGGTATTCCCTCAAGATGTCACATTAGATCAAACACAGAGTGAGCTAGAGAGAGAGCCAGAGAGAGAGAGAACAAGTGATCAAGGAGCGCTGGCCTCAGGTGTACTGGCCACGGCTGCCTGCCAGAGTCTGACGCGTGCCAGGTGAAACATGTCATCCATGATGTCTCTGCTTCAATGAGGCAGAAAAGAGCTTCCCAGCATCAGCAGGCAGAGATGCAGGAGGCGGATATCTGCTGCAGGCTCTACCTGTCTGTGTTGGAGGGACGCTGGAGAGGATAAGTAGCTCACGGTGGTTACATAATCTGTTGTTGAGCTACAAATTACATGCTTGGTAACTTTTACCCGCCCAGCCAAACATGGGGCAAATGCTGTTGTCTTATGCAATTACATGCAGGGCATACATTTACATATTATGAAAAAGGGGTGTAATTTGTTAATGAATGTTGATACTCTTAATTATAACCTGCACTTAGTTTTCTGTAGGTCTGTTTATTATTTAATTAGTGATTCGTGACTAGGCATGACTTCCTAGCAAAACACATCCTGAAAGGCCACATCGAAATGCCCATCATTCATAGCATTCTACACATTTACCGCCCCTTACATGTTCATTTACTGTAGTTATCACAACTTCGTTTAACACATTTTTACAATTTATATTCAATCCACAGACTTTTCCCCTAAATCATATATGTATATATAATACATATAATACATATAGATAGATAGATAGATAGATAGATAGATAGATTTTTTTATTTTTACTGTTTATGTATTTTTTATGTATTTTAAGTACATTTGGAAAAAGTCCACAGATTTAACCGGGGGCTTGTGATCAGTGTGTTTCTCTTAACAGCAGATTTAAAGGATGTTCTTATACACCCCTAACCTGTGGTAAAAACACTGTAACACAAGCATTCACCTGTGAGGTTGTAGCCAAACCTTTATATTCGTGGACCGTTACATGTAAATTCTAAATAAAGATCTCACTTCATATATTTCTACACTATGACAAAAATGAACAACCCCAGAATTAAGACTGTTCTTGCATGCATAAATGTAATGGCTTGCTAAGGGTGAGACCCCTCCGTAGGGCCCTGTGTGTTTCTGAATGTAGGATCTTCAGAGCAAACCTACTATTCAAGTATTATTAGCCATTCACGTTGAATGCCACAGGCTACATCCACAAAAATTTTGCCAAATAGCTCCAGAACCAGCACATCACTTTAATGCAAATCCTCACTCTGTAGGTGAAGGGGCTATTTTTCCACCAAATATATGATTATACATGTGATTATACCCGATATCTCATCTTTAGCATGAAAATATTTCAGTGAGTTAGACATCTGAGCCTTTGACTTTTGCGCTCTTCATGTTTAAAAGTTGAAAGATTTGAAGTAGGCTGTGCATTAAGTATTTAAAGAAGGAAATATTGATGCCTGAACTTGAATATATAGAGGATACCACATTAATGTTTTATTACAAGGAATAAAAGTACCTAAAGCAAGATGTTCGTACAGGAGAGGCGCAATACCGGGATTAAATGATTAATGAATTCTGGAGGGAATACTTCCAAATCTTAAAAGCCCACACTTCAACTGGTGAAATGGTTAAAATAGAGCGGCTACATATTCCATGCCGTGTGTGTGTCAAATACACAGTCTTAGTGACTGAATCTGTTCAATTGTCCTGAAAAACAAGCATCTTCATTTACTCATCACAAAAGAATAGCCAAACCTAGTCTAAACTAGATTTTGTTTTATCACTGTGAACTTTCCATGACTAATTGATTATTAATATGATTATATTCTGTGAATTATACACCAATTTTCATGCAACAAATGTTTTGGAACATTTTGAATGATTATTTCTCAGATGACCAGCAAACGCTTTTGCTTGTTTTTTTAACAGTAAATGTGTTAATATAGCAAACATATTTTAGGGTTAGGGTTAGGGTTTAATCCTCACTGTCTTTGTTCACAGGAAACATGGTCAAAGCTGGAAGAAGGTTGCAGGCCCCAAACTAAAGTCCTATGAAAACACATGAGGAAATGTTGGCCAGAGACATTTGTGGCAGAATTTGCTGTGACTTTTATTTTTCCTCAAAAATCTACCGAAAGTTGACATAACTTACAGTCCTGAGTTACAGCCCAGTGCGAAGAAATGAGTTTCCGTGCATTTTTGGACTGCATTCCCTAAACTGAGCTGTGAGCAGTTTGGCAGACATTTCTGGTACTCTTTCGGAGGTCCTTTGCCTATGTGAACACGAGTGATGCATCTGCCAAGGGTAGCAGCAAGAACTCTAAAATCCTGGAGCGTAAGATACAAGGCCTGTATTAGTCATGTGAGCTTAGCCATGGCTCTGTTTTTCTCTCTGGCAAAAATTGCTTTTTCAGGTCCATGTCAGGCTCCTTTGATAGCACACTCCTTTGGTTTTACAACTGCTTTGGCTAAAGAGAGACAACCCACTGAGCAATGGAAATGATGTACACCCAGACTAAGCTATATCATAGAAGACCAAGAGGCCAAAGCCAAAACTGTACTGCATTTTAACTAGCATCAGATAGTTATTATATAAGACCGATACATGTGACATTTGATTTTTGAAATATCTGACTGGAGTGAACCGAGATTTGTTCTGTAAGAGCTTTGTGAAGGCATTCAGCTGCAACACTGAGAAGATGAAAAATAAAAACTACTTCCAAATGTGTAATTGTGGAATGTGTGAAGTGGATGTTGTTTGCAGAATGGGACAACACCCACAATGCCATGCTGGGACTCATGGGCCATGAGATTCAGATCCAACTAAAGAGTAACAGCATCATTAGACTGTCACACCAAGCTGTCCAATTTGAGATAGTTAGTAACAGGCACCGGTCCAAAAATGAAAAGAGAACAACATTCTCCTGTTGGCAAATTAGATTCCAGCATTTTATTACCAAGCGCCATTCACAAACCAAAACAGTCCAAAACAATTTCAAACATGTTGTCAGAGGATTTTGATTTTAGAAGAGAAGAGGAGATGGAGTTTTTCGCCCAACCCTACCTATTTGAGCCCGAATACACCGATGAGGAACTAAGGGAGATGGAGGAGGCTGCAGCAGCGGCGCAATCATAAGTCTTGGGGAGGCAGAGATCTATGGAGACATGGTGGTGCACATGTAGTAAATGCCAACCAATGCCAACAGGGGCAGAGAGTCTGTGCTGCCATGATTGGACCATAGCAATCCCACCGTTGGGAACAATTAGCGAGGCAGCCAGTGAGAACACTCCTAATCCTAGCTGCATTACCGAACATAATGGTTTTCCACCATTACTGAGCCCCAGCGTTTTAGAGGTATTTTTCAGTTTGCCACGAATAAACTGGAAGTGCTGTCCGAGGCCAGAAGGACCCAGTGGCACCCTATCAGTAGAGTAAATATCATGTTTTGTTTGTTACTATAGCCACTATATAGAAATATAGGCTATATGACAAAGTTTTCACACATACCTGATTTCGCTGGAAAAACAGCATGGGCACAGCCGATGAATTCAGATATCAACCCTTTGTTTCTTTCAATGGTCTGAAATCCTAAGGGGTAAAATGTTCACTGCACACCCTCCAATATTTGAGAAAATGTAGGGGTGTACTGATATCCAGGTTCAGCACGATAAGCCAGAGCTTCAATCACTCATGATCATGTATAGGCAATTGATTAAAACTGAATATTTTTCCTGCCGTGCATTTTCTTTGGGGTTTCTGAAAGTTGAAGCATCCAGGATGCACACGCCAAACGACCATTTTGAACAATACACTTATGCAAATACAAATCTACAGCAAAGACAATTAAACAATGACGCGCTTCCTGCCTCCTCCTCCACGTGTAACCTTACCAACGAGCTTACGTCATCCCTCTCATGAGCGCGCGTCACAGAGATGTACGGAAGCAAACATTTGTAGTTAGAAAGTATATAAGTATTGTTTTGTTTCTAAAAATAATCAATCGTTTGGGTTCAGAAGAACTTTATTTGTCTGCTGGAGTCGTGTGGATTATTTTGATGCACCCTAAATATGCATTTTGGACCGTCAAAAAATGGAGTACATTCACTTGCATTGTTTAAAGGAGGAGGCCTGAAATGAAATCCAAAAAGCAAATTTTCATTTTTGGGTGAACTATTCCTTTACGGCCAAACAATACTTCGGTTGCCTGTGTTGCTGATCGCTCCACGCACTATATGTGTGATGCAAATTTTGTCATCAGCTGACATGCGGACAGTCTCCAGTCCTTTTGACCCGAGGCAAGTAAACAATACGTAATAAATACAGCATAGTTTTTGGTACTGGATCCAAATGTTGTGACTTTGTCAAGACTATCAAAACAAACAAAATAAAAAGGAACATTTATTTTTGTATATTTAAGAGAAAAAACTATTTAAAACTAACTGTTCCTTCCAATGTCTTAATGGGTCAATTTTGACCCATATGTGAAGAACCGTTGTGACTTTTCACCATTCTGACTTTTTGGATGTTATACAGCTTTAAATAGTTTTTTTTTTGTACATCTATAAATCAACTTTGACCTAAAAATATTTCAAATTCTATTTCTATTTATTTCTATAACTATTACGGCACCTCCTAAACCCCTGTAACACTTTAACAAATTGCTTGACATTAGTGGGAAGGAATGGATTTGTTGCAATGGATGTGCAAACTGGGCCTATTCTGACCGCTGGAAAAGGCAATAGAGATTCAACTGTGAAAGAGGCATGTACTAAAAATGTAATATTAAAATGTACACTGTTGATTTTCTACAAGCAGAATAAATCAGAAAATGTTGTAATATACTGTAGTTAAGATATTATAAAATGCCAAACGTGATAGAAACATAAACATAAATTGTGACATACTTGGCCAATTGCTTGCCATGTTTTTAAACTTTTTTTTATTATTATTATTTATTAATTTTAGAAAAACGTTAGAAAAATTATGTTAATCCATTAAAGGAATAGTTCACCCAAAAATGAAAATTCTCATTTACTCACCCTCATGCCATCCCAGATGTGTATGACTTTCTTTCTTATGCTGAACACAAACAAAGATTTTTAGAAGAATATCTCAGTTTTGTAGGTCCATACAATGCAACTAAATGGTGATCACACCTTTGAAGCTCCAAAAAGGAGATAAAGTCAGTCATTACAAAAAAAGTCATTACAAAAAAGTAATCCATAAGACTCCAGTGGTTTAATGAATGTCTTCTGAAGCGATCCAGTTTGTTTTGGGTGAGAACAGACCAAATTATAAATGCTTCTGTACATCTTGAGAGCAGTCTCCTTGGCAATCATGATTTCAAGCTCGATAACACTTCCTATAGCGCCATCTAGTGCTCTGTGCATGCGTCAAGCACTAGGAAGTGTAATCGAGCTTGAAATAATGATCGTGAAAAAGGAGTTATATTTTGGTCTGTTCTCACCCAAAACCAACTGGATCACTTCAGAAGTTATGGATTAAACCACAGGAGTCTGATGGATTACTTTTATGCTGACATTATCTCCTTTTTGCAGCGTCAAAGGCCTGATTACCATTCACTTGCATTATATGGACCTAGAGCTGAGATATTCTTTTCATTTTTGTTCAACAGAAGAGAGAAAGTCATACACATCTGGAATGGCATGAAGTTGAGTAAATGATGAGAGAATTTCCATTTTTGGGTGAACTATCCCTTTAATATTCAGTGTGTGTGTGTGTATATATATATATATATCAAAATCAGAATCAGAATTAGCTTTATTGCCAAGTATGCTTACACATACAAGGAATTTGTCTTGGTGACAGGAGCTTTCCAGTACACAACAATACAAAAACAGCAACAAGACTTTTAAAAAATAATAAAAAATTGAATAAAAAATTAATAAATATTGAAAAGAAAAAAGTATATATAGAATACACAATAGACTATATATATATATATATATATATATATATACACACATACACACACACACACACACACACACACATATACATACATATACTCACATACACATATATACATGAATTCACACACTTGGTGGGTGTGATCTTTAGGATATGTCCCGGTCAAGGCCTTCTAGCTGGCCTTGAGTGACGCAATCACGCTTTAAGTGATGTACGTCATTTGAAAGCAAAGAGTGCGAGATTGTCATCACTGCCGCTATCGCCATTGAGAAAGAGATCCTTATGGATTTAAAAACACGAGATGTTCTGCATGACTGTGTGATTGCTTAATTTATTAAACAGGAAAGGAGGACTGATTTTCACTTCAAGTAAATTGGTACGTGCTTTTTGCATTGTTATAGCAACATCAGGAGTTTTCTAAGTGTAAATTAGGCTGCTGGAGCATTCAGTGTCGGATCAACTTTTGAAAAGTAATGCTGCGTTCCATTCAACTCAGAAAGTCGGATTTTACAACTTCCTACTAGGAAAAGTGCAATGAAATGCATCTTTAAGTCAGAATTACAACTTGTAGGCTCGTGCAGACATTCTCAACTCCGATTTCACCGAGATGCAGGGGCATGATGTCACATAAACATGTTGACACTCAGGGAGATATACAAAGTGATAAACATTCACTTTATTAAGTAATATCGATAAATGAGTTCGTTTCCACATGATATTAAAGCTTGTTTAACAAACGCCTGCAGAAACAGGTGTATAAAACATTATAATCTCTTTTGATAATCGTACACCTGTAGCACAAATGCTAGCGCTGCAGCATTGTTTATCAGTTGGGTTGCTAGGAGACATCTCTAATGAGAGTCAAACCCCTGCTAAGCTAATGGGAGCGTTGCAGTTGCAAATATTGGGGAATGTTATACATTTATAGTCGGAGATATCAAGTAGGAATATCCCACATCCAACTTGAATGGAACACAGCATAACCATGTACCCTGATGAAACTAAATTTATTGCAAACAACATTTAAATCGCAAATATTATTAGATAGATTTTTCCAGGTACTATAGACCTCCTTGGTAGATTCGTATGAAAAATTATGATTTTTGATGTTCATTTCACAAAACAGTCAAGCTGCATTTAAAATTAGGCTTGCTTGAGCATTAAGGGTGCTTTCACACTGGCAGTTTAGTTTGAAACTGAGCACGGTTCGCATGAAAAATTGGTAATGTGAAAGCTGTCATGCGGACCGGGGAGCGCACTGCGGTACCGAACCCGAGACTACCTGAAGGAAGTGGTCTGAATTCGGTTGCAATGGAACTGTAACGCGATTCGCGTGAATGTGAAAGCAACTCGGACTCGGGTGCGCACTCATTCAAGTTGTAAAGTAACCTGCGCATGCGTTTTTCATTCCTGAAAGTCCCAAAAAAGTAATGGCACCACAATGACATACAAGTACAATCAACACTATAAATACTTACTGTCTGTCTGTCTGTCTGTCTATCTATCTACCTTATAAATACTATATATAAATACCATTATAGGTTATAAATATAGGGTATAATAGGAGATGACAGTGGCGATAACTTCACCTTGGACACGAGCGTGAGTAAGCGTGCAGTGTAAACAAAGATGCAAATGAATTCCTTGCAGTCAGCTGTCTCCTCAAAAAAACGGCGTTTGTGAGCAGCAGCAAGCCGCATTCCCCCGGACATCTGATGAGTTACGCCATGAAGCGCACATATACGCAGTTGTCGTTCACTCTGCTGTGCATAATGGCACCAAAATAACTAAAAAACAAAAAGTATGATGAGTCACGTTGTGTTCTCCATGCGTGTTTGTGATGAAGTAAGATGAACACAAATGGACCGGGGTTCGATAGAATCAAGTGAGTGTGAAGCCAGACCAACGCTGCGGAGGGCACCGGGAACAATCGCACTCGGAATCGGACTGCAGCAAACTTGCCCAGTGTGAAAGCCCTCTAAGTGTCTTTTCAAGTTCTGGCTTTCGTGCGTGGACATGTTTTTAAAATGTCAGTTGGTATTATTAGTTGACTGCCACGTTATGTATAATAGGCATAGCATCTTATTCATTGTGAAACTGTGTTTTCTTAATGGCATGAATCGCACTGAAGGTCTAGACTTAAAATGCACGGCCCGCGGCTGATATATATATATATATCTTTTTTACCTACGGCACTTGGCCTGTGGCCTCGTGCCTGCGGCCGAATCACAGCAGTGCTGATTTAGGGCCATATCACACAATTGCGAGTGTGATATTGCTTATATACAACAGTTCAATGAACAAGTTAATTTTAAAAAATGAGGAAAAATTGAGTACGGTCATAAAAACGCATTTGTGCATGGAATTACATTCTTATGTGACGGATCAGAATCTGCCGTTGTTGAAGCGTCTTCGTTAGTAATTCAAAAATGTCACTTCAGAAATAGTATCAGAGCTTGTGCTGTTTCTAACAAGTTAATGGATAAACAAGGATGGATGTGTGTGTGTGTGTGTGTGTTTGTGTGTGTGTGAGAGAAAGAGAGAGAGAGAGAGAGAGAGACTGTGTGCAATTACCTGTTGCCACTCCCAAACAGAGATGCATTCTCAGTGGTTAAATAGCCGTCCAAGCGGGGGTATTTCTCCCAATTTCGTGATAGCCGGTGCGCTAGAGTCATTCACTATAGAAACCGCAATGTCCTCCGCCATTTTAAACAGTATGTATCCAATGTGGAAACTCCGGTAAGAGGTAAGCGCCTTGAGTTCTGTAATCAATCACTCTGTTGTGTCTCTCAGTTGTAATGAGCCGTAATGCTGAAGTTGTTCATTTAAAGATGTTTAAAACTATTTCCAAGCTTTAGCAGTGTAGTAGCGATCACAGAGCGCCATGTATGTAAACAGTGGCTGACGCAGATTCACTTCACATCACCAACTGGCTCATATTACAAACAAAAATGATTTTTTGCCACCACCTGCTGGCTAACATATGTAATGTAAAAAAAAAAAAAAAGACAAACAGTAGCTCTTAACACATCTGCACTGCTCTTACACTGTAGTTTAGAACAGCACGAACACAAGCGGAGTGATACACACACAGTGAAGCGTCCGATTGCTGATGGTGTCAGACCATCAGTGCTCATGGAACGTCTCTCATCCAATCAGATTTGAGGACTGGAACTAACTGTTGTATATATATATATACAGGGTTGGGGAGTAACGGAATACATGTAACGTGATTACGTATTTAAAATACAAAATATAAGTAACTGTATTCCACTACAGTTACAATTTAAATCATTGGTAATTAGAATACACTTACATTCAAAATGTATTTTGATTACTGAAGAGATTACATTTTATTGTCATTTGTTTCATTTAATATTTAGTCCTTTCAGATGGAAAAATGTATACATATAAATTATGCGATCCAAAGTGCATTTGAACAGCAGTGAAACACTTTCTTATGATGTGTTACATTCATATGAGCAGACAGAGAAGTAAGTTTGAAGTAAGTTTGGAGCAGGAGAAATATAAATAATCCTTGTGTAAATTGTCAGCTTTACACTAAGCTAAAATGCTATTTCTAGCCATTTTACATGCACGTTACCAGGCACATTCATATTTTTTTATCAAGAAAATTCACATTGGATCATAATTTCTTTGATTTTAGGTCAAAAATTTTCGTATTGTTTTCCTGTAAAAATATCTAAAAATCCTTAAAACAAGATAAATTTGACTGATCTTGTTTAAGAAGCAACACTGCATAAGATATTTAGGTTTTTCAGAGAATGTATTTTTTGTGTATTTATTTTATTTCTTAGTGTACTGGCAGAGTTTTTATAATCAAAACAAGTGAAAAAATCTACCAGTGCTGAAGAAGTAACCAAAGTATTTAGAATACGTTACTGACCTTGAGTAATCTAACGGAATACGTTACAAATTACATTTTACAGCATGTATTCTGTAATCTGTAGTGGAATACATTTCAAAAGTAACCCTCCCAACCCTGATATACAGTATATAGACATTATATTATATATGCTGTATATATATACACACACACAAACACACACACACACACACACACAGATATACTGAATATTAAAGGGATTGTGTCTTCAAGTGCCATTGTAGACTAATCAAGAATTTATGCATTTTCAATGGTCAAGGACAAAAGGAGGGTGCAAAAAAGTTTTGGGGATTAATTGAGGATTAAGCAAAAGTCTCCATTTGATCTCCATTTTAATCGCATTACTGTCTATGAAAAACAACTGAGATATTAAAGAAACAATTGAGATCTCCTTTGTGACTTTTCTTTCCTTTGGGATCACGACATCAACTTCCCTCTAACCTGGAATTCAACAGCAAAGTTAGTAGCAGTTCCAGCAAGAGCTGAGTTTATCCAGGAGCAGATGGAGCTTAATCCTAAGGGTTTCCCTTTGCTTCCGGAGTCACCCACGTTCACAGGTGCTCCCCTCATCTCCCCCATTCCCATTTTTAAGCCTCCCCCAACCATTTCCTCTAAAGCAGGTGCAAAGTTAATCCCTACTGGGGGTCAACATGGCAGCGTGCCTCTGGCTAGACCTCCACCTGCTCATGTTGAGCAATACCCATCTGCAAATGTATTCTCTTATATAAAAAAAATCATATTGTGATTGATGGTAAAATAAAGATTTGTATAAAAGTACCCTTAATGCACAACAGTGAGGATGGGTTTTATTATGTGCAATGCATCATTTCTCTTAACATGAAGAAATAAAGATACAAAAATAATTATTATTTGAATTTAAAATTAACATTATCTTTAGAGGATGCTTGAAAGTCTGTTGTTTGTGTTTTGAACCGCCAATCAACCAGCATGTCATTTCAGTTACTACTTCCTGCCTCAGTGATCACCTCTCGCCTTCATGTCACTCAAAGCTCACATTGCGCGTATTTCTGAGAAAAGGGGGGGGAAAGTCAGCTACCGCCTCAAAGACGCCATGTGTCAAAGAGCCGGACTTTTCACACTTGGAAATGTACATGCAAAATTTCATTTAAAATTTGATTACACACATCCTCTTTCGCATGGCAAGATAAAACAGCATAGTAGACTTACAGCGCAGTGTCCCATATTTTCATCTAAAGCAGTCAAAAGAAGTTCACCAGCTGGAGTGTGGCAGAACTAGAATGTGGAGTCACATGTTGGGATAGGTTATAGATCTGTGAGATTACTGCTGATGGTCCGTTCAAATAATGATGGTCCGCTTCTCTATCCCTCCATTCTGCTATTATCTAATCCGAACAATTAGTCTATTCCTTATTTCAGGCAACGCCACAAAAGCCTGATCTATGAACTGTACAATTAAAAGCACATTGCCAATAGCTCTGTTCCAAAACCTGTCTAGATAGGCAGCTGTCTACTAAGGCAGCATCCTAATCATCACATAACTTCATACGTGACCAGTTTGGAATGGTCTACAAAGGCAGCAATTCTGCACACCACAAAAATAGCACTGCAAAATTGACTTGCAATTGATTTAAATAGATTTTAACATTAGCATGTTGCTAAACTAATGGAATGAAACTCTTAATAAAAATACAAAGCACACAACAAACAATCCATTTTTTTTTTTTTTTAAATATATGTTTATTTTAAATCTAAATTTTTCTTGCCTTATCCACCATCTTGTATTTATTTTTTCACTAAGCTCGGTTCAATGCATTCTGCGACTGCCTTCTCCGTGAAGAATATATGCGATACTGCCTTACAGTTTGGTCAAAACAAGGTATCTTTGGAGGAAGCATATCTTTATTATTAATTTGAATATTTTATTATCATTTTATCTTTGGAGGTAGTATAAAAATGGCCTTCCTGCCTTTGTATCGTGATGCCTTAAAATGCTGCCCCCCTATGTTTTGTAACAGAGCAAGTATCTATATATTTCTCTGATTGGTTAAATACCTGTGTAATAAATCAATAAGTCTACTACTGTTGATTTCCTGTTGTCAAAATGTGTTCCAGAGTTTACACATTTTACTTTAAAACACTTACAGCAATGCAATCTTAACCACAGGTATCATGTCTCAGAGACAGTTTCTTAAGCAACCCTCCCTAACCCTTTTCTTTAGCAATCCTTGTACTTTCTTCACCGCTGTCCTCAAATGAGGTAAAAGGAGAAACAGATAGAGGTGAAACTGCTGCTTGTGTGTTTCTGTATTGAGAAACTCAAAGACAGCATTCCAGTTAAGGTTCAGCCTCCACGAAAACACAACTGCATTATCAGCATGATTCACTACCCAGATCTCTGCATTTAGACTTTGCCAGGTACATCGTTTCGCAGACTGGATTGCGACAGGCCACTCTTGGCTCAACCTTAGTTCCCTCTCTCATAGTTTCGTGAGGAAATTAAAAGGGAAGAGGTGACTCTAATCAGAGGTTACATTATTTTTAAACATCTGGTAAAGGATGTTGTGCAAAAAGTCAAAGAAGGAAACAAAAGTAGAGTCTCATGGAAACAAACAAAAACCGGAGAAAAAGTTCCAAACCTTCACAGCTAACACAATATTGGCTACACAGCTTCTTTGTTGGACATAAACAAACAAGTAAATAAAACAACATTAACATCAGTTTTAGGGGACTCAGGGCCTCAGTTCTCAGTGTTCGTTAATTTGTATATGTACATTTCTTTACAGAAATTGCATATTCTTTACAGTTTTGGCTACAGGAAAACTATTCCAGCATCTTTGCCCAGGAAAAAAATATTGAACACAAGTTGACCTTTTGACCCTAATAGCAGGGTATGTTGTAACACTGTATGGGGTAAGTTGTCACAATCAAACCTTCTATTAAACTGCATATTGTTCAGTCCCTCCAGGAATTTATGCAAATTCAACCAGTCTCGGCAATTTGCAGTAGTTTGCAATTTTGTATAATTTCTGCAAGAACATTTGGCATTACACAAATTACACCAGAACGTTTTGCATTCACTGTCAAAAGTCATGTGAATTTGAACGTTTGAACGGCGCGTGTATATCACAGCTAGCGTTTAATCTTCATGCGCTCTTCAGAAGCTGCACTAAATGGTCCGAGTTGCAGGTTGGTGACGGCCTCAGTTCATTTGGAGTGCTCACATAATGCACTGTAGCACCAGAAAATTAAACTTTATATTTTTGAAACATGATTGCCATATCTATATTCACTTAAAAAGCCCTTATTTGGATAGTGCGATGTGATAGGGTTAGGCCTAATTTTGAATCCTCATTCAAGTTTTTAGCTTACCGTTTAACTGCAGGTCTACTATTTTAACCTTACCAAAGTTAACTTGCATTGTCAGAAACAGGAATTTTTTTAAATAAAATAATTAAAGGTCTTCCATTGAACTCATATTAGCGATATCACAGGTTTCACATCTTAAATGTATTGTATTTTTCTGTGTAGCCTGTTTATTTTTTGCTTGCTAGCTGCATATTCAGTCAGTATGCTCTAAAATAATTACAGGTAATTGCACTTATACCATCACTGACACAAATGACACAAGTATACTATGATTATTTGTGAGTTTTCACTGCAAAATAGCACAAAAAAAAAAAAAAAAAAAAAACATTGCAAATGGCACTGCATTTTTTTGCAAAGCGTGCAGCAAATTCAGTCATTTTAGGCCCCAATAAACAGGAAAAAGTGCAGAGAAATCCTCGTGGAACTGATTATTGGCTTTCAGCTATATTTAAACAGAAAAAAAGTAAAAGGTGTACAATAACATCAAACCACTGTCTTGGCCAACAAAAAAAATTTGATTAATAAATTGTGTAAATCTATAATGTTTACTGTTAAACACATAACTGTGATAACAGTTCCCCAAATAAAAATTTGTCATAACCTGAGATTTATGTAGATTATTTACACTGATCAGCAACAACATTATTATTGTGTAGGTCCCCCTCATGCCGCCAAAACAGCGCCAACCCGCATCTCAGAATAGCATTCTGAGATGCTATTCTTCTCACCACAATTGTACAGAATTACCGTAGACTTTGTCAGTTCGAACCAGTCTGGCCATTCTCTGTTGATCTCTCTCATCAATGAGGCATTTCCATCCACAGAACTGCTGCTCACTGGATGTTTTTTTTTTTTTTTTTTTTTGACACCATTCTGAGTAAATTCTAGTGACTGTTGCGCATGAAAATCCCAGGAGATCAGCAGTTACAGAAATACTCAAACCGGCCCATCTGGCACCAACAATCATGCCATGTTCCAAATCACTGAGATCAAATTTTTTCCCCCCATTCTGATAGTTGATGTGAACATTAACTGAAGCTCCTGATCCATATCTGCATGATTTTATGGACTGCACTGCTGCCATATGATTGACTGATTAGATAATCGCATGGATGATTGGTGGAGCCAGACGGTCTGGTCTCTTTTCACACACTCTCTAGAATTTACTCAGAATGGTGCCAGAAACAAAAAAACATCCAGTGAGCGACAGTTCTGCAGATGGAAATGCCTTGTTGATGAGAGAAATCAATAGAGAATGGCCAGACTGGTTCGAACTGGCAAAGTCTACAGTAACTCAGATAACCGCTCTGTACAATTGTGGTGAGAAGAATAGCATCTCATGCTATTCTGAGATGCGGGTTGGCGCTGTTTTGGTGGCATGAGGGGGACCTACACAATATTAGGCAGGTAGTTTTAATGTTGTGGCTGATTGGTGTAGATGACCAGTAGTGTGGCAACTGAGATATAGCCCTTATGAAATCTTCTCAATGTGACAGCTAGCCCCATTCTCTCTCAAAATATAGGGGGAAAACCTCCAGTTATCTCTGAAACATGTTAACTGAGTACAAGGTCATTTTAGGTTTTTTGTGGACTACACTGTAAAAAATATGATTGCCATTGTTCAGAGCACTTGATTACACAACTCAGCTTTGCTGAGGTACTGTAGACTGTGGTTCCCTCAAAGAAAAGTCACTGTCCTCACAAACCTTTACCACAAAGTTACAGCCTTATTATGCCAAATTACATATACTGCATGCAATCTTGGGCCTTAAAGGTAGCTCATCATGCACTGATGAAAAACACATGAACAAGCATAGCCCTTCATTTCACTATTAAGAATGATTACAATCGCACCAGGGGCCAGTCCTATAAGATCTGCGAAGCAAAGACTCCACTAGCAGTCATTTGCGTTTATTACCCCACATTATCAACAAAGGAACTGCGTTTGTTGAAACCTGTCTGATTAGGGACTGAGAGACTGCCATCATGGGAACAAGAACAAATGTTCTCCCTTGATTTGTGTTTATATACTAGATACAAGTTACCCATCCCCTAAAAGTCGTCAAATTTGCGTGCTACTTCTCTAAATGACACCAGACGAGGGTATGTTCTGTGAGCCTTCCTAAAGCTTTGATAGAATACGACGTACTACTGTAGGTCTTTGTGAAAAAATGTGAAAGTTTAACCAATTCCTTTGTTTACATTAATGTTGTCAACTTGGCATTGGTGATTAGAGGCAGTTGGCAGTTTTTTTTATGTTTCATAATGTATGATAATTAATGCCAATGGGAAATCATGCACACATAAATGGCACCAGATATAAGTTGTCCCTCAAAACCACTGTCGTTTTGAGGCAGAGATATTTTGTTTACAGTATGCCAAAAGTTTAGAAAATAGCATGTGTATTTCAACATCAATTTGCCACTGTTTGCCATTTAAAAACTGCGGACATGATTTTAACCACATACAGTAGTGGCACAAATGAAGAAACCGATGGAAACAGTGATACAAGTCTTAATAAACATTGCGCAGGCATTAAAAATGTTTTCAGTTGTGCATTTTTGGGCTAGTAATTTGTCAACACATTAAAGCAGCTACATTATAGCCTACCGACAAACATGTGGGTGGGAATTCTGCTTTAAGTATTATACCAGGGTCGAGTACAAAATGCAGCGTTACAAGTTTTAAGGCCACAGATATATTTTAGTCTTCCTGTCATTAGTACTGATATCTCCCCCAATGCTAATGGATCTGTAAAGCATTACCATAAATCTAACCTCCCCCATAATATCAGAGTTCTTATGGGTCACTGACTCACCCGATTCTACTTGATGCCTTCACACCATGTTAAAAGATACAAGCCCAGTAGCCTTGTGTAATTCATTTCTAACGCTACGCGCTAACCTTTCAGGTTGCACTGCTACCTAACGAGACATGTATGCACATGACGTGAATAGGCCGCTTGAAAAACACATTCAAATGTGAGTAATATCATTTTGACAGCAATCTGCATAAATTCAAATGCAGCCTGAAGCACACACTGGCCTCTGTTTAAAATTCAGAATTATCCCTCTTTTAGCACACACACTATGGCATCTGTCCACTGGAATTATCGCATTAAGGACTGCACCTCACTCTCATGCAAATGGCAAGTTTTTATTAAATAGTGTGGAGCTGTGTCAGATTTTTAACACATCAAGGTGTCTAGTCTCACATCTATAAAAACAACAAGATTCAAGCATGTAAATGTTTATATTAATTATCCAAACTTGCTGCTCTTATTAATAGGACAGACATTCTTACTGTGCTAAGGAGGTTTATACATTTTTAATAACTTCTTTGAAATTTCATAAGGGAGAGATTATATATAAACAGAGTGGGGAGGAAGCATGACAATCCTCACTGATGTTGTTTTTTATTAGAGAAGGTGGTGGACACACATATTAGGACCGCTGAGAGATGCATCAAACGCACACAAGACCCCTGCTGAATCAGCATCACTCTTCAGGGAGTTAAGAATACATTTGATTTGCATCAATGATTAGCATTATATAATATTTCACTCAGATATAAACACAGATTTTACATGTTGATTGAGAATTAAAGCATGCTGTGTACATTGTGACAGTATATTTTACAGAATACAGAAACCCTAGGTAAAAGTAAAAACTGAGGAACATGCAAATATTTACAGAGACTTTATTCCCAGGACACAAATTATCAAAAATAGTTAAAGTACATATTCTTTTTTACAACAGAGTTTTCAATAACCACAAAAGATTAGGAGTTCATTTTTACCAAATAGAAGCTATTGAATTGAAGTAGGCTGCTTGAATGCTTTACATTGTGATCAGTATTGGGTGGTACATTGACAAAACATGAAAATTACTGTATTTATCACTTAACTAAAGAATTGCTTCACAAATGTTTCCAGAAAAAAAAAAAAAAAAAAAGTGCTTTAGATATTTCATCTCTGTAGGTCCATAAAATGCAAGTGAATGGTGACCAGACCTTTAAAGCTCCAAAAATCACATAAAATTCAAAATGTGAAAGAATGTGAAAGTAAAAGTGGAGATTCATAATAAAAATTTTAAAAAAAAGGACTAAAATATTGATTTGTTTCTCACCCACACTTATCGCTTCTGAAGATATGGATTTAACCTCTGGAGTCTTGTGGATTCCTTTTATGTGGCCTTTATGTGATTTTTGGAACTTCAAATGTCTGGTCACCATTCACTTGCATTGTAAAGACCAACAGAGCTGAGATATTCTT
This sequence comes from Myxocyprinus asiaticus, assembly GCF_019703515.2. Lineage (NCBI taxonomy): Eukaryota > Metazoa > Chordata > Actinopteri > Cypriniformes > Catostomidae > Myxocyprinus > Myxocyprinus asiaticus. The sequence goes on along the minus strand of NC_059353.1, from coordinate 25,534,116 downwards.
CTAAAAATCTTTGAGTTCTGCAGAACAAAAAGTCATACACATCTGGAATGGAATGAGGGTGAGCAAATGATGAGAGAATTATCATTTTTGGGTGAACTGTTCCTTTAATTGGAAGTTAAATATGGTGAGAGGGAATTAAATGGGCCCAAGAGGATGATGGGAGTGAATTCTCTCCCAGACTATTCCTCCCCAAAGGTGGAAGTATTTGTCTCTGTAATAGGAAACAGTTGGTCAGCACTGACCAGCTGAAGTGAGCAATCAGTTCCATGGCAGATTACCTTACCCAGACGAGAGAGCCCTGATCTAACGGCACCTGACATCTCTCTCCACAGCTCCCAGCACGAGACTATCTCTGCCTGTATTTGACTGAGAGTTTTTTTATACGTGTGTGAGTTTAGGGTCTGTTGGCATGTAATAGCTGGTGGATCACAGGTTTGCCAGTCAAATGGCATGCCATGTTGCCTTAATGCGGGTTTCTGAAAAGATGTTGGCACTGTAAGTCGTGTTTCACAGAATTTCGACTACCATTTCAAATTCAAATTGCTCAGCAACTTACCTCACATTTTAACTGAAATTTAGGTGCATAAAATTTAGAGTGCTTTCACAACTGAGCTTCTGGTGGGGGCCCGAGTCCATTTGACACAGGTTGTTTGGTGTGAAAGAGGTTTTATGAACTCATGTTAACACCAGTACAGTTTGCAATTTGTATGAAAGAAATCCGGCCTAACTCACAGCAGTGAATTGCTATCAATCACGTATAATTTGCATCTTTGCATGCTCCTGGTCACAATTATAGGCCCAGTATAATACATTTCTCATGAATTGTATCCAAAAAAAAAAATAATATTCTGAGAGCAGCTCGAATTCTAGGGGTGTGCAGCCAAACCATTATCTGTATATGTACTTTATCTGTTGCAATGGCTAAATTATCTATATCTGTATTCTGATACAACCAAATGTGGGTGTGGCCTAAACTAGGGGTGTGTCAAAACTAAATGGAATCCCTATTGGCGCTGCTGATCCAGTTTTACTCAGCAGTCATTGAGTCTGTCCTCTGCACTTCAATAACTGTCTGGTTTGGTTCAGCTACAAAATCAGACATCAGAAGACTACAAAGGACAGTTTGGACTGCTGAGAGGATTATTGGTTGCCCCCTGCCACCCCTTCAAAAACTATACACTTCCAGAGTGAGGAAAAAGGCTGGAAAAATCACTCTGGACCCCACTCACCCAGTCCACTACCTTTTTGAACTGTTGCCTTCTGGCCGACGCTTCAGAGCTCTGAGCACCAGAACCGTCAGGCACAGGAACAGTTTTTTCCCTCAGGCTATCCATCTCATGAACAGTTAAATTGCCCCATTGAGCAATAACTATGTGCAATACACAGTTTAGTCTTTTTTTATATTTATCCAACACATCCAACCTCTTCTGCCATTTCATTCCTCTGAAAAAAAAAAAAAAACATTTGCACTGTACATAACAGATTGTATTAGATTTGCACTACCCATGTGTATGTGTGTATGTATGTATGTGTGTGTCTGTACGTATGTGTATAATTAGTTTTATTTTTTATTATTATCTATGTCTTGCTGCTGTTTTTGTATTGTTGTACACTGGAAGCTCCTGTCACCAAGACAAATTCCTTGTATGTGTAAGCATACTTGGCAATAAAGCTGATTCTGATTCTGATTTTGAATGTAACTCCATTCATTTATAGTTTACACATAGCAAATATTTTAGAATTCCTAAAATTATTTATTATTTTTCATTACAACATTTATGCAAAATATCTAATATGGTAACATAAAACAGTAGTACAATAAAAGTGAAATAGCAAGTAATGCAAGTAATGCCCAAGTAATGCAAGTGATTATGCATAACAGATGAACTCAGATGTTTGATATCTTTGCCCCTGCTCAAGCTTCTTTTGCACAGATTGCAAACCACCTTTGTTTTGTCTGAGCTACTGACAGTAATATGATCCTATATATTACTTTGTTTTCTCATATCAGATGAAGCTGAATATGTGCTGTCAACTGTGGATTGCTCTCCCTCATCATCTATATTGTCAAATAAACAAAAAGCAAAAAAAGCACAAAAAAAAAAAAAAAAAAAAGATTCCTTTTGAAATCTGAAATAAACGACATCAGTGTGACTTCTTTGCAGGTGATTCACTTTGTTTTAGAAAGAAGTCACTCTTATTGTTCAGAAATTTCACCCTTTCCTCACCACACACAATCTGTCCTGTCTGCTTGAGAAGTGGGTGTGACACAGAAAACTGTTACCTTACATCTCACTTGGAAGGTTTTAAACACTAACATTTCAAAAGGTGGAAAATGTGTATGATATAGTATCTTAGTTAATGTTACTTTTGACAATCTCTGCAACGTGCACATTAAATGGAGCCTGCAACGCAGACATCCAATTTGAACTCAAAATCACATTGTGCACTTTTTCATTCATACAGTCATATTGGCCTTACAGACTCACCATTGTGTTGTAATTATAAATATGTTAATTTTAAATATCCTTTTATCCTTGTGCTTGTTGGATAATCAGTCTAATTAATATTTTTATATTATTCAGTAGAATTTGGTATTCATTTTGATGTAATTATTCTTGCCATTCCGGGCACATCCCTATCGCATTCTTTTGCAATGCATCCACACTAGTCAGATCCACGTATTGTTCTGTGCACGTAAAGGGGCAAACACTAAAAAATAAAGTAAACAATAAACAGTGAAACTGGCATCTTCTTCAGAATTGTTATCTAGCTACAGTGGGGTAAGAGCTGCTGCTAATACTCAAGGTGGTACTCGGAAATGTATTGCAGTTCGGACCCAAATAATACAACGTAAAAAGTGACCCGCAAGGACAGAGGGAGTGCGATAGAATCAAACTCAGGTTCGGACCACTCAATTGAACCAAGTGTGAAACATTCATGGCCTTCAACATGACCCTTCATGACCCCAGTATTTGTTTGAGGAAATTGGCCTTGTGTATTATGAACTAAAATGAACTCTTCCTGTGTCCTTGGATGAGAAGGTCATTAAGGGGATATTTTTCCAACAAACTGAGAGCTGATATCACCACATTTTGACAAACATCTGTGTTACTGTCCAATGTAACTGAGGATAACAAGACATCAAAAGCGGAAGTATAGGAATTAAATGAAACCTATTTTTTACTGATACTGCTTATTTTTTTAATGCTTTCTGACTATGCTGACCCTGTCAGAACAAGGCATATGTTCAGCTGACTGCACATCATTTGCTTAGTGACACTATAATCTATGCAAATGATTTTTGAGCTGAACACAATAAGGCCCTCTCATTTCGTAACATAAATAACTATGCATGAACAGACAATTAGAATATGATAATGTAAATATCAATCAAATCATGAAGAAAACATGTCATAGCTAATTGCCCATCTATTTGATTGCAGAGGCCAATAGCCACAAGCTCCATTTTCTCTTATACAGCTTTATTTATTTTGAAGTTGACCATGTAGATGAACTTTGTGTTGGGCATTTGTCAGGTCTTGATTAATATGGTGTGATGTGTTATTGAACAGAGTATACTGGAGTTACAGCATGTACTACAGGAGCACCCTCAAGTGTGCATTCTTGAGAGTCATGAAGTCACACACGCCAAACCAAAAACCAGGGGTCAGAGGGGTCTATGAGGTCAATATGTCACTGTTCATATGTTGCATCAGCCAAAAAACAAAACAAAATCTTTTTGTAAGTTGTTATTTAGTTTTAGTGGCCTACCCAATTAAAGTGAAAAGTGACGATGGTTTACAAACAGCGACACTTGGAAGTGTTGCAGATAGGAAACATACATCAGCAATATATGATATGCATTAGTCCAGTCAAGTCAATTTTACTTACAATGCTTTTCACAATGCATCATTTTTCAAAGCAGCTTTACAAAAATGCATGCCTTAATGCCCCCAAGTGAGCAAATTCTCTTTTCCATTTCATGTTTTAAAGTTTCATTAAATTTCATCATCAAAATGGTGTCTAATCAAATGAATCCATAAAACTTTAATCAAATGAAAATAGAACAATTACTTTTAAACATACCGTCGCATTTTTTAATTAAATGAAGAGCTTTAGTATATAATCTGAAACACAAAATTGGTCTTATTTTTGTCAAATAAAGTGCTGCACATTAGAAATGAAAAAAGTTATGAATACTTCTATTCAGTGCGTACAGCACTCTTGCTTGTGAGATTCTGCTTAATATAATTATACTTATTGTTTTAATGAATATTATTACAGTAAAAATTACATTACACAACACAGCAGTAATAAAAGTTGCGTTTTATAAATTGTACACATTTAGCTTTTATTTTGAATCAAGCTTTTATTTTGAAGTGAAGATTTTTCCGTTTTCTACGGTATTGTAACACCTCTGGATAAGACGTTAGTTATGTGGCCCAGTGTGATTATTAAAGCATAAAATGTTGTGATTTAATTCTATAAATATATAGTCTGCAGGCACTGCACACTTCACAGTGAATGTGCGCTCTATTCTATCACCTACTACAACAAGCACAGCGCTCGATGCTCATAAAATGTGGTTTCACACATTCAATTTGAAGTGCGCAGCACACACAGACTATATATATATATATATATATATTTAATAATTCACATACTTTTGCCATTTAATAATCACACTAAGACATCTCACTATTTTAATTTGATTAACTGTCCATTTCTTTGTAAAATGAGTAACAGAGCATGCGCTCAAATAAGTGCGTGAGCATTTGAAAGCAGTCGTGTGTTAGTCAGACTGTGCTCAGGAACCAAATTAAGTCGATGCTCGGTACTACCGGTACTGCAGAAACACTAGTACCATTACATCTTTTATTATTTTAGTATCAGCATGGTACTGAAGTACAGTTACTTTTGACATCCCTAATGATTCATTTATAGTATTTAAAGTTGAGAGCATAATAACACTAACTTACCTTGTTTCATCTGTGCTAATACATGAAGTGCAAATGCTTCTTTAAGTATTTCAAGCTTTTCAAAATTTTTCAGTGCTGAAAAGTATTTCAAGCCATCTATCATGTGATGAGTTGTAGATTGTCAATCGTGTGTGAATCATTGGATTTTTTTAAACTAAAACCAAAAATGGGGATATATGTAGAATTAAAGCCTTGGTGGTTAGCTTACTTTGCCCTCTCCCATGTTTCCAATTGTAATCTCAAAGTTAAATTGTATCTAATTAATTTCAAATAAAGAAATAATTTCCATATGGGACCATTTCAAGCAGATGTTCTTAATTATTTTTGGTCATTGTAGTATTGATTCTTCATCATAATTCTCACAAGAGAAAAAGTTATATCTCTTTTCCCTGGAGTTTTAGCTTTAGTCCTTGCTTAAAACACACTTAAAGTTGAAGTGTGTCATTTCTGTGGCACTAGCAGCACTAAACAGAATAGCAAAAATATTGACCCTGCCCACCTGCCATTGGTTGGCGAAACTGATAGTACCGCCCCAGACTCATACCATTGGTTATGTCACTGTTGCTATGTTGGGCTGCTTAAATAAGCAGTCATGTTTTGAAAGCTTTTAGGGGGAACTCAGCCTACGAATGGCTTCCCATGAAAGTGTCACATTAAACTGAGACTGGAAAAAGCATTTTAACATTAAAAGAAAATTCTTAAAAATAAATCACCTTTAAAACATTCCATACAAAATAGTGGCCACTGTGAGGGCAGAGGTACACACCTGACATTTCCTTCTTTTTCTGCTTCTAATTGGCCATGTGCGATGTTTACATTTTCAAAACCGAGGCAAGTGTGGCGTTTACCCCTACGTAAACCCACAACACCATTCAGGATGCAACAGCTGTCAAAGATTTACAATACGCATACCAACCAGTGCCACAAACTTGCATCTCTAGAGTGAAAATGCTCAGACAGTGAGGTACCTGCAACATCTCACTTTATTTGTTATTTGAGCAGACGTGAGTTGAAAGCAAGAAAGCCAGTAAGTAACACGCAAAAATGATTTGTTATTTCTTCATCCCTATCCTGTCCATTAAACGTTCTGGTTGCAGCCATATATTTTCATAACAGCGGTAATGTATTGAGATATTTCATCATGAAAGCGAAAACTGAGAGTATGAGTTAAATATTTAAACATTTTAAATTCAAGAACTGTGCACATTTAATGTATTTTGTGCCGTCATTTGTATTTAACTGTTTAACTAACCTAACAGTTCCTATTTTCATATATAACCTCAGGACTTTGTGACTGAGTCAAAGGAACTTCATTGGAAGTTGAGAAGCCTATAAATTGCACTAAACAATCGAGTTCCCTAAATCAGCACTTGAGTTCCCTAAAGGCTTGTTCCATACTGTTGTTTCACATTCTCTCTGTGTCAAGTTTTACCCTTTTAAACACACACACTAACTCACCGCAGCTTAAAAATGTACACTATGATTTTCTCCTTAGTGTCATTGAAAAATGGCTGTGAGCACCTATGAAAAGCTGCAGAATTGTTTCCCCACATCATTTATTTTCTTTGGGTTGCTGAGTCTTTCTCCCATGCTTCATGCTCTGGCTGCGGTGAACTGAGAGAGAACAGGACACGCCTAAAAACCCCAAAAGTGTCTCTGGTGGCCGGTGTCAGTTGTGCACAGAGATTGCGGTCCTTGGCCCCAACCCAAGAATGAGGTGTTCCAGGGAAGAGAGATTTCTTGGCCCTCGCCAATCCCCAAGAGTGCTTTGGGAATTGTGTGTTTGTGTATATGTGCCTTTTTCCTCCCACCTCCTCTGCACTTGCGTTTTACGCCATCTTTCTCCTTCTCAAATGCATTCGATTGCATGTGGATGGCATAATCAGGGCCTGCCCTTACGGTTGGGTGGGTTAAAAAAAAAAAAAAGACTGAGAAAATGTACTAGCTGGGATTTAGTAAGCAGTGGGGGATCTTGGGCAAAGGAGGTAAGACAGGATATGAAAACAATGGACTCATTGTAGAGAGATGATAGAGGGATGAGAAAGAGAGATCTGTGGAACACAGCACCATCTACAGGCTGATACAGCACACAATCAGATAATCGCCTTTCATTTAGAATGAGTGGATATCAAATACGAAATCGGAAGAAGAAATGAATGATGAATTCATTGTAGTGATATGGGTGAAATCGCTTTAATAAGAGATGGATTACTGTTATTTTATAGGTGTAACGTGAGAACGAGTGAGTCATTTGCACTTTTAAACCCTCCTGATGTGTTTCCACATAAAAGGCTTCTACAAACAAGACAGAGGTGACCTAGTGACAAAATGCATTCTTCTCCATTTCCTGAATTTTTACAGGCTGCGTATTAAGAGCTTAAATATCAAATGGAACAGTTGTATGAATGCCAGCTCCATTGTTTCCGCTCTGCTCCTCAGTCTTTCTTTTCTCCATGACCGTATTCTAGCCCAACCACCTTTCCTGTGCCAAAAATGGCAACTGTAAAAACAAAAAGTGACAGATGCCAAGGGAATCATAGACAACTGACCTCCACGTAACCGGCCCACCAAAGAGAAGCAAATATTTACCCTGCGTGTTTGAACCCATGGCATGGTACCACGACTGCCCCTCGGAGTGCATACTGGTCCGATAGGCTTACTTGTCAGTCTGCATCCTGGGATAGGGCGTGCCATACACCCTACATGATGCCGGCACAAGACTTGTGGATTTTCGACCATCACGTAATGGAGAGGAACAAGTTAGATGTGTTTGGGTATGTTTGGAAATTGTGTTTTTTTTTTTCTCTCTTCTTGTTAGCAACCTCCTTATTCTCTAACAAACAAACAAACACACACTCAAAAATAAAATAAGTTCTTTTAGGGATTTACAAATTATTCCCAGTGCTGACTCTTATTCTGTTCAAGTCCAGAGCATAGTCCCTGAGTTTAGAAGCCATAAGACTAATGTCTCCTTACAAGAGACGAACTTCAAAGTCCATTTTGGAGGGACTGATCTGAAGAATATGAACCAGTCTCTGATAACCAACAGAACAGTCTGGATCAGTGGAGAAGGCCACCAAATGAGATCTCCTGGGCATCAAATACATACAATATGTGCATATCATATAAATGTGCAGTTCCATTCTTCTGTTGAGGTGAAGCTTTTCTGCTTGGTTGGAATATGCTGATGACTCCTCTGTCATTATTTAACAAGATGAACAATGAAAAATTGTGGGATTTTATATGAAAAACAAGTATAAAGTTCTCTACCTCATCTCTACCGCTACAGGTCAGGTCAGGTTAAGACAGCACATCTGGCCCACCTGTCCACTCCATGCCCCCATAATCCAGCATCCTCCATCAGATTAGTGTGCCCACTCCAAGAAATGAGCTCTCAAATCAGCCTTAAATCCCTCAGGAGAAAAACAGCAAGCAACATGGCACAGTAACAGACTAAACAGATGTGCAAGATCTGAACCTGGGAAAAGAAGATGGCCCCTCTCTACTATTATGATGCTATGTGTCAGCCATCATAAAAAATAATAATAATAATAATCTGCCTTAATCTGATAAAAGGGACCAGATTATGTAGGCAAATTGAGAAACTCTGATAAACTTTGAAATGTCTTTCTGGATTAGGGTATTGTCCTCTAATCTGACAACCACCATGCTGGATTGTGATCCCTGTATCCTTAGGAGCAGTTATTTGCCCCACTTCAGGGAGGGGGGAAATAGACAAAATGGAGATGCATAAAATGTGTTGACATCTATTAGTACCCTGTCAAAAAATATCAGAGGCTTTGTGCAGACATGGAATCAATCACTAAAGCCTGTTTTCTAATGTAGCACATCATTAGTAGTCTACTGACTTTATGGCTCTGCTTAGAAATGGTCTGTCCACTTGCTAGAACAAGCAAGAGAGAGGTGTTTAGAAAAAGGTGTTTTTTGTTTTTTTGTCAAGAACAGGGATTGCCTTGTTGAAAAGATGAAAATCTGCACTGCAAAACTGTTTACTTTATATTTTCTTTACTTATTTTTGCTTTCCAGTAAATATTAGGGGTGTAATGGTACACAGAAGTCATGGTTCAGTACGTACCTCGGTTTTGGGGTCACGGTTCGATACGAGTTCGGTACAACAGGAAAAAGCAACAAATCCCAAATGCTAGGTTTCTTTTCATTTATTTTGAACAGACAGTAGAGCAAATTACAGTTTGTTCCACCTAGTGGCATTTAGTCCCCCCTGAGGTAGTTGGTACAGTACAGCCTCCTTTAGTGTATTAAGCACTAAGCAGTAAACAGAATGCACTCTTGCATAGGTCATATTTTTTTGTACTGAAAAAAACAAAAGGTATTTGGTCACAATCAGCTACAAAACTGAAAAGCATCTCTTTTGTTATAAAAGTACAAAATAAATAGAATAATGAAAAATAAAACTTGTGCATTAGGAGGAGTGTTACAATTTGTTCCACTTAAACTATATGTTGTTTGTGTATATGCTGATTGCCTGGGTAATGACTTTGGCCCTGTCTGCTCTCACATCTAGAGACTGGTTAAAAGCTGCAGGGATACGTTTTTGCACTCCTGTCGTCTTTTTCTGCCTAGCTCCAGTGATTGGCACATCTGGGTGATGTCATCTGATATGTGTTAGCATGCTGGACGTATTTCCACTCACATATCGTACAGCTACCTTACAACGCCGATACCCCGTGCTCATCCTATCTACCACTCACTCTCCACTGCTGCCGTAGTTCACTGGGAACCCGAAACTTTCCCACACTGCTGATTTAAAACAAGTAGGTGGGTCTTCGAGCTCTAGCGTGTCATCTGAACTCGCCATTCTTGTTTTGGGTTGGTGCATAGATGGTGTCTTCTTCTTCTGCTCTTTTTCCTGTTGTGGCAGTTAGCAAAAATCATTGCATTACTGCGTGCGCCCCCTTCTGAATTGGAGTGTGGATCGCCTGTGAGTGACTCAGATGCATTCATCGTCTGACTGCATGCACTGAACCATGACGTCAGTACTGTGACGTACCGTTACACACCTAGTAAATATATTTAAACATTCTTAAAACAAGATAAATTTACTTGACATGTAGAATGAGATAAGATCCTAGTTTTCAGAGAAATCTAATAAAATTTTGTGAAAAAGCGCTTTAATTTCTCACTAAGTGTTAAGAAATAAAGAAAATCACAGTGTGTAGTAGAAAAAGGAATAAATGAACAGCTGGTCACCAGCATATGTTGTGGCAAGACTTCAAGGGGCCATTTACACAAAAAGCGTTTTTGCGTTCGTACGTGCTGTTTTTCAATTAATATACTATGTAGACATGCGCTAGACAGACCGCTTTGACCGTTGCGCCACACCTCATCTCGCTATTTTTCAGCATTTCACACAGGAGCATCACATTTTGTAGAAAACACATCTCTAAACACCTGCGTTCTGCCTTATTCATGGTACTGATTCTAGCCTTTTTCGTGTAAGGACGTATTTGGTTGTAACAGCCCCTTAGTCAGCAAGCTTCTGTAAAAGACCATGTTGGTTGACCAGCTTCACCAGCTAATGTTTTGCTGGTGAAGAGTATGGTTATGCTTGTCCAGCACCAAACCAAACTGCCTAGCATAAACAAGCCTGGACAAGTATGGAAATTCATGTTGGTCTAAACTGGTCTTTTCAGTGGGGTCAGGCAGCAAAAAGAAGGTGTTCAAGAAATACTGTACTTCAATGGTAGACAAAAAGTAAACCTTTTTTCCTTGCATAATCCACATCAACCTCCATGTCCAAATTACATGACTGCAGGAGCTGGCAAGTAGCAGCAGTTCTAGCCTGCTCAACCCACGCCTTCCCTAAAGACCCTTAAACCAAAGCAAACCTTTCAACAACTTTTCCACCCATTCCTACTCTACTCTACAGTGTGATGAGAGCAGGTTAAAGCTGTAAGCCATCAAAGTCTGCCAAGCACCATGTCCTGTTTGAAACTCATCTGGATCCCCCATAAACACTCTGCTGCTAATTGGCTACACATGTCTGCTGAGTGCGTTTTAGCATGCGTTAGTTTGTGAGTGTGTTAGAATGTGCATGCGTGTGTTGGCATACACCATGACTTATCAGTCTGATCAAAGACAGCCTTTCCTTAAACTGTCTGCAATATGAAAGGCACACAAAGGCAGGAATAGCTTCATGGTAAAAATTTGATCCGGAGAGTAATTGGTACCTGTCTCAGAGATCTGGCTCTTTGATCGACACTCCTTTCCTCTTCCGTAGTTTAAATGTGGAAATGTATTTATTGGTGGCTGCCCCACATCCTATCATGCGCCATCTGGGCAGGGTGCTGAGGCGCTCACCACCACACATGCATTCTGAGCTCACAAAGCCATGCTCGCTTATCAGCAATACCTAGAAGGAAGTTTAAGCCATAATATACAATGTAATAATACTTTCAAAAATGTAATATTATATACAGGGCTTGACATTAAGCACTGCCATGTGCTTGTCCTTTGGACAAGTAAATTGGTCATTCACTTGTCAGAGTAAAAAAGTTACTTGTCTGGAGAGAAAAAAGGATTTTTTTTTTTTCAATTGTTGTGTAAATATAATTTATTCAGAAGCAATATCCTCATCAGTGTCTATGGAATAGCAGTGCATCATGCCTGAAGGCATTTGTCTCCTTGACTAAGGAAGATGAACTGTAAAACAGGAATACTAGTCACTTTCTTAACAAAAAAATAAAAAAATAAAGTTATTACAACATGAAACTATTAGCTACTTTCCTAGTTGTGAAGTTTTATAACAAGCTGCTTTAAATTCAGTAATAATTACATGCTCAAGTAACATGTAAAAGTTTCTGTTTTATATTTTAAAAAATTAAGACAAATGCCACACTTAAAGGGATAATTCACACAAGAATGAAAATTCTTATTATATACTCTCATGCCATCCCAGATGTGTATGACTTTCTTTCTTCTCCTGAACAAAAACAAAGATTTTTAGAAGAATATTTTTGAACTCTGTAGGTCCATACAATACAAGTGAATGGTACCAAAATTTTTAAGCTCTAAAAAGCACATAAAGGCAGCATAAAAGAAATCCATAAGACTCCAGTGGTTAAATATATATCTTCAGAAGTGATATGATATCTGTGGTTGAGAAACAGATCAATATTTAAGTCCTTTTTTTACAATACATTTTTCTCCCTGCCCAGTAGTTGGCGATATGCACGAAGAATTCAAATCGGCAAAACAAAAGATGAAGAATGAGAAAGTGAAAGTGGAGATTGATAGTAATAAGTGACACAGGCCTAGGCTATATCACAAATATAGCCGGACATTTTAATCTGGTTTTAATTTGTCTGGTCGGGCAAGTAAAATTCTCTTTCACTTGCCCCTTCAAAAATCTACTTGTCCTAGATAAGTGGACAAGCGTTAATGTCAAGCCCTGGTAAGTTTATTTTATAGGAATAGTTCACAAAAAGGGAAATTCTGACATCATTTACTAACCCTCATGTTGTTCTAAATTTATATGACTTTCTTCTGTAAAACACAAAATGTTTGAGACTGACAGCCTCAGTTATCATTCGCTTTCATTGGATCCTTTTCGCATACAATGAAAGTGAATTGTGACAGAGGCTAACATTCTTCCATAACATTTGTGTTCCTAGGAAGAAAACATCTCTTTTGTGTTCCTAGGAAGAAAGAAAGTCATACAAGTTTGGAAAAACATGAGGGCGAGTAAATGATGACAGAATTGTCATTTTTGGGTGAACTATCTTTTTAAGACTAAACAGCACAACATTGAGAAGACGTTTTCAAAAATAAAGGATAAATTCAAGCAATTTGCTTTATTGACTCCTTTCATAGGTAATCTATTTTTGCTCAAAAAAATAGTCATATTATTCAATTTCTTTTAATGAAGAACATTTATTCTAGTAAAATATCTGTAATTTTGGAAGTTAAATATTTAAAGGTTATTACACCCAGAAATTTGAATTCTGTTGCCATTTACTCGTCATTTGCTTTCATGTAGTTCTAAACCCATATGACATTCTACCTTCTGTGGAAAGCAAGAGGACATATTTTGAAGAATGTTCAATGTTAAAGAATGTTGTTTTTTCTCATACAATAAAAATAAATGGGGACTGAGACTGTCAGTCCCTAATTTTAGGCCGAACATCTCTTTTTGTGCTCCACAGACTAAAGATAGACATATGGGATCACAATGAGGGTGAACAAAGGATGACAGAATTATTATTTTGGGGTTAACTATCCCTTAAGTTTGTTCAAATACAGTACATCTCAGTATATCTGCTCCAAATTGGTTAAAGGTCCAACATGAAAAACACATAAACTCTTTGAGACTCTTTGGATGATTAATGTGCTGCTGACACTACATGCCACTTAAACTTAAGTCACCTCCTCACATCATGTGACTAACATGGTGTCTTGCTGGGACAAGATTGAGAGAGTCGCGACATTTCACCCCAGCGTATCGCTGTGTTGTCTGTCATTTTAAACATGACTGAATGACGGCTATTTACATGCCCTAAGGGACAGTATTGTGTGACAGGGGCCAAATCACATGCATAGCCACCACTGAATTGAACGCCTGTTCAAAAGGGGGATTTCAGCCACAGCAGAATCCTTTCAAAAACAACATCCATAAACTCATAGTACTTGCCTCTAAATTAAGTCATAAACTGTTATGTCAGCTTGGTTTAGTATACAGTATTTTTTTCTGGAAGATGGATGTCTCAAAGCATTTAATATTTGAATTAGGGCTGTCAATCAATTAAACATTTTAATCGAATTAATGACATATGACGATTAATTATTTGAATGCATCAGATACCCCCTTGTATTACTCTAGAATGCTTGTATTACAGACCCACTTATATTTACACACTTATTCCAGTGTGATTAACTTGGGCTGTAGCTCACCTGCTAGAGTGTTGGACTTTGGACTCTGAGACCCAGCCTTGAGCGCAGCCAAGCACGCTTGAAACGAAAGTGAAGCAAAAGGGTCATTGAAGCACAAAATGACATGATTGCTTCAGTAAATGTGCTTTTAAATGTCGATTTTGCTTTTAAAACTATCGGTTAGGTTTAGGGGTTGATTTAGGGTAAGGATGTCTTTTGTGTTCACCTCTCGTTTATTTTATTTTTTTAACACTATTGGTTAGATAAAAGCTTTCCATCTAACATTCACCTTATAAACCTCATCTGATTACAACATAATTTCACTCGATTTTGGTGCCAAAAAGATTGCTAGGGAGCAAACATTTCTGTGCATTGGTTTGATTTTGACAATCAGACAGCCACAGAAATAGCTGACTCCCTGAGAAGTGTACTTGAACAAAACACTCCTATTTCAGATGCATTACTGTACTAACTAAAGTATTTAAATATGACAGTGTAACGGGTTCAGGATGGGCAAGGAGACGGCAGGAACCAGCAGAACAGTCAACAACTTTAATGGCATAAAAACAACAACACACACACCCCTGGTGCTCCCGGCTCATTTTTATATCCCTCCCAGCTGGTTACGACAATTTAGTACCAGGCGTGCATCGTCACGGCCCTGCCACACCCTCCTCCTCGTCGTCATAGACATGCAAGATGCATAAAAGACTTTCGGCAAAACCACCAAGTTGTTAAGCTGTGCAATTACTTTAGATACAATGTTCATTTAGGGGTTTTATGGTTGTTGGGTCAATACTATATACTTTAAACTATACCATTACTCTACTGCATGTAACAGATGTCACCACATTAAAGAACTGTTTAATGTAAAGGCATTGTGTTGACATTGCAAACAGGCCAGCACAACCTCAAATGTCACCTTTAAGACCATAAGCCACTTTAGGGATTTCAGTGATGCAATAGCTCACATATCATAATCAAACAGAGTCTGGATGTGATTACAAAAGAGCCAAAGGCCTCAAGAAATCCTTCTGTCCTCCCAATAACAAAGGGATTGCTTTTTCTCCCGCTAGCTGGCCACATTCTGTTTCACAACAGAAACAGCTCCTCAAAAACATCTTTAATAGCCTTATCAGTCTAGTTGGAAAACACAGGCCCCAAATTCTCTCACTCTGTACATCAGAAATGCTGCCCTTCAAATGCTTGGAGAGTCTGGAGATATTTAGCTCTGGTCCCCAATTCCAGGTTTATGCCAAACCCAGAGTAGCATTGGAGGATTGTGTTTAAGAGCTGGCACAGGATAGCTCAGTTGCTTGTGTGCAAAGACACTGCCAGTGGGGAGGGTGCCAAGAGGGCCCATCTCATCTTCAAGCTGTAAGCAACTGGAAAGTTTAGACTCTTGTGGTGTTACATTTTGTCTTGGTCTACAATGTCTGGATGTTCTACATGTTTACATATTAATTTTTTTCCCTTTCCTGTACCAAGTAAAACGTTAATTATCATCCATGCAAGTAGTAGTGTTTTATATTATATTCCAAAATGCTCTGAATAGATTTTAACAAGTTCCTTTTAAAAAGAGAGAAAAACAGTCCCCAAATTCACATATTTTTGGGAAGCCTTAATGAAAGTGTCATCAACACGCAATCAAAGACGAGCGCAATCTACCTCATCAAAGCTCCATCGCTGATTTCTAAAGGGAATATTTCACTGCTTGATCTAAGCAAGTTCCGATGCCTCCAATGTATTTCAGATGGGGAGAAAATAAAAATCACGATTTGGAGGCTGGTGCATTGCGTCTCATCCAGCTTTTTTTTTTTTTTTGCCAATGGGAGTTTACGAATCGGAGGCAAGTGGTGGCAAAGCAGGACTGTGAACCTATCATTTGCAAGAGCACAGAAGTGTGTGGCTTAGGAAAATGACTGTAATAGCAAACATGTGTGCCATATGTAACATGTTAGTGAAGTTGGGGGGTCTTTTCAGAGTGGAAATCTTGATAGCTGCTGATAAGAACCCTTTCTTAATTTAGTTGACTAGTACAGGAGGAAACTACTACATACTGTATATACAAGGATCAGACAGATGGGGGTGGTGTGTGGGGGCATTAATCAAATGGCTATCAGAGAGCTCTATTGCAGTGCAATGATGAACTGTCGAGTGTTGTGGGTTGTTAGATGTAAAGATTTCAATATATCGGAGCTTTGGGGTTGTTTATCATTATAAGAAGACATATTTGAGTCATCCTCTAAACTCTGGGAAAACAGGGCAACAATGAAACCAAAGCAAAAGAACAGCTGCTTGACGAATAGCACTAAAAAACTGATTTCGTTTGACATCTGAAGGACATGCTATTAACATTATTTGAACTTGCAAAGTGTATTTTTTCTGTTTAAACTACAAATTAACTAGAAATATATATTAAACCTTGGGCCTCATTCATGAGTGTAAAATAGACCTTCACGAAAACTTTCTGCCGGATTCACAAATGCTTAGTACTCCTGAGATTTGTTAGTAAAACGTGCGTATGTTAGTGAATTCTGAACATTTGTAAAGAGGGGGCATGTGCACGTTCATTCACAATTATCATAATCCCCGGCCATTAAAACGCCATATAAGGAAGGCACCAGACTCACTAGAAAATGCTGTTTACAAGTGAATTGCCTAAAAGAGAATAGTTTGAAAATCAATATCCAAATTCATCCCAAAAGACAATTTCAGAACTAAAATGAGCTAAATTATGATTTCTAGAGAAAGAGTTTATCGAAAAGTGGCAAGACTGAGGTAACGTGTACATTTTAAATTACACTTCAATGGCTTTTATAGAGTTAATGGGAAAACATGGCCTAAATGCTTAGAGGGTGATAGAACTATTAGATTTTTTACATGAATATGATACTGTTCTCATAATGGTACTCACTTTATTACGTTGAAAAATGCTTAAAAAGCTAATATAATTGAGGACAATGTACACTTCATTTTATATGTACATACAGTATATGGTAATGATGCCACTGAAGCAATGGTTGGAGGCTATACCCAAAGGTAAGAATGTTTCACTCTGCACACTTTTCATAGAAATGATACAGAAGCTCTCTCTCTCTCTCTTACTGTTTTTTCCTTTATCAAAAAGATGAGAAAATGAATAAATATTCATATAGTATTTATTTAATTGACCTTTGTTTTCCTTCATTTTATATATTCTGTATATACAATTTCATAGTAGTGTTTTTTTTAAACTGTTTAAATTATCAAATTATTATTATATACAGTATAGTATGTATATTGTTATATAAGTTCCCCCCCCCCCCCCCCCAAAAAAAATACAAGTTAACAAGGCATGGTCCACATTCATTATGAGGAAGTTCAGAACTCTCACTGAACAAATAAGACCCTCAATGTCACATTCATCCTTTGAACCACAGACTTGCTGTTCATTGTCACTGTCTCAGCAGTAGCAGCTCTAAACTAACATTGTCTGTTGTGTGTTCATCAACAACTTGAAGCTTCCATTCTTCAAAAAATAGAGGATGCCACAAGGACACCAGCACGTTGGTTTGAACGGATTTGTGCTATTGCTAAGAGACCACTGGTCGAAGCCAAAACCCCTTCCTTCCTTCCGACCGGCCTTAGTGGAGAACAGCTTAAGCTGCAATGAATTAAGAAAATGAGAAGCAGAAAATTGCACTTTAAATTTTTTGACCTTGTTCCATTTCCTGCGCTAATGTCCATGCACGGTGGGGGCCACATCCCCACTTTGTTTTTAGGACTTTTATAGACAACACTGCACCATGTAAACCCTTTTTTCAATACAGAGGCTTACAATAAACATTTTGTTTGGGTTTGGATCGATTTGTTTGGGTTTCCTCTAATCACAGGGTTTCCAATGGAGAAAGGAGAATTAGCTGAAATAAAAATAACTTGAAGGACATTGTGGAGATTTTGGAAGATTTGTGGGCCCCTGTCAGGATAGTATGTGTTTTTGTTCATGTCTTTTACTTTAAATTAGTTCCATGCCATGTTAGTTCCTGTTTCCTTGTCATGTGATCTTGTCATGTGTTTCCCATGTTCTTGAGTCTTGTCCCCATTTGTTCATTGTTTCATTGGGTTGTTAGCAGTCTATTTATCTTGTTTAGTGTTCATTGGTTTTCATTGTCATGTGTTCACCCTAGTCCAAGTATTTAACCCTCATGTTTGCCATTGCCAAGTATTGATTGTGTATGTATCGTTGTTGGTATGCAGCGTTCCATGTCAAGTTTTGTTGTTTATGTTTTGTAGTCATGTTTGGAGTTAGGGTTTATTGGCTCTCACTTTTGTTATTAAACTGCACTTGGGTTCATCGCACTTCATCATTCTTTGCATCTGCCTGTCATTGCCGGCATTGTTACAGCTCCATAACAATATGATTTTAATGTGGCAGAATATCTCCATGGGACATTACAGCCTTTAGTGAAACCCTGAAGAGCTGAACAAAAATTTAAGAGGTAATTCTCATGAATTAGGGATGTGCACAACTACTTTTTCAAAATAGACTAGTCATGGGTTGCCTGAACAACTAGTCGTCTAGTCAGTCTCAAAGAAACCCTAAGTAATCAGGCTGATTTCAGGTGCAACTGACCATGATCGGATGGGTTTCTTTGTGGGCATTCCCATGGGATGCATTCTTGTGTTTAAAAACAGTGTAATGGAATGGAACACAAAGATCTCGAGAAGAGTTTTGTAAAAGTTAAATTTTAATGTTATTTTTACTTGACACTGCTTTTTAAAAATCCAACAATAATAAAAAAAAAAATGCATGAGTCACAATGCAATGCCCAAAGGTGGCCGTCTATATATTCTCACTTAGAACTTTATTAGGAACACCTGTAAACCTACTTATTCATTTGATTATCTAATCAGCCAATCGTGTGCCAACAGTGAAATGCATAAAATAATTCAGATTCGGATCAGGAACTTCAGATAATATTTACATCAACCAACAGAATGGGGAAAAAATTGTGATCGCAGTGATTTCGACCGTGGCATGATCGTTGCAGCCAGACGTGCTGTTTTGAGTATTTCTGTAACTGCTGATCTCCTAGGATTTTCAAGCACAACAGTCTCTAGAGTTTACTCAAAATGGTGCGAAAAACAAAAAAACATCCAGTGAGCGGCAGTTCTACAGATGGAAATGCCTTGTTGATGATAGAGGTCAACGGCGAATGGCCAGACTGGTTTGAGCTGGCAGAAAGGCTACGGTAACTCAGATAAACCCCCTGTACAATTGTAGTGAGCAGACTGGAGTGGCAGGATTTTAGGGAGGAGTGGGAACAGGGAAGTTGTTTTGCAGTCAATGTCTCATCTTTTTGAAGCTCTTCTTGGGTCCCTGCCATTGCTAATGGTGACTGTGGGTTTTGGTGGAGCAGGAGGTCCCCCTGCCGTTACTGGGGGTGGCCCGTTGCCTGGAACACGGCCGTTGGGTCTTCCTGGAGCCCCAAGGTTGGGATCCCGAGGCACAGGAGCAGCATTGTTATTAGGAAATACTGGCACACTACCATTTCCTGTTGTCCAAAATATTTAAAACAAAAACACATTTAAGAAAATCTCAAAAACATACCAAAAGGCTTTGTATTATGTAACCAGAAGCAGCGGTTACTTCAGTTACTTAGTCATTTAGCAGACACTTATCAAAAGCAACTTACAGTACGCTAACTGTAGGGACATTCCCCCTAGTAATCTAGGGTCAAGTGCCTTGCTCAAGTGCACAATATGGTAGGGCAGGAGTGGGATCTCTGTAACTCCAGTTCCTGGGTCACACCCACTACCTGAGAGCCCAGATTTTAAACCATTAAAGCTACCACTACCAAATAAGCATCTGCCACTTCAGTAGGACAGACAGTGTCAAGTACTTGCCCTATTTGCTTACCTGTTTGAGCAGGTGTACCTGCATTTTGATTCGGTGGAGAATTTCCCTGCTGTTCTTTACCCTATTGAGAGGACATGAGATTAAACAATTGTTGACTTTTTGCAAAACAGAAGCTATGCATGCTTAGGACTCTCATGGCTTTCTGCTTTAAAACACTCGCATGACAAATAGCACATTGCAACAGAAACCAAACAAAATGTTTGCTTTTGCATTAATTACTTCATTCCACAATCTTTCTTTGCTCTGAACATACAACTTTTTAAGTGAGGTAGAGTGCAAGTCAAGTTATTCCACTAAAACTGAAGGAAAATGGGACATCAAATTATTTAAAGGCAGTGCGCAATGGAGGAATCACATGGTGTAATTTGGCATAAGCAGGACAAACAGTGGACTCACGGTCTTATTCTGTTGGTTAGCTTGTGCAAGCAGCTCTGGATTTGGCTCACTGAAATTTGGAACCTCCGAATACACCATACAGAACCTGTGAAAGACATTGCAATTCATATGTCGCTTCTACTGCCTTTACACTCACTGAGCACAGGAACACCTGTACACCTACTTATTCAAGTGATTATCTAATCAGCCAATCATGTGGCAGCAGTGCAATGCACAAATAATGCATATACCAGTCAGGAGCTTCAGTTAATGTTCACATCAACCATCAGAATGGGGGAAAAAAAAATGTGATCCAAGTGATTTTGACCATGGCATGATTGTTGGTGCCAGACGGGCTGGTTTGAGTATTTCTGTAACTGCTGATCTCCTAGGATTTTCACGCACAACAGTCTCTAGAATTTACTCAGAATGGTGCCCCCCCCCCCGACCAAAAAAAAAAAAAAAACACCCCCATCCACTGAGCGGCAGTTTTGTGGACGGAAACGCCTTGAGAAACACCTTATTTGAACCGACAGAAAGGCTACAGTAACTCAGGTTACCACGCTGTACAATTGTAGTGCGCAGAATAGCATCTCAGAATGCACAACATGTCGAACCCTGAGGCGAATGGGCTACAACAACAAAAAAACCACGTCAGGCACTTTATTAGGACCACAGTGTTGTTAGTAAGAACATACAGTGCTTGAAATATTAGTCAAAATCTGGCTAACCGTGTTTAACCCAATGCAAAGGAGGTCTCATGAGAAATAAACTGTCAACAAGAGCAGTTACATGCAGTGATGACACTCGATGGCTGAGGGGTATGTAGAGGCCTTATTAATCAGAATACTTTTCATCATAGCTTTATTTTTGTTAGGGATTTTTGCTTTTCTTTGTTTGTACTACAGAATCTTGGCTGGAACAAGCAAGTCAGTACCCTAAGCAGAACTTGTTTGATTTCAATATGAGAGTTGATGTTAAGCCAGTTCTTTATTTCTAGCATGTTATTTTGTGTAGTGTGTGTGAAAAAGAAAAAAGGGGAACACTGCATAACTGTCTTGTGTTAGCATTTGGATGTAAGCCTCTGTGTTTTTGCATCTTCTGGGTCTTAGAAGCCATGCTACATGGAAGGTGTCACGGTCCTGTCACTCTGTCAGTCTAGGTTTTTGTCTGACAGGACCGTGGCATTAACGTCCGATGTCTGTCTTGTGTTTCGTTGTCTGTCTTTGTGTGAGCACGCAGTTTCTGTTGTATTCCCTGCCGTGAGCTCTTCGGTCTGTCTTGTTTCATGTTGGGAGCACGGTGTCTGGATCCTGACTTCCTGTCTGGTTCGGTTTCGGTCTGTGTCAGGATCCGGACACTCGTGCTTCATGTCTGTTTGTTATTGATGTGGGTGCATCGCGCTTATGTCATTTTGGCAGCATGCACTCGCGTCAATAGTTTGTCTCTCGGGAACACGGGCATTGCGCGCCCGGTCGTGAGCTCTCTTCATGTTGTGCTGAGGTTCAGTCACTTCAGTCTAAGGTGTCGGGTGTGTGTGTGGCCGAACTCTCGCACAGGTGTCCTGTCTTGTTTTTGTCGCCTGTTGCGTGCATCGCATGACGTTTGCCTCACGATGTACGCTCAAGTTTCAATTAGTGTGAGAATGCATGGCATCACTTTGTTTAGCGTTGCTACACATTTTCTCATCTTGTTTGTCGGTTGGCATGGGCGTATATTGCCTCATTGTCTTGCCGATGTGCGCTCATGCCATTTGGGTGTTTTGTTGTCTTGTGAGAGCATGTGTCTTTGTTTTGTTTCTGTATCGCCCTGTGACTCTGTCTTACATCATACCCCGCCTCCTCGTTTGCCCATTATTAGTTTATTAGTCACACCTGCCACTGTCTTGTTAACCTGTTGATTTCTCTCCATATTTTAGTCTCCTTGTGTTTGCTGTACAGTGCCAGTTCGTCTTGTTTCCAGTTTTGTGTGCTTATATGTTTCCAGTTGGTCTGTTGGTCGGTTCGTGTTCTTGTTATCCCCTGTTCCCATTTCCAGTCCGGTTGGTCCTGTTATTCCCTGTTACCCTCTGCCCCAGCCTGGATACCTTTTCCCCCTACAGGGTAGATTGTGTTTGTTTTTCCCCCTTGTGGGAGTTTTGGTTTGTTTTTTTATTTTGTATTAATAATTCCCTTTTTATTTTCAAGTCTGCATTTGGGTCCTGCCTCTGACATTTTCTGACAGAAGGACACATTTGTTTTAAGAAGAAATATAAATACACAGATAAGGAAAAATATCTATGTGCCTTGGCCTTACAACACAAACTTTTGTGATTTTACTTGTCTATTTAACTGATGTGTTGCAGGACTGTGCTCCGCTTCAAGTCATGCACCACGGCCTGAAAAAGGTTGCACTCCACATATGTGCAGACAATGGCACATATGACCGAATTAGCAGTTCTGTATTGTTTGTGTCAGCAGAGTAGAGTAATTTATCCAAGATAACCTAAGGAGACCTCATTTGGTTGTGCTGAATTGACCATTTAGCTGAATGTAGGCTTATCACAGAGCTTTCTGAGATGTTCATAGTCTCTCTGTTTTATCCAAGTTGAAGTATCACAACTCATTGTCCTTGTCTGATTTAATTAGTTGGCACTTTATTTGTGAGTTAAATGACCATCTCTCCCTCTTTTCAAACATGAAATGACATTGTGACAAAATGGTGATTCGAATCTGCCTCTCATTGTGTCCTGTTCATAGGCATGCTCTCAAATAAATCTGAATAAATTAAGCAGACAAATGAATATTCATAATGAATTGTGGTTAATCTTTGGGCCTTCAGAGGTAGAATGATTGCAAATGACATGGCGTAGATTTCGACATAAGTTTAAAGTTATTGTAGATTCATATTTGAATAATAAACCATCTGATGACCCTCAAAGTTTCAGCTTGTGTCTTATGTCTACATGTGAACATTTTAAGGTGACGGTATATTAGTGGTTAAGACTGTGGGCTGGTGATTCAAATGTTTAAATATTACAGATAAATATAATGTAGAATTACTGAGTGAATTTATTGCAAGCTGACCCTGAAATTGTGCTTTAAGTGACTTTAACTAAAAACCGCCTGTTAAATGAAAAGGTGTATATTTAGACAGTTTTTAAAACTGTATTATTTTAAAGCTATTTTAGTTTATTTAGGAGATCTAAATTCTTTTTTTATTATTATTAATCCACAATAGAGATAATATTCCCATTTCATTAAATTCAATCAAACCCTTAAAGGGATAGTTCTCCTAAAAATGAAAATTCTGTCTCCATTTACTCACCCTCATGTTGTTCCAGACATTGTGTTCTACATCCCATCGGGGAAAAAAAGAGGACACTGCTCTTTTTTTCCATACAATGAAAGCGAATGGGGACTGAGGTTGTCAGTCCCTACCATTATGCCTAACATCTCCATTGTGTTCCATTGAAGAAACATGAGCAATACGTGGGTGATTAAATCGACAAATTTTTATAATTTTGGGGGAACTATCCCTTAAAAAAAATAAATTAATAAAATAAAATAAAAATCTTTAGAAATAACAATTACAGTATAGAGACGTCCAATCTGATATTCCATATAAACAGTATGAGATCTGAGCCTTGGCACTCCTGCTTCTTTGGGTTATAAAGCAACAGTGTGCAACACAGCCACTGCAACACATTCCTAAAGGGCTCGTAGAAAGGACACACTGGGTCTGTGGTGAACAGCCCTCTGGTAGAGCGCTTCTGTGTGAGAAAGCTTGAGGACGCATCTGAAGTGCTTTGATAAAGTGCTTTGAGAGAAAATTAACTCCCTCGTGGATTTAATGACATCAAAGAGTAAGTCTCTGGCATCGTAATAAATTCAGACCAAACTCATGGAGAAAGGGAGAGAAATTGAGCCTCGATGATCACAGCTTTTGTGTGACATTGAAAAGACTAAGAAGACCAAGGGAGGAACGGGAATAAAAAAAAAAAAAAACACTTGTCCTCTCTCAAACTAGCCCATTGAAGAGAAAGAGAAGAGCCATTTGAGGATAGCATACTGGTGGTTACTGGTACATGGTTCTGAAACAGAAACTTTTCTGCACATTGGACACAGCTTTTATAAGCATATATTTGGCACAAAATAAAATGTCCAAAGTACTAAGGAGCCCTCCCAGTTGCCAATATTAAAGAAAGGAAAAATATTAACAACAGTTCTGTTGTCACTATTATATAGATACGGTAATTTCTTTAAGAAACAAAAATGTGAAAAACACAATTAAAAGTGTTTACCAAGATGCAACATCATTTCATTTCATGGCCTGCATCTAGCAAAGAAAACAACTAAGGAGATTTCTGAAATCACTGGAACTGGGTTAAGAACTGTCCAACGCATTATTAAAACCTGGAAGGATAGTGGTGAACCATCAGATTTGCGGAAGAAATGTGGTCGGAAAGAAATCTTGAATGATCGTGAATCTGAGATCAATAAAACACTTGAAGTCACATCGTAAAAAATCTACAGTAGAATACACAGTTATGTTTAATAAAAACAAGTAAGAGCATTTCCACATGCACAATGCGACGAGAACTTACAGGATTGGGACTAAACAGTGTGGCCACAAGAAAGCCACTTGTTAGTGAGGCTAATCAGAAAAAATGACTTCAATTTGCTAGAGAGCATAAAGATTGGACTGTGGAGCAATGGAAAAAGGTCATGTGGTCTAAAGAGTCCAGATTTACCCTATTCCAAAGCGATGGGCGTGTCAGGGTAAGAAGGGAAGCGCATGAAGCGATGCACCCGTCATGCATAGTGCCCACTGTACAAGCCTCTGGAGGCAGTGTTATGATCTGAGATTGCTTCAATTGGTCAGGTCTAGGCTCGGCAACGTTATGCGGCAATAAAATTAAGTCAGGTGACTACCTGAATGTACTGAATGACCAGGTTATCCCATCAATGGATTTTTTCTTCCCTGACGGCACAGGCATTTTCCAGGACAACATTGCCAAGATTCATCACACTCAAATTGTGAAAGAGTGGTTCAGGTAGCATGAGGAATCATTTTCACACATTAATTGTCCACCACTGAGTCCTGACCTTAACCCCATTGACAGTCTTTGGGATGTGCAGGAGAACACTTTATGGAGTGGTTCGACTCTCCCATCATCAATACAAGATCTCGGCCAAAAATTAATGCAGCTCTGGACGGAAATAAATGTTGTAACATTGCATAAGGTTGTCGAAACAATGGCACAACGAATGCGTGCCATAATCAAAGGTAAAGGCAGTCCAACGAAATATTAGAGTATGCAACTTTTTTTTTGGCCAGTCCGTGTATTTTTCAGACATACTGTTAGATTGTTCAACACTGCAATTAATAATGAAGTTGACAATGGGTCTGGCATGAGTACCTTGTCAAAAGTGTTCTTACCTCATTCATTAAGGGAATGCAATTCTGCCTACTGTATGTTCCAGCCAAATTAAATAAATGCTTTCATTGTGATATCCAAACTACACACTTATCCAAATAGCTCACTCTGAGACTCAGCCCTCCACACTCTGACTCATAGGTAACAAACATATGACATGAAAATGCTGGATATAAGAGTTGAGGGGCGTGCGTGAATTATGGGAGGAAAAAATGACTTGGTTGATGTAAAAGTGAGGCCAATCTGTCATTACCTCAAGCTTTTATGGCAACACCTCCTGTCTTGGGCTTCGGGTGAGAGCTGAAAGTCTGTAGTCAACAGCTTTAGTTTACTGGCACACAAAATTTCCCAGTTAGGACAGTTGAGCGCAAAATAATGTAGCTAGAAATTGCCAGCAATTGTTCTGAAATTGTTGTAATAGTTATGTTTTAGGTATTGTTAAAAGTTAATTCCAAAACACAAGTTAGCCTGAGCTTTGGCTGTACTAATCTTCATTACATTTTTTGTGACTTTTAAAATATATCCATGCGTGAGTGAGTGAATTATCAACTGACACAGAGAAAGAGAATGAATAGTGCAATGGAAAAAGTCTGGAAGAGAGTGGGTGTGGACTCTTATTTAATCCCTCAATGAAAATTAGGGTGGAGAGTGTGGAGGTTTGTATGCATTATTCCTGATCTTGATTTAGTTAGTGATGTGAGCAATATGTCAATGAAAGCAAAAAAAAAAAAAAAAGAAAGCTTTGGATGGATCTTCTTGGTAATACAGCCATAAGGTGCCTATTTCTAAATGGAAACCAAATACATAACCACTAATAATGTGTTAAAAATTATATAGTTACGTATGTAGTTAAAGTTACAATGTATTATTGATATTATCCAAAGTTCTGCCTGAATCGTTCCTAAAATGTAATCTAATCTTCCAATAAGTAATAATAAGTATAAAGTATTTCTTAAACCACAAACATTTTATACTGCCATCTTTGTTGAGAAAATGGTTTTAAAAATCTAAGTTATTGATGGAACTAAAATGTGAGCCCTGTGTGATGGAATGTTCTTCATCAGCGATAACCTCAACCAAACACTTCCTGTAGCTGCTGATCAGATCTTCAGAGGAGTTATGAGCAGCCCAAAGGAATCTGCGCCCACAGAACTCTGAAGAAAGTTCCACAAGTTTCTGCAGAATTGTGACGCCTATCACTCAAAAAGTTCTACATATCATCCACTCCTTGTGTATTAGTTTGTTAAATATTTTCACTGATTTGATTGTGCTCAATAATAGTGTAAAAATATCAGCTCAGTTTAACATATTTTAAAACAATTTAATCCAATCGGCACAATTCTGTAGATTTTCCCAAAAAAATCAGTGCAGAAAATTTCACAGATAACTTCTACACCTGGGCCCATATACACAAAGATTTTTATCTTACCACTAGGAGTTCTCCAAAGCAGTGGTGCCTGCAGCTGTACGGCCGTATGCACTGTGCTTACCATGAGCACTCCGACTGACCTGAGAAATGTTTAATCTCAGAATATTTCACCAATCATGAAATGTGTCCCGTATTTCTGTTGGCTGTTTAAAAGAGCTAGCAATGCCCAATTTGCGAATTAATAATTCTTTAGAGTCTGTTCTTTTCCATGAATTGGACAAACAGGCTTACAAAACGGTCTGAATTGATTCGTAATTCAGTACAATTCATTCAGAGCACTCTCTCACTGAATGATTTGGAGCGGTTTGTCGCACAGCAAAACAGTATCTGGATATTTACGAATACAGAGAACAAACAGCGCTGGATACAGTGGAAATGTACCAACAATCAACTGAAACAAAAGTCTGTCTTTTTGAGAGGTAACTTTAAGAAAATTCAGCTAATGCTGTGTAATGTGAGCAATGGGCTGTTCAAACTGAACATATTTTTGCGTCCGCTCATGCTGTTTTTCAATCGTTTTCCATGCAAACATTCACTAGATAGATGTCTTTTGACAACTGCGTCACCTTTCACTGCGTTTTTAGCATCTCTCATGGGAGCGCTGCATTATTAGATGCTGTGTCAAGTTAAAAAGAACTTCTTCAACTGATAAAAACACGTCTCAAGACACTTGCGTTCTGCTCTATTCGTTGTGTTGTGTTTTGCTTTTTTAGCGCAAAAACACGTCTGTCTGAACGGCTTCTGGAAGAAATGCTTTAGCCAGTAGTTAAATGAATGCTACTCATACTCGAGAAAATAAAACAAATGCTTATCTCAAAGTTACCAGAATTGAACGCTTTGGTGTTGTTTTTTGCAAAAAATAAATACATAAATAAATCTCACGGGGGAGCATGCCCCCGGACCCCCCTAGATATAAGGTTTATTAGGCAGATTTCTGTGCGTTTTGAGCCCTGGAGGAGTTTTGACATTCCTTGACATTTGTGCTTTTTTCAGTTGCTTAAAAACACATTAATGGCTAAAGTCTGATAAAACTGTATTCAGCACAAACTGGGCTACAATAATATGTGTACAACATGTATGTACATGTTTGTATTTTTGAGAAAATAAAGTTTATGCGTGGTTTTTGAAAAAAGTAACTGAAATAAGGCCATATAACACATACTAAACATTTGTTCACAAGACTTTTGAGAACTGGATCTTGTAGCCTAGAGTTTTTGCTACAAAAAGGATGTGAAAACCATCTTGATCACTCATTCATACAAAACAATATAGTCATTTAACTTTTGTAAGACACTTTTAGTGTTAGAAAGGCCATATGCGAGGAGGCGTGGATGATCATGAATATTGATGTGATTCACACCTGAGGAGACAAAGACCCCTCCCCTGAGAGAGAATGAATGTGAGGAGACTTAATGATTGAATGGACTATCTGACTATACATTTTCTTTACATAAAGACTTAACTTAAAAACTTTAGACCAACACTACCATTTAAAATTTTTTAGATCTGTAAGATTTTTTAATGTTTTTAAAAGAAGTCTCTTCTGCTCACCAAGGCTGCATTTATTTGATCCAAAATACAGCAAAAACAGTGATATTGTGAAATATTTTTACAATTTAAAATAACTTTTCTATTTGAATATATTGTAAAATGCAATTTATTCCTGTGATCAAAGCTGAATTTTCAGCATCATTACTGCAGTCTTCAGTGTCACGTGATCCTTCAGAAATCAATCTAATATGCTGATTTTCTAATATGGGCATATTTACAGCACATTTTACACATTTACACCCGAACAGATATTTGCAAGCACAAGCTTCGTTGATGATAATGAGGCAGCATAAACACTAGTTAAAATATAATCTAAACATTCATATTATTTTTATATCATATTACATAATCATATTTATATCATACAGCATACAATTTAAATACCTGCTTTAGCTGAAACAACATTTAATGTAACTAAAACTTTTCAAATTTCAATACTCTGAATACTGGCTGGCAAGTCTGGAAATAGTCCAACTAGTAAAATATGTCCATGTTTATATAAAATAGCATGTCAACTAATGTAAGTAAAACTAAATGACTTACTCATTTGAAATTGTATCCTCGGCTGGATCAAGTCGCTCTTCAAAATGCAAACGTTCTTCGTTGGATTCCCGCTCTTCTTCTGAGGAAAATGTGAACTCTTCATCACTATCCAGGAGCTTCCTCACCTGTGTAGTATGCCATCTTCCAAATGTGCAGAAAAGTGAATGAACTTGATGCTTTTTAAGGCACTGTAGGGGGCGTTTACTATTTGCATTGATCGCCTCAGCACATTACCGTATGAATAGCGCCCTCTGCCTGTGGGTGTGATCATATTAGGGATAATTAGCTGAGCCAGGAGAAAATATACATCGCTTTGTTTCATACAGATTACATTGCAGGAGAATATTTGTTTTAAATTTGAATTGTTTTATTTAAAAGTAGACATTTTAAGCTTTCTTTAGACATATGTTTCATGTTTGTGTGAGGACTATTCGTGGAGTTTCTGTTCATTTTTGTGACATGTTTCAGAAAGATGCTCGCAGAGAGAGAGACGGCTGAAAGCTCACCCAGTTTATTTTCTTTATTTTACAAAAGCACAAGATTTTGTTGTTATTGTGAGTGTACACAAATAAAAGTAGACCCTTTATAGTCTCTAATGATGTCTTACACTTATCTGTATGCCCAAAAATGATGGAGTATTTTAAGTTTTTCTGCTGTTATGAAGAAGAAATCCAGCAGGACGTGCCAGCGACCCCAGAGGGTTAAATCCTGCAGCGGCCCCTGCTCCAAAGAGTTCCTAGATAGGAGTTTTTACTTAAAACCTGTTAAAAAAAACTGCAAAGAGCAAGATTTACAAAGGAAATCTTAAGATAAGAGTAAGGCGGAATTGTCTTTGTTGGTATGGATGATGCCACATTTTATAAGCGTGCTCTTTTAAATTGCCCTCAGTGATTGATAGACAGGGAACCGCTATTTGTCAGCTAAGAAAGACAATAATATATATATATATATATATATATATATATATATATATATATATATATATATATATATATACAGGGGTGTTCAGCGAAGCCATTATCTGTATTTGTCTCTGTATTCATATAGAACCGAATGTGGGCAGGGCTTAAACCGGACGTGAGTCAAAACTAATTGAAATGTCTTTTTTTAATGTTACTCTTACATTTATAGATTCTATTAATAAAATATGCCTTGTATATGCCTTTTATGCCTATTATTATTATTATTATTATTATTATACAACAATTATATAAAAAATATTATTTTATCCTTTTTTTTTCTTACCAGATGAAGCTGAATTTGTAGGCTACATTAACTGTGGAATATGTTGTTAACTGTGGTTTCTCCTGGTATTTCTGATATTAATATCTGCATGAAACAGATTTTTCATTTGTCTGTGCATAAATAGAATGTCAAGAAAAATGTGAAATATCAAGCACACATTTTGCAGTGAATAATAAAATGTTGCTTCGTCCTTGTGCCACTTGGATAATCAGTCATACGAATATTTTTTTATATTATTCGGATGAATCCATTATTCTAAGTCATTATTCGTGCTTTTCCGAATAAGGTATTTGGCTTCGGGCACATCCCTATATACAGTTGTGCTCAAAAGTTTGCATACCCTGGCAGAAATTGTGAAATGTTGCCATTGATTTTGAAAATATGACTGATCATGCAAAAAAAACTGTCTTTTATTTAAGGATAGTGATCATATGAAGCCATTTATTATCACATAGTTGTTTGGCTCCTTTTTAATGATAACAGAAATCACCCAAATTGCCCTGATCAAAATTTTACATACCCTTGAATGTTTGGCCTTGTTACAGACACACAAGGTGACACACACAGGTTTAAATGGCAATTAAAGGTTAATTTCCCACACCTGTGGCTTTTTATGTTGCAGTTAGTGGCTGTGTATAAATAGTCAATGAGTTTGTTAGCTCTCACGTGGATGCACTGAGCAGGCTAGATACTGAGCCATGGGGAGCAGAAAAGAACTGTCAAAAGACCTGCGTAACAAGGTAATGGAACTTTATAAAGATGGAAAAGGATATAAAAAGATATCCAAAGCCTTGAAAATGCCAGTCAGTACTGTTCAATCACTTATTAAGAAGTGGAAAATTTTGGGATCTCTTGATACCAAGCCAAGGTCAGGTAGACCAAGAAAGATTTTAGCCACAACTGCCAGAAGAATTGTTTGGGATACAAAGAAAAACCCACAGGTAACCTCAGGAGAAATACAGGCTGCTCTGGAAAAAGATGGTGTGTTTGTTTCAAGGAGCACAATACGACAATACTTGAACAAAAATGAGCTGCATGGTCGAGTTGCCAGAAAGAAGCCAATGCCACAATAAAGCCCGGTTACAATATGCCCGACAACACCTTGACACGCCTCACAGCTTCTGGCACACTGTAATTTGGAGTGACAAGACCAAAATAGAGCTTTATGGTCACAACCATAAGCGCTATGTTTGGAGAGGGGTCAACAAGTATTGTGCTCCTTGAAACAACCACACCATCAGGTTTGCAAGCCCTTAAATAAATAATAAATGTATTATTCAGCTATATAGCAACAGAGAAAGCGTTAAAAGCATCAGATTACATGTTTACTGATAGTGGCACCTGGTGGCCAAGGTTGGTACCGCATGCATTGTTTTGAAGAGAGAAAAAAGAATTTGGAAGAGAGAAAAAAAAATGTGGAGAAAAAAAATATTTTGAAGAGAGAAAAAAATGTAAGACTTAGGCTCAGGAAGGAACTGAGACACAATTTTTTTTTTTTGTTTGTTTTTTTTTTTTTTTTTTCACCGTTATATTTTTTTTCCCACCTTGCGGTTCAGGGCTTCCGTAACTTTTAGCCTTAATATTTTATGTTAAAACGGGCCCCGGTTATGATGTATCTTATCATTTTCATCAATTCAAAACAGTTTGAGGATGTTGAAAAACGAGAAAATTTTTATGTAAATCGTAAGTAAAACAATTCCAACATCTCATGACAACTCAAAATAATTCATTTGAGATGGCAAAATCTTTCGTATAACTTTGCTCTTTTGAAAAGGAATGACTTATTTTCACAAAACCAATCTATCGCAAAACACAATTTAAAATCTAAACAATACAGGCATCAAATTTTAGCCAGTCTCCTATACAACACTTTATTTAAAAAAAGGAAACGTCAGTGAGATAATTTGGTTACCCATTCCATATTTATTAATCCAATACAAATGATTTATTTATATCAATAACCTGTAATATACTTCCCTCACCTTATTCCAAACCCCGATGTTTTCTTTCTTCTGTTGTACATAACAGTGATTTTCCTCTTAAAATTATTACGTTTAGAGTTTGGGCAGGGGGTTAGACTTTATGGTTAGGTTAAGGTTTGGGTTAGGGGTTAAACTTATGTTAAAACGATTTTTCCTAATTCGTTGATACATTCATTTGGGAATAAAAGTCATCCGTTATTGTCCGAGCAAACTCGTATGATTTCACCAATTTCTTACTAATTATTACAACTTGTCGTAAGACTTGGTTGACAATTTTTATGCAAATTGTTGCACTCAATTCAATAGGACAATATTTGCTCTATGAATGAATAAGACCCAGTGGCTGCAAATAAGTAAATAGGCCCATACGTCATAATTTTTTTTTTTTCCTCAAAACATAACTGTGTACATTTGCTAAAACATTGCACCTTTTTGGTCTATTTTATGCGAACAGCAGGTAAATAATATTTTGCATTCATGTTTATGCCTGGGCGACTACACCTGACCTGCCTGAAACACCTGACACTAAATACTCCCTTTTCAAGAGTTCATTCTCCAAACATTTCACAGGCTTTTTCCATTGAGGCCTTTAGTTGTTTAAGCCAGGGGTACTGCTGAGATTCACCTTCCTGCAGAGTTTAGGGCCAACTATACTGAAACTCACCTGAAGCAGCTAATCAAAGTTTTATTTTCGTTCACTTGAAAATCACAGGCAGGTGTCTTGGAACCAAACATATTCAGGACCACGATAATATACTGTAGAGCTGACAGTGTTGTTTGCTGAATAATATTTATGAAAACTTTTGAATTATTCATAAGAATGATTTAGAATTAATTAATTTAGAATGACAATGTAGTTTATGAATTCCAGTAATGCCATGCTGCTCAGCCAAATAATTTCACTGTCCCAATTTATCTTAAAAGAAATCTTAAACTTCTCCAGGTAGAAACTTAAACTTATTCTTACAAGCCTGTATTTTAAATACCCAAGGTAGACTTACTCCTTAAATGAGAGTTTTGTTGTCTTAGACAAAACAGGAATGCAAAATCTTTTCATTCTTGTCATTTAGTCATTGGAGTATTCAAATTAGTTTATACGAGTTTAGATCTGGTAAAAATTTGTCACTGTCAATGTATCAGATTTTCTAACATGTCAACATTTAGTAAGTCAGTTATGCAAAAGTTCAGTCATATTAATGTTTGTTATAAAGGGATACCTCACCCCCCCACCCAAAAAAAAAAAATTTAAAAAAATAAAAAAACACATCATTATGTTCAAGAAATAGCTGAAAACACATCTCTTCAGCGAGCACAACCAATTACAAGCATAATGGCACTTGCAATTAAAAAAATCCCTCACTGTGTCTTTCTCCTTCTTAACTAACTTCTGCACAATTCTACTTATGGGAACTTGGCAGATATTAGCTGGGTTTCCACCAAAAGATTTTCGCCACAGAATAAGTGTAATATATGATATAATGAGGGCTGAAATGGATGTGATGCCCATACGCCCACCAGCCTCCGCATACCTGGGAATACCCACGCTTAAAACTGTTCTGGTGGATTGTGAGGACCAACATTGAAGACCAGCTGTGGGTTAAACACTTCCGAATGACAAGCGCTATGTTCGAAGAATTGTGTGCCAAGGTCTGACCTTTCGGTGGGCCAGTCACATCAAGCTATCGCACACTCATACCACGTACACGAATGGTCAAATAACATCATCGTTTTGCAGATAAACTGTTTCCATCACCTTAACGCTCATTTTAACTAACACAAATCTCTAGAAAATCCACCTCCTCCTAGCGCAATACATTTTAAGTACATTTTGAATGTTTATTCACATATCAAGCTTTTTCATTCAGGATTTCTTATGCACAATTTAAAAATGCACATAAAAAAAGTTGGATGAAAACACAGCTATTGTTGGCTTTAATATGACAAATTGCTTGTTATTATCCTCATTTGTGGGTCACTTTGTAAATTTGTCCCTTTAATGAAAGAAAATATTCTTTATTAGCGATTGGTTAGAGACCCCTTCTGCAGAACATTTCAGAGGAAGAGCACGAACTACAAACTTTACGGTTACAAGCCTCATGCACGGCAGTCTCTCACTCAACTCAATGGCTCCACCCAGCAGTAAATGCTCTCCATTTTTTTCATCGAAGGCAGAGCAGGAAATGATATAATTGTTGCATTTTTCCCATGCCCATTTGCCCTGTGCTTGACCCCCTCCTCGGCTGCTGGGAATGGTCACTTAGTGATTAGTGCTGTGAGCGTCTGTGTTTTCATACACAGAGATCTATGTAGGGAGTGTTCGGAGACTACAGTGTGTCCATGTGGCTGTAAGAGAGAACTTGTGGGAAAAACGGGTTTATGTGGCGCTGCGGCTATAAATAGAGCATCAGGAAATCTGTTTAACAATCACTCAAGGAATATTAAATGAGTCTATAGTTAGCAATTTTACAGCAGAGAACAAAAAGACATTTTTAATCAATCAGCTACACTGCATTACAGATGTACAGTGGACTTTGTATTTGATTGTGGTTGTTTTATCTTGCTCAACATCAGTCTGTTATTCAATCGATTAATGGTGTGAGTAATAAGGATGCTCATGGTAAAGGCAACAAAACAGTGAAGTGTAGTGTGTCTTAAATCCAACAAAGTGACATCATGCCGTTTTAGTGCTGTGAGGTCATATAAAACGCACAGTGCCATGTTTCCCAAGAGAAGACGGTGGAATATATTAGTTGTTTTAGACATTCTGGGTGGAAGCTGTCCTAACAGGACTAATCCAGATCCACTACTGTCAAATCTTGACCAGAACAGTAGGAAATGCTGGTCTGATCTCAGCTACAACTTCTGTCATTGTCTATAAATTAGGGATGTCCAGATATCAGAATTGGGTCTGATACTGCGCTCATGTACTTATACTCATTTGAGTCACATAGTGAACAAGTTTTCCAGATTGAGAAGCTACCATCATAGCAAAACAGAAACACTTCAAAATAAAAGCTCCGCCAAAATAAAAGCAAAATTTAAATGGAAAAAGTATGACAGAAATAGATCACTACTTTATAATTGTGTAATATTCTACTACTAATACTAAATCAATAGTAATTGTATTATATTTAAGTAATATCTCACATATGTGATGCTTTGTTATGCAGCACTTTATTTGACAAAATATAAATCCAATGTTGTATTTTTGATTGTGCTGTGAGGTTCTATTTTAAAATCTGATAAAAATAATACAATATTATGTTGGAAATTAGTTATTATATTTTCATACGATTAAAGTTTTAATGAATTTATTTATTTAAACACCATTTGAATTTATTTTTATTTATTTATTTTTTATAACTGTTGATATGGAATTTCAGAAAAAATTGAAACAAAAAACAGGTATCAGACTCACCAAAAAGGAAGTTCTCAAAATAAAATTATTAGGATATCCCTAATATAAATGTTAAACTGGCTCTCTGCAGTTCCCATGAATGTGTATTGACTCTTAATAAGAAAGTAGATTAATTACTGTCTGGATGCTTTTTATAAACACAAATAATTAGGCTACATGTTTCTCTTTTGCATCTCTGAATGGACAACAAATCCAGATCCAAACCAATCAGTACGAGTCATCATACATCAGAATTATGATATATGATTTTGGTTCCAACTATCATCTGTCAGACTTCAATTTATTTGGCATCTAAATCTTTCTATGTGACATTTATGAAGGAAACTAAACCAATGGTGGTGCTTGTTGATTCCATTCCAGCTTTTCCCTTTCAGAGGTGGATAAATACGTTGTGGATTCTGGGTAGACAACACTACAAAACTATGGATACACTGAGACACAGAGAATCAAATCCAGCTACACACACACACACACACACACACACCTCTTCCTGACAATGAATGAATAAACTTGTCCTGGACTTTTTTTCCCCAGATAGGGTGGGTGGAATAATTGGCTGCCATTTCCTTTTATTGAGAGTGAGCAGTATAAACTGTTTATGTATTTTAATGCATTGCCTGACTTGAGAAGTTACTTCATTATTCAGTTGAATTGGAGTCTTGTTTTTTCTTTTCTTTCCTATTTGACAGTTTAAGAAATCTCATGTCTGAGATCTCATGAAATTAACTGTCACGGTTATCAGCAGAGGTAGGACCCAAAAGCAGAGTGAAAAAACAAAAGGTTTTATTAATACAAAAAATAAACAAACTACGCTGAAGGGGAAAAACAAGGTTCAGGGTAGAAAACACAAGGACGGGCTGGGCTGGATAAAGAAGGAAAACGCAGGACCGATGGCCGGGAACAAGACCGAAGAACAAGACAAACTTGCACTGGACAGCACACACAATGAGACAAAAAATAGGGAGAGAAATCAAACAGGTTAATAGCAGGGCAGGTGAAGCAAATTAACTAATAATGGGCAAACAAGGAGGCAGGGTATGAGGACAGAGAGACACAAGGCAAAACAGAAACAAAACAAAACCACGTGCTCTCACAAGAAACAAACTCCCAAATGGCACAAGCGCACATCGCCAAGACAATAAGGTGATATGTGCCCAAGCCAACCTACAGATAAGACAAGAGAATGCATGGCAACGCCAACAAAGCAGTGCCATGCATTCTCACACTAGACAAAGCCTGAGCGTACATCACGAGGCAAACACCATGCGATGCATGCAACAGGCAACAACACAAGACAATACGCCTGTGCGAGAGTTTGGCCACAAACCCGACAGCTCAGACCGAAGTGGCCGGACATTAGCACAATGTGAAGGCATATTGCGACCTGGTCATGCAGCGTTAAGCGAGCGCAACGCGAAACATATCCATGAGTGACAGACACAAACGATTGACACGAGTGCATGCCGCCAAGATGACATAAGCGCAATGCACTCACGCCAATAAAAAACAAGACAAGGAGCATGAGTGTCCGGACACCAACACCAAAACCGAAACAGAACCAGACAGGTAAGTCAGGATCCAGACATCATGCTTCAGACATGAAACAAAGACCGACTGAACCATAGTGTCAAGACCCCATCACACAAAAACCCAGCCTGAGAGAGTGACAGAATCATGACATAAAGACAGAAAACAAAACACAAGACAGACATAGAACAATGACTGGACTTGGGCGGCCACTGCACAGGAGTCAGACTGGACTTGGGCAGCAGCCATTGGACAGGGATCAGACTGGACTTGGACGGTGACTGCAGGACAGGGGTCAGTAGACTGGGCGGCTGATGGACAGGGGCCAGCAGACTGGGCAGCGGCCTCTGGACAGTGGTCAGCAGACTAGGTGGCCACTTGGGACTGGACAGGTGGAGCAGCGGCCACTAGGGACTGGACAGGCACAGCAGCAGCCACTGGGGAGTAATTGGGCTGAGTGCCAGGCACAGGGGTCTGGACAGAACTATCGACAACCACGGAGAACTGGACAGGCCCGTCGATAGCATCAGGGAACTGGACACACTCAATGACTACAGGGAACTTGGCAGGCTTGTCGATGGCCACAGGGAACTGGACAAGCTCATTGATTGCCAAAGGGAACTGGAAAGACTTGTCGACAGCCACGAGGAATTGGACAGGCTCGTCGACAGCATCAGGTAACTGGACAGACTCGATGACCACAGGGAACGATACAGGCTCGTCAACGGGTCGGGAGCGCTGGCAGTGCCTGGGGAACAGCCTCCGTGGCCGTGAGCACTGGCAACGACTTGGGAACAGCCTCCGTGACCGTGAGTGCTGATAGCGAATGGGGAAAGGCCTCAATGGCCGTGGACACTGACAGTGGCGAGAGAACGACCTCTGTTGCTGTGAACACTGACTTGGGCAGGGGAACGGCCTCCGTGGCCATGAACGGTGGCAGCGGCAGGGAAACGGCATCCGTGTACGCTGACAGCGGCGAGAGAGCGTCCTCCGTGGCTCTGAACACTGGCAGCGACAGGGGAACAGCCTCCATGACCGAGGACACTGGCAGCGACACAGCCTCCATGGCCGTGGATGCTGGCAGCAGCAGGAGAAAGGCCTCTGTGGCTGTGAGAGCTGACAGCGACTGGAGAGCAGGGGCCCTTCCTCCTCCTCTTCCAGATGGTCAGAAGCACTGCTGTGGGAATGGCTGCCACCTCCTGGCTATCAGCAGCGGGCTCCTCCGCCTTCTGACTGCAGCAGCGGGCTCCTCCGCCTCCTAGCGGTCAGCAGCAGGCTACTCCACCCCCTGGTGGTCAGCAGTGGGCTACTCCGCTTCCTCGCGGTCAGCCGAGGGGGTTGGGATGAGGATTGGAAGTCTTCTGAGGCACAGCCAGTGATAAACTCATCCCATTTCATGGCTAGCCTGACTGCCCCAAGAAACTTCCATCCTCACCCTGATCTGGGGCCCAAGATCTAAGGGGCTCATTCAGACCTGCCCAGAAAAGATTGACAAGGTAGGCCTGATTGAATCCCAGACCTGAGGACAATGACAAAAACTCAAGGGCATACCCCCACACGGACTTGTCCTCCTGCCGCACCCTGCACAGCATCTTGACTTGACCGAGTTGCTGGTGAGCAGGAGAACCTATTCTTTGTTAAAAAAAAAGTCACTGGAGTCATGTGGATCGGACGTGTGAACGGCGAGCTCTGCGCACTTTGTTTATTACATAAACCGGTGAGATTCGATACACTCTGTTCCATAACTGTTCTAGGAGGACAATATGTCAAAGAATTCAAAATCCTCAGGCTCTGGAAACATTGAAAGACACTTACGTGCTCATGCTGACACCCCTGAGCAGGCTGTGGGCCTGGGAGTCGATTTGGTCAGAGATGCGGGAAATGCGGCGAGAGATGTTGAACATGTCGGCAATGCTGACGAAGGTCATTGCTGACTTGGATGATCTTGCTGTGATACGTTGATCAATCATTATCTGCTAATCCGCTAGCAACCAAGGTGGATTTGGAGCGTGTCTGGGAGAAGTTGGAGGACATGGAAAACCATAGCTGGCGGAATAACGTCCATATCGTCAGAATTCCTGAGGGTGAAGAAGGACAGGATATGCTGAAATTACTAGATGGGCTCTTTCTGAGTCTGCTCGACATAGCAGACCATAAGCTGGAAATCGTGCAAGCTCACAGGGTTCCGGTTCGGCGATCTGTGGAAGGAGACAGGCCCTGATCAATTCTGGCCAAATTTCTGAGATCATCTGATAAAGATCTTGTGTTATACAAGGCGAGGAGTAAAGGAAGGCTTTCTTGGAAGCACCACAGCATTTTCTTGTTCCCAGACTTTGCGAACTCGTCAAGAGAGAAACGTGATCGATTCAAGGAATGCAAGAAACTTTTACATCAACAGAAGGTCGCTTTTGCACTGATATTCCCGGCCAAATTGAGAACAGATTCTATGGATGGCCGTAAAACATTCACATGCCCACAGCAAGCAATCTCCTTCATAAAGTCAATGGAGTGAGTAAGTCACCTTGTGTCCACTTGTGCAGCCAAGTGGACCGGCTGACTAATCATTTACTTGACAGTTTGAAGATTATGCGTGCTCTTTTTGTGCTGGTTCCGCCTAGCGACACACCTTCAGGATGGTTTTGTGGACGAATCTACACACTCTTTGTGCTTAGTCCACCTATTGGCTGGAGTTTATTTTGTGGAGTATTTCTGGCTAAGTCATTGGAGTGAGTAAGTCATTTGCTTGCACTCATGTTGCAGCCGAATGGACCGGCTCACTGAACATTCGTTTGACTGTCTGAAGAATCTGCGCATGCTTTTGTGCTGTTTCTGCCTAGCGGCTGGAGTTTATTTTGTGGAATAATACACCTTTAGGACAGTTTTATGGATGAAGCTACACGCTCTTTGTGTTTATTCTGTCTATTGGCTGGAGTTTGTTTTATAGATTATCTTTTGCTTTGTAATTCTGTATAGAAACACCGGATTTGAGTAATCTGATGGCAAAGTTGACGCGGGGGTTTTATTACCTGGACTGTTTGAGGTTGGAGGAATGGACACCAGTTGGCGCTGTCGTGTGCGGGGTTAATGCGCACACTTTTCTTTTTTCTGTTTGTTTGGTTCTGGGGAATGTTCAGGGTTTGACTGTTGCACTAATGTTGGAATGTGGTCTTTATAATCCTATTTTTGACATACAATCTATTTTTTTTTTTACATGTCAAAATGTCAGATGTTAATATGAGTGGATTGTCTCTCTCCACATGGAATGTGAAGGTGTTGGGGCACCCCATAAAAAGAAGGAAGGTTATTTATCTTCTTAAGCGTAATAAATATGATATAGTGTTTCTTCAAGAAACACCTTTCCCTGCAGGAAGCTGAAAAATTTGGATAGATATGGGGTGGGCATTTTTTTTATAGTGCTGGCTCGAGTAAGAGCAGGGGAGTCATTACACTGATAAGTAAACATCTAAAATTCAAATGTCTCAAACAGAGTAAAGATAAATTAGAAAGAGTCATTAATGTTTTAGCTGAAATTCAGGGACAAATTCTTATTTTGGCGAATATTTATGCACCTAACATTGATGATCAGGGCTTTTATAGATCTTGAAGGGATGTTGCAAGCTGCTGGCACCCCTCATGAAATAATATTGGGGGGAGACTTTAACCTTTTGATGGACTCAGTCCTTGAACATAGTGAAGTAAATGTGTGCAAGCCCCCTAGAGCAACAGTGACGCTTCACAGGATGTGTAAAAACCTTGGTCTTACAGATATTTGGAGACTTTTGAACCCATCTGGTAGGGACTATAATTTTTTTTCTTCAATCTGTAAGATTGTCACAAAAATGATCTGCATCACTTCCGGGAAAGTCAAAGAACTCTTCGAGAACCAACGTCATAAAACTCTCACACAGAGGAGCATCTCCACCTGAGAAAACACACCCCACTGATTGGGGACCATAAAACGCAAATCACACTCACATCTGCTCTCTCTCTCTCACCTTAGGTCACTTTAAGGACACTAAAAACTAAGTTATGACTTATCCTGTTCTGTAATGTAAAAGGTTTTCTGATCATACATGTTTGGTATCATTCAAGAGGTCTCAGTGCAACTGGTAAAACGGTCTCATTCCCTTTCAGCAAAGTCAAATCACAAGTAAGATTTCATAACTTAATAAAATACAGTATTCTATCCGGGGCATGCCCCTCTCAAGTCTCACACAGAGACCAGATGCTGTATGCAGATTAGGTGTATTCTTTGTAAACATCAAACAACCTACTCAATCAAAGGTCGACTAACAACTCCCTAAATTGTAAACCAAATCCTAAATAACATCAAACACACACATCTGAAATAACAATGGAATTGTTCAGTACTTAAGGAAGGATGGCAGAGAAGCTAGGGGAATCTGTAAATCAGATCTCCCATGCTTCGTCATTTGCATGTAGTTTTTTCTCTACCAGGTATTTCTTATTATTGATAAATGAAGGAATCTGTAAATCAGATCTCCCATGCTTCGTCGTTTGCATGTAGTTTTTTCACTACCAGGTAATTGCAATTTGTATTTCTTATGTTTGGTAAATGTTTGAATGGAATACAACTTTAAATATATTATTATGTTTTGTTCACTGATAGCTTTGAGTTTGATTTATTATTTTAATTGGATTGTTTGAATGTCTTACTATTACCTGGTAAATAAATTGTTATTATGATTCATTCTGAAGGACTGTTTTCTAGTATATTTCTTGTTAACTACAAATCTATGGTCAGAGTTGGCTTAATTAAGCTACTTCAGAAGTAACCCATTAGTTAAGTATGTAAGAGGCTAAACGGTAAACCGAGAATCTATTATAGAACTTAGCCAAGTAGAATTAAATGGGAATACTAAATGTAGGACCGAGAACCTGTAAGACAGGACTTAATTGACTGGGGTTAAACGGTAAACCGAGAATCTATAATAGAACTTAGCCAAGTAAAATTAAATGGGAATATTAAATGTAGGACCGAGAACCTGTAAAACAGGACTTAATTGACTGGGGTTAAACGGTAAACCGAGAATCTATCATAGAACTTAGCCAAGTAGAATTAAATGGGAATACTAAATGTAGGACCGAGAACCTGTAAAACAGGACTTAATTGACTGGGGCTAAACGGTAAACCGAGAATCTATTATAGAACTTAGCCAAATAAGACTAAACGGATAAAGCCGAGAACCTATAAGGACTTAGTCTAAAACTTACTAATATCTGAAACTGATGAATTTTTAGTTAAAGGACCTGTGTCTGACTAGCACAGGACCCAAATAACATTGAAATAACAAATGCAGTCTAGAAGAGAGAATTACTAAACTTCAGAGCATAGATACATCAACGAGGTTTTTCATAATTGGAGTCAGATGAAATAAAGAAAAGAATTAATGATAAGATTAATAAAAAACATGGAACTCAAATCAAATAACCAAAGTATTATTTAATGTCGCGCACGATGAGACAGAACACGCAGGAGACCTTCAGCCACGCCATTGGATACCGTCCTTGGGCCAGTGGGTGACTTCCCCCTTACAAATCCATAAGATTTACTCTAGAATATATATTTTTATATATATATATATATATATCTAAGTCCCTCATTTCATTTGTTGTTGATTGCTCAACTGGAAACATTTTAGTCTCAGATCACGCCCTGGTGTGTTTAGAGGTGTTGCCATATACAGAGAAAAAGAAATCATATAGTTGGCACTTTAATGAAATCCTGAATTCCAACAAATGATAAAGGCTGAAATCAACGTCTATACGGAGACCAACTAGTCCTCAGTATCCTCTGTGGGTGTGGCTTGGGAAGCACTTAAGGTGGTCCTTAAGGGCCGCATCATACAGTATACCTCATTCACCAAAAAATCCAAAGCACAAGAACTCGTGGAATTGGAAGGGAATATTAAAAGTGCCAAGTCTAATGGCCTCAGAGAACTGACCTGATTGAAATACAGATATAATACTATTTTGTCGCGGAAGGTGGAGTTTTGGCTATTCAGGGCAAGACAGTAATACTTTGATTTGGGGGACAAAGCAAGGAAGCTTCTGGCTAGATATAAAAAACAGAGAGAGTCTTTTTCTACCATTCCCTCAGTGAAATCTGCTTGTGGTGAAATATTTACCTCTGCCATTGATCTTAATAATGCTTTTAAAGAATTCTACTTTGATCTCTATAGTTCCACGTCTTCATCTACTGATGAAGATATTAGAAACTTTGTGGAACCATTAGAACTTCATAAACTGACGACTGAGCAAAAAAATTATCTTGATTCTGAGATAACCATGGAGGATCTTGGTGAGGTAATTAAGGCCTTGCCTACAGGCAAGGCTCCAGGTAGTATTCATCTGTGTGAATACATTTGTTTTGTTCCCTCCTTCATGATATATATATCTCGCAATAACCAATTACATCGGCAACCCCCAGGCTGAGGGATCAGTGAATATTCTTGCTTTAGTGATTTTGCATTGAAAATTTAATTTAAAAAACGAAAAACTTAAATCAAATACACTTCTAAATTCAAATTGCACTCCAAACAAAACAGCAAATAAAATAATGT
Source organism: Myxocyprinus asiaticus (assembly GCF_019703515.2). Lineage (NCBI taxonomy): Eukaryota > Metazoa > Chordata > Actinopteri > Cypriniformes > Catostomidae > Myxocyprinus > Myxocyprinus asiaticus. Next base: position 25,490,252 of record NC_059353.1, on the reverse strand, counting down.
GATAAGAATATATACACCATTCCATTTACCGTCATATATCCGTCTAAACATGCAGGCGGAAAATTACGCAAAGAAATAAACAATTATAAATATACAAATTATTACAATGATGATAATAATCACTGAAATATAAATCATGGTTCGAGGTTGTAACATTGGTGTCTGGAGTGGAAGAGAGGAGACACAGGAGTAAGTACTTTCAATCCTTTAATTATAATTGTTGGAGTGGAAACAAACAATAAATCTTAACATCAAAACTTAACTCAACGTAACACTACAAGGACTGACAAATGAACAAAACAAGAGGGTATATATATATACACACATACACACAGGGAAACTAATGAGGGAATGGAAGCAGGTGTGGATGATGATGAACCGATGGAAGTTATTAGGGCAGTGAACTCTGGGAAACGTAGTGCAGGGGAAAACTTCAAAATAAGAGTCCTTGAAGAAAATGAGGGAGACACACTGTGACAGAGGTGAATGTGTTTTTGTATTATTTTATGTTTTAATGACAGATGTATAGGCTGCAGAGCTGTGGTCACAATGAACTGCTCTGTGGAAATAAAGCGAACTGAACTCAAAGTACCTCCTGAGATGAGATGTCTGAGGTCATTTGCAGCACACTCATAGACGATACTGTTCTTGCAACAAAAAACAAAACAAAAAATCAGAAGACAGAAACAAAGAGAGAGTAAGAACCTTTTACATGCGCGTGTTCCACGAAACTGCATGCCTCCGTATCAGCGCATCATACATGCGCATAGACGGCTTTTCTGTCATCTGTTCTTAATAATATAATAAAGTGTTTCTTCAAGCGCATGTCTGTGTGTCTACGGGCAAATTATTTGTAATATTAATTTGATAATAATAATAGCCTAATAAATAATTATTATTATTTAATACATGGGAAAACGAGCCAAATATCGTCTTGACATTGTCAAAGGCATCAGCTATTGGCAATCACTCTGACCATCGTTGATCCCCGAGATCATCGTCTATCGGCACAACCATAATGTGCATTTCTCTCTATAAATTAACTAAATGTTCAGACAGTCTTCTTGCTGGTTTTCCCGACACATTCAGAATCATTACCGCTTTTGCTGGTGTCGCTGCAGCTCGCTTCGTACATGCGCTTATAAAATTTATATTTTAAAGGCTCATTATTATGGTTTAGTATTTCTCTGTAATGTAGAACAGTGTTAGCAATGTTACTTATAACATTCTTTCTCAGCCCTGGAACTCAAACCATTTTCTGGTGCCCCCCAAAATATATATATTTAAGTATAGAAATGAATATCATAAACGTGCGACTAGTTAACTAATGGCTTAAATTAATGCCTACTAGTCGACTAGGAAAATCTTTGGTCGGGGGCAGCCCTATTTGATAGCATAGCGAAATCCTTCATTTGGAATGGTAAATGTCCAAGATTACATTTCAGTAAGTTGCATAGGCCGACTGACAAAGGTGGGTTAGGCCTACCCAAGATTTTGTTTTATTATTATGCATTCGGTCTCAGACATTTGGCTCATTGGTTGCTTCCACCTGAGAGAGCCCCTCCCTGGTTTTGTATTGAACAGGAAGTTCTTGCCCTCATTTCGCCATTGCAAAGCCTTTCTATCAAACTAACCAGAGAAGTTAAGTTACACCCCGTTATCTCGCATTTGCACGTGGTATGGACAAAGTGTCCAGAGTGTTTAATTCAGACATTTATTTAAATGTTGCTTCGAGCATATGGCTGAACCCAAAATGATGTATTAATAAGTCCCCTTTCTGCTGGACAGAGTGGATTGTGAGGGAGGTTAATACACTCAGTGACTTATATGAGAGTGTTGAATGTTGAAAATATGGTTCAACATTTTGGGATCCCCAGGTCTCAATTCTTTAGGTGTGCCACCTGCTTTGTACTATTTTTGGGAGTAACATACACCCCTGCTAATTCAGAGTCTGGGGGACGGAGCTTCAACTTCTCTCAAGAGATTATGGGAGAAAGATTTATACCTGGTATTGGAGGAGGGAGTGTGGGCTAGGATTCTAAAAAATGTCAAGTCTACATCTAGAGATGCAAGGGTGCACCTTATGAAATGTAAGATTTTACATCGATTCTATTGGACCCCCTCTAGATTGTATAGGCTTGGTCTTAAAGACACACCCACCTGCTGGTGATGCCAATCAGAAGATGGGAACACAACCCATGTTTTTGCTGGTGTGTTAAGATCCAAGATTTTTGGTTGAGGGTTCAGAGTATTATGTATGATTTACTGGACACTCAAATTTCATTTTGCCCCAGACTCTGTATTATAGGCGATGGGGTGGCCATTAATATAGGGGATAAATTCATAAAAAATTGAGTCCTAGCCAGTGTTATGATCGGCAGGCAGGTCATCCTAAGAGGATGGAAGTCGGCTGGAGCGCCCTCATTTCAGGAGTGGTGCACAGAGATGGACAAGGTGGTGGCATTCGAAGAAATGTCATATAGAAGGCAGGGAAAGTTGGAGTTTTTTAATAAAAAATGGGGCATTTTTGGAAGGCTCTCGGGGAGGGGAAATATATATCATATATATGTCTGAATCAATAAAATGTGTTAATCAGAAAAAAGAAAAAAAGTCTCTGCTGGGTCCATTAGGGCCCGTTCGTAATGTCGCGGTTATCAGCAGAGGCAGGACCCAAATGCAGTTTGAAAAAACAAAAGGTTTTATTAATCCAAAAAAATAAACACATTCAAAAACTCAAACTACCCTGAAGGGGAAAAAACAAGGTTCAGGGTGGTAAACACAAGGACAGGCTGGATAAAGAAGGAAAACACAGGATCGATGGACGGGAACTAGGCCGAAGAGCAAGACGAACTCACTAGACCAAAGAACAAGACGAACTGGCACTGGACAGAACACACGAGGAGATTAAAATAGGGAGAGAAATCAAACAGGTTAATAGCAGGGCAGGTGAGGCAAATTAACTAATGGGCAAACAAGGAGGCGGGGTATGACAGAGGACTGAGAGACACAAGGCAAAACACAAACAAAACAAAACCACATGTTCTCATAAGAAACAAACACCCGAATTGCACTAGCGCACATCACCAAGACAATAAGGCAATATGCGCCCATGCCAACCGACAGATAAGACAAGAGGCTGCATGGCAATGCCAACAAAGCAATGCCATGCATTCTCACACTAGACAAAGCCTGAGCGTACATCGTGAGGCAAACACCACGCGATGCACGCAACAGGAGACAACACGAGACAAGACACCTGTGCGAGAGTTCGGCCACAAATAAACCCGACAGCTCAGACCGAAGTGACCGAACCGCGTGTCCGCAGTCGCAAGAGACAGACACAAACGACTGACGCAAGTGCATGCCGCCAAGATGACATAAGCGCAATGCACTCACGCCAATAAAAGAGGATCCAGACACCATGCTCCAGACATGAAACACAAGACCGACCAAACCTGTGTCACAACCCCGTCACACAAAAACCCAGCCTGAGAGAGTGACAGGATCGTGACATAACAAAGGCAGAAAATGAAACACAAGACAGACATAGAACAATGATGTCACAATCCTGTCACACAAAAAACTCAGACTGACAGAGTGACAGGATTGTGACAATTAACTATCTAGGTCATAATTATAATTTTAAAAAAATGTGGAGGAATAAAAAAAATACTTTTATTAAATATTGTGCTTTAATGTTTGATAGGTATCAGAATCTGTGTTATATTGAATAAACAATATTTACAAGTAGGTATAATTTACATGTATGACTGTAAATTGTGAAAGTATATAGGAGTATATAGTCTATATCTTCAGGTGCAATAATAACTGAGTTAGGCAATAACTGTCTCCAATTGTCTTGTATGCATTTTGATTACATCTAATCATTTCTCATCAGTAACACAGTTGTATAACATTTTTTACCTTTTCTGCAGGATGTTTGGTGGCTGTTTATTTCATGGAGCCCAGCAGCCTTTGTGTTTTAGACTGGGACTATTGTAGTAGCTCAGGAGGTTTATTTAGTTTGATTTGGCAATGATCCCTCATTTCAGAGTTTTAAACTACTGTTTAGTTTTTGCAAAAACAATTGCATTGTTCAATGTGAACCTTATTTTTACCTCCTTTCTTTTTTTAAAGTAGGATCGTTTCAACAGTTGGACTTGGAGTGGTTCTAAAATTCTTATTCTCATGAATTCCAGCCAAGCTCTCATTGATTCAGTAACAAAGCACGTTGAGTGTTGCTGGCCATTCAGTTAAATCGTACAAACAATGTGGATTCTATCATTTAGATTTGAGTTCGGCACATTAAGGTTATTTACAGTTATTGTGCACTTGATATCTTAAAAACGACGCATTTCTCAAGCTAGATAATTCAATCATTTTAGCATCAAAATTAGCTTCTATGGGTATATTGTATTTATTGAAGAAATTATGGGTATTTACTATTAATGAATGGATTTTAAAACTACGTTTTTTGTTTCTTTGTTTGATTTGTGGAAACCATCAGTGTGTTTTAATAATGAAGTCGCTTTTGGAATAAAGCTGTTGGCTTGTAGCTTGGAAACTGTAAGATTTGGATTAGGTTTTCAGACTCTGAAACTACAAAATAAAAATACCAACAATCCAAGGTCCATAGTGGTCTTGTGTGTATGTTATCAGGATTGCCAGTGAGCTGGGGGATACCATGGTATTATACAGTAGTATTGTGGCATCAGTCTATGTAATTCCCGGCTTAGAAAATGTATCCAAGCCAAGATTTGAAAAGCTGAAAAAGCTTCACCACTATACTGTAAGTAAAGGAGAATTTCTGACTGATGTTTCTTAAGAAAAACATTTGTATATCCCTAGTTATATACAGTATATTATTATATGATGAATGCCAATGCTAGTTTAGGATGTTGTTGTGCAGAATATTTTAGGCATATAATTATATTGATTTATAGCAATGTAATTTTTCTTGTTACTGTAAAAGCATTACATTTTTTCTTCAATTAAAGAAAGAACCATGTCTCTCTATTCAGAATTCTTAAACTTCGCCAAACGTTTTTTTTTTTTTTTTTTGCATTTGCATTTGCAGTTGGAGTTGCGAGTGAATTATTTTTTATTTTTTTATTTTTTTGTAGCAGCAACAAAACAGCTTCTTATTTAATTATGCAACTGACAGAATAATGCTTTTTATCTTTAAGAATATTTAAATAATGGCAATTGGTCAAGGCTCTGTTAATGCAGGGTTTAAGTTAAGCATAGTGTTTGGACAGTATTTGTCCTTTGTCAAGTGCACTGTTTCCTATAGTAATCACTGTCACTCTTTACCTCTAACATCTGCTTTCATTAAAAGCCACTCAGAATGGTAATTCAGTGACCTGCTGAGCCCTGAAGCCATCTCTACTGAAGCACACCTGTGCTTTTCTAAGAGTATAATGGGATCAGGACTATTAGTCCGCAATTACAGATTGTTTAAACCTGAAGTATTACCAGATCATATTACGGGCACAGAGTGACCCCAAAACAAGTTCACAAGTGCAAGTGACTCAAGCGTTCTCCGACAGAAATTAAAACCTATAATTAAAAAGCTTTAATTTTTTTTAGCTCAAAGTTGCAGAGTTATAGAATAATTGGCCCTGTGCCGAGATACTGTATACAGGCTATTTGTTAAAAAGGCTTTTGAAATTGTTTGTGGAACAATTGATACCTGGTATCATACAGTGGTAAAATCTTAAAAAACAAAACGTTTTTTTTTTTTTTTTATATATATATATAGCTTTTTGATTGCTATTTTACATTTGGGTATACAGGTGAACCCTTAAAATAAATAATATAACCTGTTTTAACTTGTATAATTGTAATTAATTAGTTATTTCTAAAGATGATCCTCTTCATCTGGTAATACAGTTTACTAAAAACACATTAGAAGGTGAAAAAGGTTCCTAAGTTTTGAGAAGTGCTTGACTAAGTTGTGGGGAGCTACTAGTCAGAAGTTTAAAGCATGTTTAAAGGAATAGTTCACCCAAAAATGAAAATGCTCTCATTATTCACTTACCCTGATGCCATCCCAGATGTGTATGAACACAAATTAAGATTTTTAGAAGAAGATAAGGCTCTCTCAGTTCCTTATAATGGAAGTACATGGGTGCCAGCAATTTGACGGTCCAAAAGTCACATTTAAAACATTTTAATTATCGACTTGTTTCTTACATAAACCTATCGATTCGCTTCAGAAGACGTTCATTGATTGACTGGAGTCGCATGGATTACTTTTATGCTGCCTGAATATGACTTTTGGACCGTCAAAGTGCTGGCACCTGTGTACATCCATTATAAGGACCTGACAGAACTCTGTCTTCTTCTTAAAATCTTAATTTGTGTTCTGCTGAAGAAAGACAGTCATACACATCTGGGATGGCATCAGGTTAAGTGAATAATGAGAGAATTTTCATTTTTGGGTGAACTATTCCTTCAACTAAACATTTTTATAAAGACATTGTGCACCATGTGAATGTGATAACTTTTGCTTGACCTTTGTGGATCATTACGTTTAAAAACACAGACCATGATTTGCACAGAACTGGAAAACATGGCCAGAAGTTTGCTTAATGTTTCACTTGACCAATTTGGACTGTCCAACACCCTGCAACTGTTAACATACCCTGAAATGCTCAGACTGGACTAAATTTGAGGAGACAGGAAGTCGGTTGGATGTACACATCGATTTCATGACCACCTTCTATTCCTTTGTATCAAGCAAAAAACAAACTACACAAGAATAAGATTTTTTCCAAACAGTTTAGAAAAGCATTAAATTATACACATGCTTAAACTGAAACTGAAAATACTGGCATGTGTTTAAATTGTGATGACTGGGATTATCATGATGTTTTTCAGCCTGCGAGTAGGCAATACATCAACACATTCTGAGAGGTTTTTATTGGTTTGCTTTGAAAACCATAATGCAATTCAAACTAAAACAGTGTAGTAGGCTACTTAATGTCAACTTGTCTCCCTCTAGTGTTCGAAAGGACACAGGACAGTTGAATATGTTTGCCTCCAGAACTGGAATTATTTTGAGCAGATATGCAGTAAGTAAAAAATTAGCCAATAAAATATAACTATAAGACTGCAGCCTACTGTATATAACCATTTCCATTTCATTCAACAGGCAAAAAATTGATTAAAGTAATAGATAACGAAGACTACTAATCAGACATAAAGATTAGAAAACATAGATAAGCCTGAGCCTTGAACTTGAAAACGTTAAAAATTAAAAATGTTACTTGACCAAATAATGTTTTTTAAACCCTCACATAAGCATTTACATTATGACTTCTATAATAGCTGATAACTGAAACCCCTAGTTATTAAATAAATGTGACCTATAAAAATGAAAAAACCACCTTTGCCGCTCTTTTTCACATAACGAAAGAAAACCGTGTTGTCAATGGCTGTCAGTCTTCAACAACAAAAAAAGCTCTATAAAGTACGTCCATACGTGTTCTATATTCAAGTCTTCACTTCATACTTCTAAGTCTTCTAAGACCACAGCACACGACCATGTTTGAGAAACAAACCAAACGTAATGTCATTATTTACAGAAAACCTCGCCACTGCTCAGCTTGTATCTTCAAATTTGGCGCGTAAAGTCATAGTCAAGACCAAAAATCATTGCTCTCGCGCGACTTTTAACAACTGATCAGGGGAAAAACGATGACAGAATTTAATTTCTGAGCGACAGTGAAAGATGACACTGCAGTGCATCATAATTGAGCCACAAGGTGGCAGCAAAAGCTTGCCAATATCTCGTCTCTCAGTTCATTTACATATTCCTTTCACATTAATGCCACATTCAGCCAGCTGCCAACCATTAAGTGTTGCAGAAGACAAGCGGTGAGTTCGGAATGGAATACAACCCATAATACTCATACTACTTCTGTCAATCTATCAATGGCAGAAACAGATAGAGTAGTATGGTAGTATGCCATTGCGACCTTGGTCAAGAGCTTAAGTCTTTCATTTCTTTTAAACATTTCAAGACATTTTTGGTTCTGTCACATAGTATAGTCAACATTTTTACTTTCTGACTTCAGTTCAGTTTTCACCCATAAAAGCTGAGGGTAAAAAAAATTAACATCTTGACATTATTTTTATTCATAAAGGACAATTTGACTTTGGTTCTTTATTGTATTATTGAATTTTGTTTAACAAATGAAGCAAGTGATGGTAACACCGGTGACAATAACAGCAGTGAAAAATTATCGTAAAAGATTCATTTTCTAAGATGGCATCACAAAACATACACCACTGATCAGACTAAAATCAATAATTCATACCATAGAATATATGTATATAAACTCAGCAAAAAAAGAAATGTCCCTTTTTCAGGACACTGTATTTTAAATACAATTTGGTAAAAATCCAAATAGCTTTACCAATCTTTATTGTAAAGGGTTTAAACAATGTTTTCCATGCATGTTCAATGAACCATAAACAATTAATGAACTTGCACCTGTGGAAAGGTCATAAAGACACTAACAGCTTACAGACGGTAGGCAATTAAGGTCACAGTTATAAAAAGGACACTAAAGAGACCTTTCTACTGACTCTGAAAAACACCAAAAGAAAGATGCCCATGGTCACTGCTCATCTGCATGAACATGCCTTAGGCATGCTGCATGGAGGCATGAGGACTGCAGATGTGGCCAGGGCAATAAATTGCAATGTCCGTACTGTGAGACACCTAAGACAGCGCTACAGGGAGACAGGAAGGACAGCTGATCATCCTCGCAGTGGCAGACCACATGTAACGACACCTGCACAGGATCGGTACACACCTGCGGGACAGGTACAGGATGGAAACAACAACTGCCCAAGTTACACCAGGAACGCACAATCCCTCCATCAGTGCTCAGACTGTCCGCAATATGCTGAGAGAGGCTGGACTGAGGGCTTGTTGGCCTGTTGTAAGGCAGGTCCTTACCAGACATCACCAGCAACAACGTCGCCTATGGGCACAAACCCACCTACGCTGGACCAGACAGGACTGGCAAAAAGTGCTCTTCACTTACGAGTCATGGTTTTGTCTCACCAGGGGTGATGGTCGGACTCACCTTTATCGTCGAAGGAATAAGCATTACACCGAGGCCTGTACTCTGGAGCGGGATCGATTTGGAGGTGGAGGGTCCGTCATGGTCTGGGGCGGTGTGTCACAGCATCATTGGACTGAGCTTGTTGTCATTGCAGGCAATCTCAACACTGTGCGTTACAGGGAAGACATCTTCCACCCTCATGTGGTACCCTTCCCGCAGGCTCATCCTGACATGACCCTCCAGCATGACAATGCTACCAGCCATACTGCTCGTTCTGTGCATAATTTCCTGCAAGACAGGAATGTCAGTGTTCTGCCATGGCCAGCGAAGAGCCTGGATTTCAATCCCATTGAGCACGTCTGGGACCTGTTGGATCGGAGAGTGAGGGCTAGGGCCATTCCCCCCAGAAATGTCCGGGAACTTGCAATTGCCTTGGTGGAAGAGTGGGGTAACATCTCACAGCAAGAACTGGCAAATCTGATGCAGTCCATGAGAAGGAGATGCACTGCAGTATTTAATACAGCTGGTGGCCACACCAGATACTGATTGTTACTTTTGATTTTGACCCCCCCCCCCCCCCCCTCAGTTGTTGAATCTTTTTATGTTCATACAAATATTTACACATGTTAAGTTTGCTGAAAATAAAAGCAGTCGAAAATTAGAGGTTTATTTTTTTTTGCTGAGTTTTTATACAGTGTATATATATATTTTACAAAACAAATCTTTCACATGAACATTAAATAGTGTAACACAAATGACCTATTAAAATTAACCATTCAAAACATTATGGGTAAAATGTAAAACAATAACATGGTGGGAAAATCACTGTATGCAACCTCTTCTTCCTCTGAACTTTGACCTTGGAACATCATTTCCACAAGTTTTTGTAATTGAATTATTATTATTTTTACATCGATAACACCAGTGACAAGAAATCAAGGGACAAATCTTATTTTTAAATTATTCAAATGAATAATGACTTATTTTGTTTTGCTTGTTTGCACAATTGTTAGGCTGTGCAGTAATGCTTGACCTGAGAAAACTAAATGAGTAAAACATACTCACAGTGAATGTTAATTTAGTAATACAGATTCTCACTAAAGGCTTATAGGAGTTAATTTAATGTACAAAATGCGGAAAATTAAGCAAATAAAATAAACATTTCTATGGTTTATTTCATGCAGTGTTCTAGTGCAGTGTATGAAGGAAAGGTTATGTTTTAAAACTGGTGCCCCAGTGGAGAAGGAGAGCAATTTCAAGGCCCTGGGTTCTTAGATCACAGGGGACTTGTCGCGTACATTTCACATAAACCAATGCGTCAAGAAGGCCCAACAATACATTTAGACTACTACCACAGATATCTGGGGAGGTTTGGCCTGCCCACCCAGATTCGAGTGCTTTCTTCATGTGCAACATTGACAACATCTTGTCCGTTGTATTCTTGCTTGGTATAAGGATTGCACCCTTGCAGGACACCCTGCTGAGAGTGGTAAGATCAGCTGAGCATCACCAAATGTGCTTTTCCTAAATTAGAAGATATACATATCAGAAGGAGCAAGACCAAGGCAAGGAAAATTAAAGATCCCTGCCTCTCTGCAATGGTAGAGGAGGAATAAATAATCTTGGAAAGAACAAAGATTCAGCAGGGTGAGTCCATACTTAATCAAACACAGTATCCCAAAGAAGTATTTGGACAATTAAGACATTACAAATATCTAAATGTCACTGTGCCATTTGTTTTAAGGAAAAACAGCAAAATCACACTTTTCAGGAAAAACATTTCACAATGTTTTATTATCATGAAATGATACAACAATAAATATAGGGCCTACTTTTGAAAATGAAGACGGAAAGGATTTCTGATTGTCAAATGTTAGTGGAACATGGCCATAATGTAGTGAACTGCATCTTTGTTTATATACATCAACCAAAAGTGACCTTGAAGCCAGTTGGTTAATAGTAATTGCAAAATCACTGATATAAGTGAAATGTGTATTTGACTTCAAATGCTTTGGGGAAGTTTTTGACATATAGTCTATCCAAAACTATCTTAAACAGCATTTTTTTATAATTATTATGCATAATTATTAGGCCCTATTTTAAGAGTGCTAACACTAAGCACAGCGCTATGCCATTAGTCATAGACACAAAATCAATTAGCATGGCCATCAAGTTTTGGTATTTTCGTGCAAGCATGCGCTAAGTCTAGGCACAAGTGGGTTTGGCAAAATTGCTCGTGCAAAGCGCTAATGGGCTGGGTCAGGTGCAATTTAATCCTGAGGTTCATCTCCAGCACCATCTGCATCTTACTACATAGTCCATTACCTGTCAAGCACCAGCGATATAAACAAACACAGCACATTCATAAGAAGTTGGTAGTGTAAATGGACTGTACACAATGAATTAGAAGAATAGAAATATGGACTTACATTCTTTTGTGCTCTGTTGAATGTCAAGCCTGTTTCAATGACAGTGACATGCTCATTTTATATGCATGGAAAATGTTGTTTTCGTCAGGATTTGGATTTTCAGATTATTATTAATTTTCATCTACTGACACACAAATCATGGCTAGTATTAACAGTGACTGTATCAGTTCAACGCAGTTCACTTCTACCAGTCAATTTTGATTTGGAAATTAATTAAATACATTTTGATTAAATTAATTTATTGAAAAATGAAAATATTAAACCAAAATTATTTCTAAATTCAAATTATACTTATTCCAATGAAACGAAAATATAATAAAAATAACGAAGTGGTTAAAAATATCATACCAAATCCAAACATTTTACTCTCTCCAACTTCTTCTACTGCCCCTGTTGCAGTGACTTAAAATTACTCTACCACAACAGAAACATAAATAAAATTGTAAATATAAACATAATAATAGTGATTGAAAAATAAACTATGACCTCAAGAAAGTTTAACACAAATCTCATAAATTTTTGTTTCATAAAACGGCTAACTATGAATGTCAGGAACATTATTTGATGTTCCAATATATTTTCAGGGTTTGGACATGAACTTTATTACTGTCACCTGCTGGTGGAATCTCCAAACTACAAATGCAGGAACTGAACTTAAACTTTGCGCTGAGATAAGAACTGCTTTTAAAACGTCTAAGCGCTGTGACCTATTTCTCAGGAAAATAGCAATTTGCGCCTCGCGCCACTTCATTAACATACAATACTCCCACAGTTTGCCCGAATACAATCACAGATAGCGCAAACACTCCCACCCACGGCCACTTGCATTTTGCGCTGGCACAAAAATTGAGCTTAGAATTAGCGCTCTCACAAAAATAGGAAAAAACATTGTTCATTGTATGCGCTACGACCGTTAACACAAAATCTTGATGTTGATTTTTTCTTTTTTTTTATTATGTTTATTTGACCAGATAATGTACAATCTTGTATAATTACAGAACATTTATGATAATATTGACTTTTTTATTCAATTTAATGTAATCAAGAATTATGTGAGAAGGCACTGTTCATTGGAGCACAGCACTTTAATGATGTTAAAAGATGTTAATGTGAGTTTTTCGATAAACTTACTCTAGAGCCATCTCTGTAACTAAACTCTAGTCTAAGCCTTTAGAAGAGAAACCGCAAAATTGATGTTAAATTCATGTAATGAGATAGTTTCCACCTCTTCCGTAAAGGAAGAGTTCACCCAAAAATGAAAATTTGCTGATAATTTACTCACCCTCAGGCCATCCAAGATGTATCTGAGTTTCTTTCTTCATCAAAACAGAATTTAAGACTTTTAGGATTTCATTTCTGGCCTCCATTTTTTGATGGTCCAAAATGCATATTTAGGGTGCATCAAAATAATCCACACGACTCCAGTCGACAAATAAAGTTCTTCTGAACGCAAACGATTTATTATTTTTAGAAACAAAACAATACTTATATACTTTTTAACTACAAATGTTCACTTCCGTACATCTCTGTGACGTGCGCTCATGAGAGGGATGACGTAAGCTCGTTGGTAAGGTCACGCGTCACGTGGAGGAGGAGGCAGGAAGCGCATCATTGAGGGAATCACCAACCCTTTTAAACAATGCCAATGCTACTAGTAGGGCCGTTTTAAGAGTCATAAACTTTTCAGCGACTGTTGCCTAGGGCTCAAACGGTGCACATGAGAGGGCCTCTAAAACAACAGATAAATGCCATAAAGGAAACGCGGATGGGATGGAAAGGTCTAAGCTTGAGTACCCCGTGCATAAAACAAGAGACAAGAGAATGTCTACCGACAGAGACTCCATTAATAATCACAAGCTCAGCCGCTATAGCGGCAACATAGAATTAAGCATTGCCGGGCAACCCCGCCCCCAAAACACTCTTGTTAATAAAATCCAGCACTGTACTGACAGGGCAGTGAACTGGATTGGCACTGTACACCAAGAAGCAAAAATACACCACTTGAACATAAAAAGTTTCCTAGTTGATGGAGCTCTAGCATTCAGAATGGTATCAACCGTAGCAGGGGATAACCTATCATTCAAAAGTGCGCCCCGTTGAGGGGCCATACCCATAACTTCCACAAGTCTGGCCGGGGCTGCTAAATGCTGCCCTGAGCCTGAGACAACATGTCTGTTCTGACTGGAATCTCCCAAGGCACTTTCTCCAGGAGAGAGACCAGAGTCGAAAATCATACTTAAGATGGCCAAAGTAGTGCCACTAACAGAAGTCAAACCTGATCCTCCCGAACTCTTTGCAAAACTGCGTGCAGCAGACTGATTGGTGGAAACGTGTAAAGACACGTTTGTCGCCACTGTTGCACTAACGCCCCCTGGGGGCAAGAGGGAAAACCAGAGGGGACAGTGTGACATCTCTCTCGAAGCAAACAGGTCCAGACCTGTTGTCTCAGGCTCAGGCTCAGATGTCACCACTATTAAGATGGCCCTCATTAATGCACAGTGACGAGGAGGAGGGCGGGGCTGGGCCATGACTATGCACACCCAACCCCCAATCGAGCTAATCAGCCGAAGAGAGGGATAAGTGCATGCATAGTCATGGCCCGGCCCCGCCCTCCTCCTATTCACATGCACGTTCAATATCGAACAAGTGTTTTATTCTGAATGACTATTTTATATCACGATAATTGGACTTTTTATTCATAACTGAGATCTGGCTGAATCCTGGCAAACAAATGGCCCTGGGGGAACTAACACTGCCAGGCTGTGACTTTTTAAATTCCCCACTGACTTCAGGGCGAGGATGTGGCATTGCCACTGTTTTTAGAAACACTTTAAAATGCAGGACACTGCCTATGGACATGTATTCCAGATCTGAGGTCCAGCTATTATAGATTGACATCTTGGGTCCTGCTTTCTCTGCACTTGTGTACAGACCTCCCAGATTTAATAAATACTTCATCCAACAATTTTCAGAATTTCTCTCTGGACTGGTGTCTCGTGGTGACAGACTCCTGATTCTTGGGGATTTTAATATTCATGTATGCTGTCCATCAAAACCTCTGGTAAATGAATTTATTTCCCTCACTGAGTCTTTAAATTTTGTACGACATGTCACTGATCCTAATATGGGTCATACATTAGATCTTGTGTTGTCTTATGGTCTTTCTGTATCCAACTTAGAGGTCTTAGACATTGGCATTTCTGACCATTATTCAGTAATGTTTGAGTCTGTCTCTACTTGTCCTCTTCCTACTTTTTCTCAGCCCTTATGTCACTCCCAGTCCATTCACTCATCTACTGCCAATCTTTTTTCAGAATTTTATCAAACTCATTTCACAGATGATGTCTTAACTGGACTCGACACTGAATCATTGGTTGAAGCTTTTAAGAATTCATGTACTTTTACACTTAATAATGTCGCTCCGCTCAAGCCAAGGAGAGTTAAGGGTGTTTCACAGCCTTGGTTAAATGACGTCACCCGCGCTCTCAGACAAGAGTGCAGAAAAGCTGAGCGCAAGTGGAAACGAGACAAGCTTCATGTCTCTTATGACATTTTAAAGGTGTGTTTAACTATCAGAGTGCTGTAAAGGAAGCAAAAGCTAAGTGTTTCTCTATATTAATCTCTGATAACGCAAATAGACCAAAAGTATTGTTCAAAACAATTGATTCTGTTTTAAACCCAAATACAAATGCTTTTCTGGACACCACCCAAGAGACCTGTGAAATTTTTTTAAACTTCTTTACTCACAAAACTGAGCAGATTAAAGGTGCGATTGCACCTTCACAATTCGATCAACCACTAATTCCTTCCCCGTTCAGCTCCCTGACTCACTTTGAACCAGTTTTGTCAGCACAGTTAGCAGATGTAGTCTCCAAGATGAAGTGTTCCAGTTACAAGCTGGATATTCTTTATCTATGTCTTCTTAAATAAGTTTTCACGACTATCAGTTCCAGTGTGACAGCTATAATTAACAGCTCATTAGCAAGTGGAGTTGTTCCAAGTAGTTCTAAACATGCACTTCTACATCCTTTGTTAAAAAAAACTTTTTTGGATCCGGCAATACACAACAATTAGAGACCAATCTCCAAACTGCCTTTTATTTCCAAGATTTTGGAGAGAGTTGTTTATTCGCAGCTCTACTCCTATCTAAATACATTTAACATTAGAGATACATTCAGTCTGGTTTCAGACCCTTGCACAGCACTGAATCTGCATTGTTGAAGGTCACCTATGATATTTTACTCTCCATGGATTCAGGTTCACCTGTCATCTTAGTTTTATTAGATCTCAGTGCCGCGTTCGACACTATTGACCATAATATTCTTCTCAATCATCTAGAATGTATGGTTGGCATCCAGGGTATGGCCCTCCAGTGGTTTTCATCCTATCTAAAAGAAAGGACATTCTCTGTAAATGTAGGTATTTTTTCTTCTATGTCAGCTCAATTACAGTGTGGTGTCCCTCAAGGGTCGATCTTACAACCCTTGTTATTCACCCTATATATGCTTCCTCTTAGCTGTATTTTTCAGAAGTACAGCATATCTTATCACTGTTATGCTATTAATAAAAAATAAAAAAAATATTGGGCAGTAGTGGCTCAGCAGTTAAGGCTCTGGGTTACTGATTAGAAGGTTGGGGGTTCAAGCCTCAGCACTGCCAAGATGCCACTGTTGGACCCTTGAGCAAGGCCCTTGACCCTATCTGCTCCAGGGGCACCATATCATGGCTGACCCTGCACTCTGACCCTAGCTTAGCTGGGATATGTGGAAAAAAAAGAATTTCACTGTATATGTGTGATAATTAAATTAAAAATTATTATGCTGACGATTCCCAATTTTATTTCCCAGTGAGTGTAGACAAGAATTGTTCATCTGAGAATGCCCTAAATTGCTTCAAAGATATTAAACATTGGCTGGCAAATAATTTCTTACAATTAAATGAAAGCAAAACTGAAGTTTTGATTTTAGGTTCCTCCATGACCTCCTTACCTTGCCTGGTTGCCCAGTTAGGTCCTCTGTCGTCGAATGTACAAGATCATGTGAGGAGTCCTGGAGTGATTCTAGACTCCTCGTTACTTTTCAATAAGCAGATCAGTGCTGTTGTCAAGGGTAGCTTTTTCCACCTGAGATCTATCACTAAAATAAAAAAAATTATTTACCATAAAGACTTGGAAATTGTGATCCACTCATTTATCACATCAAGGTTAGACTATTGTAACTCATTGTACATTGGTCTGCCCTAAACTGCGTTATTCCGCCTACAGCTATTTCAAAATGCGGCAGCCAGGATTTTAACGGGGTCAAGAAAGAGGGATCACATTTCCCCGATTTTAGTGTCTCTACACTAGCTTCCCGTGAAATTCAGGGTCGATTTTAAAATTCTGATTTTTGTCTACAAGGCACTATCTGGTCTCGTGCCCCCAATATATCAGTGACCTTCTACAACCTTATTCCCCCACCAGAGCACTCAGGTCTTCTGACTAACTTTTATTGAGGGTTCCTCATTGCCCCTATAGATCTAAGGGTGACCGTGCCTTTTCTGTGATAGGTACTAATCTATGGAATAGTCACCCTTTTCATGTGAGGTCAGCTTCATCATTAGCCATTTTTAAATATTCTTTAAAAACATATTTTTATTCTGTAGCTTTTGAATAGATAATTGAATAGTTTGAAATGGATAAATACATGATGTTGTATTTAATTGTTTTAATTAATTAATTTGATTATTTTTTATATTTAACTTTAAATCAGTCTGTTTTTATATCACTCTGTCATTTTGTTTGTTTGATCTGTAAAGCACTTTGGGTCAACTTATGTTGTTTTTAAATGTGCTCTATAAACAAAGGTTGACTTGAATTGACTTCCGCTCTGCCGAACCTTCTCCAGATTTGTTCCATAATCTGAGGATGTAATGTCCACTCTCAGGGCATCAAGCCCTGTCTGGACAGGAGATCCGTCCCCAAATTCAACCGGCCCGGGACATGCACAGCTCATAGAGACAGCACATTGTCCCGTGCCCAGAGAAGAATGTGATGTGCCAGTCTCGGCATTGCATGAGAATGCACTCCTTGCTGGCGATTGATGTAGGACACCCCTGTCCTGTTGTATGACCGGATGAGGATATGGCTGCCCTGAATCTCCAAGAGGAAAATCTTTAATGCCAGCAGCACCATTCACATCTCCAGACAGTTTATGTGCCAATATTGCCGCTGGCCCGTCCAAACCCCATAGGCTGGATGGCCCTCGTTTACAGCGCCCCAACCCATGGAGGAGGCATCTGTCATTATAAATTTGCAGCGACACACCTGTCCCGACAGAACACCCCACATCAAAAGGTGTGTCTGTTTCTATGGTAACAGAGTTCGGTAGTACCCATGCATCACTTTGAAGACACAGAAGGCATGTGTCAGTGGTTGAAGTTCCTTTGTGGAATTCATTCAGCACTGAAAGTGTCTCGCATGCAACATGCCCGGGGGAATGACAGCGGAAGCCATGATCATGAGACCCAAAAGCCTGTGAAATGTTCTCGCAGGGAGAACGCATCCCACTCTGAACATCGCTAGACACTGGCGAAATGACAGAACGCGAACTGGAGACAGACGTGCCTGCATCGCTCGTGATTCTAGCTCCACCCCTAGAAACAGATTATGTTGCCATGGCAACAGGACACTCTTGTCTAGGTTACACACAGCCCTAGATCAAATGGCTGAGAATGACATCTTGATGTTGGGCAGCCAAAGTCTTAGAGTGGGCAACACCAACCAATCGTCAAGATAATTCAAAACACGGATGCCTTGAAGCCTCAAGGGAGTCAAAGCTGTATCCATGTACTTTGTGAAAGTGTGTGGTGCCAGTGCAAGTCCAAATGGAAAGAAGCAAAATTGATACGCTTGCCCCCATAAGCGAATCTGAGAAAGCGCCTGTGCTTTGGCGCAATCTGAATATGGAAATAAACGACCTTCAAATCTATTGTCACAAACCAGTCCCCCAGCTGCACTTGTGGCATTATTGGTTTCTGTGTCAGCATTCTGAATTGACATTTTATTAGAGCGAAATTCAAACGTCTCAAAATTTAGAATGGGACGCAAGCCACCATCTTTTCTCAGGACCAGAAAATAACGGCTGTAAAAGCCGCATTCTCTCTGAGAAGGGGGGATCTCCTCTATTGTTCCTTTTTCTAAGAGAGAGTGAATTTTCCAAATCAAAAACGGGGCTTCCTGAACAGAAATATCTCTCGGAACAACCCCACTGAACACCGGCAGAACCCATCTGAATTGAATTACATAACCATGCTTTATCATTCGAAGTACCCAGTTCAAAATGCCGTACAGCCGCTGCCAAGCCAACAGATGGGCAGACAGAGGGATTAATGCATGGCTCTTGCCTGCAGCGCTACCTGTAACCACTAGATGGTGTGCTTGGCTTACATTTGGCGACTACCCCAGAACCAGTGGCACAGCGGAGGGAAGCCTTCACTCCTCCAATACTGTGGCTGGTTGAAGGGAATTTGATCATGTTTTTGCCTTTACTGTATTTAGGCATAAATGATGAGCACCCTGAAATGTATCTACAGTAGGGATGCTGACAGAATAAACCTTTTCCCTGGTATTTGAATGGGGAAAAGTGTTTGAATATTGAGGAGAACAATATTGAACATCAAATTTTGTTAATTCTTGGTCATGGAGACAGAGGCTGAATTCAGGAAGTGTTTTTTTATATTCGTTCCCCAGCAAGCTGCGGGGGGAAAACTGTACCATATTCTACAATGGCGAACTCATTCTGATACTGACTGAAGGGCAAACAGGAGAGAAATGGATATGTTTAAACGGTCCAATTTCATTCACTGAATGGGCTCATCCTTTGTTACACAGCAAGCCCGTCAGGCTTGTGTGTAGACCTATTTTTATTGTACATTGAGTTATATTATGCGTGCCCCGAGACCCTTGGTCAAGGAGGCAGAGGCCAAACTCAAGCTGAATATATTCAATGCTAGTTTGCCAGCGTAAATTACAGGGGAAACTGAACTAAATTAATGTACTGAAAAACGGGTTAGACACTAAACCGATCCCAGCATATAATGGGGGAACAACATGTAGTACCCGGATAGCGCGAAACACCCTCATGAACAAAAGCATCACCATGACCAACTCATTCCCCAGTGCGATCCATGGGGGGAAAACATGAGGAAAATTCCAAACAGAGCCGATATTAGCTCAAAGTCATTCCTTAAAGCGATGCGCTTGGTTGGACTGCAAAACCATCATGTGTAAATCCAACAGCTGACTGAAAAGAGCGACATCCATGCCGTCACCGAAAAATCAAGCAGATATAGCAGTGCACGTCTCTTGTCTCGCCAGAATGCCCACATGGTCCACAAAAGGACGAAAGATAAAAGAAACGAGTTAAAATACATTGCATCTCCTGATAGAATCCCGAAAGAATAATGGCACCGACAAAGCACTCCACACGTTGGTTCGCCATCACTCCGTTGGGGAATATTCTCTTATCCCAGCCCTCTCGTTCTGCGGCCAGGCTCACCGGCCCATGCATGATCCCCTCCGCCAAACAGGGAGGGGAGAGAGAGAAAGGCCGCTCCTCCATTGCCTTATTCATTTGCATTCTCCCAGAACAACACAGAAAAAGACAACAGGGAAAAAGGGGCCAATTTGTTCTCTTCCAACGATGAATTCTCTCATACAGCATTTTCTAATGGCGATGGCTCAAGACGTGCATGGTAACTCTTTTGCATGCTTTGTTCATCAGAAAATGGCCGCCAAGCTAGGCCTCAGAGCATGTCTGACGAGACTCGCACTTTCGCTCAGGGGGAGGGCGACAAACACGAGGAACATGGTGCTCCAAATCTGGAGCCCGTGGAACTGGAACAAGTGGGGATAACTCCTCGTTGTGAAAGCCTCGAGACTCGAAAAGCGCAGCTGTCCCCGTCAGACCCTTGTAATGTTTGGAAAAAACACATTGCTCTGAAATTTACGCTGTATAAACGACGTCCTTACGTGTTCACCACTCAAAAGGGAGGATTAATAATCCTCGCTTTGACATGAGTTGCTGGAACAAACACAGGCATGGGCAAAATCGTGCACTGAAGAACAGAAAATCTGACTCAATGGTGCGAAAGTGAGCACTTTTATGGAGCCCTTGACGTAGCTACCTAGGGGCATCGCTTAAGCGCCAGCAGCCAATAAATTGGCGTGATTGTACAAGGGTTTCAGACCACGTGACACTCAGGGCGTGTCCCAATGCGATTACGCAGCTCGAGTTCCTATGAAAGGGAACTGCGGGATATTGATAAGTTTGAAAAAACTTGTCTTGAATAACTGTATGTTAAAGTGCAATGGTGCCTTTGTCTTTTGGGTGGGATTTGTGGAAAAGATTAACTTGATGTTTATGAGAATCTGCAACAATACTGTTTGTTGGCATTCTGCTTTTATTATGATTTAAAAACCTTTTAAAAATCTGTCTTTTTGAAAAGGCCATTTGGTGTCTAATTCAATAAATCAAATGATGAAAGGATTGTTTAAGATCATTCTGTAGTTAATTTGTGGTTTTATCGAGCTGCCTGTTGCTATAAATAATTACGCTCACTTTGTGTTTGAACTCTGTGTGGGGGATGATGATGAACCTCTGAAACTACAGTATGTGCCATTTTAAACCTTTCTTTTATGTGTCTTTTTCATGTAACCTATAAACTATAGCAAAAGAAGGCTGGCACCACAGGATCAAAGATATGTCTCCTGGACCAGTAGCTGTTTTTATAGAGTCTAGAGTGCTTTCCGCTCACAATGTACAGTATACTGTGTGTGTGTGTGTGTGTGTGTGTGTGTGTGTGTGTGTGTGTGTGTGTGTACATTACTGCATATGTGAATTTTTGAATTTCTTTGTATTTTACTTTAGTGACAGCAAGCACTCAATCTGATGGGCGCTACAAGTGTATGCAAAACCTAATGACCTTTGCTTTAATGGAAGCAGGGAAATCTAACCTTTGTTAACATGGTGTGTCACATGTCACATTTTTATTATTTTTTTTTACATTTGATTAGTGACCTTAAAAAAATCTGAATCTTAAATATTTCTTCTTTATTATACATAAGAGAATTTTCTTCATGTTAAATTTTTCAAAATCCTAAAATGTTTCTGTAAAACAGAAATTATTTCATTAATCCAGGTTTAAATGGGGGGAAATCCAGATTTTCAATTTGATTTAAAGGAATAGTTCACCCAAAAATGAAAATTCTCTTATTATTTACTCACCCTCATGCCATCTCAGATGTGTATGACTTTCTTACTTCTGCAGAACAAAAACAAAGATTTTTAGAAGAATATCTCTATCAATGTTTAAGCTCCAAAAGGACATTAAGGCAGCATAAAAGTAATCCATATGACTCCAGTGAATAAATCCATATCTTCAGAAGCTATATGATAGGCCTGGGTTAGAAACAGATCAATATTTAAGTCATTTTTACTGTCAATCTCCACTTTCACTTTCACATTCTTCTTCTTTTATTTTAGGCAATTTGCATTCTTCATGTATATTGCCACCTGCTGGGCAGGGAGGAGAACTTACAGTAATAAAATGACATTATTATGTTTGTGTTCTGCAGAATAAAGAATGTCAATCACATCTGGGATGACATGAGGGTGAGTAAACTATGAGAGAATTTTCATTTTTGCATGAACTGTCCTTTTCGCTGAAGCTGCAGTGAGGAGAGGAGATGATTTTAACTATGCAGCACATGCTGAACTCAGCAGAAAACATGTTGAAATGCAGTATAAAACTATTTATTAACGCAATTTTTTACAGTAAATGCTTTTATGACTCAACATAAAATACTGTACTGAACTACTCACACATTGTCCTAAAAAAAAAAAAAAGATGTCTTGACGCACGTTAACCAGGCAGTAACAGGCACACAATACTTTCCTCATGTAAATTAGGTTAATTTTTTATATATTTAAGTTACCCACTCTCGATATACATCTTATTATTTGTGTCTGTTATTTCAGTAAAGATTCAATGTAATAATTCAGAAATCACTTTATTTTCTGTATAGTGACACAGTACAGATGTGATGGAAACTCAGACAGTGTCTCCCATTGAAGTTACGCAGCAGCTCTGCTCACCCCTTGTACCTAAAGCAGGCTTCAGTTCGTGCAGTGGGAAAGTGCCTATTATGCCGACCCACAGCAAGCGCAGTCTACTATCAGACATTTTTGCATCGGCTCCAGCGTCTTTACCTTCTCCTGTGAAGTGACCAAAAGCACTTTGCATCAGCAGTGTGGGAGACCCGGATTCGGATATAGGAAGAAATCACATTCTCATAAAAAGTGGGGAGCATGATCTGCATTTATCCATCAAACATAAAATATTTACTCCGCTGAAGGTTAGGTGAAGGTTTATCGCATTTCGGTAACTAATTTTAGCTAAAGAAAAGTCAACCTACCGTTTCCAGTTTCACTGTGAAATTAAATTCTCTCTAGAGATTACTCGATAGAGAATGGACAGACTGGTTTGAGCTGACATAAAAGGCAACGGTAACTCAGATAACACTCTGTACAATTGTAGTGAGCAGAATAGCATCTCAGAATGCACAACATGTCGAGCCTTGAAAAACAGCAGAAGACAGCTTCGGTCACTTTATTAGGACCATAGTGTTCCTTACAAAGCTCTCATTAAGTGTACATCAACACCAGAGAGAAACCTGTGATTTCACAGAGTCTTCTATGGTTATACTGGTCAATGAGCTACACCAGACCAGCCAGAACAAGTCTGGAGCAGCATTGAAATTAAGTGATGTAAGCTGGTCTGTTTAACAGGGTAATATGACCATGACCGGCATACTCACTATTTAAAATGAAAGGGAAAATTCTGAACTTCTTTTTCAGTGGCAATTTCTATTGATTATCTACCAGGAAGTCTTAATCTCTTGTCTTGGAGTATACAAGAAACACATTTATTTTCTCATGAAGAAAAAAGGTTCACATTTAAAAATGCAAAAGTGTAGTTTTACACTATTCGTTCAATGTCCCACTGATATTAACATCATGCTTTAAATTATTATTTCTGCAATTAATGTTTGCATCAATTTAAATGTTTTTACCTTCTCCTGTGGTGTAATCAATAGTGCAGTGCATCAGCAGCATGAGAGTCCCAGGTTCATGTCCTGCATTGAACCCAGGAAATAATTGCGTCTGCATAATCAGTGACAAGCATGATTTGGAGGTTCCATTGTCCCTCTGAGATTACACTTTTACTCCACTAAGTGTAAATAGCAAGTTCAAATAATGTACGATGCTATTTGCACACCAATGAAAACAGTGGCAGGCAGAAACTACTGTATTTGCACCCCTAATTAAATACTAACATACAGTATAGGCGCATCACATCAGCATTTTTATTGTGTTTATTTAGAATCCCACAGATAGCCTACCAACACCTACCCCTAAACCTAACCATAATCTTCCCTTACAAAAATGAACCACGGTTTTACTTCAATAGTACCATGGTATTTTGTAGTAAAGTCATAGTAACCACAAAAATAAACATGTTTACTATATTAACACCATATTATTGTAGTAACACCATGGTTAACTGCATTAAAACATGGTTACTATAATATTACTATAGTAAAACCATGGTTAATTTTACCTGGATCAAACCTTTCTATTTACAACACCCTCTAATGTTCTCCAGCAGAGATGTAAATTGTGCTGGCTCTCCATATTTAATGCGATGTATCCTGCAAATGTCACACTTTCATGTGCACCCATTCATGCACTAATCATAAACACAGGATCTAAGCTACAAATGTTTTATAGTGTTGTGATAATCTGATCTAAACTGGGTTGTATTTTGGTTTTGTCAACACGAAACCTATCCTGTAACTCAGAGTTTGTTCATCTCGCTTCATCATACAAGTATTATGCCTCAGCACAAAACAACAACAACAGCGAAAACAGCAATCACAACCAGGCCAACAACAAGCCAGCAACAGCACGCTACAACAAACACCTACACACACATTTTAATCACAAGCAAAAAGACACAATATGGCAACTGGCAAGCAATAGGGCTGTCTCTCTCTGGCAGCAGCAGTCTATTTAAATAGTCCCACTTCCTGGTCCAGACCAATCACAGGTGGAAGGTAATGAATGTTGGCCGAATCCTGTAAAAGTGGTGGAGACAGAAAGAGACAGATATTTGACAGAATTGCAAGCCAAAACGCACTCTGGATGTAACAACACAAGTTAAAGAGGTTTGTTCTGATGGAAGAATGGGTGGTCAGGCTGTTGCAAAGTATATAGTAGATCTAGACGTGCAGGACCAGGTCAGTGTCATTTTTGTAGGGCCCTGCGTCATTTAATTGAAGGGCCAGGATAATGAATGATGATTTGTGGGAAAAGGGAAATGTTCGTTCACTCTCAGAAAATCTTAAATATTTTTAATTAAATTCTCACAAATTCATGCAAGCATACGAAAGAGCTTTTAAAGTCCAGATGCAGCAATATATGAACAAATTAACAAATCTGCAGAGCTTCACACTTGAAGTGGCATTTCTATTTTTACTTTATCTTGTTTAAGGATTTAATATTCATGTCCTTGGGAGAATACAGAATGTGTCTTACTCATCCGTGCGTGATGTTGTCAGGAGATTGATGAATTATTAATGAGGTCTTTTTTTTATGTGCCCCGTTTGGTATGGATAAACTGCTTAGCATCATTTAGGTGGCCAACAGTATCTGGTGCTAAAAGAACAGCAGATATTAATGTGGGTCACTGAAGCAGTTGAAGTTAAAACTAAATTGTTCCTTTCAAGATCCACATCACTCACCTGTAAATGTGTTACACAAGTAAGTTAATATTAGTTGATCTTGACCAATGGCATAGTTTTGGTTTGAACATTTGTGTGTGTGTGTGGGGGGGGGGGGGGGGTTGTAATGTTTCACTACAACACATTACACAGTCTGCTTTCCTCACCCTGAAAAAACAACTGATCATTTTTTCTATCTTCTATCTTCTATCATCTATCTTCACTAACTCCACATATGACATGTTATATGTTTCATGTTTTCTAAATTCATATGAAAGTTTTGTGTGGTTAACATACCTACAGAGCAAAATTGCTGCAATGTGTCTTGTGAGACACAAAATTGTGTTCCTGCAGGGGCACTTGATGCTCTGAAAACCGAATCCTCTTTGCATTCAAATCTCAGAACGTTTTATACCCCTTTGGAGACCTCTTATTTTACTCTGGATAGTTATTTTTAATAAACTCTGATAATTGCATGGATTCATATCTGTGAATTGAAATCCCCCTCAGCATTATCTATTGAAGCATTTTTTTTTAAAAAAATCCAGTAATAATAAATGACTGTGATTGGCCCATTCTGGCCAGTGCTGACAAAAGTAACAGGAACCACATGACATCACTGTCTACGCTAGAGGGGGATTGCACCACACTAGTTGGGTGATACCAACTCGCACAAAGGAGGGGGGGCTTCAGTTTTTTGTCCATTTACATTTTATGCATTTGGCAGATGCTTTTATCCAAAGTTACTTACAGTGCCCTGATTACAGGGACAATCCCCCTGGAGCAACCTGGAGTTAAGTGCCTTGCTCAAGGACACAATGGTGGTGGCTGTGGGGATTGAACCAACAACCTTCCGCTTATCAGTTCAGTGCTTTAGTCCACTACACCACCACTTGTCCAACTCACAGTTAAGCAATTGCAAGATATCTCATACTACAGTAAATTATTTTCAGCGTTATAAGGACAGATGCATGATTGGGTGGGACAAATCACCTCTTTTACAGCACTGACAATGAAAATATTCATTATTGTGGCAGACAAGCCTCTTGTTTGGTAGGGAAAGGAGGAAGCAGGAACCAGGTTAACACTCACAAAGACTTTAATCATAAAACTGAAACATAATGACACATTAACACACACACACAGAGCGGTCTCTCTCTGGCTTCCCCGGCTCCTATTTTGTTTTGGTATGGCCCTTTCGGCCGTTCCGCCACCGGCTGGTCTTCCCCACCTCCTGGGAACCTGGGTAGGATGAGGGGAGGGAGAGGGGAGAAAGAAAGAGAGTGGGAGAGCCTGAGAGAGAGAGAGGGGAGAGAGAGAAAAGAAAAGAAAAAAACTCAGGTTCCCGACCACACTGCCTTTCGGTCCTCAGCCAGCTGTCCAGCGATCCTCCGCGACGCAGGGCGATGGCACTAGATTTCACCTCTTGGTGGATGGCAACAAGCTGCTCCATCTTCTGGCAGACAGCAGCGTGCTCCTACGATCCCTGGCGGATGGCAGCGGCTCCTCTGCTTCCTGACGGACCACTCCAGTACCATCGAACCAATCCTTTCCTCAGCGTCGTGATCCTCCATCAATGGCGAGGGCTCTCTGACGGCGCGTCTTCCTTCAGTCTCGGGTTTCAGCACCAGAGTGGCAGACAAGCCTCTTGTTTGGTAGGGAAAGGAGGAAGCAGGAACCAGGTTAACATTCACAAAACTTTAATCATAAAACTGAAACATAACGACACATTGCCACAAACACACACACACAGAGCGGCCGCACTGGCGTCCCCGGCTCCTATTTTATCTCTCTCCCGCTGACTGGGCAACTCAGTGCCAGGCGTGCATCCTCACGGCCTGTTCACGCCCTCCTCCTCGTCACAGTTATCTTATTGCATTTGAACTTATTGCTCTTTTTGGTTAAGTCAAAGAATGGACTCTTTTCTCAGATCTGTTATGACGCGTTTCCGCCTTCTTTAACAATGTACATGTAGCAAACTTTTTTTATATTTCCAATTTTAGTGTAAATTTATAACATTGTACTTTGTATAAATTACCCTGGAATAAGTTTTAAAAAATCAGTTACCATAGCTGTGATGAGGCTTCTAACACAGCTGCTGAGGGAGCAACAGAAAATGTGGCCTGTTTCTCTCTTCTTACTGCTGTTATCCAGCGATGTATATTTTTATCTTTTTTTGCAAAGCTGTGAACACATAATCCTTGATTTTTTCTTTTGCTGTTGGAGCAAACAGGTAAGCAAAAATTAAATTTGCTGTGGTCCCCCATTCACTGCCATTCAAATTTAACCAACTATGACGACTTCAGCTTCGTGAACGCTGACGTGTGAAAAGAGTCCATTCAGTTAATTTTGAATTCACATAGCTTATTTTTACAATAAACATGTATAAAGTTTTTTAGATTTATGTTTAGAAGAAAAATATGCCCCATTGAGTAAATGAGGATGTTTACATATTTTTTATAGAAAAAAAGTAAATAAGTACTGAAAAAAAATCAAAAATTCTGAGGAAATGGACTCAGTAATTTAAAAGCATGATAAACTGGAGTTTTTTTATTATTATTATTATTATTATTATTATTCAACTCAAGAGTAGATTTGCAACTGATTATTTGTGCTTTGCAGTATCTATCATAACAGATCAGAGATGCTGACCGCAGCTTTTCATTGAAGCGTGGAGGGTCGGCGTGACCTAACACATCACATCTAAATTCTGCTGCTAAGAGACTCATCTATTATCCATGCTGTGCTTGCTGCAGCCCACGCACTCTATTCACAGAGAGATTATGCAATTTCCACCCAGCAGAAATCCCATTTCTTCAAATCAGTGAGAGGACCACTATAGAAACATTATAGAGTGTCAAGAGAGTCAAGATGGTGCTATGTACAGGCATGCATAAACCATTTGTGGTGTTTATGCATTGCATTAAAGAAGATCACGTGATTTGAGTTTGCTAACATTTGTCATAAAGAGATGATGCTTTCCCCACCATCCTCTCACTGTTGCACACACACAATATGACCTTTTATCTAAGAGACATGTTTATAATGAACAGTTGTCAGCAAAACTTACTGACACAATTTTTGTATATTTTGTTGCTTTTTATGTATTGCCAAACATAGTTATATAATTAGTGTGTTCAACAGATGGATCACTAATAATATGTTAGGAACCGTGTCATAGGTTTGAAAGATTTCTACTTCTTTGGGTTTGGACCACATGTCCCCAGAAGGACTGTAAAACTTGAAATCACCAGGGGACAAGCCAACTGCTCCCACACAGAAAATTGCTTAAAGGTGCACTCAGTAATTTTTTGAGGTATGTCGAAGTATGGCTTACACTGACACCTAGTGGCCTGGATGCTGCATCATTTAACCCTCTGGGGTCGACGGACACGCCGGCGCATCCTGCTGGATTTTCTTTGGAGCAGGGGCCGCTGCAGGATTTAACCCTCTGGGGTCGCTGGCGTGTCCTGCTGGATTTCTTCTTCATAACAGCAGAAAAACTTAAAATACTCCGTCATTTTTGGGCATACAGATAAGTGTAAGACATCATTAGAGACTATAAAGGGTCTACTTTTATTTGTGTACACTCACAATAACAACAAAACCTTGTGCTTTTGTAAAATAAAGAAAATAAACAGGGTGCGCTTTCAGCAGTCTCTCTCTCTGCGAGCATCTTTCTGAAACATGTCACAAAAATGAACTGAAACTCCGCAAATACTTATCACACAAACATGAAACATATGTCTAAAGAAAGCTTAAAATGTCTACTTTTAAATAAAACAATTCAAATTTAAAACAAATATTCTCCTGCAATGTAATCTGTATGAAACAAAGCGATGTACAGTTCCTCCTGGTTCCTTCCTTCATACGGTAATGTGCTGAGGCGATCTATGCAAAAGGTAAACATCCCCAACAGAGCCTTAAAATGCATCAAGTTCATTCACTTTCCTGCATGTTTGGAAGATGGCACGCTACACAGGTGAGGAAGCTCCTGGATAGTGACGAAGAGTTCACATTTTCCTCAGAAGAAGAGCGGGACTCCGACGATGACTGTTTGCATTTTGAAGAGCGACTTGATCCAGCCGAGGATACAATTTCGAATGAGCAAGTCTTTACGTACATTAGCTGACATGCTATTTTATATAAACATGGACATATTTTACTAGTTGGGCTATTTCCAGATTTGCCAGCCAGGATTCAGAGTATTTTAATTTGAAATATGTCCTAATAGGCAAGTTATAATTACATTTAAATGTTGTTTCTGCTAAAGCAGGTTTTTAAATTGTATGCTGTGTGATATAAAAATGATATGTAATATGATATAAAAATAATATGAATGTTTAGATTATATTTTAACCAGTGTTTATGCTGCCTCATTATCATCAACGAAGCTTGTGCTTGCAAATATCTGTTCGGGTGTAAATGTGTAAAATGTGCTGTAAATATGCCCATATTAGAAAATCAGCATATTAGATTGATTTCTGAAGGATCATGTGACACTGAAGACTGCAGTAATGATGCTGAAAATTCAGCTTTGATCACAGGAATAAATTGCATTTTACAATATATTCAAATAGAAATGTTATTTTAAATTGTAAAAATATTTCACAATATCACTGTTTTTGCTGTATTTGGATCAAATAAATGCAGCCTTGGTGAGCAGAAGAGACTTCTTTAAAAACATTTAAAAAATCTTACAGATCTAAAACTTTTAAACATTAGTGTAGGTCTAAAGTTTTTAAGTAAAGTCTTTATGTAAAGAAAATGTATAGTCAGATTATTCTTTTAACTTAAACTTGATTTTGTGAATAAGCTACAAACAATACATTCAATCATTAAGTCTCCTCACATTTACTCTCTCTCAGGGGAGGAGTCTTTGTCTCCTCAGGTGTGAATCACATCAATATTCATGATCATCCACGCCTCCTCGCATATGGCCTTTCTAACACTAAAAGTGTCTTACAAAAGTTAAATGACTATATTGTTTTGTATGAATGAGTGATCAGGATGGTTTTCACATCATTTTTGTAGCAAAAACTCTAGGCTACAAGATCCAGTTCTCAAAGGTCTTGTGAACAAATGTTTAGTATGTGTTATATGGCCTTATTTCAGTGATTTAAACATTTAGTTTTTTCAAAAACCACGCATAAACTTTATTTTCTCAAAAATACAAACATGTACATACATGTTGCTTACATATTATTGTAGCCCAGTTTGTGCTGAATACAGTTTTATCAGACATTAGCCATTAATATGTTTTTAAGCAACTGAAAAAAGCACAAATGTCAAGGCATGTCAAAACTTCTCCAGGGCCCAAAACACCCTCAGACCCCAGAGAGTTAAACGTTTCATGAGTAGGATCTAAATTTCCCTGCAGTGCCCCCTGAAGTGAGTTATTTTGCATAACCGGCACAGACGGTAGAGGTGGGCAGAGTGTAGAGTATTTCTTGTCATAAAATTAAAAAAAAAAATACTGCATGTAATATAGTAAATATAATATAATATAATATAGTTTTATTTATTTTGTTTTTATATAGCTATAAAAAAACAACTGAACAAATAATATCAGCAGTCCGGTTTGCCAGGGTGTGCTGAGTGACTCCAGCCAGGTCTCCTAAGAAACCAAATTGGCCCAGTAGCTAGGGAGGGTAGAGTCACATGAGGTAACCTCCTTGTGGTCACGATTAGTGGTTCTCGCTCTCAATGGGGTGCGTGGTAAATTGTGCGTGGATCGCAGAGAGTACCATGAGCCTCCACATGCAGAGTCTCCACGGTCTCATGCACAACGAGCCACGTGATAAGATGCGCAGATTGGCGGTCTCAGAAGTGGACACAACTGAGACTTGCCCTCCGCCACCCGGATTGAGGTGAGTAACCGTGCCTAAGTAGTGGGAATTCTTCCAAATTGGGAGAAAGGGGGATAAAAAAAATGCAGAAATGTTTTTGTGAGGGTTAGGTTTAGGGGTAGGGAATAGAATCTATAGTTTGTACAATATAAAAATCATTCTATGGAGAGTCCTCATAAGGATAGCCACACCAACATTTGCATATATAAGCTGTGAACTGTTATCGGGGTACTCCAGACAATTAGGGTATTTGTTACATAAAATAAACATATTATGTGCTTGAAAGGACTCTTTGATTAGCGGTTTGTTTGACGAATGACAACCGCTACTAATGTAACCAAATGGCAGCACGTATCAGAGGAAGATCACCTTTGATGTATTGACTGTGCGTATAAGAGCTGTAAACTTTTTATCGTGGTACTTTGGTCACAAGTTGGATGTATGTATATAAAATAAACGTATTATGTGGTTTAAAAGACTGTATGAGTAAATGTTTCCACGAATTACAGATGCTTGACCAGTGCCCCCATGAGGCACCCCTTTTTTATGTAGAATAAAAGAGCTTTTGTAATGTTACTGATATGACTGAACTCTTCATCTCACATGACTGGTCATGATTTTATACATATGTTTCAAAATTACTATTAATTTCTTTAGAAGTAATACTTTTTAAATGAGGAAAAACATTACATAGTGCACCTTTAATAAACATACTAAACAATGTCTTAATGAAATTGTAAAAATGCAGAAAGGTTTGTGTAAGGGCAGGCTTGGGGAGTAACGGATGACTTGTAATGATGTTAGGTAATCAGGATACAAAAAATAGGTAAATGTAATCCATTACAGTTACATAAAAACCCCGTCATAATCAGATTACAGTTACATCTTCAAAAAAATTTGGATTACTGTCAGGTTTACAAGTTTTAATTTCTGACAAAAGAAATAGTAAATTTTCCTGACATAAAGTGATACAGACAGCTGTTTGTTTAGAGTGAGAGATGTTTAGATGCGCGTTCTCTTCAGGTTCTCTCTCATGACTCACTTGAGTCAGGAGCGCCTCCTACTGTCGCATGCGTAAATAACACCTGTCTCACATCAACACCCTGCTCTCGAGAAAAACAGCTGCTTCATCGCGATGGCCATGGAAGAACATGCATTATTTTCTTGAAAATTTCGACATTATTCGCTCTTTAAAAGAGAAAAGTGAAACAACATTAAAGTTTAGTGGGATTTATGCCTTCCAGCTGTGAAGATGCTCTCATTATCCAAGGTCCTGAGAATTTGAAGGTAATAAGAGCCACACAGAAATCACATTAGCTAGGTTAGCTAAAATGTGTTAATATTAAAATGTGTTAAAATGAGTTAGCCTTAGTGCTCAAAGAGATCTGTGGCCCTCATCATTTGACGGGAGCAGGAATAGCAGCCAATAATGTCACGATTTGTGCATCATTGCTGGTACGGCATAGAAATCCCCTGGTTTACATGGTTGCAAATGCGAACTGTTCTATATTAGCCAGGATGTCCTGTATGTTGTTCCGTTCCGTATTGAAGCTGAAAAAATGACCCCTCCCTCAGGTGAATGGTACTTAAACCTTAATCATTTAAGAAAAAAAAAGTTTTGAATACAACAACAATACAAAAATCAAGTGAAAAAATACCACTGGAAAACCTGCTATGACTTTCTCTCCTTTTTCACCTCATGATTTTGCATCCCTGATGATTATTAACAAATCCAAATTGTACACATAAATATCAAATTGATTGAAAATGTGTTTTAAGTTCTTAGGAAAGAAAGTTTAATGAAGAATTTCATTGTTGAGAACAGTTCAAATGTCTGAGTGAGGGAGACATTCTGGCAAATGTAACATGTTCAACACTTATAGTAATTAGGAATAAGTAATTGAAAAAACACACTAAAAGTTTAAATCTGTTTTCATCTATTCTTTAAAACTAGACTTTGTTTTCTTTTTGGAATCAAAACTTTTTTCCCCTTTAAAATCCTCCTTAAACATAAACGTAAAAATCAGCCATAAACTGTTAGCTGGTGATGTGTGACTTTGGATCATGTGCAAGTAGAGGAAAGACACTCTCCAGCATTTAATTATGACAATAATAACGAAGATGATGATGAGTGATCTACCTATTGAATACAGTCTGAAGTTAATGAATAGTGCAAATTACAATTGCCTATAAACACTAACTACATGGTAGAATTACACTTTCTGCAGTGTTTTTGAATCTGACTGTAATAGTATAAGGATGGGCAAACAGGAGGCAGAAACCAGCATAAACATATAGGTTTAATGATAAAAATGAACTTAAAACTAAATAAAACATAAACGAACACAGACACACATGCAGCGCGGCCACGTGCATCTCTCTCTCTCTCGAACTGGCATCTCCATCTCCCCTTTATCTCGCTCTCCCACTGATCAGCTGATTTAGCGCCGGCCGTGCACCATCACAGCCCGGCTACACCCTCCTCCTTGTCACACTGACGTATATCCTGTCAGATTTAGTATAATGTTAGCCAAGACATAATTCAATGCATCTGTTCTGATTATATTTGCTTTATGAGAAATATTCTTTTTCTGTATCAGACAGAGAACTCGCCTGATTTCTTTAAAAATACTGAGTTGTTCTACATTAACAGCTCATTTTCTGTTTGCTTGGTAGAGTGCAGTGTCCATGTTTCTTTTCCTTAGATATAATAACAGCTACAACAGTATTCATAATATTACTCAAACATGTT
Organism: Myxocyprinus asiaticus; assembly: GCF_019703515.2. Lineage (NCBI taxonomy): Eukaryota > Metazoa > Chordata > Actinopteri > Cypriniformes > Catostomidae > Myxocyprinus > Myxocyprinus asiaticus. The sequence goes on along the minus strand of NC_059353.1, from coordinate 25,456,320 downwards.
CTGTTTGCATTCAAGGCATAATTTAAAGTTTTAGAGATCATATTGATTTTATCTTGACTTTATTTACAAATGTGCCCTTGTGGTAAACCAAAAGTAATGAAAAGTAATCTTATTATATTACTTTCATATTTCTGTAATTGGATTACATTACTGATTACATTTATTTTTAAGTAATCAGTCATATGTAACTGATTACATTAAAAAGTAACCCTCCCAACCCTGTGTAAGTGTTAGGTTTAGGTGTATATTTGGGGGATATGAAATATCATTAGCTCAGTATAAAAACAATAGAAATCAATAGAAAGTCCACGAAAATTAAACATTGGTATCAATGAAAACATTAATGTAACAGGTAAAATCCACTTCCACAATATAAACGCCTTGAGAGTAAATGCTGGCTCTAATCTCTCTGAGCTCAAGCTCTAGCTGTTCTGCAAGAGAATAATTCTTTCAGCATGAGTCAACTGTCCCTAATCATTCAGTCAGACCACTCATGGGAGTGCAAACTGCCCGAGCAGCAGATTCCTCCATTGAGAGTCACAGCGGAGCTCAGCGATCTGTAACATCCTTTTTAATGGGGATAGCTCACCCAATTAGTTGCAGCAGAGTTAGTCAGAGACTCACATCGTGGCTGGCATTCCACAGGTGGCATTTATTTGCAGTTCCACAAAATTTGACAACAGCATTACTGAATAAACAAAACAACTTAAAAGAAGAGCAACAGAAATGTGAAAAGCTCCTGTGGCCCACAGACATGTGGTGTGCACAGCTTCTGTTCACTACATAGACTGAGCGCTCAACAGAAAAGGAAACAGTTGTCACGGTCTCGGTGAGTCTGCTGGTTTGTTTTCTTTTGTCATTACGTTCTCTCTGATGGATTCAGGTGTCGCTGACTCGCGTGATCAGTGTTGCCATGGAACCCTTGATTGTTTCCATGGTAACGCTGATCATGCCAGCATGCTGCGAACGAGTGGCACCGCCATTAGTTCCCGGGCTATATCTACCTCCCTCTGTTTTGTGTTCGTTGCTCGATTGTTTGTTTGAGTCCTGTATCTGACCACTCTCTCCCTCTGCCCTAGTATATCCTGTATCGTGTCTGTATATTGGTTACCAGTCTGCGCTGTGTGCGCCGGGATTGTGGTTACCATCCTGCCTGTTTGCCTCGCCTCCTTGACGCTTCTTCTGAGTTTCTCCTCAGTGATACTTCTCTGCACCAGGACTGCTCTGCACACGACCACTATGCACACAAGCCTACGAACACACCATCCTTCTCCACGCTGCAGTCAGTGCCGGGTTCCTCTCTCGAAGCTTTACCAGCCTTGCTGTGTTAATATAAATAAACTGATCATTGTTCTCCGCACTTGGATCTTTTGTCTCATCCTTCCTGACAACAGTAAAGAGCGTGCTGCTCTTAAAAAGGCAGTACCAAATTCTACCTGTAACAGATCACAGTAATCGATACATACAAACGCATCAACATGATCACACTGGAAGTCGGCATGTTGTTTCGGAAAGTTCCAGTACCAGTCTGCAAGCACACACACACAATCACCCATCTTACACTTCAACAAAATCTTTTTCTGACTCCGTATTATAACAAGATACATTTACATCAAGAGCAAAATGACTTGTTTTAAGCATAAACATCACTAAATAGCATTGTCCTATCTTATGGCATTTTGCTCCTCAAGTAAATGTATCTTGTTTTAAGGATGTATAGATATTTTACTGGAAAACAAGACAAAAGTACGAAAATTAGATTTACAGTGTGACAAAAACAAGCTTGTGCATCTATTTTTGCTCTGTGTGCCCTATGGTTTTAAAACACATGCAAAGCAGACTGAAAACATAGCCTACTGGCTAATCAATATCAGAAAAATTGAACATGTAGCCACAGGAATCTGATTCACTGTACTGTATATAGTTACACAAAAGCAATGAGTTGAAGTAACAGGATAACAAGAGCGCTTCTACCTACTGAAGCAGGGATAGAAAACAAACTGAAAGGGGCGTGAGTTGTCTTCATTAGATAACGATAGATAGAGACTGGATTGGCGTCAGCTACAGAAGGAGGACATGTGGTCCAAAAAGCACATAAAAGCAGCATATTAGTTTTTTTTACTGTAAATCTCTGCTTTCACTTTCAGATGTGGAAGTGAAACTAAACAGGTGCCACATGTGTCTTTCAGATGTGAAAGTGAAAATGGAGATTTATAGTAAAAAAAAGGACTTAAATATTAATCAGTTTCTCATCCACACTTATCATATCACTTCTGAAGATATGGATTTAACCACTGGTCTTATGGATTAGTTTTATGCTGCTTTTATTTGCATTTTGGACCTTCAGATTTCTGGCCACCATTCACTTGCATTGAAATGACCTACAGAGCGGAGATATTCTTTTAAAAAGAAATTCTGGGGTGGCATGAGGGTGAGTAAATGATGAGAGAATTTTCATTTTTGGATGAACTATCCCTTTAATTATGAAAAAAAAAAAAAAAAGGTAATACCAACACACGATCTCTAAAGCATTTCATTATGTGATGCGGTTGGTAAGATTATGTCCAACAAGAACAAAGGCTTGTCATCACTACAGTAATCATGCCAACAAATTCAAACAAAATCAAATGAGATTCTATTATATACACAAATGTAACACATAAATATCAGACACACTAACCATGAGTATACTTGCACAATCCGTAAAGAACTGATTCTGTGTTGGCTGTAGCTCAAGTTGTTTGAGTGCTGCATTGTACAGTACTGTGTGAGCGAGAGAGGGGAGAATCTGGAAAATTGCCACATACCTTAAAAGCCTTCAACGCTGATCTGAGACCAGGGCTTATATTCTTTCATTGTGGTGCAGATTTTGGTTTGAAAAGCTTTAATTCCTTGGTAATTGCATAAAGCAGAGATTACAGTGAACAATGGCTCTGGAGTAAGGGCACTGCTGTGGTTAGAATTAACCAAATGACTACAGAAAACTTTTCAGCTCAAATTTCTTTTTTTTAGCAATGATCTATAATGTAAAATGCATGGACATCATCAGGTGGTGGCACTAAATATGAAATGGAACATTCCAACATGAACATTTGTGGCTTTAAGAATTGAATCTCTTCTCAGTGTCAGCTGCTGATAAATATATCCATGTATATTTCAGAGGCTAAACACAATGTTTGTTGTTTTTTTACTGTTTTTTTTTTTATTATTATTTATTTATTTTTGCATGCTTGAGCAAAGGAATAGGGATTGTTATTGTTTTCATACACAGAGCCAACACTGCATCACCATGTGGAATTGATCCGCTGTTCAAGTGTTCAAGAGTGATAGCAAACGGGGGCCAGGGTAGCTCAGCAAGTAAAGATGCTGACTACCACACCTGGAGTGCCAGGGTGTGCTGAGTGACTCCAGTAAGGCTTCCTAAGCAACCAATTGGCCCGGTTGCTAGGGTGGGTAGGGTCACGTTGGGTTAACCTCTTCGTGGTCTCTATAATGTGGTTGTGAGTTGTGCGTGGATGCCGCGGAGAATAACATGAGCCTCCCATGCGCTAGGTCTCGTGATAAGATGCGTGGATTGACAGTCTCAGACGCAGAGGCAACTGAGATTCATCCTCCGCCACCTGGATTGAGGCGAGTCACTATGCCACCACGAGGACCTAGAGCGCATTGGGAATTGGGAATGCCAAATTGGGAGGAAAAAATAAATAAATAAATAAAATAGTGATAGCAAACTTGTAGAAAAATAAACGTTTGTTATGAGACTCAACCACTATTTGACTAAATGGCCAGTTGCACTATCAAAGAAAGTCAGATGTGTCCTGTTGTTGAGCTTTATAGATTATGTAGGAAAGGGCAGAACCAACAATACTTCAGAGTCTCACAGACATTTTTCGTCCCAGTAACCTGAAGGGGTTACCAGCAGTATATGGTGTTTCTTAAAACTTGTGTCATCAAATCAACATGATCACATGGGAACTTAAAATGTGGCTACCGTATGTTCTGGTGTGCTGACATCGACCCCATTTTGCCGACTGATAAGTGCCATCTCCCATCAGACATCTTTGCATTAATTCAAAAGTGTTTACCTGTTCCTGTGGTGCTACTAATTGTGCATTACGTGGGCAGTTTCAAAGACAGATTTTAGTCCCATGGAAACAAGGAAATAGTCACGTTCACATAATCAATGATGAGCATGATTTGGAGGTTGCATTTTCCCTCCAGGATTACATTTTTACTCCACTGACTGTTAGGTTTAGGGTTGGGGTTTGGGGTATAGGGTTAATAAAATGTACATTTAAGTTGACTGTATTACATCATTTATAACTAAAAACAACTAACTTTTGGTGTCACTCTGTGGACATTTCACCTGGAAACTGAAGCTCACACGTGCCCACATGTTCAACAACAATTCCAGCTTCAGCCACTGGGGGCAGTGCTTCAAATTATAGCTGAAGAACTTTCTACGTTTGTCGCCGAATTAACAGTGAAATCAGTCTGATCAAGTTCACCTAATGTAGTCTTCACAGAGAGTGAAATTAAACATTTAATTTTACTAGCAATTAGATTTAAAGCTGAAGTATGCTGAACATTTTCGGTGTTAAATACTTTCTCCTATCCCAGCTTAATATGCAGAGACAGGCTTAAGTAAGACAGTCATAGGTTAATTTTCTTGAAAACTCTGTTTGATTTGAGCGAACGGTCTCAAGAGAGACAACAACATTTACTCAGCCAATGGGGTGAGTTGGGGGCAGGACTATATATTGTTTAATCAACACCAGAGGAGGGGTGTATTCAGAAAGCTGTTTTGAAAACAATGTTTATTTTTGCAATTCTGTTTGGTGGTGCTAATGTCGCAGAAATTACATACTTCAGCTTTAAGATTTGCAAGTAAAATCTAGATAACAAATTTTCATTTAATTTCAATTGGCTCAAAATGACGAAAGATAATCATTAAAGATCATGTTGGTTTGTCAGTCAGTCTGAGGTAGACTTAGGGGCTGTTTACACAGTATACGTTTTTGTATTCCGGCTGTTACATTATAAGCCGATTAATGAAGCAAATTAATTGTATATATAAATATTTGCTGAGAAAAGCCCCCAAATGAAGACACTGCATTATTGTGGAAGACAAAAAGTACTGAATAAACATTGGAAATGTGGCTAAAGTAGTCAATTGTAGTAGTCAGCTTGTTTTGTTTCTATATCATTGAGCATAAGCCTGCAACTGGCCTACAGTCCACAGCAATCCATTTAATCTAGTTTGTCCAGACTGATCTCACTGTGAATTTGGAAACAGTAGGTTGACTTTTCTTGAGCTAAACTCGGTCTGTGCTAACTCTACCCCCAAACCTAAACCTAAACATCAGTGGGAAAAAAAAATATTCTTCCGAAAATGAAACCCTCATATCACGCTAATCAGTGATAATGCAATAACTTCCTGGTTTCAATGTTGCTTTTCAGTAACACGCCATAATGGGGCCGATGTCAGCAGGGCCCTACTTAGGTTTGCGGGGGCCCCAGGGCTGGATAGATTATTGACGCCCTACCTACACCAAAAAAATATTGTGCTTCCATTTTGGAAAGAAAAATGTAAGGTATTTCAGAGAGAACCATATAAGCATAGTGCTGAGTGCTTCAGGCTCTAGTTACAAACACAGAGAGAACAGACGCATTGTTTGTGAGTAATGTCAAAAACATTCTGTAGTCACTCTGCTTGAACTCCACTCTAGGTTTTTCATATCCCGAACCTTACTATATTATTAAATGTAGGCCTACATACATAAATGCAATGGCATACATTAATTATATAATTATCAGTAAAATAAATAAAAATGGTTTAAAATAGACCATGGCTGGGTTTCCCGAAGCACTAGCACATAAGCAGCTATCTCTACCGCATGTTTCCCAAAAGAATCGTTATCTCAATAGCACGTAAAAACATTATTGAGCATTATAAGTCCATTATGTGCAACTATCTTTCTCGCATCTTTCAGTTTTTTATAGACAAAGTAACATTTAATAAATTATATTGATATATTTTGATCCTTGGAAGAATAAGCCTCTGAAGCCCTGTCTTACCTAAACCATCACTATTTCTTTTATGACATTCATTTATATTTAATACCTTTTGTCACCATGATAAGATTACATAATATTTCAATTTTTGACAGTGTTTCTGTGCTATTTTCCTGTTGAGAAAACAAACAGTTTCAGCCTGTTAGTTCAGCACCTTTGTACTAGACAGCTCCCGCAACAAAGAACTTATATGAAGAATAAATAGCGAACAAAATACGTGCCAGTTCTGGCAAAAAAGTATGACGATATGACCATAAAATATTTAGTTGCAAGGTTATTGGGAAATTTTACAATTTAGTCCATCTGAGTGACGGATCATAATTATTTGTAGTGCAATACCGGACTGTCATAAATTATATTATTATTATATTATATTCTCTCTTAACAACTGACTATCAACTGACAGCCTGAATGTCAATACAGTACAACACTGTACATTCTATATATATATATATATATATATATATATTTATATATTTTTATTTTTTATTTTTATTGATTGACTAATGTGTATCTATATTGTGTGTATTGTATACTGTACAGTGTATGTTATTTATTGTATATTGTTGAATGTAATTATGTGTATATCTGATATTTAAATGGTGCTTTGTTAATTTGATGTTATTATAAATTGGTTCTGTCTCATCACTGTCACGACTGCTATGTTGATCGGAACTGCACCCAAGAATTTCACACACCATTGCACTTGTGTATATGGCTGTGTGACAATAAAGTGATTTGATTTGATTTGAATACAATCACCCATGTAATTTGCCCATACCCCCTATTTAATTTTTTTTTTAAATTATGTAAAATGGTAAGCATATAGGGAACAGCTATAGAAATATATCTGGCGCATCAGCCGCATGCAGTCTGTAGCCCCTTTCACACATACAGTGTTTTCCAGAAAATTTAATGCAATTTTCAGGTTAGAGATCATTTGTGAACACGACCCTTTTGAAAATACTGGTAAATTTTGCTCTGGCAATTTCCCTTAATGAGAACTTGTATCATTACATATAAATGTCCATTTTTATGGTATGTGTGAACAGCACATGTGGTACATTTACCAGTAAAGTCAACCCAGTGATTTTCCTGTAATGTGTGAAAGTGGCTATTGACTGGTGAAGAAAAAAAGGTTGTTCCAGTCCAAGAGACAAACAGTAACCCACCTTAAGTTTTATTCCTTATGTAAATGGAGCACTTTGTCATGTTTTTGGCCACGTGTCTTTGTAAATTCCACAATTAATCTTTGCTTGTGGCAATTACCTCCTTACACACGTGTACATCCTGACCATCTGTCATTTTCAGTGAGCATTTGTGATCGGTCTCTTTCTTACAATATTTGACAATTCAAATTTCTTTCTGACTGTTTAATTAGTTGACATACATAATTTTTGGGTAAAAGTGGGGCCTCCCTACTGGGCGGGGCCCAAGGGCTGGAGCCCAGTCTGGCCCAATGGTAAGTCCGGCCTTCGTGGTACTGGAACAATTAGAAGCAACATGCCGACTTCACGTGTGACCATGTTGGTTTCTCAATCAGTCTGGGGTAGACTTAGGGGCTGTTTAGACCATATTCTGTCTGCACTATTTTTTTATTTATTTTTGGCCTATGTACAGAAGCAACCTCTATTAACTCTTAATGATAACTATTTACATACTCCCATAGATTAAAGAGTATAAGGAAATAAAATTAGAAGAAAAATACGAAACAACAGAGCCAAGTCATGGAAAAACAGACACTGTCCAATGTTCACCGTAGCCCTGAGAACCAACTGTTGCCTCTTCATCTTTGCCACTTTCTTCTGCAGCCTAGAAGAGAAAGATCATCCAAAAGACTGAGAAAGTGTGAAAATTTCCCACTCTTCTTGGCCAATCTAGCGACTGCATGGTCTGTGTGCTTAGTGGCTGCTAATCGTTTCTTCCCATCGTTGTTGTGGAAGTGCTTCCTGTGCCAGGGCCTGAAACACCCTCGCCTGGCACGCTGCCTGGACCATCTCGCCCAGGCTGCATAACTGAAGTGGCAGGAAGAGCCAGCATGGACACGCAGCCCAGTGGTGCGCTCTTCACAATACCGCCAAGTGTTAAAAGAGAGCAGATCTGTTCCGTTAGCATGCACATGCTAACACTTAACCCTTCCTTGGCCTTGCGGAACTTTTGGACCCTTTTAGAACCATTTTAAAAATGGGTCAAAATGACCCGCAATACCAAGGAAGGGTTCAGATTAGGGCTGGGAAATGTAATGCATTAATTTCTGCAAGTAATAATTCACTGATTGTTTAATGCGTTTAAAAACACACTTAATGCAGTATCCATTTTTTTACTTCCTGAAACTTCACTAATGTTTTTCCCCACTTCCTGTAGCTAAAATTTGCATAGATAAATTTCCAGTAGGTACATGCTAGATTAGCCTGCACAGCCTAGCACCAGAAACTGATTGTGTGGAGCAATGTCAGCAGCCATATCACCCTGTAGCTCAAGACTGGTTGCCCACTGAAGCTAAGGAGGGTTGAGCCTGGCCAGTACCTGGATGGGAGACCTCCTGGGGAAAACTAAGGTTGCTGCTGTAAGAGGTATTGGGGGGCCAACATGGGGTGCTCACCCTGTGGTCTGTGTGGGTCCTAATGCCCCAGTATAGTGACAGGGAAACTATACTGTAAAAAGGAACCGTCCTTTGGATGAGACTTTACACCTAGGTCCTGACTCTCTGTGGTCATTAAACATTCCATGACACATCTTGAAAAGAGTAGGAGTGTAACTCTTGTGTCCTGGCCAAATTCCCCCCCATTGGCCCTTATCAATCATGGCTTCCTAATAATCCCCATCCATTAATTGGCTCAATAACTCTACTCTCTCTATGAGAGGGTGCACTATGGCTGCTGTTGCATCATCCAGGTGGATGCTGCACACTGGTGGTGGTTGAGGAGAGTCCCCTGTTCACTGTGTAAAGTGCTTTGAGTGTAGAGTCAGAAAAGTGCTATCTAAACGTTCATTCATTCAATGCATGCTTATTCATTATGTGCACCGCATGTCCTGAGCATAATAAACAAGGGATCAGATTTACTGTATAGCGAATGGAGACTTCACCTGCAAGCAGTGAGCCAGGTGTGGGAGGGATACGGGCAAGCTGCTGTATCTCTTTGCATCACCTGAAAACGCTCACTCACTGTCATCTGAACCAGTGTAACTAGTGAAACCGCACAAGAGAAACCCAGCATGTGCATGATCAAGACTAAATGGCTACCAGAGACAATAATTTAGAGATTTTAAACTTCAGAAAATTAAACTTAAGCATTCAGTTTGTTTTAAATCTGTATGTATAGTGTCTTATAATGCATTGGCAATGTACACTTGTATCCGCAAAAAAACTGAAAAGTTTTACATGTACATATTTATATTTTAATATTTTAATGTAGTATATTTCAATGTATTTTTTAATGTACCATGTACCATGATAGATTGCGATTAATCGCAGAAAAATGTTTCATCAATTCACAGCCCTACTAAAAATACTTTCCTTTCATGCCAAAGCATAGCCCTGGTCTGTACTGTGCTGTACATACTTGCTACTGGAGAACAAGTCACTTAGGGAGCATGTACAAAACAATAAATATTTCAGATCACAGCAAAATAACAATAACTTGTTTTGCAGAAAATTTTAGGTAAACTGTAATATGCTTCTTGTGATAACATCTAAATTCACACACTTTATTCAAGTAAAAAATATTATTTAAAGGGTTAGTGCACCCAAAAATAAAAAGTATGTCATTAGTTACTCGCACTCATGTCATTTGAGACATGAATGTTAGAATTTTAGGGACTGACAGCCTCAGTCACCATTCATTTTCATTGTATGAAAAAAGATGCAATAAAAGTGAGTGGTGACTGAGGTAAACAGTCTATCTAACAGCTGCTTTGTTGTTACATGGAAGACAGAAAGTTGTATAGGTGTGGTAAAACATGAGGGTGATCGTTTTCATTTTTGGTGAACTATCTCTTTAATATGACTGAATCAACCTGACAACAATTAGGTTGAAGCAGTGCAGAACTGGATAATGTTCAAATAATAATGTCAGATTTTAAGGATTACAATCATTTGGTGATCAGAGGTGTTGATGATGATTATCATATGAGGGCTCATATATGAATTGTAATCTTTTTAATTAGTGCTTGCAGTCATCTGTTGTGTTCATCATTGATGTAAATGACTACATTAATAATTGATTGTTGGCACACTAATCTCGAGCTCCATGCTCTTAACAGATGGCCTGATGCTGAATGGAGGTTTTTTGCAGCTGCTGGTTGCAAGTTAAGGCAGGTAGGACTGGATTTCATCTCCACCATAAGTCTTTTTACTGCCTCCATGGATATCTTCTTTCTAAGGGCAGGACCACATAAAACGCCCCTCTATCCTCTCCCGAGGGCTGGTAGCTGGCAAAAAAAAGTGCTTACATCATCAAATCTCTTCAGCCCAGCAAACTGTGCTACATATTCCTGATTAATTATAGTTTACTCTTTTGTTTAACTTTGGAGCTTTGGAGTTAGCTGACCAATAGTTAGATTTGTTACTGCCACGGTTGTCCTTAGATAACCCTTGTTGCACCTAGTCTTTGCAATTCACACTTAATCTGTTACATGGAAAAGCGCAGCCGTGTAGGAGGGAAACTACATCAATCTTACAGCTGTGGAGATTGTCACGCAGCTTACCCCTACAGTCCCGAACAGCCGTAGGTGTGCTGGATTCAGAGAGCACACATGCTTTGACCTGTTTAGTGGCTCTTGAGGTCTGTTTGCACATAAAATATTATTGAGGGAGCAGTCTGGTCTTTTGTAAGAATGCCCTGAAAGAGTGCCCACGCATGGCCTTGCCAAGTTGTGGCTGGGGATATTGCTAGAATCGGATTCCATCACCATGGAGAAGTAGAATCAAGGAAACCAAGGGGCTGATTAATAAATATCCCACTTATTTTGCTGAAATCTTTTTTCAAAAGATTATCTTTTATTACAGTTACAATGAAAGACATTTACCATCAAGTTTTATTAATGGATTATTTCACCCAAAAATGAAAATCCTGTCATTATTTATTCACCCTCATCTTGTTCTACTTGTCGTTCTTTTCCATGTTTTTCAACTCACTGACTCAGTTCAGACTTCATTTTAATTGCATGGAAAGGGGTAACCAGCGCATTATTCGTCTTATTATTAATAATAATATAATTAGGGGTCCGAGCACCAAAGGTGCAGGAACCCTATTGTATCTGTTATGATTTTCTTCTTATTATTATTATTAGGGGGTCGAGCAGCGAAGCTGCTGGAACTCTAACTTAATTGTACTGATTTTCTTCTTTTTCTTCTTCTTTTTTTTTTCTGCCCTAAAAGTGTCAAAGGGCATCAGAGACTGTAAGTCATGGAGATACTACATTTGGCAGGATGATCCCAAATCCCCCCACTATTCAGGCACCCAAACGTACACCCATCTGACCCAAGTTGGCACTTTAATAAACACATTTAAGTTTTGACTCATATCTCTGCAAGTGTAAGGGCTAGAATCAAACTCCTTGTGTCTAGCCCTACAAAATATATACCTCCAATTTCATTTCCATCTTTAATTTTTTTTCTACCATTTAGAATTTTTTGAAAAACATACTTTTTCGAACTCCTCCTAGCCCGTTAATCTGATCAGCACGCAATTTGGTGTACATAATCAACAGAACCCCCTGACAAAAAGATATCAAAAGAATTTTGATATGTCAAATCATTCCGAAGATATTAAGGATAAAATTCCTTCGGTTTAACGCAATTTGAGTAATTGATCAATATCTACTCAACGCAAACTCCAAATGTAACCACATGCGGAACACAGATTCAACAGATCATTTAGAAGATGTCAGCAAAGTTTTATACAATTTCACCCCTAGGGGGCGCTACAACTAAAAAACTGTCATAATTTTACAGCCATTAGAGCGATAATGTTCAAATTAAATATGCATCTTCTTTGGTTCAAATGATAACATTCTTAAAAAATCGATTTGACAAATGAACAAAAATGGCCGCCAACGGCCGATCAAATTTCAGCACTTTATAATTTGTATTGGGAATGGCTGAGGGTTATGGAAATTACTATAAACAAGCAAGGTGTCAACTCAAAGCCCATATCAAATTTTGTGACAATCGGCCACACGGTGGTGGTATAATTAGCTAATTCACATTTTTGCTCATAACTCCGGAACCGTATAGGCTACAATACAAATGTGTAGCTTCTCTGAATCCACCAGTGCCCCACAATTATATGATTACTTGAATTTCCATTTCCGTAAGAAACTGTTTTTTACAATTTCAATTTATTCCAAAAGCCTAATTTTTTCAAACTTGTCCTAGGCCATTTGTCCAATTCTCACAAAACTTGGCATATATCATCTACAGATCCTCCTGACAAAAAATAATCAAAAGAATTTTGATGCATCAAATCATTCCAAAGATATAAGCAAATATGTTTTGGGTGTGCCCTATAATGACCAAATTATTTTCTAACTTAACTAAATTTGTACACATGGACAAAAGAACACTCTGAGGTAGCATGCCGAGTTTTGGCCGAGGGTTATGGAAATTAATATTCACAAGCAGGATGTCAACTCGAAGCCGTATATCAAATTTTGTGACAATCGGCCAAAAAGTTTTTTGCTCATAACTCTGGAACCGTATAGGCTACAATACAAATTTGTAGCTTCTCTGAATCCACCAGTGCCCCACAATGATATGGTCACCTTAATTTCCATTTCTGCAAGAAACTTTTTTTAAAATTTCAATTTATTTGAAAAACCTACTTTTTCAAACTCGTCCTAGGCCGTTTGCCAAATTCTCACAAAATTTGATATATATCATCTACAAACCCTCCTGACAAAAAGTTATCAAAATATTCTGCCGGCGTCTCCAGCATGGGAGGCAGGTGCGCTATCTAGGAGGCTAAAGGCTACAGCCTCTAGCGTCAGTCTCTAGTGCACCTTTTGAGGTCAGGAGAGTGAGGTTTATACACATTACACAGCTATCTGTCAGCTGGCTCCTGTTACACTACACTATGTAACTTGTTTTGTTTAAAAAATAACTAATTGTTATTAATGGGAGAGTGCAACAAAAATCCATCGTCCAAACCATGTCTTTACCCAAATACACTTTGATAAACCTATAATAATGATATTATATTATAAATATCTTAGAGCTGTCAGGATGGATTTAACCGGAAATTGCATACATACATTATTCGCCCGTGCGTGTTGACGTCATATCCATACACAGAGAAATTAAAATCCTGCTACTGTAGCACGTGTGTGGGAGTAGATGAAGCTGAAAGTTTGTTGTCACAACGGACGAGAAAAAATTACCATGGATCATTCAAAATGCCAAACCTCCAGAGAATCACTTTGTAAAAACAAAGAAACCCCGAACAGAGCAGAGTCTACAAGCAAAATGGAAAGCGACAGAGTCCATTATAAAAACCTAATCAACATCAGCTTGGCTTTTCAGAGGTGCGACAACTGAAAGGATTTAAAAGCGACCCAGAGATGGCTTTTTTCTTACTCAACAGGTAAGATATTTTATTGATATTGTTTATGTATAGTTGTGTAATCAGACACACACACACGTCTGTGTGTGTAGTGAGATACAATAATTATACTGTAATCGGTGCAGAATCTTTCACTTGCTAGCACACGTGTGTATTTTTCTTTATAACGCCAATAATTTATATAAATAAATCCTATAGTCCTTGGCTTGCCAAGGACATGTGAGTCTTGAAATTATGTTGACCACTGGTTGGTAACAATGACAATCTATAAATTAGTTACTACCGTGGTATATTTGGCCAGAATATCCTGCAGGTATTAAACTTTACAATGTTTGACCTTATCAGACTAGCAATCGTTATGTCTAATGTTAACGAACATTGCCTAACTTTTGTAACGTCATTTATTTCAAAACATCAATGTTTCCAATAAGTCAAAACAACAGCATAAGATATGGCACTTATCTGCTCAGATGACATGTTTTCGGATATCCATATTTTCTTTTCTTTCTTTGTTTATTTGTCCATTTGCTCTGATAAGATATCCTGTATACATGTGTACACCAGTGCCTCGAACCACATTGATCCGCGAAAAGGAGCAGAGCTGAAGCACAACCAAAATAATGTCCTTCCACAAGACGCATGCAGTTTTATTTTTAACCGCTAGAGGGCCAAAAGTTACATAGTGTAGCTTTAAGCAACACATTAATCCTGCAGTCAGTGTTGTATAAAGTATCCATTTGTCATACTTGAGTAAAAGTAAAGATACCGTCATGGAAATTGACTCAAGTAAAAGTTAAAGTAGCTCATGAGAAAACGACTTAAGTAAAAGTATTAAAGTAACTGATATTAAATTTACTTAAGTATCAAAAGTACAGGTAAATTGCATAAATTACGGAACAGTTCATTAAACCCATAGCAACTTATTTGATTGGTGGTGCTCATCATTTACTTGCCCTCATGCCATTCCAGATGTGTATGACTTTCTTTCATATGCAGAACGCAAACAAAGATTTTAGAAGAATATTTAAGCTCTATAAGTTAATTAAATGCAAGTGAATGGTGGCCAGACATTTCAAGCTACTAAAAGCACATTAAGGGAGCATAAAGTTATCCATACTACTACAGTGGTTAAATCCATGTGTTCTGAAGCGATACAGTTGGTATCGGGTGATAACAAACCAACTGTAACTCATTTTCACTGTATATCTTGCCATTGCAATCTCTAGGCACGATCATGATTTCAAGCTTGATTTCACTTTCTAGTGCTTGATACATGCGCAGAGCCCTAGGTGGCGCTATAGGAAGTGTAATCGAACTTGAAATCCTGATCGCCAAGAAGACTGCTAATGTAACTGCTAATAATGAGTTATATTTTGGTCTATTCTCACCCAAAAACCAATTTGATTCATTCAGAAGACATTGACGAAACCACTGGAGTCTTATGGATTACTCTTATGCTGCATTTATGTGCTTTTTGGAGCTTTAAGGTCTGGCCACCATTTATTGAATTGACCTACATAACAGCAATATTCTTCTGCAAATCTTTTTTTGATTGTGTTCTGCAGAAGAAAAAAAATAAAGTTATACACATTTTGGATTATGAGAGAATTTTCATTTTTAAACGAACCATCCCTTAAATGGTACATTCAAGTCACATCAGAATGATCATATTTATGGGATTATGGGGCCAATAAGCAACCACCCAGCAACCACCCAGAACACCGTGGCAACTGCATAGCAATGTGCTGAAACACAGTTAAAACAACTTAACAGCATAGCAACAACCTGACAACCACCTAGAACACCGTCAGCTGCAAAGTAATGTGCAAAAAACACAGAAAACAATTTAGCAACAGCATAGTAACAACCTGGCGACCACATACTGTAGCAATGCGCCAAAACACACAGCAGAGATCACCTTGACAACTGCATAGCATGCCCTAGCAACCATCCAGAAAACCCTAGTTACCACATACTGTAGCATAAATGTGCTACATAGCAAATATAACACTTTAGCAACCACCATAAACTAGTTTTGCTTCGGCAAAGACCATTCACATCTTCATAAAATATACAAATAAATATTGTTGGACATTTTCTTGAGCGCTGGTAATTATTCATACACATCATACCTTGTTTAAATGTAAAATGTAAACGCATGTGATTGACTTTTATATGAACAGGTCTCCTGGAAAGGCAGAAGACTGATCGCATATAACTTCATTATTTCACAGCTTTCATAATGTTTAAGCCTAAAATTTAATTAGTCGGAAAAAAAAATGAATTCACACGAGCAGTTTCTTGTCTTCCCCAGAGGAGACAGATGACGGAACACGTAATCTGGCGCACGCTTCGCTTGTGATTTTTGAATCAGATTAATGATTCGCAAAACGAATCATTCAGACCGCTTTTTGATTATTTTTGTTTAGTTCAAAGGAATCAAATTTAAAAGATTCGACTCAAATGATTCTTTCAACGAATCACACATCACTATTGGCCGATCTGCATGCATTTTTGCACGTACTGCTGTTATTTTTTTGCGGTGTTCTGGAGAAATTTATCGGAGTAAAAGTATCAATTTTCTCTTCAAAATGTAGTGAAGTGAAAGTAAAAGTCCAAAGAAATATTTATACTCAAGTAAAGTACAAATATTAAAAAACTGTACTTAAGTACAGTAACAGTAACTAGTATTTGAACTTCGTTACTATACATCTCTGTCTGCAGTAACACAGTAACATAATGATAGATGTGTTGCAGCTTGTGACAGATATAGGTGGGTCCAGGGGTTACGTTAACCGAAAAATCCTGGTGAGTTTGTCAGGTTTGTTCTCTGTGTGTGTTTCCCACTTCCTCGTATGTGTGTGTGTGTGTGTGTTCAGGTGTCGCTTGGTAAGCATGATCAGTGTTTCTATTGAGACGCTGAAAGGTAGCTTGTTGATTATCAGCGCACCTGTCCTTCATTTTCTCTTCCTCTATAACTCTCGTTTCTGTTTGTCGCCAGTTCGTTGTGTGTGCTTGTGAGTTACAGTCACTTCCCAACTGCTTGCTTCGGTTGGTGTGTTTGCTGTCAAGTGGGAATATTTTTGACCATCAGCGTAAAGAAGCAACAGCGGTTAATGGAGAAACATCCGTGAAACAACATCAATAAAAGCATCCAAATATTGCTTTTGATACATGACATATGGTGACCATATGTCTACATGTCCTCTTTTTTGGACCTTAAAAAAGTGTACGGCCGGGATTTCTAAATTTGCGAAAATGTCCGGGACTCGGCTTTAGTTGCATTATGATGTGCATCTGGTGTAATACTTCATTGTGTGTGCACGCATATTTGCATTGCTTTAATCCCTCTTTGTAAGTCCCGCCTTCTCGCACACCAATTGGTCGATTATAAGAGGCTTGCAGCAACTATTGGCCAAATTCCTGCCTGTCAATCTCTCCGCAAACGCGCAAAGCGCTGTTGTATTCGGCATCAAACAGTTGCTTGACAGCAGCAGCAAACGACAGCTGAGTGGAAACAATGCCCAAAAATTTTTTTACAGAAGATTTGCACAAAAAATTCCCATGCTTTCGTCCAGGTCGAGATCTGTGGGAAGCAGAATGTATGACATGTAAAGCTGGCACTTATGTGTCAGTTGCTAATAAAGGTGCAAGTGATTTAGAAGCACACATTAGCTCTGCGAAGCATAAAGGTTCAGCAAAAGGTGAAAGTTCATCAGGTAAATTAACGGACTACTTTTTGCGACCAGGTAAAATTATCACATTGCTTCATTTTCCATGGCCATTCAAAATAATAGTAATAGTAAATGAAGGTACACTCATAGCATCAAATATTTTATTTTAGTACATGGACATTCAAAAGAATGTTGGACATTTTTATTTATTTATATATATTTATGTTATGATAATAGAGTGTCTTTTTCACTGTATTAAAGTTTGCATTCATAGTAACACTGTTTTGAACCCTATTATTCCACCCCACCCTATGGTGGAATGTAGCCCACATACCATAATTTACATTCCCTTTTATGGCTGTTTGCCAGAAAGAATTTAAAAAAAAAGGTATTTTATTGGTGTTTGTGACTGACAACTTTTAAAATACATATCTTATCTATGATACTGTAAACACTACATGAATCTGATGGAAAAAATTAAAACAAAAGGATGACATGATTACAGAAAGGAAAAGATGAAAGTTATTTTCAATACAATGATCCCCATTTTATATAGTAATGTATGAAACAATTTCATTAAAATCAGTTTGTGTAATGTCTAAATTTCCCTTAATGTCGACAGAGAGAGTTGCTGTTGTGCATAAAACATGCAAGGAAGGCAAAAAATAAAAAACCCCTACTAAAAAAGCAGGGTCACTTGGCGCATCATGTCCAACAATAGAGGGGGTAGAGCAGTTGTTTAGTACAGGGGCCACATTGGGCTTCAAAATAATTATTCACATAAAAATTAAAATTCACTCATCATTTAGTCACCCTTACGCCATCCCGGCTGTGTATGACTTTCTTTCTTCAAAAGAACACAAATTAAGATTTTTAGACAAATTTCTCATCTCTTTTGGTTCATACAATGCAAGTGAATGGGTGCCAAAATTTTGAAGCTCCAAAAATCACATAAGTCATCATAAAAGTAGCCTAATCCATGTGACTCCAGTGGTAGATGCATGTCTTCAGAAGAGATATGATAGGTTGGGTGAGAAACAGAGCAATATTTAAGTCAATTTTTACTATAAATTCTCCCTGCTCAGTCAATCTCCACTTTAACTTTCACTTCTTTTGTTTTTGGTGATTCACATTCTTCATGCATATCGCCATCTGCTGGGTAGGGAGAAGAATTTCTAGCAAAAATGGACATAAATATTGATCTTTTTCTCACCCACACCTATCATATCACTTCTGAAGTCATGGATTTAACCACTGGAGTCATATGGATTACTTTTGTGCTGCCTTTATGTGCTTTTTGGAGCATCAACATTTTGGCATCCATTCACTTGTATTGTATGGACCTACAGAGCTGAAATATTCTTCTAAAAATCTTCATTTGTGTTCTGCTGAAGAAAAAGTCATTGACATCTGGGATGACATGAGGGTGAGTAAATGATGAGAATTGTCATTTATGAGTGAACTATCCCTTTAGGTAGCATATGGGGGGGCCACATTGTGCTCCTTTTGAGATACAATGTTCCACATTTAGTTCTTGTATCTTTTAAACCCAGAAATAGTTGTGTTCTCATTCTAATGCATGATGCACAATTTTCTGAAGTTTTGTGACTGGTGGAATGTTCTGCTTGAAGTATTGCTCTACAAAGGTTGACACTTTTCTATCAGGCATTAGAAAAAAAAACTTGATAAAGGTGAAGCATAATTATAAATCTCTACTTTCCTGGTAATTTATTGTACAAATTAACACAATCTCTACATCAGGGGTCAGTATTGTTGCAAAAAAAAAATAACAATATTATTTAAAAATATTATTATTAAAAATGTCACTGTTTTATTCTATTACATTAATACTTTTAAAGCTACTCAAGTTATTCAACCAAAAGTAGTGAGTGGTTTTCTCGTTTCCTTGTTATTGTTGTTTGATTAATAGCCTTTATATGACATAGCCTACTAGACAGTGCTCAATCTGATTACGTGCACACTTCAAGTCCAACATTTTGATGCAAATACGCTTTTTGTCCCATTGTTTACAATCACTTTAGACCAAACTGACTGCGTTTACATTAATGCCTCACCAAGAAGGGCATTGGCTGAATTATGAAGTGTATTTGACCATTCAGGCGCGTGCCCGCATTAGCACTCTCGGAGCACAAGTGCATGTAAAGCGCACAAACATTAGCCACCTGTCAATCAAACAGCATGCAGCTACAGACGTCTACAGTCAATCTTTTATATTTTAGATCAACCAACCAGTGGCTGTCTTGCTATCGTGATCAGTGTAATGAACACCCCTGTTCTAGATGTAGAACATCGGCTAAGAATAGAAAATTACTCAAGTTTATCATCGATATCAAGGAATTATTTTTTTTTCAGATAAACATCAAGATTGTTTTATCACCCAGCCATATTGATAACATTGCCTTAATCTCTCACATCAACCCAGTAAAAAAAAACAGAGCTAACAATAAATACAAAGCATGCTTTCAATAATAATAATAATGTTTTAAATCACAGTAAGTTTCCAGATGTAAATAGGTTTGCAGTAGAAATGTTTCAAAACGCATAAACTGTAGGCTATACACGCTACTGTATACATCCCCCGTCCCCTTGCAAAATAAGAACAAAAAAAGTAGGCTACTTATGGGAAAAATAGAGAGCTAAGGTTTTTTGACATATGATTTTTCATCATACAATAAATACGTCTTATCACCTGCCCTTGTCTTTTGATTTTCAAAAAATTATGTCTGGCTTGTCAGGACCAAATTGTTTGATGGCCAGTTTGTGTGGATTTGAAATAAATCTGTAAGACTGCTGGAGCACATTAATGCTAAAGTTACCTTTGGTTTGATACATCATTATGGGCTGACACATTTCTGCCCATTGCATCTCAATGAGGGCTCGATGCAGTACCATATTTGAGCACAGATTTTCTATTGGAAAAATGCTGGATTGGTGCTGTGGTGTTCGGGATGGCAGCAGTTTCTCTGCCCCACATGCATGTATCTCTATCATACCAAGTGTAAGAGAGTTTTCAGAAATTATTTACGACTTAAATATATATATATATATTCTAGGCATGCTTTTAAATATCTATTTCAGCATTTTGACACATTACGGGTTAACAAATTACATTATTGGAAATTTATAGTGTGGATCTTTGTTTTCAAATGGATAGATTTTTAGGTGGGGCTCTGCCCTTACCTGCCACACCTGTGTATACAGTAATAAAATCAGAGACCCTCTCCTCCATTCACATTCAATGTGCATATCACCAGAGAGTTTATAGTATAAAAAAAAAAAAAAACAAGACTTAAACATTGATCAGTTTCTCACCCACATCTATGATTTTGCTTCAAAAGATATGGATTTAACCACTGGAGTCGTATGGATTAATTTTATGCTGCCTTTGTGCTTTTTACAGCTTCAAAATTCTGGTACCCAATTCACTTTTCAGCAAATTTAGTTTAGGCAGGATCTATTCTGTCAATTTGTATTATTTGGGATCCACTGGATCATTTGTCAATTCTGATTATTTTGGTCATTTCTTCACATGTACTTGGAACCCGATGATTGCTGCTTGCAGTTATATTTATTATTTAATTTTATTTCACAGCATAAAGAAAGTCATATGGATTTGGAACAACATGAGGGTAAAATATGTTCTTATTGGGTGACCTATTCCTTTAATTCTTAAAAAAAAAACACAGCAAAACACCTTCAAGACACCAATACAAATTTGTATTTCATTCATTATAAGAACTGGATCCTATATTAAAGGCAAACTCCAGAAATATGACCCCTCTGTTAAGGGCCTTCGGTGTGTCCTCAAGCCATTTGTCATGACTGTGACAATGTCACTGAACTGCTTTCATCGATTGCACAGCCGTTCACTTGATCAAAGAGATCTCAGTAGAGAGCAGGAAAGAGAAAAAGCTCCTCTGATAAGGCCAATGCTCGGCAAATGGCAGTTGTTACAGCACTCTCGTGTTCCAAACAATCATCTAATTGGCTAATTAAAGTAATCTTTGCATAAATTGCAACCAGCCAATAATGAGCTACACCATAGGGAGGGTTAACCCACGACCCACTTGAAAGGATCCAGCCTCACAATTGACTATTGCTATGTTTGGAATAGCATGCCATAATACTACCATACTATTTACTATTACTGGAGTATATAGGCCTACTACATTTGCCAAAATAAGTAGTATAAAACAGAGCTTACTGCATGCACTTCTGTATTCCAATATTGAATGTGCTAATTTTGACCTTCCATTTCCAGTGTGAAGGATGAATTGGATAATATCAGGCTAAAAAAAACATTTATTTACTTGTTATTTGATCAGACTGCCAAATGTTAAAGGTGCTGTAAGCCATTTTAGTTGTCTGGAATTTCCACAAGCTGCGCCGTTGGATTAGCCACACCCCTCTTAAGAAAACCCTATGCTCCAAAGATATAAAATGAGCTTTATTGAGAACAACACTGAGCAGAAGTGGCTGTTATAAACAGCAGCAGCAAAATAACCCCCTCAACTGACAACTGTTATGAACATGGCATAAAAATGGCATTAAGGCTCAATAATTCACTACAACTACAATACTATGAGAACGGTCAAGTGATTGACAGGCAGAAAGTGGCAGAAACAGTGACCCGCTGACACATTTTTGTTTGCTGCTTGCAGAGTTTAGTGCTGTCACAGAGACTGGTGAGATTTCTCACAACACTTTTTCTTTAATATCTTTCAGGGAGTAGGAACATTTGTTGCATACCTTTCTGTGAAAATCGCTAACAGCACAAAAAATTTGATAAAAAAATTAAAAATAACCATTTTAATTCCAAGATGATAACTAGATGCCTCTGAATTAAACATACAACTTGATGAGGTCATGTGACAATGTACGTACTACTGTTTGAAACAATTATTGTGAAATAATGCCTACTCTTTCACTTACTATTTAAAAACAAAAACAGTATAAGCAACATAGTGTATACTGCACAGTATTCAGTTAAAACATTACAGTCTCATGACAACTCATAATAATTTGCACAAGATGTCGAAATCAAAAGATATCCTACAGCTTGGCTTGTACGAAAAGGCACAGTACATCTTTTATTCCCATGGAGACAAAACAATCAACAAACAGAATTTCAAATCAATATATTTAGCCTCCTATTCAACACTTTAAGAAGGAAACGTCAATGAACAAATTTGGTTACTCATCCCATATTTATTTAGGCGTATGCAATACAAATGACTGTTGAATGTCAGTCACCTATAGTTTGCTTCCCTCGTCTCATTCCAAACCCCAAAGTTTTCCTTCTTCCATGGTACACAACAGTGATTTTTCTATTAAAATCATGGTTAGGTTTAGGTTTGGGTAAGGTTATAGCATCGTTGGTTGGTTCGTTTATTTTTATGTGAGTAAAAGTCATACATTTTGTACAATTTCGCCAACTCTATCAGGTTGTTCAATAAATATTAATCTAGTGTTCCATTCCTAACATAGCCTACTATATTACACTCTTCAGTTTAGCATACAGTACTTTATAAGAACATGACTTTGGTGCATCATTAGCTATTCAGACCCTTTTGTTCAATGCTTATTGACAAACATACATACATAAAAAAGGCAAATACATGTAAGTCACATCAACAGATTCAACAGCTGGTCACTGCTGGCACTGAAAGGTAGTTTTTGAAAACTAATCTCTGTAATTCACTGTCAATCCCCATTTTCTGATTGTGTTTGTGGTTATGTTCCGGTAAACAATCCAGCTTAATCCTCCTCTGTCACTTTAAACAAATACAAGTAATTGATTTAGAAATCTGGGCCAACTGCCCTGAAATCACACTTTTCCATTTGACTCAAAGCAAAGTAGGCTTTCAATTTGCACAACACATATAAGACTACCTGTATATAATATATATTGTTAAATATAGTACGATATGATATAATACTATATATTTATAAATCTGAATAGTTAAATATCAATATATAGTAATAATTGTGATTATTTAGTAGATCTGAACATAAATATGTTCATATACATGGATATTTATAGAAAAATCCTTTAAAATGGTACATATATACGTATCTACCATATATATATATATATATATATATATATATATATATATATATATATATATATATATATAACTCAGCAAACAAATAAACATCCTTTTTTCAGGACACTGTATTTTAAAGACAATTTGTAAAAATCCAAATAACTTTACAGATCTTTATTGTAAAAGGTTTAAACAATAACCATAATGAACCATAAACAATTAATGAACATGCACCTGTGGAACGGTCGTTAAGACACTAACAGCTTACAGACGGTAGGCAATGAAGGTCACAGTTATAAAAACTTAGGACACTAAAGAGACCTTTCTACTGACTCTGAAAAACACCAAAAGAAAGATGCCCAGGGTCCCTGCTCATCTGCATGAACGTGCCTTAAGCCATGCTGCATGGAGGCATGATGACTGCAGATGTGGCCAGGGCAATAAATTGCAATGTCCGTACTGTGAGACGCCTAAGACAGCACTACAGGGGACAGGAAGGACAGTGGATGAGTGGGGTAACATCTCACAGCAAGAACTGGCAAATCTGGTGCAGTCCATGAGGAGGTGATGCACTGCAGTACTTGATGCAGCTGGTGGCCACACCAGATACTGACTGCTACTGACTGCCCCCCCCCCCCCACCTTTCTGTTAGTCACATGTCTGTGAAACTTGTTCAGTTTATGTCTTAGTTGTTGAATCTTTTTATGTTCATACAAATATTTACAAATATTTATATTGTTAAGTTTGCTGAAAATAAAAGCAGTTGAAAGTGAGACGACGTTTCTTTTTTTGCTGAGTTTATATATAATTTAGGTGGCAAAGTATAATACAGCATAATAACAAAGTACTGTATAATTGTTCATAATTTATTGATCCCTCAAATTCTTCTTTTCAAATACTTTTTAAAAACCAACTAGCCACCAGCCATAATTATACAGGGAGTGGTAATCCACACATAAAATTAGAATCGATTGCATCAGTGTGGTAAAGTTTTAGTTTTGCAAATATAACTGGTTTGTTTGCAACAAAACATAGATGCTATTTGTAATGCCAAAATTACCAGAGTAAGAATGTTTTAAGTGTCTTTTTTTTATTTCACTCAGAAACAGACAAGTAGTGAGTCAAACACACACACCCCACAAAAATCATATGAACTGTCATATTTTTATCCATCAAGCAAGTTTTCATTAATATATTTAAGCAACATTATGTCAAAATGGTACCATATTATCCTACTCAAATGCATGTGACTTCAAACAAAAAAGAATTAGTTCAGAAGTTATCCAAAATTAATCCAAAATCAGATTATATTACCTCAAAATGGAATCCAAGGGATTACATTACTGACTACAATTTTAGTCATGTAATTTGTAATTAGTACCAGATAACAAATCAGAAGTAATCTACCCAGCACTGTGTGTGTATGTATATATATATATATATATATATATATATATATATATATATATATATATATATATATATATATAGCTTCATATAATTAATAAAACTGGTGATGATCACACATTTAAAGTCATTAAGAAAAACTCAGTAAAATGTTCACACTCAGTAGGCACACACAGCTTGGCACAAATGTCTAATTGAATAAACTGTGAAATCAGGAGTGATGGAGATAGTTTATTGCATGGATTGTTTTCATAGAATCTCTAGCAGTGGCATGTGAACTATCATAGGTAACATCCATTTTATCACAGCTGATGGGGGAATTCACTAACAAGAATGGAATACTTGCACAAACATTTCCATGTTCTGTTTATTACTCAATACTTTAGCCTTTCTGGTACAACAATTTGCAATTAATCGTGTTTTTTGGAGTAAAGTGATTTATCACAATATTTGAATTTAGGTGATATTTTAAACCAGCTGAGGTTCAATTACAATTTATGACTTAAAGGCATAGTTCACCACCCCTTTAAAACAAAATAAAAATTGAACGGCATAATAATAATAATAATAATAATAATAATAACTAGATAGGTACATTTCCTAAAGAAAATGTGAGTGGTGCTTACCGTGGCAAAATTTCTCACCACGATGTCCCACCAACTGCCCCAAGTTGAAAGAGGCCACCCCCGTGACAATAGGATGTTCTGGTGCAGAGATTTTGGTGTTGTTCCATGGTTGCTAGTGTAACCCATATGGTTGTTAAGCAGTTACAAGGGTGATACTTATCAAGGCTTCTTGCTATCCTGAGTGAAATAAGTCAATCCAGAATTCTCTACAATGTTTGGGTGCAGAGATATGCTATTTGTTATTTGGTTGCCAGGGTAATCCCATCTGGTTGCTAGGCAGTTACCAGGATGATATTTATCAAGGCTCCTTGCTATCCTGAGTGAAAGAAGTCAACCTGGAAGTCTCTATGATTTTCTGGTGCAGAGATATATGATTTGTTAATTTGTTGCTAGGGTAACCCCATCTGTTGTTAGGCAGTTACTAAGGTGATACTTAACAAGGCTCCTTGCTATCCTGAGTGAAAAAGTCAACCCAGAAGTCTCTACGATGTTCTGGTGCATAAATATGTGTTTTGTTACTTGGTTGCTAGGGTAAGCCAATCTGGTTGCTAGGCAGTTACCAGTGTGATACTCAAAAGGCTCATTGCTAGACTGAGTCAAATGAGCCAAACAGGAAGTTTCTACAATGTTCTGGTGCGGAGATATGTTATTTGTTACTTGGTTGCTAGGGTAAGCCAATCTGGATGCTAGGCAGTTACCAGGTTGATACTCAAAAGGCTCCTTGCTATCCTGAGTGAAATAAATCAATCCAGAAGTCTCTATGATGTTCTGGTGCGGAGATATGTGATTTGTTACTTGGTTGCTAGGATAAGCCCATGTGGTTGCTAGGCAGTTACCAAGGTGATACTTAACATGGCTCCTTGCTATCCTGAGTGAAATAAGTCAATCCAGATGTCTCTATGATGTTCTGGTGCGGAGATATGTCATTTGTTACTTGGTTGCTAGGGTAAGCCCATGTAGTTGCTAAGCAGTTACCAAGGTGATACTTAACATGGCTCCTTGGTATTCTGAGTGAAATAAGTCAATCCGGAAGTCTCTACAATGTTCTGGTGCAGAGATATGTGATTTGTTACTTGGTTGCTAGGGTAACCCCATCTGGTTGCTAGGCAGTTACCAGAGTGATACTTAACAAGGCTCCTTGCTATCCTGTGTGAAATAAGTCAACCCGGAAGTCTCTACGATGTTCTGTTGCAGAGATATGTGATTTGATACTTGGTTGCTAGGGTAACCCCATCTGGTTGCTAGGCAGTTGCCAGGGTGATACTAAGAAGGCTGCTTGCTGTCCTGAGTCATACAAGCCAACAATGACGTCTCTACAACATTCTAATCCTGGGATACCCATCTAAGTGATTTGGAATGGAAGTCAAGGGGGATGATGCTCTAAATGGTTGTTAGGGCGTGGCTAAGTAGTTTTTCAAGTGGATACATGAAGACTGATTGCTCACCCAAGTGCAATAAGCCAACTGTCATGTCTGTAGTACGTTCTGATCCAAAGATATCCCTCTTAGCCATTTTTAATGTAAGTCTATAGGGCTGATTGCTAGGGTGCTCTAAATGGTTGCTAGGGCATGGCTAGTCAGTGACCAGAGTGATTCTTATTGGCTTCTTACTAACCTGACTCAAAAGAGCCAATCCCCAAGTGTCTACAACATTCTGTTCTGAAGATATCCTTCTGAGCCATTTTGGGGTGGTTGCTAGGGTGCCGTAAATAGTTGCTAGGGTGTGGCTACAGCATTTCCAAGATGATCCTTAAAGACTGATTGGTAGCCCGAGTTAAATGAGCCCACCCCCATGTCTCTACGACATTCTGATTGGGAGATATGATCCCACAAAATTCAGTATCTTGTCACAGTAGGGAAAAAAACAATTGTTTTCATGGGCCATTTTCGGGAAGTTTTTTGCCCCCCAGGGGTGCACCGTACCCCCAACCCCTTAGAAAAGTCATAGCACAGGTGTCGTCAATAGGTCACCTAATTCGTGGGTCTACTACAAACGGTGCGAGACGAGTTAGGAACAACATGAGAGTGAATAAATGATGACAGAATTTTCATTTTTGGTGAACTATCCCTTAAATATGTGCATACTAAAAAAAAAGCAGTCTTAGACCAGTTGCTCAAGTGTTATGTTTATACGCAAATAACTTCAGATTTATTGCTCAGTTACATCAGATGAGCTACATGATATCAGTTGATGCCTATCAGCTCTGGTAATTGCTGAGAGCAAAGATCATGTACATTATTAAAAGGGCAGGGAAAGTACAGCTCAATTACAAGTGAATAATATCTGCAAAACTAGTGTCAACAAACGGAATTGTCGTTTTCAAACCAGTTTCTTGGTTGGACAAAAAGATAATCCCATCCCACATTCATGCCATTGGTTAAACCATTCTTTGAGATGCTCGAACAAACAGTGCAATTTTGTTATAGTGCCTCAGTGTTTAAACAGCCTACAAATGGCTCACTCATGCTGTAGCTGTTTCTGCAGATTAAGCTGGGCTAGGAGAAAGTACTGTATTTTGTTGCACTTTTAAAGTAAGAGACCATAGACAAGCATGATGTGATGTGAGGATTAGGCCAGTATTATTAACATTTTTGTGTAAATAAAACAAAACACAGAGCACATATATGTACATTATATCTCACTCATACTCCGATCCATACTAAACTCAACATAACAAAGTTCTCATAAAACTGATAAGGACCCCAAAACTGTCTATTGAGCTGGCCAGTATGCACCTCATTACTTTAAATGTCTGTTCACAACAGATTGCATGCATGCACAAGAATGAACATTAAAAATATTTAGATATAATGTAACAGTAAAATAAATGCATGACTTATATAGATGAATAAACTAATAAATGCATGACATATATATGAATAAACTCATATGAACTGTTTCAGTGGTTGAAGCGTGGTGTCAACAAATCACTTCCATGGTTACCACAGTTTTAACTTTAAAAAAAAAATGGCACACCTCAGTTTCAGCAGGAAAAAAATGGTCTTCCAGATGTTTGAGTTAACAATGTTAACAATATATGTCTATTAAAAAAAAGTTTGATAATCTGATGAACTTTTAAACTTTCACTGTTCTAGGAAGTTTGATATTTTTGTATGTTTAGTTCCTGTTGGTACACTATCTTCATTCACTCCCACACTTTCCTATTTCTTGGTGTCCTCCTTGACCTAATGCTGAAATGAGAGTTTCTCTTTCCAAGTTTTATGAACAACATGCACTAGAGTTATTTAATTCATAAAAGATGGTTCTGTTATAAACAGAATAGCATCTGAAATACTGGAATACACTGGCCCCAAAAAGATTTTGGAATTGTGTCTCTCCCAGTGTTTACCTGAAACCATTTCATTGAACACACATTGACCTTTTCTTACAACTTACCTGGGGTAAGTTGTCACAATGGAATTTTCCATTAAACCTGTATCTTTTTTCCTGGGCAATAACAGTGATATTCAATAACTTTTTGTTGACAATACTTTAAGGTGTGTAGCTATACATAAACTGACTTTCCAAAATAAACCCTCCTGAGAAGTAAAAAAGTAAATCCCCCCCTAATTCCGTTCTAGGTTGGTTTAAGATGGCTAGTGCTGGTTTGGTGCTGGTCTAGCTTGTGGACCAGCATAACCATGCTTTTCACCAGCAAAACCTAACTGGTGAAGCTTGTTGTCCAGCGTGGTCTTTTCATACGCCAGCAAACCAGCATCCAATGTTGGGGGACAAGAACACAAAACATAGCATAAGTGCTGGTGACCAGCAGTGTTGGTCTTTTCAGCAGGGTCCTTGAGTAAAAAGTGTGACAACTAGTCACAGTCTCCCCTATTACTTTAAAATAAATTTAACTTGGTTTGATACTTTGTTATGTTATGTGTGTCTTAAGTGTTCAAATGCTTTTGGGGGGCCACTATGTATTGAGGTGCCTAAAAAAATCTGCCACAACCATTTGCCAGAATACAATGGAGATGGCAGAGGAGGACAGTACATGGACAATTGTCAGATATATGATGGTGTTTTGTAAGATCTTTCTGGGAAGGCTTCGAACAGGTGCTACACTCTGTCATTTTTCATTTCATAACACTGTTTCAGATGTCTCCACTCATGACGTTCTATTTAACGGGATAAAAAGCTGAGGAGCATCAAGGTTACGGCCAAGCCGGGCTGTAAATTGACAACGCATCAGGGGGTGACAGCTGAGCTCTTGCAAAAACAACAAAATGTGTCCCACTATTTAAAACACAAGGTGGCACACATATAATGCACGACCACCACAGCACCTTCACAATGAAATGCTTTTATTTATATGCTTTCTATACAGTTAGCTTTACATATTTTCAATGCCGGCACAACAACTAGAAAAAAAGGCATTGTGAGAGGCCATGTGAATATAAAAAATATTGTTCAAGCTCACTACAGCTGCCTTGCACACTTTTGGTGACCTGTTCCTTGAGTAGGTTTGGCCAACGTGAGTGGCATAGTGTGGGAGAGAAATCTCGACCTTGCAGACTGAAAGGGTTTCCCAGGGACAAGCCACAAAGAGGTCCGTCCGTCAGAGGGGCCCACGCATGCCGCCTAAAAGATTTGCAGCAGCTGTCACACTTAAGTTCTTGCCAAGCAACAACAGTTCGCTACTTTGAATAATTTCAGTGAAATTTGAATAAGCACATTTTCAGTAGGGGGTTTTGTCAGCTTTAGGGTGAGTGTGTAAGGAGAGTGAAAATGAAAATGAGCCCACTGAAGTGGGAAATTGAAGCTCAGTGAGATGTTTGAAGGTGTGAGTAAATCCAATGTCTCCTGGGTAAAGATGGAGAGTTTCAAAATTAATATGACCTGGTGTAACAGTAAATTAACATCACACTTATCATGCCTCATTTCAATGTTATGGCAAAGACTTACACTATACAGTGGCCCCAAAAAGTATTTGGACACTTAAAAGCCACACTTAAACAAATCTATGATGCTGGAGCTTTTTTCAGAAGTAAATTTACTTTTCTTGCAATTACCTTTAACAAGCTGGACCCAGGATTTTTCTTTAGTGGATGTATGAAGTCAGTTGCCCTCAATTTCACACAGGCGCTTACAGTGTGTGTATCCACAGGTGTAGTTCATTGCATTAACTATAGACATGTTCCACTATCGTTTGACAACCAGAAAGTGCCCAAATACTTTTGTCTTGATTTTTTATCATTTAAAACTTAAAAGAAATTTTTCCATATTTGTGTTTTATTGTTTTCAAGAATAATAACTTTAACTTTGGTTATGTTCAGGTAATGTTTGACCCATTTTTAAGTGTTAAAAACAGTGAAAAACTAATCTTAATCTTATATTAGGTCAAAATGCCTTTAGATTCTCCACAACGACTAAATGAATAAGTAAAAAAAAAAAAAAGTATTACAATTTTATGATACATGCTTATATTTATGCAATGTCAGGGTATTTTGGGTGGTTACTATGGCATTGTTAGGTGGTTGCTAGGCATTACTATATGGTTGCAAGGTGGCTGCATATTGGCCTAGGTCAAAAGAGACCATTCCCAAATCTCTATAATATTTTTCATCTACCAGGTGTACGTGTAGCTATATTCTGAAATAAAAATATTTTCAAATATAAACCATTATTTTGTATTTGTATAAAACAGATTCAAAGTGTAAGTATTCAAATTATTCGCTTTATTCTAGGGATGTCCCAAAACTGATGCTGATGTCGGAATCGGGTCCGATACCGCACTCATGTACTTGTATTTGTGCTCGTAAAAATGCGATACCAAAAACCGATACCATCTGACGTATGAATGACATTACGTAAACATTCAGCGCACAAATTAAAATCACATTATGTCCTAGTGTGATTATTTAACAGCAAAAGTGGCAATTTAATGAGATAAATATGTAGTTTGCATGTGCAGCGCTATAAAACATGGGTGCTTCTGAATGTGCGTAACCGGTATTGTGGTGACATAAAGACACGAAGCGCTCATACTTTTAAGAGATCCTATTTTCATACACAGAAAATACCATCATGAGCATCGCCCGCTCTGTTTGTAGCAGATGACAGCAGGCAGTGCGCTAATTCACTTTTTAGCACGAGGCACAAACAGACATATTCATTGAATTAAATAGCAGCCTTTTGCGGTTTACCAATCACATTGAGTCATGCAGCGACCAGCTTTTCCAGAGTGGGAAGCTACTGTCATAATGTCAGTGCTCTTGGTCACAAAAATGCAAAAACACTTCATAATAAAAGCTCCACCAAAATAAAATCTCAATTTAATTAAGGGCAAAAAGTACGACAGAAATAGCTCACTACTGTCTACTTATGTAAAATTCACTGTAATACTACAAATAATAATAATTATAATTATAAATCAATAGTAATTTTATTATATTCAAGCAATATCCCACATCTGTGATGCTCTGTTATGCAGCACTTTATTTGACAAATATAACTCCAGTGTTGTATTTTGGATAGTGCTGTAAGGTTCTGTATAAAATAAATCAACATCATGTTGACAATTAATTGTTATACTTTCAATTAATTAAAGTACCAAAAAGAAAGTATCGGTACTCGTACTCATTCTCAGAAAAATGGTATCGGGACATCCCTCCCTTTTTACTCAAATTACCAACACTGACATAAAGGTTGTGCTCTTTCCCGATCAAATGCTACTATAAAGCCTTGTGTTCAGGGTAAAATGTAAGCATATGTCATATGTTTATAATCAAAAGGGAGGTGTGCTTTATATCAACTGTACTGTACTGCTGTGGATCTCAACCTTTTTGACTCCAAGGCCCCCCACTGTCCAAGAAAATATTTGAAGGCCCCCTTGCCCGAAACTAGATGCGTCTGATTAAAATAATTAATCATGGATCATTTTTTATTCTAGAAGTTTCAGAAAGAGTCTGTTTATAATTTGTAGGCATACATCTTAAAGTATTTTTTAGCATTTTAATTAAGTTTAATTATTTTAATATTTCTTATTTTAAATTAATTTTAAGTCAACTTGAGGCCCCCTTGGAAGTGTGCTGAGGCCCCCTAGTGGGTCCCAGCCCCCTGGTGGAGAACCACTGCTGTACTGGGTCTTTTTTTACCCAAACAGAAAAGTTTTCTTTTCTGTTTTTCTCACAAAACAGAAGGGTTGAACTCAAACCAAAAAAAACAAAAACAAAAGCAAAAATATATATATATATTAATAAAAATAATCTAAAAATATATATTTTTGTTAAATATTTTGTTTCTTTAAAATAAATTCCAGTTGGATTGATATTTTGATATCTAATATAAAATAATGCTCATACAAAAAAATCTGCAGTTTCCATAAGTGTTCAGACACTTTCTGCGGCCACTGTACTGTATATTTTGTGTATAAATATTATAATTTAACAAAATATTACTTTCATGATAAAATGCACCTTCAAGTAAATGGAAATGGAAGTGATAAGTGATATCAAGAGTTTCTGGTGGATCTAAAGAGTTTCTGTACATCTCAAAATATCCTCCAGTCATCCTCATAAACCATGAACCATATATCACCACTGCAAACAGTTTGAGCAGTCAGGATCCTAGGTTCAGGTTTCATTTGCATCTCTGATCATGATCTTATCTGCAAATAATGTGCAGACGCCATCGCGTCTCTTGGTCTGTGGCGTTTGATCTCAGGCACAGTAAGAATCTGATATCAGGGGCCCTCGTAAAAAAAGACAGGCATCAAAAAGCCTGTCATGCAGTAAGTGTTTACCCATGACATAAGGAGCTGTCAGTGTGTCGTCCATGCTGTCTGTCCCCTAAGGATAAAGGATGGTGTAGATTTGAGGACTTTATCTCTACAGAAGAAAGTATATGTGCTACTGTAGTTAGAGAGTCAAACTGACACATTAAAGGAATAGTTCACTGAAAAATAAAAATTCTTTCTTCATTTACTCACCCTCATGTTGTTCCAAACCATTATGACTTTCTTTCTTGGGTGGAGCACAAAAGGAGATGTTGTAGTTAGAGAAAGTTGCAGATTGTAGAACAAACCATTTTTGCAGCTTATTTTCAATACATTGTCTTTTTCACTGAGTAGGAAGTTTGAAGATCTAAAAGATCAACTAAATTTGTATTCCTTGTGATATATGATTCTTTAAAGCCATTAAAGATTTTTTTCTTCTTATTCTTATCAGTATTGTTGTTTGATTAATATTCCATAATTTCCAGTTTCACATGTATATGGTAACAAAGGGCTTTTGTGACTTAAATGAGTGAAATCCATGTTCTCCCTTTTTTTACTCTTATATTGGTTATTAAAGCAGAATAAAGTTGACTTTGTTTTTATTAGTTCTAGAAGTGTATGTTTTGTGCAGGCACTCTCCATGGGTACACCAAGGTTTAACTAATTAAAAGAAAGAAGAAAAAAAAAAAGAAAAAATAGGACCTTGACCTAAAATGAGTTTGACACCCCTGCTTTAGGTTATGACATCAGATTTCAGATTACTCACAGATCTCATGTGAATAGCCCTTGATTTCACAGCATCTGCTCTGGGATACTGTTATAATTGTCAGTAGAGGTGCCAGTGTTTTATTGTCTGACAAGCTTACAACAAAGTGTTTGTTCTTCTGCCAAGAAAAAATAAAAAGCACCAATAAATCTAAAAACATTTTTTTTTTTTTTTTTTTTTTTTTTTTGTGGGCCTGGCAACTGACTTTGCATTGATGTCCTCTGGCAAATCCCGTTATTCATAATTGGTTACTCATTATTTAAAATCATTACACACAGACAAGCAAATAAAAAGCACCCTAAAATTTTTTCAAATGTGTCATTTCCAGGAAAGGACTCCGTGGCTGTGAGTGCTGGCAGCGACTGGGGATCGGGCGCCTTACTCGGCTTCCCTCTCCTCCTCCTCTGGACGGTCGGAAGCACTGCAGTTGGAACGGCCGCCGCCTTCTGGTAGCCAAATTGTTATTTCCAGTGACAATTTGGCTACCATACCGCATATTTCATAATCCACAAAGATTTCTTTTGTTTTAACTTGAGTTTGACTTCAGATGGAACAAGCTATCAATCATTTTGCATTTCAGTCATGAAAACTCTTGGAAAGATTTATAATGTTAATGTGGGTTTAACATACTGATAGGATTTTGGCCATGGCGGACTAGATCTACTATGCTGCTGCTCCTGCAGAGCAAGTATGAAGATTTGCTACTGTTACAGGATACACAGATGTACTGTATTAAACATGTTGACATTTAGACAAACACAAGATATACTGCATCAAGCATGTAGTACATGCTGCTGCTGTTACATTTTTTGAGGAAAGACCCAAGATGCAGGATGGCAATGAATGGGGTTTAATTGAATTAACACAAAGCAAATACAAACAAAAAACTCAC
This sequence comes from Myxocyprinus asiaticus, assembly GCF_019703515.2. NCBI lineage: Eukaryota > Metazoa > Chordata > Actinopteri > Cypriniformes > Catostomidae > Myxocyprinus > Myxocyprinus asiaticus. The sequence goes on along the minus strand of NC_059353.1, from coordinate 25,421,530 downwards.
TCGAGGGAGAAAATAATAACAAGACAAAAATAGAACTGAAAACAATCTGATTTAAACAACCAGAGTTTATTTAATTAATTACTTAGCCTAGCTATATGTGGATTTATTTATCAGTTACTAATGACCTAAGATATCAATGTGTGCAGTGCCAGATTTGACGAAGGCTTACCTTGTTAAACGCAATTCTATGTGTCATGACCTTACCATACAAGCTGAGAGAAGAAAACCCCAGCAACCACCTGAGCTAATAGCATTTTGTTTTTAAACTGCAGTGAAACTGGTTTATCTGCAAAACTGAGCAATTTAAATGTTAGACAAAAAGAGAGTATGCAAATTGATTGGCTAGATGATTACTTGTCAAAAAACCAATCAGCTTGCGACATGTAAAATTTCATGCCTGAACTTCAGTCATTCCTTGCATGCAGAGCTCAGCCCATTAGTATAAAGCCACTCAAAAAGAGCTGACCCCTGATGAGCTGTTTGCATTCCTACAACTATATTCATCAGGATAGAAAGAGGAAAAACATATCCAATATTAGCATTTAAGGTCTCAACATGTTTTAATACTACAACAACTGTATGCTCACTTTTGTTTTTACAATCAAATATAATGTTCAATAACTTGCTAAAAAGACCATGATGATAGTATTTTACATATCCATTTTTATTAACCTAGTTAAGTTACTCACAAGACTAGCAGATGTTCTCTGGAGTTGAATGTCCAACCCAACAAAAAATATACTGTTCACAGTGAGCAACACGATCTTTCATCGAGTATGGAGTATCATAAGAAGGATATGATTAAAAAAAGAATATCATTATCCAGTTCAAAAGCTCAAAATATCCTAGCTCAAGAACTAGCATACAAGGTTACATTATTTTCATTTTTTCTGTAGAAATGCTTCTAGCCACTTACAGTAAAGTGACATCAGCCTGCATTTGTGACAGTATAGTAGATAAAAAAAACTCACCTAGCAGACTAGTAGAACTGCATTATTTGAAACGAACATTTTTTCATTCATTTTTTTCTGATCACTCTTTTCACTTATTTTTGTGTTTCTTATTCTGTGTAATAAAGCAGATGCACATCTGAGAAAACTGTCTGTGCTGGACCACTATAGCGAATTGAAACCCATCTGGCAACCCTTCAGACTTCACAATATCATTTTTCAAGAATGTGGCAATGGCTAATTTCAACTACTTCAATGAATCAGCACAGTGAAGGCATTTGCAATTTTTTTTAGCTCCTATCTCTCGACATATTGAACAATAGATATCTTTTTCAAACTATGGCTGTAATAGTAGAGGCCTGTCAACTTCTCCAGTCCCTCTTGGCACTTGCTCTCACATGGAGTGCTTTGATTAGTTCAATATGTTTTAGATCAGATCAGGCCAACTGTTTTACCTTGGACAAAACCGTTTCAACAGGAAGGAGGGGGGTACAAGAAGGGCAGGGAGTAAGAAGGAACTTGAGAAATGGCTCTTTTATCAGCACTAAAGTGCCGGTTGATCGATGGGCTGAGATTAAAGAGTCTCTGATGCTGGCCACGCTTGAGAGAGATGTCAAGAGAGCCTGCCAGAACGAGTTTTTCAGAAGTGTGCTTGTGTGAGTAAGCTAATAGCAGATTTGGTAACTGGGTTCAGTTGAGGACAGTAGCATTGAGGCCAGAACATTCCACTAGAGAGAAGACACTATCAGGTAAGCCTGGGGGCAATGAATCTGCTTTTATTGAGGATACAGTTGTCAAAAACAATCCTGTAGCTCAACAGTTAGAGCATGGAGTTAGCAACACCAAGGTCAGGGGTTCCATTCCCAGAGAATGTGTTACTGATAAAATGTGTTCCTTGAATGCACCGGGAGTCTCTTTGCATAAAAGCATCTGCCAAATGCATGAATGTAAAATTCCCATTCCAAAGTGCAAATGAGAGCACCATTTGGCTTTGGTTCCTATTCATGCTGTGGTGAATTAACAAGATTTGTTACTCAAATTGATCATTTATAGTCTCTTACATTAATGTTGTGCTCCAGACAACTTGGAGCTTTGAATTCTTCCACCTCCTACTTGAAAAAACAACTGGAACGGTGCTGACTTGGAAAGTCAGGACAGACTGATCAACCCCGACTTCAGTGAGAAGAGTCATTTGATTTAATTTCCAAGATGGCGGATGTGTTTTGTCAACAGTAAAAAAAAAAGAAACGGAGTGACTATTTGCACTAGGTATAACTAGCACCTGCCACACTGCATGGCTATTTGCACTCCAATAGTCTGGTGGGAACACAGAAATCGAAGACAAACTGCACCTCTATTGTTGCTGCAGTAGCATGGGGTATATCAATGGTGTGGATGTGCTTTTTCGTGCAGACGACCCGGGTTCGATAGCGCCTTATATTCCACTTTTTCTCGTCCTGTTTCCTGTCTCCAGTATTAATATTACCTTTAAGACTACTTATAATAATACATTTAAACGAATATAAAGGTTGATTTCTTCGCAGTGATTTGGTCACAGTTAAGTAACCATGTTTTTTGACGGAAGCCATAGTTTTAATGCAGTTAACCATGGTGTTACTACAGTAATATGGTGTTAATACAGTAGAGTAACCATGTTTAATTTTGTGGTTATTTAGATTTTACCAAAAATTACCATGATGATACTATGGTTATGAAAGAAAAAACCACGGTTAATATTTATAATGGAAGATTAGGATTAGGTTTAGGGGCAGGGGTTGGTGTAGGGTGTCTGTTAATAAACACAATAAACATGATTCTGTGATGCCCTTATACTGTATGTTAGTATTTAATTAGGGGTGCAAATACTGTAATATCTGCCACTATTTGCACCGGGGTGCAAATAGCATCAAACACTATTTGGACTTAGAGCAAACAAGATGCTTTTTGTTGCTATTAACACTAAGTGTGAATAGTATCTATCTATTGCACTTAGTGCAAATAGTCTCTGCCAAAAACAAAACTTTATAGTGTTTTCACTGTACAAAAAGGTAACCCAGTTAGCACACGTACATCTCTGAGATGTCTGTCTCAGATCTTTTCATCTGGAAAGCATTGCATTCTAATTAACATCTGCTAAACATCTCAAAAATATTATACGTACAAACATTCTAAATCATAAACGTTTCAAAGACATCTGATGTATGTCTTATTGACATACGAGAAGTAACATCTTATAGACGTATTGCAAATGAGCAAACAACCTAAAAAATATGTCTTCCAGATGTAAACATACACATCAAATAGACACCTGGGAGATGTAGCATGTGTGCTGTCAGGGAAGAATGACCATTTAATGACAAGTGGTTGTGCATTAAAAAATGCTTACAGCATGTAGCCAGCTAGCTAGCAATCCCATCAGGAAGATTGTGCAACTATGATGTATGACTGCTGGTGTTTTGAAGTCAGAAGAAGGGAATTTCAACTCAAGCATTCTGAAATGGAGCATTAAACTGACTAAAAACAGCCAGTTGGAATGTACACTTGTGTGTCAATAAATGTAGTTTCAGGATTCATTTTCACCCTCAAGAAGCATTCTACAGAGCTATGTGAATGAGGTGAGGAATCTCTGCGTGTTCTTAAAGAATCTGGCATCCTGTAAGTCAACTTTTTAATTCTTGTTAAGTAGCAAACTTTTTAATTCTTGTTAAGTAGCAATCGCTTTTCAGCTTACAACAAAGAGAGTGACTTTTCAGCATACACACATCAAGGTTGGCTTTTCAGCATTCAAAAAAAAAACACTCATTAGAACACACAGTCTCTCGTGGGTTTCTATCCATTTTTCTGTGGACTGGGCCTTTTATCTCCCCCGACTCTCACTGTGAACACAGAAATGGTAATTAGTCTCAATTCATCTCAGGTGGATGTCCTTACTGCTTTCTCTCTCTCGACCACGCCCTCACCTCCACATACCCCCACTGCCCGACTCAGGCCGGGGGAACTGTCCATTCCAGGCCATTTTCTCACGGGACATTGGCGTTAAGAGGATTTGCCAATATTCCTTTGGTAAATCCAGTGTCGAATAAAAGCAAGCCGTGCCCAACCGATTGAGCAGTTCATCAATACGAGGCATTGGATATGCATCAAATTTCGACACTGCATTGACTTTCCTATAATCCACACAGAACGGACCGAGCCATCACTCTTGGGTACCAGAACCATGGGGCTGGCCCAATTGCTGTGGGATTCTTCTATTACCCCCATATTGAGCATGGGCTTTAATTCTTCCCGTACTACCTGTTTCATGTGTTCGGGTAAGTGGTAGGGCCGACTATGTACCACTACCCCTGGGGTTGTCTTGATGTGGTGTTCTATGAGATTAGTGCGGCCGGGGAGAGGCGAGAACACGTCAGAGAAATCTGGAAACCTCCGTACGTTGTGACGGTAATAGGTGGTCTCCACACAGGACCAGGGTGAACTGATTGGCTTTTAGACTCACCTCTGGACCGAGCTCCTCCCTCTCCAGAACTACCGTTGCCAAGGATACGGGAACCGCCTCTCTCCATGGTATTAGTAGGTTGAGGTGTTAAAGTTGATGAGCCCTGCCCCTATCCATACGCACTACCTCATAGTCGACTTCCCCAACTCTCCGTGTGACCTCAAAGGGCCCTTGCCACTTTGCGAGTAATTCTGAGCTTGATGTGGGCAGTAATACAAGTACTTTATCTCCCTGTGCAAACTCCCATACCCGAGCTCCCATGTTATACAGTCGGGACTGACGTTTTTGCGCATGTAGCAAATTTTCCTGTGATAGATGCCCCAGTGTGTGGAGTTTTGCTATCAGGTCAAGAATGTATTGAATTTCATTATTGCTTTGTGAAGGTCCCTCCTCCCAATTTTCCTTCATGATGTCTAACACGCCATGGGGATTACGCCCATATAACAATTCAAATAGGGAAAACCCAGTAGAGGCTTGCTGGACCTCTCGCACGGCAAATAACAGGGGTTCGAGCCACTTATCCCAATTCCGAGCATCTTCGTGCACGAACTTACGAATCATGTTTTTTAAGGTCTTATTAAATTGTTCGACCAAGCCATCTGTTTGTGGATGGTACATGCTTGTCAGAATCGATTTAATACCCAATAATACGTACAGCTCGCATAGTGTACATGACATGAAAGTAGTGCCTTGAGCAGTGAGGATTTCTTTCGGGATCCCCACTCGGGAGATTATTCTGAAGAGTGCCTCCACAACACTACATGCTGAAATGTTGCTAAGAGGCACTGCTTCCAGGTATCACATGGCGTAGTCCACCAGAATCAACACAAAGTGACGCCCGCCTGCTGACCATTGTAATGGCCCGACAAGTTCCATGCCAACTCTGTCAAAGGGAACCTCGATCAACGGAGGTGCAATGGTGCTTTTGGAGTGGCCGGCGGATTCACCAGCTGACATTCGCGGCATGTCGCACACCACCGGCTAACATCCCCGCGAATGTCCAGCCAATAGGAATGGGACAACGGCTTAGTGTTTTCCCCTGTCCCAAATGACCCGCCATCGGACTATGATGAGCCACCTGGAACAATATTTCCCGACGGCTCCTTGGTACTAACAACTGGGTTGTATCTTCTTTGGTCTGAGCATCCTGCGCCACTCGATACAACCGATTGTTTATAATTGAAAATACAGATATGTGAGCGCAATGCGCGGCTGAAGGTGTTGACCATCAATTACTTTCACTTGGTCAAACGCGTGCTTAAGAGTCTTGTCTCGCATCTGCTCCAGAGGGAAATTCCCCTAAGGGCTGGGTAAGCCGAGGTTTCCCCATCCCTTACGTCATCCTGACGCGGAGCTGACATAGACGATTGTTGATTTAAAGGATTAAAAATCTAACATTGATTCTAATTAATGTTCTGTTGATTTTAATAATTAATTATCTTTGGTAATTATTGATTATTGCTAATAACCAAACCCGCTCCTGAAAGAAGTGCCCAACACTTTTCAGCATTCAAACAAAACACTCATTAGAACACACAGTCTCTCGTGGGTTTCTCTCCCTCTTTCTGTGGACTGGGTCGTCTTTTATCTCCACCGACTCTTACTGTGAACATAGAAATGGTAATTAGTCACAATTCATCTCAGGTGGATGTCCTTACTGCTTTCTCTCTCCCCAGACAGGCGCTCGACCATGTCCTCACCTCCACAGTTTGTATGACTGGAAATTGGACAGAGAATTACAATTTCACATAGTCACTGAACTTCAACACAGGAGGGATAATAAACACTCCATTTCCCTAAACACCTCTGAGCTGTAAATGTACAATGAGACAGTTAGGCGGAAACAGCTTTGCAAGTATGTAATTATGGTGCGTTCCTGTCATGTCAGAATGATCGTATTTACGAGTTACCAGCCTGATCTCACATAAAAATCGGCAAGTGTGTGGTGATTTTTCTTTAGCCGAAATCTGTATATGTTGACCAAATTTGAAAACATTGCCCCCAGAGCCTAAAGCGGTAAGCGTTTCAGAGCACATAAACAAGTGTGACATCCATTTACATCCAGAAGAGGTCGCCAGAAGCCAGTTGTAAAAATAATTGTTTTCAGCTGAACAGGGTGTAAAACAGTGAAGAGAAATGCTTATTTTATTTAATCTCCCCCCTAACTAAAACCCAAATCTAACCCTAACCATTAGTAGAGACAAAATGCAATGTAAGGGATAAAAATGCAGCCTGCTTATCATGCTCGTGATTGTTTATACAAACGTGATTACTTCCTCGTTTGAAAGGGATTGAACTGTAGTCTCCCATGCAACTGACACAACGCACTACCAGTCGTGCCACGAGGGAAAGTAATTGTTGTTGAGCCGTTCTAAATATGTCCAGTGGGAGATAGGGCATGTCAGTGAGTCAGCACACTGTTGCCGATCCTAGGGTACTGGAACTTTCGGAAACAGCATGCCGACTTCACGTGTGATCATGTTGGAGTTACATTAAGTGCACATGTACAGCACCACAAAGTCATGATTACAAGTGGGAAACTCCGACTTTCCAAGTTGGGCCGTGTCGATTTAAGAATCATGGCAGAAGCCAGAGGTGCCATCACATGTGTCAAAGTAGTATTGCCAAATTTTCATGGCAAGGCGTATAACGCTAATATAAGCAGTGTTGGGTAAGTTACTTTTTTTTAAAAAAAAGTAATCCACTACTGATTACTAATTACTTTTGGAAAATGTAATGTTCTAAGAGGCACTCATCTTGAAAGTAATTAGATTACTAATTACTTTACTTTGAAGTTCCTTTCTAAAACCAATCAAACCTGTGAAAAATCTAAACAAATGTGACACTAATAGCTCTTTTAGTACTTTAATATTGACTGAAATATCAACCAAATTACAGCAATATGACAAAGACAGCAACTTGGCTAAAGAGATCCAATGCATTCCTAAAAATGCAACTTAACTTTCTTATCTCAAATATGCTGTAGTAGTATCTTCAGGTATGTGTGTGTGTGTGTGTGTGTGTCCACTATCTACAACCTTCTTAGATATGTGTGGCATGTATGTGTATGGTATGCTTGTTTACCTGTGTTTGTGTTGGTGTGAAAGACAGAAAAAGAATACTAATGAACTGAAACATTTCTGAAAACCCATTTGCAGACAGCTTTGATAGTAAAACCATTGTGTATTTGAATGCTTGTTGTTTCTTTTCGGTGTGCAACACAACTTTACAGTGAGTGGATTATCTCCCTGCTTGTGCTCAGAAAAATTTAGTATCCTTTATCACTTGCTCATCTGTAACGCAATAGCATTGTTTTTGTGTTTTATTGTGTACAGTACATAAAGAACATAAAAAGCTGTTTGCTTAGCGACGTCTTTTTCAAGACGCCATTCTGCAAATGTTTCCACCTTGTGAGCGATATATCCCTCTGTCAGACGGGAAAGAGCGCTGTTTTCCATATACACCCAAAGCCGATCACTTCTCCTCCTGCGGCAGCTGCAGGGGGACACCCGAGGGAGACGCGCGATGATGGTGTAGAGCGCGGATATTTAAGGAGGATTTGTCAGCGGCCCAGCCTTGCGTGCCTCAGCCAGGGCTTGGAGCATGCTGACACAGAGCTCGCTGAGTGTTACATCCAACACTGAATATAAGAGTCTACCTGCTATAAAAGCATATTATCACTGCATAATTATATATAAGTATATTTTTTTATTTTACTGTCTGTTACTTAAATCTCTTACTTTGCATATACATTATCAAGGGCACCTGCAGGATTTCATCTGTGGTTATGCACAGGAACCTTACCAAGTAAAGAAGTGTATCCTTAATGTCTTGGGAGGTCCTTGGACATGCACCCCCCTGAGAAGTTTTTGCAAAAACAACACCAAAGCATTCAATTCTGGTGACTTTAAGAGAAGCATTTTTATATCTTCTTTATTATGTGTACTAACATTTATGTAACTATTTGCTAAAAAGCATTTCTAAAAACTTTCATGTGACACAACACTAGTTTCTCAAAGTTACCTCTCAACTGATTGTAGATTAATATCCACTTCATCCAGCACTTTGATTGATCTCTGTGTTCTAAATTATCCAAAAACTGTTTTATTGTGTGAGAAACAATCTAACCTAAATCTCACTGGTGGCTACTTTTCTCAATTCTTAACTCTAGTTTTCTTCAAATGGAATTGCCTACATTACGGCCCTTCTTAATTCACTTGTTTCACTGTAGGACTTAATGAAGTCATTCGCTGACTTACATTTATATTGTTGTTCTTGGCATATACTTTAACAACAACTTAAACAGGTAATTAAAAATATAGTTCATCCAAAAATTTAATTTCTGTCAACATTACTCAACCTCATGTTGTTCCCCACATACATTTCTCTCTTCTGTGTAGTAAAAAAGATGTTAGGCAGAATGTCAGTCTAAGTCACCATTCACTTTCACAGCATCTTTTTTTTTCCATACAGTGAAAGTGAATACTCAGACTACAATTCTGCCTGACATCTCTTTTTAATTTCCAGAAGAAAGACATACAAGTCTGCAAAAATGTGAAAATGTGAAGTGATAACAGAATTTTTATTTTGTGTGAACTATCCCTTTAACAGTCAGTGCTCACAAGTTTATAGTAGACAAAATTAACTGAACATGTTAACAAATGAAATCCTAAAAGAGGGGACCTTGTTGCTAAATCAGTTATGATGTTTACTGAAAGATAATAACATGTATATTAAAGATAGATGATAAAATTATAATTAAAATATGATGCATGTATATTACAAGTATTAAAATTATAGTATTTATATTATTATTATGTATACAATTACCGGTACATATGGCCTACTTATATTATAAAACTTGACTAATTCACAAGGCAGAGAAAATAATTGTATAGCCGACGTCAGATGATGGAGATGAGGGATGTACAGTAGCAGTTTTAACTACCATACAAACCACGTTAATAAGAGCTTCAGGTTTCAAAAATGCGTCCCGAGACACCTGCGTTCTGTATCAGTTGTTGAACTGTGTCTTGATTGTTTTTTAGCACAGGTGTCACAAAGATTTAACGTTCTGAACAAGTTCAGGTTGCAAAGAGGGGACTGATACAATTATTCCATATTGTTCTGCAACAAGCAAATTTCAGCGCTTTATAAACGGCAATATTTTTTTTCCTTCTGCTCTAGTGTGCTGAGGGGCTGCCATGCTTTGTATGTTTATTGTTAGTTACGAATGTTGCCTACAATGCTTTGTCATAAAATACAGCCTCAGCATCAGAATATAAGCTCCAGGTGAAAGTAAATAAGACAGGAATATATTACTATTGTATACAACAAATCCTCAAAGTAATAAAAATACTGTATCATATTATAATGACAAACTGGACAACAATAAATAATTGTTGGGTTATAAAATTAATAAACAACAACTGAATTCCAAAATGTTACTGGGTGAAGTAGTAGGTTGTGCACACCCGGTTCAAAAACATTTTTTGTATAAATTTATGTAGGTAAATATTGTTTTTTTATTACTGTATTTTGGAAAAACTGGAAAACATGCATTAATTATCTTTCATTAAACATTTTGAATGTACTTGGCTACAATGGTTGATAGGATGAATTTAAAATTATGATTTAAAATAAATTCTGTAATTTTTTAAGCATACATTTTCAAAATGGGGCCCCAGCTTGGTCGGATGCTTGTGGCCTCAGAAATCGTAAACCCGCCCCTGGGGATGTAACAATATAGCAGGGTGATGATTCTGTTTTACATGTTTCTCTTCACTCTGAGTAGTTCTGTTAGCATTACACACAAGCAATTTTTCTGTTTCGGCCTTTCTTGTAAAAGGTGCTGTTTTACAAGGGGCGCCATGATGTGACGAGACACAACTAGATCACTCCAATGTCACGCACTTGCACTGTATAAACAGGGGTAATTGTTTTATCATGTCACTTGCTAGCAGAGACATGGTATAACGCAATTTCATGTCAAATTAACAGGTTTGTGTAGGTGTAATCTTTAAGTTCAGCAAATGTGGAACTTCTCAGAATGTGCTCACTGAGTGCTCACACTAAATTCGAATGCTGAACGAGAGAGAGAGAGAGAGAGAGAGAGAGAGAGAGAAAGAGAGATGCGGTAAGCGCCGCTTTACCAGAGTAAACAATGCAGGTTAATGAAGCTGTATGAACGGAAAAAAGTAGTATTGCCTGGCAATATTTAAAATAAAACTAGTATTGCAATGGAAACACTGGCAATACTGACTATGGCGGAAGCAAATTGTTATTGGTAATAAAGTATTTGGGGTTGCACTTTATTTGACAGTATGTGTACTTTCGATATACTTACAGTGTACTTACCCAGGAAAGTACTGAGTAATATAAGGTAGCTACATGTACATAATATGGGTTAAGGTTAGGGTTAGGTTAAAGTTTAGGGTTAGGACCTAGTAATTACTGTAGTTGTTGTATTTATATTGTACATAAATTTAGAACAGTACTGTAAAATAAAGTGCTATCGTATTTTGACAGCAGTTTAGTTTGTATGCATTTTTTGTACTGTTAATGAAGAATAACAATAAAACAGAAAATAAGACTCATTTAGCTGGTTTATGCAGTGACAAGCATTTGCAACAAAACTACATTTCTCGTCATTATATGTGGTTGCACAAGAAGGTTAAAATAGATAAAGCATTAATTATACACCTAATGTGTGGCTTTGATCTTAATTAATTTTTTTGCATTGGTCAAAAAAAAAGCTTCCTGCCTTCACTAGTAAGTGAAAAAGAGAGAAAGAAATATGAAATTGCAAAACAGGTTTGTTCTTTCAGTCTAAAATCCCTTGAATGCAGATCACATCGTATTTACGATTTACGACCTCGTAAGTACGAACTTTCCAGGAGGACTTGAACGCACAATTAGTGACGTCTGCTGTGGCAAGCATCACTATTACCCCTCTATGGTTTGGGATTTGAACAAACCCCTAGACTGTGCAACCATGATGAATGATTACTATTGTTTTGAAGTCGGAAGAAGGGAATTTCAACTCAAGCATTCTGAAATGGAGCATAAAACTGACTAAAATCAGCCAGCACTTTCAGGATTCAGTTTGCTTACTGACGTTTTCAGACGGTCCCTGACCACACCCTTCAAAGTTTTAGCACGATTTAGTTCAATGTATGGAATTTTCAGACAGCCCCTTACCCTTGATATTTCCAACAAATATCAAGGTTTAACATTCTTGAACGATTTAGCTGTGACGCCTTTGGACCAGCTTAAATACGGGATAAATCGTGTCCCGTATTGATTCGATACTGGATGCATCATTTTATCTTTAAATATGGAATGATCCCATATTTTACAGGATGGGTGGCAAATATACACCAAAGCGACCACTGAGCAATGCCATAGCAACCACCCAGACCACCCTAGAAACTGCATAGCAATGACCTAAAACCACTCAGAACACTTTAGCAACCACATAGCTACGCCCTGGCAAGAGGCAACTGTCTTAACACCCTAACATTGTGACTCTAAGTTTTGCACAGGCAAGCACCCTCACATTTATTTTATAAAATGTAAAAATCTATTTTTATTATGAAATCCTAAACAAATCCATGATTTTGCAGAACTAAGTCTCTGAATAAAACAACATGAGTAAAATAGATAAACACAAACTTATTTGTATCATAACCTTGCTTGGGAATTGGGACATTTATAAATTCTCAGTTTCAATCTGTTACAGATTTACATTAGATTTTCCCCCACTCAAAACAAAAAACTCCAAATACTTCCACATCTTTCATGTTATTTTATCCCTGACAAATTTACACATTATAACTTTGTATTTTTCAGTAGAAGGTTTTTGCCTTTTTTCAGTGATGGGAGGAGTACTGGTTGACCTCTCGTGTGGACATCAAATCCTTGTGTGCACCATAATCTGATTAATGGGATCTGATGGAAGTCCAACTAAACTCAGGCATGTCCTTACTTTCAGTGGGGGAGGGGACATTTGCTCTTTTACACAACCTTGCAAAAGGGCATTTGAGAGACTGTATTTTAAGATCTAACCCAAGATTATTAACTATCAACTATGAGATTGTTAGTTATTTTAAAAATGTTTAATTTTTTTTTTTTTTTTTTGTGAGTCACCAAAACTAGTGTGGAAGCAATCCACAGTATATTCTTCTAACATAATAACTCTGCTGAATCTGTACTGTTTGTACCCTTTAGCAAGTTACTTCTGACTGATTTTCTGCTATTATTGTACTGTCACTTTGAATAAGATGCATCCTCAAAATAAAGTATTTTTTATTAATTTGATAATTAAGTTATATATATATATTATTTTCACATTCCTCCTAAAATCTAAAAGGATTAAGATGTTATGCATAAACCTTCCAAATAAACAGATTGTGTGCATGTATAATAAGTGTGTTTGTCACCCACGTCTGTATGCATTAGACCTTGGCCAACCATCCTTGCAATGCCCCCTACTACCATTAAGAGAACCGAAATGATTCATCCTGAGAAAATATATTAGATTTTTTTTTACTTACAAGCAATTTAACTACAGTCATGCAATTAGTAGAACTATGATAAGGTCTGTTTGGACTGGTACACTTTTGTTGCCTCTTATTTATATAATAGAACAATTAAATTGTTAATTGTGAATGGATCTTATAGAAAAAGTGACTCAGACCTAATTTAATGACCTTTTACAATGAGTAAAAGTAATGTTTTCGATGTTAAAGCTGAAGTGTGTAATTTTTCTGTTAAAATACTTTCTCTTATCCCAGCTTAATATACAGATACAACTATAAGCCATTTGTAGCCAATTTAAAATGTGTGTTATGACACATCCCTCCCTTAACCATCATTAACATTTTTTGTGACTTGTGTCACAGTAGAATTTCTGTTGGTTTGGACCAGACGGGATAGCCTTCCTTGCCCTCGCATATCAATGAGCCTTGGGCACCCAACACCCTGTCACCGGTTTGTGGTTTGTCTCTCCTTGGACCACTATCAGTAGGTACTCACCACTGCTGACCGGGAGCACCCACAAGCCTTGCTGTTTCAGAGATGCTCTGACCAAGTCATCTGGCCATAACAATTTGGCCCTTGTCAAAGACGCTCAGATCTTTACTCCTGTCCATTTCTCCTGCATTCAACACGTTGACTACGAGAACTGATTGTTCGCTTACCATCTAATCTACCCAGACCTTGACATGTGGCCTTGTTAGGAGATCAACGTTATTCACTTCACCTGTGAGTGGTCATAATGTTTTGGCTCATCAATGTATATTAACAATCATTTGTCAGACATGTTATTTGCATATAAAAATATTCATATAAAAGTGGAAGATAGTGGGCAGTTCAAACTCCCAGTCTAACTAATTATTAAACTACAGTTGAAGTCAGAAGTTTACATACACCTTAGCCAAATACATTTAATCTCAGTTTCTCACAATTCCTGACATTTTATTGTAGAAAACATTCCCTGTCTTAGGTCAGTTAGGATCACTAATTTATTTTAAGAATGTGAAATGTCAGAATAATAGTAGAGAGAATTATTTATTTCAGCTTTTATTTCTATAATTACATTCCCAGTGGGTCAGAAGTTTACATACACTTTGTTAGTATTTGGTAGCATTGCCTTTATATTATTTAACTTGGGTCAAAAGTTGTGGGTAACCTTGCACAGACTTCTCACAATAAGTTGCTGTAATTTTGGCCCATTCCTCCAGACAGAACTGGTGTAACTGAGTCAGTTTTGTAGGCCTCCTTGCTCGCACATGCTTTTTCAGTTCTGCCCACAAATTTTCTATCGGACTGAGGTCAGGGCTTTGTGATGGCCACTCCAATACCTTGACTTTGTTGTCCTTAAGCCATTTTACCACAACTTTGGAGTTATGCTTGGGGTCATTGTCTATTTGGAAGACTTATTTGCAGCCCAGCTTTAACTTCATGGCTGAGGTCTTGAGATGTTGCTTCAATATATCCACATAATTTTCCTTCCTCAAGATGCCATCTATTTTGTGAAGTACACCAGTCCCTCCTGCAGCAAAGCACCCCCACAACAAGATGCTGCCACCCCCATGCTTCACGGTTGGGATGGTGTTCTTCAGCTTGCAAGCCTCACTCCTTTTCCATACATAACGAATGTCATTATGGCCACAAAGTTAAATTTTTATTTCATTAAATCAGAGGACATTTCTCCAAAAAGGAAGACCTTTGTCCCCACGTGCACTTGCAAACTGTAGTCTGGCTTTTTTATGGTGGTTTTGGAGCAGTGGATTCTTCCTTGCTGAGCAGCCTTTCAGGTTATGTCGATATAGGACTCATTTACTGTGGATATAGATACTTGTCTACCTATTTCCTCCAGCATCTTCACAAAGTCCTTTGCTGTTGTTCTGGGATTGATTTGCAATTTTCGCACCAAACTACGTTCATCTCTATGAGACAGAATGTGTCTCCTTCCTGAGCGGTATGATGGCTGCATGGTCCCATGGTGTTTATACTTGCGTATTATTGTTTATACAGATGAACATGGTACCTTCAGGCATTTGGAAATTGTTCCCAAGGATGAACCAGACTTATGGAGGTCAACTATTTTTTTTCTGAGGTCTTGGCTGATTTATTTTTATTTCCCCATGATGTCACATAAAGAGGCACTGAATTTAAAGGTAGGCCTTAAAATACATCTGTCATTAACTCAGATTCCCAGCAGTCACAGCATAATCAAAATATGGCCACCCTGGACTCAAATTCCCATATACCACCTCGATTCCAATCACCTGAGTTCTGATCAGCCTCACCTGCACATCATCACTACAGCTATCACTGCACTTTTATATGAGACTCGGTCACATTTAATCATTGCGAAGTATACGCTCATTTCCCTAGTGTTTGACGTTACCAAGCCTTTTACTTTCTGCCTGATTCTCTGATATTATCCTTTGCCTGTTTTTTGACCACGAGATTGTCTCAAGCCTGTTTACCTCTGTTTGCCGATCGCCTGACCTTCTGCCTGTATTCTCTATTGGATTTTGACTGACGTCTGTATTGTACTGTTGCCTTATCTTCATTAAAACTGCTATACTGCACTTGCGTCTTTCTCTCCTGGTGATATTTCCTGACAACATCCACAGGTATGCCTCCTATCAGAAGCTAATTGGCTAATTGTCTAAAGACTTGACATCATTTTCTGGAATTTTCCAAGCTGCTTAAAGGCACAATTAACTTAGTGTATGTAAACTTCTGACCGACTGGAATTGTGATATAGTCAATTAAAAGTGAAACAATCTGTCTTTAAACAATTGCTGGAAAAATTACTTGTGTCATGCACAAAGTAGATATCCTAAACGACTTGCCAAAACTATAGTTTGCTAATATTAAATTTGTGGAGTGGTTAAAAAAATTTGTTTTAATGACTTCAACCTAAGTGTATGTAAACTTCTGACTTACACTGTAACTATATTGACTAACTATTAAAGGAATGTTCCAGGTTCAATACAAGTTAAGCTCAATCGACAGCATTTGTAGCATAACATTGATTACCACAACAATTTGACTCGTCCCTCCTTTTCTTTAAAAAAAGCAAAAATCTGTGTAACAGTGAGGCACTTACAATCGAAGTGAATGGGGGCTAAAATACTCAGTGTTTCAAAAGTTTAGCCAGACGACAAACAATATGCACGTTTACATGATTTTAGTGTCATAAAATCACTTGCTAACCTTTTCTGTGTAAAATTATAGCCACTTTTACTACTTTCTTGCCATGACGATGTTATGTCAACAAAACATATAATCCTAAAACATCTGTAAAAATGATGATTTTTAAATGACGATTTTCTCCCAATTTGGAATTCCCACTACTTAGCAGGTCCTCGTGGTGGCATGGTTTCTCACCTCAATCCGGGTGGTGGAGGCCAAGTCTCAGTTGCCTCCGCTTCTAAGACAGTCAATCCACACATCTTATCATGTGGCTCGCTGTGCATGACACCGCAGAGACTCACAGCAAGGAAGGCTCATGCTACTCTCCATGATCCATGCATAAATTACCACGTGCCCCACTGAGATCGAGAACGTCTAATCGCGACCACAAGGAGGTTACCCCATGTGACTCTACCCTCCCTAGCAACCGTGCCAATTTGGTTGCTTAGGAGACCTGGCTGGAGTCACTCAGCACACCCTGGATTCTAACACGCGACTCCATGGGTGGTAAAAATGACGATTTAAACAGCTTTACAGCTCAAATACTACATGAGTTTTAATAAAATTATTAATGTATGTGCTTTTATAAAAGTATAAGCTTCACATTTCTGGTTTTAAGCCCTCCAAAAATTGTCCCCATTCACTTCCATTGTAAGTGCCTCACTAACCTTGATATTTGCTTTTTTTTAAAGGAGGGTTGAGTCTAAATTACTTTTTGTGGTAATTACATTATGCCACAAATGCTGTCAATTGAGCTTAACTTGCATTGAAGCTATTAAAGCTCCATGATTACTATCTCTGATTAAGCCTGTTGCTGGCCTGGTATGTGAAATGTACAGAACCAACAGAAAGAGCCTTAAAGAGGAGAGTCATTTCCAGCCATGCAGAGACCGTTCTGTCCTCATAGACTGGACACATTAAAGAGTTATCACTGATAACAATAACTGAGAAAGATCAAATAAAGTGGCTTTTTAATTACAGGAGAGATGTGCCCATTCAGAACCTGCTCTGCTCTGCTTACATTTCACTGAAAAAAATATATATATATTATTTTTTTTAAAGAGGAAAATTGATGGGGACAGATGAGGAAAAAACAGCAGGGAGATTCACTCACCATCAATGCAGACATGATTATTACAGAAAAGGGCAAGATTAAATGTGTGGACATGAAGACATAGGGGTCAGAAAAACAAACAAAGAGCAAGCTGAAAAAGGGTAAACAAACTCTTGCTTAAGAGTTAACTGGTAACACTTTTGTGGCAGGGCGGAAGGCGGTGCGGGGCCGGGTCGTGATTCTACACACCCGGCTCCTAGTCAGGCCGATTAGCCTGAGAGGGATAAAGGCCAACTGGAGATGGCAGTGCGACAGAGAGCGAGTTACGGAGAGCTGTCCGACACCTGTGTGTGTTTGTCTTTTTGGTTCAGTTTATAATTAAACTATTATTTATATTATCAAGCCGGTTCTCGCCTCCTCCTTTCCATTGATGTGTTACACTGGTGCTGAGACCCGGGAAGGAGGAAGGATGCACTGTAGTAGAGTCCTCGCCACTACCATCCACCCCAATGGAGCAGCTGTGGCCATCCGCCGGGGGACGGAGGAGCCCGGCCGCCTGGAAGCAGAGGAACGGCCACCGACCACGAGGGGAGGAGGGGCTCCTAACCGACCGCCTGGTGCGGTCAGGGCCACTACCAGGGGTGGAGGAGGCCCCTACCAGCCGCTGAAACGTGGCGGGGCCTGAGACCGCTGACTGCGAGCAGGGAGGGGCTCCTGGCTGACCGCCTGGAGCGGGAGAACCGCTGCCAGGGGCGGGGGAGACCCTTCCATCCACCGAAAACGTGCCGGGGCATTCCGTCCGCCAGGGGCTTGAGGACTGCCTCCGATCTGCCCGGGGAAGCGTGGCTGTCATCCACCAGAGGGTGGAGGAGTGGCCGAGGACCAGGCTATGGCATATTGGAGAACCGGCAAGTGAATTTTTTTTCTCTCTCTCTCCTCTCTCTCTCCCACTGCCGCTCTGTGTTGGCCTTTTCCCTCTCTTTTTAAATGTTTTTGTTAATTTGGCACGATCGCCGTTACGGCGTGTAGGTGCCACATTTTTTTTTGTTTCCCTCCCCTTGTCCCCTCCCCTGATTCAGGTAGACAGGGATGACCTGCCGGCAGACGAGGCAGAAAGAGGGGGGATGTACGTCATGCCGGGGCTCCCCGGCCTGAGAGAACAGGGGAGGAATGTGGCAGGGCGGAGGGCAGGGCCGGGTCATGATTCTACACACCCGGCTCCTAATCAGGCTGATTAGCCCGAGAGGGATAAAGGCCGACTGGAGATGGCAGTGCGACAGAGAGAGAGTTACGGACAGCTGTCCGACACCTGTGTGTGTTTGTCTTTTTGGTTCAGTTTATAATTAAACTATTATTTATATTATCAAGCCGGTTCTCGCCTCCTCCTTTCCATTGATGTGTTACAACTTTACAATAAGGTTCCAGTCATTAACATTAGCTATTGCATTAGATATCATGAACAAACAATGAAGAATATATTTTTACAGAATTTA
Organism: Myxocyprinus asiaticus; assembly: GCF_019703515.2. Classification (NCBI taxonomy): domain Eukaryota; kingdom Metazoa; phylum Chordata; class Actinopteri; order Cypriniformes; family Catostomidae; genus Myxocyprinus; species Myxocyprinus asiaticus. Next base: position 25,402,825 of record NC_059353.1, on the reverse strand, counting down.
TTCATCTTTGTTAATGTTAGTACATAGTGCATTAACTAATGTTAACTAATACAACTTTTGATTAAAAAAATGTATTAGTAAATGTTGAAATTAACATTAACTAAGATTAATAAATTCTGTAAAAGTATTGCTCATTGTTAGTTCATGTTACCTAATGTTGTTAACTAATTTTAACAAATGGAATTTTTGTCCAATCACATTTTCTCTAGAATGAGAATGTATCTCCCTCTGCAACCATCCAGCAAGCAGCAAATTATGGTCCATGGTTGTGTAACTAAAGCCTATTGGCTATTTTTAAAAGGGGGATGAGCCCTCCGATATGTTCCTCACACATCCTGATTTGATAGGAAATACGTCAACACAGGACAGAAAACTTTAAAATGTGTTAATGCCCATTAACTCCAAATCACCAAATCCTTATGTATTCTTTTTTTTTTTTTAATACACAATCAACATGTTTTACTATATTTTCCCCATGAGAATCTGTAATCTAAATGTGTGGTTTGAAGATTGAAGCCGTTCTGTGTTTGGAGGATGTGCAGTACTATCTGTGCTGTGCATTTGAAGGTCATTAGCCATTTCATGCTGGAGAGAGTCCAAGGACGTTTATTTCTGCGTACATGTGAAACAACATTAGTATAACTCAGATCAGCCGTTACCTCTGAACCTTTACATTTTCAGAATGTGCGGTTTTATACATAATTACTGGATATTCATTAAAGGAAAAACCCCTATATGGTCATAAAGGTTTTTCTTATATGAATATCTAGAGGTGTCATGACTCAAAATGCAGTTTTACAACCCACAATATTACATTAGTGCTCGCTATGAAAATTTTATTCAAAAGAAAGGACCAGTAATAAAAATCACTTGACTACGGCCATCTCCCAACACACAGGTCTTCATTGCTCAAGTTTTTAAGCAACAACTAACTTCACACTTGAACTTACAGATGCTGGCCTAGATATTAATATATTTTACTACCCACTTCCTGCATGTTACCCACAGATACTACTTCTTGTTACAAGTTTACCTGTTACTCCTTTTGTTTTTGTTTAGTTTTGTACACTTTACAATAAGGTTCTATATGTTAAAATTAATGCAATAGGTATCATAAACTAACAATGAACAATAATTGTTTACAGCGTTATTTAATCTTTGATTAATGCTCATTGATATAAAAAATAATATTGTTAATTGATAGTTTATCTTAGTTCAAAATGCATTAACTAATGTTCATGCAAAAAGGCTATTTGTAGGGTGTAACGACGGCGTAGGTGTAATTTTTTCGTCCGGATGACCTAGGTTCGATTTTGTCTCACTTTTTCACATCCTGTTTCCTGTCTCCCCTCTTAATATTACCTTTAATATTACTTACAATAATAAATATAAATGAATATAAAGGTTGATTTCCTCACAGTGATTTGGTCACGGGTTTGATCCAGATAAAATGAACCATGGTTTTTCTGTAGCAATATTGTAGTTACCATGTTTTTTTGGTGGAAACCTTAGTTAAATGCATTTCACCATGGCGTTACTACATTAATATAGTTTTAATATAGTAACCATGTTTAATTTTGTGGTTACTATGATTTTACTACAAAATACCAGGGTGATTCTATAGTTAGGGGAAGGTGTGGTGTAGGGCCTCTAAGTAAACACAATAAATACGCTGCAGTGATGCCCCTTTACTGTATGATAGTATTTCATTAGGGGTGCACACTATTTGAACTTAGTGCAAACCGCCTCTGCCTTTTAACAAATGTTAAAAAGGTAAAAGGATATGTTGAAGTTGACTTCAACCATGATCAATTGATGCTGTAAAAGTTTTGTTTATTGTTCATTTATGTTAGCTATTGCATTAATTAAAGTTAACATTCAACCTTATTTTAAAGTGTGTGCAAAATACACTCACTGAGCACTTTATTAATAACACCTGTACACCTACGTATTCACACAATTATCTAATCAGCCAGTCGTGTGGCAGCAGTGCAATGCATAAAATCATCCAGATACAGATCAGGAGCTTCAGTTAATGTTCACAACAACCATCAGAATGGGGGAAAAACATTCTCAGTGATTTCGACCGTGGCATGATTGTTGGTGCCAGACGGGCTGGTTTGAGTATTTCTGTAACTGCTGCTGGGATTTTCATGCACAACAGTCTCTAGAGTTTACTCAGAATGGTGCCAAAAACAAAAAAACATCCAGTGAGCGGCAGTTCTGCGGATGGAAATGCCTTGTTGATGAGAGATGTCAATGGAGAAGGGCCAGACCGGTTCGAGCTGACAGAAAGGGTACAGTAACTCAGATAACCACTCTGTACAATTGTAGTGAGCAGAATAGCATCTCAGAATGCACAGCACATCGAACCTTGAGGCGGATGGGCTACAACAGCAGAAGACCATGTCGGGCACTTTATTAGGACCATTGTATTTCTAATAAAGTGCTCAGAGTGTATCACTGAGAATGTTCTTTCACCACTCTCAAACAGCTGTAATAGTGCAGATGAGGGGCAGAATGCTTCAGTGTCTGAAGAGTTTAGCAATGTTGGGTCAAGTGGATGTCAAGAGGTACAGACAGGAACACTTTCTCAGGTCATGTAGTCACAACAGCAGCATCAACACTGCAACCACCAGGTAAAGACAAACACAAAAGTGCGACTCCACCAGCATGCCGAGGTGTGGGGTGACACCGCAGCAGGGAGCAGGGAGCAACCTTTAAAGCAGAGATAGCTCATGCAATCTTTCCTTGAAAGTCATGCTGTCAAAACCACTCTGGGCGATTCCCAAAGTGAGCTGTTTGTGAGTTTTTAAGTGCAAAGGAATACCTGTTTAGAAAAAATATAATTAGATGATATGTATTATCACCATATAGTAAATGTGTTAGATTAACAGTTAAAAGATTAAAGCCCCAGTCACACTAGGCTTTGAACATGCAAAATTTTTTCAGACATCATAACTGACCAGAATATGATGTCACGTGCAACAGTCTACTCACTTTTCAGCAACATTAAAAACATGCTGCTTTGAAATACAGTATGTACTGTATCCTTTAAATTGAACCAAGGTGTTAGTGTGTGACATTTCAGTCTATTCTACAATCTAGAGTTCACCAAACTTGAACTTTCCTCCTGAGCGTGGTGCAAACTTTATTCACAGTAGCTTGCATTTCCAGTCTCCCCCGTTCAGATGCATTTGAATGGAAGTGAATGGAGCACGAAGTTTAGTGTAAGCGTCCCTTAATAATAAAATACTGAGAGTGTTCCATGCAGCCAGGTAACCCCCCAGCACTCAAAACAAGTATGTACAACCCCCCCATTATTTATACCATGATCAATGGAAACATGGCAAATGCTTCACGCTGCATGTCTGCATGTTGCTTAGGATCTGACACATTTTGCCAACTCACCGACAAGTGGCATCTTACATCAGACATTTTTGCATCTGCTCCAGCATTTACCTTCCCCTGTGGAGCAAACACAGACCTGGATTCGTATCTTGCATTGAAATCAGGAAATAATAGTGTTTGCATAATCAGTGGCGAGTGCGATTCGGAGGTTGTATTTTTCCCCGTAACATTGAATTTTAACTCCACTGAGGGTTAGGCTTAGGTTTGGGGTTTGGGTTGGGGGGTACGGTTTATAAAATATGTATTACTCTTTACTGTATTACATCCAACTTAAAACAACTCTCTTCACAACTTGCATTTGGTGCTCCTCTGTGGACATTTCACTTGGAAAATGGAGATCACACGTGCCCATACATCCAATAACACTTATCGCTTTGGCCACGAGAGGCAATGTTTCAAATTTCGGTAAACACAGACCGATTTTAGCAACAACAACAAAAAAATCAACCTACTGTTTCCGATTTCACTGCGAGATCAGTCTGGTTTGGGGGAACATTTCACTTGCTTTTAGCGCCACAGAGTGGGCATTTCACCTCAAAACTGTCACAATAAGTGTAAGGAACCACATACTATCATTCACTATCAGTAATATCACTGACTGCAACTATTTCTATTTCTGATAACTGTGTTGCTTGATTATTGTGGGTTAAAAAAAAAAAAAAAAGAAGAAGCCCATTCAGATGTTTCATTTTGACTGTCCAATCGAGTCATACATTCTGCAGGTCGTTTGCTTTAAAATGGAAATTCTGACATCATTTACCCACACTGATTTTTCATGCATGAAACTCATCATTTTCCCCATGGAACACAAAAAGAGTAATTAGTGAGTATTTTTATTATTCGTTTTAAAGATGCTCTTTTCCATACAACAAATCTGGCTGTCAATTGCACTTCACTTTCAGTTTTGCTTGGTTTACAACTATCTATTGAGTAAATGTATGGATGATATTGGAAGATAATGTAACCATTACTATTGGACAAGCAGTTAAATAGACTTGGAATAATATTTTGACAAAACTCCTCTCGATAGCTGCAGTGCCAAGGTGGAAATATTTTTGCATCCATAGAGAGTCAATTACACCTCAGATCTTACAAAACAAATGTTTCTGTTCTTCACTGTTTGTCAGTAGCACTGAAGTTAACAATAAAGTGAAGATGTCCAGTGGAACAGTGTGTCTAGTGACAGACACATTCGTGCTGTGAGGAATTTATCACTATGGCTCCATCAGTCTCTGCCCAGCCAAGCTGCCAGTCTTTGGCTGATACCCCACTTGGCACCGGCCACTAGCTTTTCATTTCAGCCACAGACAAACCCAACCATCAGGGAGTGAAAACTGCAGTATGTGTCTTTCCGAAGGGGAACTCTTGAGTTAATTTGTTTTTTTTATTGTCTTCCATACAGCAGCTTAAGAACAAAATGTACATACAGTTTAATGGATTTTTTTTATTGATACAAAAGTGGAGACAGGGCAGGAAATGATGAAGAGAAGAGGGTGGAATGGGATTAGGAAATAGAATCAAACTCACATCTCACTACATGACAATCTTGCCATTATTAACTCTCTTGCCTTTTCCAACCTATATGACTTTCTTTCTTCTGTGGAATACAAAAGAAAATAAATTAATGAATTTCCCATTAATTTTAATGAATTTTAATGAACATAGAGACTCACTTTCTTCCGCGTTTCGTGAAAAGTCATATCGTCATGCCGCAAAAACCAATAAGGTTCTCAAGCTGTGTTCCAGATGAAGTTGAAGCTTTAGTGTATCAATAGGAAATATAATTTTTAGACTCCCAAATATTCCTTTTGCAAATAGAATAGAATAGAAGAACAGGGAGCTCTGCAACAGATGGCATGGCCCCCACAGAGACCCCCACTGAACATGGAGTCAGTCTGAGATTACATGAAGAGACAGAAGCAACTGAAACAGCCTAAAAAGATAGGAGAACTGTGGCAAATTCTCCAAGAAGCTTGAAACATCCTATCTACCAACAACCAAGAAAAACTGGGTCCAGGTGTACCTAAGACAGACAACTGGTGGTGTTTTGAAGGCAAATGTGGTCACACCAAATATTTATTTAGCTTTTTTATGTTTACTGGACTTTGCATGACTTTGTATTTGATAAATGAAAACTATTTATGCCATTATTTTTGAAGACATCCTCACTATGCAAAATTTTGCCTAAAACTTTTGCACGGTACTGTGTGTGTAGATAGATAGATAGATAGATAGATAGATAGACTCATTGCCACTCTATTAGGTACACCTGTACATCTACTTATTCATACGATTATCCAATCATGTGGCAGCAGTGTAATGTATAAAATCATGCAGATATGGGTCAGGAGCTTCAGTTAATGTTCACATCAACCATCAGAATGGGGGAAAAAAATTATATCAGTGATTTAGACCGTGTGTAACGTTGTTGGCTGCGGCAATGATGAAGACGATGATGAAGATGAGAACCCAAGTGCAGTTTATTTACAAAGTACGTGAAATCCAAACCCTAACTATAAACGTGACAAAACAAAACATGAACATGGACTAGACTAGACTAGACTAGACTAGACTTGACTTGACTTGACTATGGCTTGACTTGACTACAGCGTACCAAACACATACCATCACATTCAATACTTCAACACTAGACAATGAAAACATGAGGGCTTAAATACAAGACATGGGAGAACATAAACCAATGAACAAACAGAACTCATAACAAGCTAATTAAACAATAACCCAATGAAAACATGACACAAGAACATGGAGGGAAAACAGAAATCACATGACAAGGGAAACAGGAACACATGACATGAACCAGGAACTAGAATTTCAAAATAAAAGACATGAATCAACAGAATACCCATGACATATCCCCCCCACTAAGGGGTGGCTCCCGACACCCCAACACATAAACAAAACATGTAAAACATGACATAATTCAAAGTTCTGTAGGGAGCAGGGGGGGGGGGGGGGTGTCTTGAGGCGTGGGGCGTGGCGTGGCGAGAAAAGGCGAGGGGCATGAGACCAGGGCAAAGTCCGTGGGGGGTGAAGCCATGAGAGGCTCGAGGGGCGGAGCCATGGAAGGTGGAGCCGTGAGAGGCTCGAGGGGTGGAGCCATGGAACGTGGTGCCCGGAGAGTAGCCGAAGACTCGAAGGGCCAGGGTGGAGCCGATGGCAGGGAGGACCAAGGCGGTGCTGGAGGCTCGGAGGAGCAAGGCAGAGCTGAGGGATCGGAAGACTGAGGTGGAGCCGGTGGGACTGAGGACCAAGGTGAGGGAAGGAGGTCCCCGGTGAAGCTGACAGATCGGAGGGACGAGGCGCAGCCAGAGGATCGGAGAGCCAAAGCGGCACCAGGTGACCGACAGACCAAGGAGGAGCCGGAGGGACGAGGGACCCCGGCACAGCCGACAGGCTGAAGGACCGTAGTGGAGCCGAGGGAACACCGAGCTGAGGCAATGTCGAGGGACCGACAGGCCAAGACGAAGTCCAGGGCTCAGAGGGTCCAGGCGGGATCGGAGGGCCGAAAGTTCCCCTTGCCTGCTCAGGAGAACTAAGGGTGGGTATAAGGGTGGGAACCATCTCCAGGTCCCACTGCTCAGGTGTGGCTGTGACATGGCATGGAGCAGGCTGAGGCATTGTGGTGACGTGGCATGGAGCGGGCTGAGGCGTTGCTGTGACGTGGCATGGAGCAGGCTGAGGCGTTGCTGTGACGTGGCATGGAGCAGGCTGAGGCGTTGCTGTGACGTGGCATGGAGCAGGCTGAGGCGTTGCTGTGACGTGGAACTCTGGCTCGGCGGCGGCCATGACGTAGAACTCTGGCTCGGCGGCGGCCATGACGTGGAACTCTGGCTCGGCATCCGCCTCCCCCACAGTGAACGGGGAACCAATGAACCATAGGGCGAGGTCGATATATTGAGCCAGGCTGAGGGAACTGTGACCACCAGGCATCAAAAAAGAAATGGACTCATTCAGACCAAATCTAAAACAGTCTTTGAGGGCAACCTCATTAAAGTCCACCTGGCTGGCTAGACCGCAGAAGTCCTCAACATAGTCCTCCAGGGGACGATTCCCCTGACGTAGGCGCAGAAGTAAAACTGCTGGGTTCATGGTTGGTGAAGTATTCTGTAACGATTGTTGGCTGCGGCAATGATGAAGACGAAGACGATGATGAAGATGAGAACCCAAGTGCAGTTTATTTACAAAGTACGTGAAATCCAAACCCTAACTATAAACATGACAAAACAAAACATGAACATGGACTAGACTTGACTATGGCTTGGCTTGACTTGACTACGGCTTGACTTGACTACGGCTTGACTTGACTACGGCTTGACTTGACTACGGCTTACCAAACACATACCATCACATTCAATACTTCACCACTAGACAATGAAAACATGAGGGCTTAAATACAAGACATGGGAGAACATAAACCAATGAAGAAACAGAACTCATAACAAGCTAATTAAACAATAACCCAATGAAAACATGACACAAGAACATGAAGGGAAAACAGAAATCACATGACAAGGGAAACAGGAACACATGACATGAACCAGGAACTTGAATTTCAAAATAAAAGACATGAATCAACAGAATACCCATGACACCGTGGCATGATTGTTGGTGCCATATGGGCTGGTTTGAGTATTTCTGTAACTGCTGATCTCCTGGGATTTTCTCGCACAACAGTCTCTAGTGTAAAGAGAATGGTGCAAAAAACAAAAAAAATCATCCAGCGAGCGGCAGTTCTGTGGGTGAAAATGGCTTGTTAATGACAGAGGTTAGAGGAGTATGGCCAGACTGGTATGGAGTATGGCTGACAAGAAGGTGACAGTAACCCAAATACACACACGTTACAACAATGCTATGCAGAAAAGCATTTCTGAACACACAACACGTCAAACATTGAGGCGGATGGGCTACAGCAGCAGAAGACTCCTCCAGGTACCACTACTGTCAGCTTAGAACAGGAAACTGAGGTTGCAGTGGGCACAGGCTCACCAAAACTGGACAGTGGACGATTGGAAAACATAAACTGGTCTGACAAATCTTGATTTCTGCTGAGGTACACAAATGGTAGGCCCACTGCAGCCTCAGTTTTCTGTTCTTGGCTGACAGAAGTGGAACCCAACGTTGTCTTCTGCTGCTGCATCCACCTCAAGGTTCGACATGTTGTGCATTCTGAGATGCTATTCTGCTCACTACAATTGTCCAGAGGGGTTATCTGAGTTACCGTAGCATTTCTGTCAGCTCGAACCAGTCTGGCCATTATCCTTTGACCTCACTGGATGTTTTTTGTTTTTGGCACCATTCTGAGTAAACTCTAGAGACTGTTGCATGTGAAAATCCCAGGAGATCAGCAGTTACAGAAATACTCAAAACAGCCCGTCTGGCACCAATAATCATGCCACGGTCTAAATCACTGAGATCACATTTTTTTCCCCATTCTGATGGTTGATGTGACATTAACTTAAGCTCCTGGCCCATATCTGCATGATTTAATACATTACACTGCTGCCACACAATTGACTGATTAGATAGTCGCATGAATAAGTAGATGTACAGGTGTACCTAATAAAGTGCCTGGTGAGTGTGTGTGTGTGTGTGTGTATATACATATATATATATCTGTACAAGAGGCGGCAAAAGAGACAAGATGCACAAGATGAACCTCAACAGACTATGCCCTGAAAATTTCAGATAAATTCCTTTTAAAACATTGACCCCCCTAAAAGTCACTGTATAATTCACACACGGGGCAACAGGATGTAATGTGAGAGTATTTTTCAGTGAGAAGTCAAACCGTGAGGTGTGCAGGCTCTAATTTCACCATATGCTGCGTCTTTATTCCTACCTTTTCGTGAGCTGTTTTTATCCTCAAGGGGAAAGTCATTTTTTTCTCCTCCCACGTCTGTGACCCAGAGGCATTGATTCCATCTAAGGAACTGAAAGTAATTAAGAGCTCTCTCTCTCTTTCTCTGCTTTTTATGTGTTTGCTGTGAGGCATCAGCTTCTTCATGTTCCTTTCAGATTTATTTAACACGGGTCCACACACTAGAGCCTGACACAGACAAGCAGGACATTGACGGGGTCAGTGATATTTGAAAACAGGATGGCAGTCAGTGCATGTGCAGATGAGAAGCCTGGAACTCAGTTTTCATTTGAGGGACTGAATATGTCTGGGAGCCAGTTGAGTTTTAAAGGAATAGTTAACCATATATAAAAATTCTGTCATTATTTTCTCATCCTTATGACTTTCTTTCTTCCTTGGAACACAAAAGGAGACATTTTGAAAATTGTACTAGTCAGTCTTTTCCATGCAACAATGAATGATGAATGAAGCTTCAAAAAAGATGCAAAACTACCATAAAAGTAAATAATCATAAAAGTGGTCCATAAGACATTCTATATTTTGAAGCCATACCACAGCTGTGGGTGAGATGTCCAATTCGTGAACACATCATTCACATAAAACATTTTTTTCAATGAATAGGTTGACAAAATCACAAAACCGATTTGTTCACGATTCACACACAGCTATCATACTGTGTGTGTACTTGTATATAGTGCATGAGTCATATGAACCATGTTTCTGTTACCTTTTATGGTGTTTTTGTGTCCTTGAAGCTTGAAAGCTCTATTCCCCATTCATTGTACAGTAATGGGAAAAGATCAACCAGTACATTGTTTAAAATTTCTCCTTTTATGTTCCACAGAATAAAGAAAGTCATACAAATTTTGTAATGACATGAGGGCGAGTAAATATTGACCGAATTTTCATTTTTGGGTGAACAATTCCTGTAATCCCCAAGGGTTGGAACATATTTAATTGATGTGTTTAATTTAGCCTTAAATTCAACAAATAGTCTATAGATGACATGACAGTATATGTATTTAGACATATCAGATGTGGTTAAATTATTGAAATGGCTCTAAACACAAGTTTCCTTCCTCTCTAATTGGCTCTCTCTCTCACACACACACACACACACACACACAAACAACAAGACATTAGTGAGATTAAAGCTAAATGGGCATGGGTCACTCAGGTAATCTCCAGTCACCTTTAGTCTCTGAGATAGCCACATTCAATATTAAGCCTCTGCTCTTAAAACAAATCTGTTTCTTGCACCCACTATAGGAGCATGCAGACATTAATCATAACTTTGTAGTATGCAATAACAGCGCTCCTGTCATCCAGCAAATGTTGGTCAATTAGCTCTGCCTTTGCCTTGAAGCCAAGAGTTTTGTGTATATATAACTATATTTATGACATATAACATTAAAGATGGATAGAAGAGAGCCACTGCTGTGAAATGGTCCACACTGTCTAAAGGTTTAATTTTGATCATACAAAAGTACTTCACACCCCGCAGTGAATATCAACAACAGGATATGAAGTCATGCTCCAAGGCTTCTGGTTTCAATAAATAATATGTCCCATATTACAAATTATAATAATTTCAAAATGTTAAAGTATACTGTGGCATGCTGGGCGTGGTCATGTGTCTGTCTGCGGGAGAGGGAAAGTGGTAAGGCTATTCACCTGGGCTGTAATTACTTTAACACATGTCTCTCATTATAGTGATGATGGAGGGAGACCTGATAAGGCATGCCAATTGTGGGTGGGAGAGAGAGTGGTATCTGAATGACCGGCAGCAAAACCCAGAGACATATATTGAAAGCCCTGTTTGAGTTGGCCACTGAGAGCCATTTATTTTTGTTTTGATCTGAAGTGTGTGAAGAGAATTAATACTCAACTGTTCATTGTCTCCTGACTCCTCCTTTGCCCACGAACTTGGAAATTTCACAGTGGTGCCGAAAACCCGGTTATGGAGGAGAACGCCGTTATGGAGTCCGTACCGCTGGGTGAAGTCTTCAAGACCCTCGTCAGCATCCAGCAAAATCAGCATCAAGCCCTCATGGACGTACGCCTGGAGCAGGAACAGCATTTCCAAGTCCTGCTCCAGGCACAAGCAGAGGACCAGCAGGTGCTCTGGAGCCTGATCGCCAGAGAGGGGGCTGGTACTGCGACCTCCCCGGAGCCCACCCCACCCGTGGTCCTGATGAAGATGGGGCCGAATGATGACCCGGAGGCCTTCCTAGATTTGTTTGAGAAGACGGCTGAGGTATGGAAGTATGGCCCGCTTATGGCCCCTACTCTCCGGGGAGGCACAGCTTGTGGCACAACAACTTCCCGCCGCCAGCCTCGTTGACTTCCAACATCTAAAGAAGGCCATCCAGCAACGGGTGGGTCGTAGCCAAGCAGAGTTGTCAGCTCTTAAGATCCCTGAGCTTTGGGAAGCACGGCCGCCCGTTCGCTTTTGCCCAACAGCTCCGGGATGCCTGCTGGAAATGGTTGCTGGTGGAGGGAACCCGCGGCGCCATGGAGGTTGTCGATCTGATGGTACTGGAGCAGTTCGTCTCCCAACTTCCTCAAGGAATGTCCGAGTGGGTCCAGTGCCACCGACCGACGTTGCTGGAAAAGGCCATCCAGCTGGCAGAGGACTACATGGTGGTGTTTCCAGGAGGCAGCGATAGAGTGTTTTTTTCTTCTCCCTCTGCTCTCTCTCCACCCCCTGTGTGTCACTCTTCCCTCCCAGTCCCGCCCAGTTCTGGCTCCCCAGAAGTGGGGAGGAGCCCCGCCCAAACCCCATCCCCGGTCCAGGGGACCTCTCCCCTTGTCTGTCCCTCCTACTCCCCCTGTCTCCCTCCGCTATCCCCCCCAGGTTGGCAAGACCGCCACCATGAGTGTAGAAGGAAAGCCTGGGCCGGTCTGTTGGAGCTGTGGGGAAGCCGAGCACGACCAGGATCGATGTCCGGTGATGGAGGTGGGGACACTGATCTGGATCCCTGACACAACACAGGTCGCCTCCATTCGGCCAGGGGCGTATCGGATATCGGTAAGAGTAAAAGGAGATACACATCAAGCTTTGGTGGATTCGGGTTGTTCCCAAACCTCTGTCCACCAATGCTTGGTGCAAGGCCGGGCATTGGGTTAGAATAAACAGGTGAGGGTGAGGTGTGTGCATGGTGACATTCACAAGTATCCGGTGGTTACCACTGAGATATGATTCAGGGGAAAAAGGCATAGAGTCGAAGCCGCGGTTAATTCCCGCCTCACCCATCCACTAATTCTGGGAAACAATTGATCTGTTTTTTTTCTCTCCCCTTTTTCTCCCCAATTTAGATTGCAATTCCCAATGTGCTCTAAGTCCTCGTGATAGCGTAGTGACTCACCTCAATCCGGGTGGCGGAGGACGAATCTCAGTTGTCTCCGCGTCTGAGACATCAACCCGCGCATCTTATCACGTGGCTTGTTGAGCACGTTACCATGGAGAAGTAGCACGTGTGGAGGCCAATACTATTCTCTGCGGCATCCACACACAACTCACCACGCGCCCCACCGAAAGCGAACCACATTATAGCGACCACGAGGAGGTTACCCAATGTGACTCTACCCTCCCTAGCAACCGGGCCAATTTGGCTGCTTAGGAGACCTGGCTGGAGTCACACAGCACGCCCTAGATTCAAACTCACGACTCTAGGGGTGGTAGTCAGCTTTTTTACTCGCTGAGCTACCCAGGTCCCTAATTGGCCTGGTTTTAAAAATGTATTGAGGGTAATGTGTGTGGATGGGTCCTGCAAAGGGGTGTTGCGGTGTGTGATGTGCGATGCTATGGCTGGAGAGGTGGCCCCGCGTCATGATGATGTAGACGAGGGAATTCCTGTACTCAGGGGCTTCCCTGAGGGGGATTTCCCTCTGGAGCAGTTGCATGACAAGTCCCTCAAGCATGCCTTTGACCAAGTGAAAGTAATTGATGGTCAACAGCTGCAGCCTAATGTGGTGCTCACATACCCATACTTTTCTATGATTAAAGAGCGGTTGTATCGAGTGATGCAGGACACTCAGACCAAAGAGAATACAACTCAGCTATTAGTACCAAAGAGCCATCAGGAAACACTCTTCCAGGCAGCTCACTATAAGCCAATGGCTGGTCACTTAGGTCATTGCATTCACGGTGACGTAAGCAAATGGTGTGCAGCGTGCTGCAAATGTCAGTTGGTGAACCCACCGGCCACACCAAAAGCGCCATTGTGCCTTCTGCTGTTGATCGAGGTTCCCTTCGAGAGAATTGGCATGGATCTCATCGGGTCATTAGAACGGACTGCATGCGGCCATCTCTTTGTTTTAGTTCTGATGGACTATGCAACGCGATATCCGGAAGCAGTGCCTCTACGCAACATTTCAGCACGTAGTGTTGCAGAGGCACTCTTCAAAATGATCTTCCAAGTGGGGATTCCAAAGGAAATCCTCACTGATCATGGCACAACATTCATGTCATGTACACTACGTGAACTGTATCAATTATTAGGCATTAAATCAATTCGCACCAGCGTTTATCACCCGCAAACCAATAGGTTGGCGAATTGATTTAATAAGACCTTGAAAAACATGATTCGTAAGTTTGTACAGAGTAGTGGCTCGAACCCCTGCTATTTGCAGTACGAGAGGTCCCGCAAGCCTCCACAGGGTTTTCCCCATTTGAGCTACTGTATGGGTGTCGGCCGCGCAGCGTGCTCGACGTCATACGGGAAGCTTAGGAGGAAGGACCTTCGAATAGCAAAAACCAAATTCAAACCATTCTTGACCTCCTTGAGCAAAACTCCACACTTTGGGGCAGGTAACACAGGAGAATTTGCTCTAAGCGCAAGAACATCAACGCCGACTGCATGACAGGGGCACTCGACGACGTGTTTTCACCCCTTCCTGGTCGCACGTACCTTATAGAGCACCATATTAAGACCACCCCAGGGATGGTGGTTCGTAGCCACACCTATCGTCTTCCTGAACACAAAAAAAAGATTGTTCAGGAACAATTGGAGGCAATGCTTCAAATGGGCATAATACAAGAGTCGCACAGCGATTGGGCCAGCCTTGTAGTTCTGGTATCGAAGAGCAGGGCTCAGTCCGGATTTTGCCCCGGTCTGAGTTGGTGGTGGGTGTATGTGGATTGGGGTGCGTGGTCATGTGTCTGTCTGCGGGAGAGGGAAAGCGGTAAGGCTCATCACTTGGGCTGTAATTACTCTAACACCTGTCTCTCATTATAGTGATGGTGGAGGGAGACCTGATAAGGCACGCCAGAGCATCAGAGTGGGAGAGAGAGTGGCTAAGAGCAGTGGTGTCTGAATGACCAGCAGCAAAACCCAGAGACTGCATATATTGAAAGCCCTGTTTGTGTTGGCCACTGAGAGACATTTCTTTTGTATGAAGAGTATGAAGAGAATAAATACTCAACTGTTCGCGGTCTCCTGACTCCTCCATTGCCCACGAACTTGGATCTTTCACATATACTATCTAGCTTTAAAGTTTGTATTCTTTGTTTTTGAGCCAATAGGCCAATCTGTGAGGTTTAAATCCTCTGTTGGCAAGTCTTTTTCATTATACAAATTTGCAGGTCACAGTTCACCAAGCTTGAACTTTGGTATGCAGTGGAAGACGGAATCTCTTCGTATTTTCCAGAGGTGGGGACAGAATATGCTTTGAGAGACTCGTCCTCTGACACTGATGGAAAATTACCTTCCGGTAGTGCACAGTGCATTTACTACGGTATCATATGTATGGTTAAGCCCACATCACCATGAATATCTCAAGCATACATCATACGTATAAGTTCTTTTTTACCAGAATACATTTCAAGGCTGCTTTTAGATCATTGTAGCTATACAGTATACTTGTTCAATGGTGGTCAGTGGAATAGCTGTAATTTAGCATTAAGACTTGATTACAGCTTTCAGAGATAAATGATAGGGCCTCATTAAGGCTACCATAAAATAATCAAATCAAAGAATAAAGGGGAAATGGAAGATGATGCCTTTATTTGCTGTTATGGTGAATGAATAGGGGTATTCTTGCCACGTGTCAAGGCTCAGCATTAATGTGCTTTAAGAGAACAGGATGTAATGTGATTTGCCAGTGCTTAGGCTGTGTGCTTAGACATAAGCAGGAAGAGGTAATATAAGACTTAAGAATGTGGCTTAGTTTTTGAGAGCTCATTTCACAGGCAGGAGATATGTTTGCATCAACGTCAACTCAAGCTACCACCCAATATGACAAAACTGATTCTGATCTCTGGCCCAATTAGTGAGTGTGTTTACATGCACACCAAAATGCTGATAATTGCCAAAAAATAATCTCATTCTAAAAGCCTGACAATGCAAGAAAAATTTGTTTACATGAGATTTGAAAATAACGTATTTTCCTTCGGTTTTGACCATGGAGTTTTAAAATACCTGGAGAGAGCTATCCATTAGCATCCCCATTCATCTCTATGGCTGTGCTCAGCTAGCGCAGGGTTCCCAGGAAGCTTGCGAAATGGAGGCAGTCATCTTTGCTCATGGGCGCTCAGTTCCAGGATCGGGTGTCATGTGACTGATCACTCGTCAATGGGAATAGATAGGGAAAAATCTAAATCAATTTCACGCGTTTAAGAACCATTCAAAAACAATCTGTCACCGGATGAAGATTTACTATAATGTAATGAAATAATTTAGATTGAAATGGTTCTTGGAAAAAAAAAAATTGACATTAAACATGGCTACTTTTGAATGGCTGTCTATGGAGAAACATGCTTTTTGCCATCAGGTGGTGTAGTTCCAGCATCTACCAGCAGGGGCTAATGGGGACCTGTTAACCAGCCAATTCCTGACCCCCTGGTTTTGACACTAAAACATTTAACAGACATCCGCACTGAATAAGTTGCCAGAACGCTGGTAAATGTTTACATTCAGAGTGAAATCTGGGTATTGCGAAAAAATCTATGCATGCTGATCGGTTTTTGCTTAAACTGTTTATGACATTACACCAATAAAAGAAAAACATTTGATGTATTTACTGTACATGAACTCAGTGAATTCATTTACATGCATGTTCTTACACTGATTATGCTTCATAAATTGACAACTTGTGTGGCCATGTAAACACCTTAATCAGTTTTCCTTGATCTGGGTAAGGTCATAAACGGTCTAAGCAAAAACCTATCAGCACACATCGGTTTTTGCCCATTATCCAGATTTTGCATTGCATGTAAACACTTTTACCGACTTATCACATGTGCACAAGTGTTGTGTGCATACCTGTTTACGTTTTCAAGCAGAAAATATCCTGATGATTTCAAATTTCATGTAAATGTGGTTTTCTTCTGTAGTCAGATTTTTATGAATAAGCTAGTTTTTGGTAGTTATTAGTGTAGTGTGTTCATATAAACACACTCAATAATGAGCATGTTTACATTCGCATTCTTACACAATTATGCTTAATAAGCCAACAATGTGTGTGGTCATGTAAATGCATTAAACAGCTTTCCTTTATCGGTTATGAGCAAACCAGTCGGCAAGGATAGATTTTTGCCCTTTACTGGATTTTGCGTTGCATTTAAACACTTTTACCAGTGTTCTTACCTGCTAATCCAATGAACGTTCTGCACATGCCTCTTCACGTATTGACGTCAAAAGCAGAAAATAACTTGATTATTTCAAATTTCATGTAAACGCGGTTTTCTTGCTTTGGTTTTTTTAATAAGCTGATTTTGGTGTGCATGTAAAATGGCTTTTTGACTGATTTAGACTGATGTTAGTACAAACAGATGTACAGGTCCAAGGCGATTGGGATTTCACACCTGATCATAGGTGGTTCATAATTATTGGGCAGCAACAGTGGCAAAGAAAGCACTGAGGGAAATGTTAATTAGCCACACTGAAGAGCCACATGTTCATCTGCCTAAGGACGCCCAATCTGACAGGGATGACAAGCACTGACAGATGCGCTGCCATCTCACACACTGCCTTTGAAATTTATCAGGATAATCTCTGGCATGCTTAGAACTTTGATTAAAAGTTAATGAACTCAGGAGACGAGATATGTTAGGCATCTGCAGAATTTCAGCAGTCAACCCTGAGACAAAATATTCTTCGTGGTTCAGTTGACAGTGTGTGTGCGCACTGTCACCGAAACACTTTGCTGACAACATGTCAGGCGAAGTATGTGTTAAGTATCTACTCGAGCATTGTGTTGTGTGATTCATTGACATAGCAAAGTGACTCCTGTGTAACACAAGGTCAATCGAATGGAACCCAGCACATGAGGGAATGTTATTTAAATGGGTTATTGTACTGGCCTTCAATGAGAGTGCATGTTTAGATAAATGCCTATTTTCTAGCCCTCAATAAACTTTTGTAAAGGTATCTGAAACCTGGCCATAACTGAACAATTATCATTTTGCCTTTTCAGGGTTGTTACTGGATTTAAGCATTTAATAGCCACTCATGGTCAAGTTAACAATCCATCGCAGGCTGCAAATGAGTAATTCCATTCTAGATCATAAACCAAAAAAACTATCTGTGCAGTATGGACAATAAGGTTTCCTGGTAATGCCAAAAGCAAGATAATATGGTTGATACCATAAAAGCTGTAAGGTATAGGGTGTTTTTGTTCTGGTCTTGACCGATTAATGTAGGCCTACTTCTGGGAATGTGTTACTGATGGAGAGTATTCTGGCTCTGGAATCATAAAGCCCATCTACTGATGGTGTGTTCAGCGTTGCTATATATTATGGTGAAAGACTGCATCAAGATAGATCATGACTTAGGTCCTTAAAAAACAGCATTCTATTAGTTTTAGTGAACTATTATGTGAAACAATCAATGTTTCAAAGATGTTTTGAATAGTCAAAATGACTATTTTGGCTACTTTTCTGAGAAGGATATAGCTGCAGGCAGTGCTCCAAAAAGGGGTGGGAGCTCTAAACTGCCAGCAAAAATATAGCGAGCCCCTAACCTATCCCTTTCCCTAACCCTAACAGTGTGTGGAAGTGACGCACCCTTTTGGAGTTGGTGCAACCCACTTTTGGAGTAACCCCGCCCCCTTGTGGAGCAATCCCTGCCCTCTTTGGGAGATTCTGCCCCCATTTGGAGATCTCCGGCCCGCAGTTATACCTAATTGACTTTTCTTGACCACATTTTAAATACCTCTGATTGTTGTTGCATGCAAATGGACTGCAATGTGATCTCAGTGATTGCAGTAAGAATATAAGGAAATAGTCAAGGATGAAAAAAACTGTTGTGTATAAGTAGCCTATGCCTTGTACTAATAATATAATTTGCCAATAATATTCAACAAAAAGAAGACAGTGTTGAAAAATCTATAAAATATAGGCCTACCAAACTCTGTCTATGGAACTACATTGGTTCAAACTCCATGTTTTTACAAGGGAAAGATGAGGTGTGGAGGTTGGTAGAAAAGAGCGTTCTTCAGCATTCTCTCGGGTTTGAAATATCAGGAGAGGGAGACAAAAGTGCGGTGGGCACTGTCATTGATCACATGTCTTTGACCTTCACAGTAGCTTAGTTTGTACATTTCCAAAGTCACCTCGGTTGGTGGTAAATTGACATTTCATTGTGCAATCTGTTTTAAAGAGCTTTTTATTTCAGACATTGGGTTATAAAACTTTCAGCTGTTTACAGCATTCAATGAATGAAGGAACTAAAGGACATCAACAGAGGTTCAGATCACTGCAGCAATGAAAAAAAAAAAATGCTTATGGTTAAATAGGGCATCAGGATTATGTGTGAATATTTGTGGATCAGATTACATAGGCTGTACTGGGCCAGGTTGGGAGTTGCTATTATGTTACAATGAGAGCAGCACACAAATCACAAAGAGCAGTTCTCTGTGCAGACCTTGTGATGTAGATTTATGATCCTTTTCATTTAACAATATGAAATTTCACATTTAAAGCAGAGGATATGCTTGTTAAGTAAGTCATTTAAGTCAATGATAATGTATTATTGCAAAAAGAATATTGACGTGAGATTGGACAGTTAAAATACACAGTTGATTTACATCATGAAGTCACTCCTGATAATGACAATATCACACTAGTTATTTAAAATGTGTAAAAAGATATGTACATAAACAACTGTTTAGCCTAGAAGCAACATGAGTATGTGAGTTTGAAAATAGTTCAAAACAGTATTACTGCTTATGTTTGGATAAATTTGCTTTATAATGCAAGTTAAGCTTCAAGTATGAGTGCATTTTAAAGGGATAATTCACCCAAAAATTTAAATTATCTCATCATGTACCACCCTACTTTCTTTCTTCTGCAGAACACAAACAATTTTTTTCAGCAGAATATCTCCACTCTGTTGGTTCTTTCAATGCAAGTGAATAATGGCCAGAAATCTGAAGGTCCAAAAAGCAGATTAACCCTTTCATACGTACCGTCACACATATGTGACGGTTAATAACTGGGCCCCGCAGAGAAGTGTCACACACATGTGTTTCGACAAAAGCCAGTTACATTACAAGCTGCCAGATTCAAATCAGCTTTCGCGCCAACATAGGCTGAGCTGGTCAATTTATATTCGCACAAACAGTTACTAATACAGTCTTTTAAACCACAGAATAGGTTTATTTTATATACATGCATCCAACTTGTCACCAAAGTACCACAATAATAAGTTTACAGCTCTTATGTGCACAGTCAATACATCAAATGCAATCTTCCTCCGATCCGTGCTGCCATTTGTTCCATCAGTAGCGGTTGTCATTCATCAAACAAACAGCTACTCAAAGAGTCTTTTTAAGCACATAATAAGTTTATTTTATGTAACAAAAAGCCTAATTGTCACAAAAGTACCACGATAACAGTTCATAGCTTGTATATGCACAGCCATCATATCTAAACGCGATCTTCTCATGCATGCAGCCATGTCTGCTGATTAGGTGCAGATGCGGTTTTCATTCACACAAACAGCAACTCAAGCAGTCTTTTCAGGCATATAATACTTTTGTTTTCTGAAACAGATAGCCATACTATCACAAAAGCACCACAATAACAGTTTAAAACTGGTATACTCACAGTGAAAACATTCTGATCAAGTGTGATTATCCTATGCACGCAGCCAAGTCTGTTTACATTAGAGCTTGTCACATACACACGTGCACAAACACACATGTTGGTGCGGCTATCCCTATGAGGACTCTCCATAGACATAATGATTTTTATACTGTACGAACTATAGATTCTATCCCCTAAACCTAACCCTCACAAAAAACTTTCTGCATTTTTACATTTTCAAAAAACATCGCTTAGTATATATTTTTTTAAGCTATTTAAATTATGGGGACACTAGAAATCTCCTCTTAAACCACATATATAACATATTACCCTTGTAATTACCAGTTTGTAACCTAAAAAAAGAGTCCTTGTAAACCACCTAAACCTGCTCACACACACACACACACAAAATGTCTGAGAAGTCAAACAGTGCATATAGGCAATATTTGTTCATTTGTTTTTTACAGCCATAAAAATTAAATAAATAAAACAAATACAGTACAGAACACATAACCCATTTGTTCACATTTACTATATTATATACAGTATTTTATTTTATATGACAAGAAATACAAAATTTAAATAAAATAAATGAAAAATACTCCTCTACACTCTGCCCACCTCTACCGGCTGTAGGACTGAAACGATTAGTCGACGTTATCGACAACGTCGACAATAAAAAATTGTCAACAAAAATTTTCGTTGTCGAATAGTCGTTTGATCTTAACGTAACATAAGATCATATGAAACTGATTGCACACAAGAGCAGCACTGCAGCTCGCGCCTGACTGAGGAGAGGAAGAAAACACATCTCACAGTCCAGACGCACTCTAATCTTTCCAAACAGCTACAGGTGATGTAGATCGCAAAGTATGAGGGAATTATAATGCAAAAATACAAAATACGTAAATAAAGAAGCACTCTTGTTGTGGAATAAGCGGAGCCGGAGCTGACGCTCAGTTTAAGCAAAACTTGCGTGTCGAGCGTCTTTAAAGGAAACACCCCCGGCGTTACATCTTTAATGCAGTTCTATTTAATGCGTTATAGCTTTATTAAAGTTCAAATAATAAGGAAACTGCATTTCTCTGTGCGGTCATCGCCTCTTCTATGAGTTGCATAAAGTGTCCCGATCTAAGGGGGAGAGATTGAAACTGCACCCGGCTGAGGTACACTCTGTTGCGTGGACGCTCATCCCTCGAGTGCGCGCGCTTAATGCAGCCAGATTATAACGCGATGGTAACTTATTGAATCATAATATATGTCACTGTGCATTTCTTATCGTGAAGAAAATTGGCAAAACGCAGCTTTATTAATAAGAGAGAGTTTGTTTTTTTGTGAGTTAAAGATGGATTGAAGTGAACAAAAAGGTGAGAGAGGGTAGTCTTCGCCCCATTATACACTGAAACAAAATACATTTTTTATTTGTTCTTATTTTATATACAAAATACACTTATATTTAAGATACATTCTCTTAAAGCAAGTCTAAATATCTTATATGTTCCTTCAAGTAAATGTATCTTGTTTTAAGGAAAAAAGACAAATACACTTGATAACAATAGGATTTTTCTGTAGTGAAATTGTTACTGAATTAAACATAATAAAAAGTATTTTTTCCCTTTAATTCAGTGAATGTCATTTAGAGGTATTTTTAAAAAATGATTTTGTCCTCTTTATTGTTAGCGAGCACGTTTAATACAACCTTTTAAGTCGGAGCACAAGCTGAATAGTCGGTTTAGAGCTAATGATTTATCGTTGCAATAATCGCCCAAATAGTCGAATAATCGTTCTAATAATCATTAGATTAGTCGATTATCAAAATAATCATTAGTTGCAGCCCTAACCGGCTGTGCAATGTCATGTGCAAAAATAACTCACTCCAGGGGGCACTGCAGGGGAATTTAGACCCTACTCATGAAAATGGTTAAAGCAGCGTAAACGTAATCCAGAAGACTCCAGTGATTCAGTCCATATCTTCAGAACAATATGATAAGTGTGAGTGAGAAACTGATCAATATTTAAGTCCTTTTTTACTATAAATCTCCACTTTCACTTTCAAAGATATGGATTTAACCACTGGAGTCTTATGGATTACTTTTATGCTGCTTTTATCTGTTTTTTGAAATTCAGATTTCTGGCCACCATTCACTTGCATTGAAAGGACCAACAGAGCTGAGATATTCTTCTAAAAATCATAATTTGTGCTCAGCAGAAGAATAAAGTCATACATGAGGGTGAGTAAATGATGAGAGAATTTTCACTTTTGGTTGAACTATCCCTTTAACCCAGAGGTGCCCAAACTTTTTCCTGCGAAGGAATCAAATTTGATTAAGGGCTGTGTGTTGGAAGTAAACCTTGCATTATAACAAACTCAGGGCCTCAAATTAATTTCTGAAAATGGGGGGTTGGGGAGGAATTCCCCCTTTCATAGGCTAATATGGGGGGCATTTTTTTTATCTTTACAAAGGTCATATACCTTTTATACCAAATCATTTAATTTAAACAATCAATTCAATTTTAAAATGGCATGTTTCAATAATTACAAAGTTGCATGATCTCTACATTGCATAATGTGCATTGTTACAGAAACAAAACATTTTTTCTCATTCACATAAATTATTTCCAAATATTTTGGCTATTAAATTAACATTAGCAAAACAAATGCACCGACAAAGAGGAGTAGATGACAGCATTTCTCCAGATTTGGAATAAGGAGCTTATAAAAAAAAACTTAGCAAGTCAATGCAAAAATAAACATTTAGCAATGAACATCAGAGATACGATTCATACACCAAAAGTGGTTAATGTTCTATAAAATTATTATACTATAATTAATAATGTTTTATTTAACATCAAGGCAATTTAACACATCCAGATATTACTTTTGTTAATATTATTTAAAAAAAAAAAAAAAACTACATTGTAGCATTTGACAATTTTAGTGCGGAAGCATGACACCAAACTGATGCGGAGCATGAGAAGTGGAGTACCCGTCTGTGCGCGTTTATGGCTCGAGCATTCGCCACTGACTCGGCAACATCTGCACAACGTACAGCAAAAAACAAATAATGTTCAGCGAAAAATCTAATGAAGAAATCTGTGATGTATGTATTTGGAACTATATCAGATTGCAGGGGAATTTTTTTTTGCCCAGAGCCCCCATTAATTTCTGACGCTGGATGGAACTAGAGATGGAGATGAGAGATGTAGCAGGTGTTTAAGTGTCTTTTTTCACCATGCAGCTGGTACATTACACAAAGCATTTTTGCTCTTTCTGCCTTTCTTGCAAATGTGCAGCATTATGAGGGAGTGCCAAGATATAAAAGGCGTTCGCCATCACGTGCTTGCAATGTTAACAGCTTAGTTGATTATAAACAGGAACGATATCGTTTTATTATGTTGCTCGCTTACAGAGACGCGGTATAACGCCATTGGCATGTGGAATTTAAAGGTTTAGAAAGGTTTACACATCTGTAACATCTTAAGTTCAGTAACTATGTGACAAAGCGCTCCTCACTGTGCACACTTACACTAAATTCAACATGTGCTCAAACGTGCTGCTGACAGCTGCACGAGAGAGAAAGGGAGAGACAGAGTGGATTTACTCGCGCAGCTTCTGGAATTACAGTTTGATGCAAAAACAAGTTTATTGATTTGTTCATCTGTATCTATTGGTTTACTAATTTGCAGCTGCACTGTAAAGTGAAAATAAGTGTGTGGGAATTTTCTGCATTATGAACATGGAACTTGCGGGAATTATTACAATTGTGCGCAATACCCACAATCCCACGCCAAATTTCAGGCTGTGCAAACTGTATTATATTAAAATATGAAAGTTGTCCTGGTTCCCTTCCTTTATGATTTCATTATATATACACACACACACACACACACACACAAACATTACTCTGCAATCTGCTAAATTAATGCAATTTAGACATATACAGCAAAGTGGGCCAAATCAAAGGTCATCATGGGCCAACTTTGACCCGCGAGCTCTGGTTTGGGCATCTCTGCTTTAACCCATGGATTCTCTTGCAGGAATTTCTAATTGCCTTAGAAAGTCTTGGAGCAGTGGCGGAAAATGTAATAGTTAATAAAATAACACATGATGCTATTTAAAGGCAAATTCTTAATTATGTTATAAAGATGAAGCATCCACAAGATGTCATGCTTTCATGAATGATTTGATGAATGCTTTTTTCATGATTCATTTAATGGCTTCTACAGTAAGAGCCTCTTTTTCTTCCATAAACCTCTTTCCATGTCAAATAATTTATGTTCAAGAATTGAAAAATGTGTAAAAGTCTACCAAAACTGCAATTTGAGTTAAACATTACAATAGTATTGTGTAAATTTGGATAAATGGAAGTGTGTTACAGTATGTCACAGATAGGATAGTACACTACTATTAACCTAGATTCGAGTAAATATTTTACAGGCTACATTGGGGATGCACGTCTTCAACTCCACTGTGCCACATACAAACCACTCTCAGGGAGGTCTGGATTTATGTGGACACAAGAATTTGATTGGTTTCGGTTATTTGTGTCCGCTTCTCTGATTGGATAAAGGGTCTTGTCAATCAGTACAGTGCTGGGCTAAGCCGCTTTCGCAAAGGATGGGCGGGTAAAGGTAGTGGAGGACAGAAAAAAAGGAAAAAAAAAGAAGGGAAAAAAAAAAAAAAAAACAATCCGCCCGGGCGTCCATCTTGAATACAGTAAGCTAACGTTGATTGACGGTAACGTCGGGGAAATCGCGACACATTGAGTTCAGACCGCCCTGCGAAGTCAATCGACTGCGAAAACCCGGGCAATACAGACCGAAGGATTACATTTAGTGTTGTTATCGATCAAATCCGTCTAATTTTTGGCGTCATATTCCAGACTGGGCTGATGAAGTTATTTCGAAGGCTGCGCGTGCTAAGCTTTATACAGCCGTCGACATTTCTTAGTTCGATAAGACTGGCCGTTTTAACTACTCACCATAGCTTTTCTTGAGACGCTTTCTGAGGTTGTTAATTGCAGGTTCGAGTTATTAAAACCCGACGGGAATGTGGATATTAGCATGTTTGGACATATTTAAGTCCTTCGCTGTCAACTTGAGCTCGCGCGGGGCGCGTGCGTGCCTTTAATCGTGCGCGTGACCCTGTTTATTTCACTTTATTTATGATCTGTTACGCTACATATATACCACGATTTGCGTATAGAATAAATCAAGTAAGAGAGATGTGAAAACAGTCTCTGGGGGTGTTAATTTAATTGCTATCCCCATAAATGCACATGCATTTCATATATTGCCTTTCAGAGGCATTACTTTGAAATATTAGTTCCTTTGCATCACTAAGTATAGATAAATGCATATTGTATGGCGGGTTCTATGCATAGGTTGTCCAGTTGTTCTGATCATTGGGGATGGGAGCTGGCCCATTTGCTGAAAGAGCTTATTGAACGGACTCGTTCATTCTGAGCGCGCGACAGGTCAACATTTTTATAGAGACAGTATTCTTATTGATTGAAATTGAATCACGCTATTGATATGGGGTTTAAGATCAACTGCGTGGACAGTCGTAGATCATCGTATTTCTAATAGCTCCTCTCCTTTGAATGAACTATCACCAGTGGACATTTTGCTATCTCTTAATCACTGAACCCGAGGACTACAAACTGGCATTGGATTTGTGCATTGGCATATATCACTGAATCTGTGACATGGATGTGTTTCACTGACTGCTGATCAGTAGTGTTTTTTAAGGAAACTTGAATGCAAAGACGCTTGGATTTTGTGGGAAAGGACAGTAGATTGAAAACATGGGACCTGCAACAAAGCTGGCGTTTGGAGTGTTCCTCATCTCTTGCTCCTCAGGTGGGTATTAATGTGTGCACGGAAATGTTTTAACCCCTATAAATTGAGATTTATTGCATCGAAGTCAGAGTGCAGTGTTAATTTGTATCATGAGTCATGATATGTCTTTTTTTTTTATTTTTATTTTTTTTATGTATAATGTGCCACCGGAGGCCGTTTCTCGTGTTACTCCGCAATGAGATCGAATTCACTGGTTTCTCGTAAAGTAGCGACACAACACTATCTGAATAAATCTAAGCGTGCACCAAACAGGAGCAACATTTACTGCCAGGATTGTGCAACTTATTTTCACAATACCTGGTCTGACGAGTTCTTAACATGAAGCCCTGTTCGGTGGAGTTGAAAACACACTTGTTTTGAGCTACTGTATGTTTATGTAATACAGGCAATGGTTATTGTGCTGACTGCATGCATGCATGCATGTTTTATATGTTGCATGTAAACCCCCTCTACTGGTAGCTCCCATTTTTAGGGTTTTCATGATAAGGAAATCTACATTTGTGAATAACAGTACATGACTGACTTACAAAGGAAAAATCATTTGATGAGGCTGGCCAGGCCAAAGGTCATATTTGCATGTGAGAACACAAGATAAGATATCGCTCAATACAAGTGCTAAAGTTACATGAGCATATCTGATATACACCTTAATGATTACCTTTATTCAAAAAGATATCCAGTCTTCAAAGCAAACAGACTCTGCGATAAGGTTTGGATTCTGCTTTTATTGAAAGATCAGTCTGTGCCTGTACTCTGTGTTCCCACTACATCCCTCATCCTGGATTGTACTTGCCCACACAGACCAGCTCTTTTGGATACAGAGGCAATTAATCAATAAAATGTTGTATTTGAGCACACCACTTTGCTATTTTTATCAGCATAAAGGCAAAAGTATTATAGAGCATCTAGGATGGTATGAGAAACATAATCTTTTGGGTCACATTGCACATGCTCTCTCAGAGGAATCAGTGCTGTTCAGTAATGGGATGAGCATATAAAGTAGACCTCTGCTTGAAGTGATGTGAGGAACCTTTCACCTGATTATTGTTTAAATCTTGTTTACTCCTCTTAAAAGATATTTCCTGAGCACCAGTCCAAGCGTGTGCTTAAGGTTGTAGTTGCCGATTTCTTTCACACTGTGAGACAGTGTGAATGGAAATGTTACTGAAGTTGATTTTGTCTGTGTGTGTCCCGCATTTGATATTTTTGCGTTCTCCAATTAAGTTTTCACAATAAATGGTTAGTTAGTACAGAAGTTTTGCCTGGGCCAGAGTTTATGACTGCTAAGGGCCTGAGTGATTGCCCAGCCGAAGGTATATTGTGCCGTAAATGTCATGACGCTTAAAGTAAATCACAATCAGCAACATCTGACCAAGGTACATAGAGAAACAAGAATCTTTCAAAAGAGATTCTCGTCTGCCATTAATGTGTTTAAATATATTGAAATTTCAATTGAACTATTTTTAGTTTTCTTTGTCCCTCCCAGTACACAGTGGTGTGATTTTTAAAGGTGTGACTTTACTTTTATAATATGACCACTTTGAGGGTAAGGCACGTAATGCCTCAAATCTGATGAATGATGCAATTTATTTGGCCATAAAATGTCAGTACGTTGTTGACACCTAGCCCTTCTGTCAAGTTCAACTTTCCTAACTTTAGTATTTTAGTGAATCCTGTTTCCTGTATACTAGAGATCAAAAATAAACATGAGGTCTGCTGTGTTCTATTTTTATAAAAGCATAAATAAGTTTGTGTATTCAAATGACACATTTATGTAGTGAAAAAAAAAAAACTGTTCATATTAGTGCAGAATGGAAGTAATGGTGGTTGATCTTCTACAGGCTTTATGCATTGTCATCTATAGGCACAGCTGTTGGCAGTAAGAGGACACGTTTATTTCCCTTTTATATCACCCAGAATGCTTAGCTTGGGGCGGGGTGGGGGGTGGGGGGGGTGTATTGTACAGCAACAATACTTTTAAAACTAATCCCCAAAACAAAGGATAATATACGTTTTCCTATATAGCCTCATTTGTACAGCCACAACAAGCTTGCTGATGGGCAATTTGATAAACCATGTGCATTAGGATTATAGCTGATGTTTTCAGTATGAGTCTACATGATCACACAAGCTGTCAAAGATTGTTGCCTTCCTCTAATCTCTTTTGTACATATGTGTGAATAGGCTAGTTATTGTTTGTTATGAAGCTACACAAGAAAACTGTCAAAAGCAATAGGTCATTTTTTTATTTTGCCATTATTTCTAGAATACTGTGCTAATTAGTCTTTTTATATGGTAATTTGGATCAAGCAAACATAATTAAACATAGCTGTTCCCATAGTCTACACTTTTAGCTTGAATAGCTAACCGAGGGTCTGTACACCGTTAATTTACTTAATGTAGCTGATTAAGCCTATGAATGTTATATTAGTCCTTTTATTGTTTATTTACTTTATTATGCATGTTGTGATGGTGTTTGAACATCCAAAGAGATCCTTCTGCTCAAAATTGATGCTCATGCATGGATCCTAACATCCTTTTTTTATTTTAAAGGAGTACGTTTTCATGTTGACAAGTCTTTGACAAATAATCATATGGAAAGTTCATTGTGTGCAAGCCGTACTTCATGCATGCATTCTTGTTTTTATTAGGAAGAAAGCACATTAAAACTGAAGTGTGTAATTTCTGCACCTCTAGCAACACCAAACAGAATTGCAAAAATAAACAATATGCACCCCCGTCTCTGTTTGTTTGATCAACATCATAGTTCCGCCCCGAACTCGCAGCATTAGTTGAGTCATTGGCCACATTTACATGCACCCTCATTAGCGATTATAATGCGATTTAAGGCAATATTGCGATTAAACTGTAGCTCATGTAAACAGAATACTGTGATTTATTTTATTATGATTATGCTAACAAGTAATGATAATTACAGTAAGATATGTGGAGTACTCTTATTTTAATAGCTTTATACAGGCATGTAAACACTTTAATTGCATTTCTTCCACTCTGACCAAAGTGCGCCTGCGCCAGTGCTGCAGACGGATGGTGTTATGCTTAAAGGGATAGTTCACCAAAAAATGAAAATTCTCTGATAATTTACTCACCCTCATGCCATCTGAGATGTGTATGACTTTCTTTCTTCTGCAAAACACTTTTGAAGATTTGTAGAAAAAGATCCAGGCTCAGCAGGTCCTTAGAATGGGGGAGGATGGTGATTAGATATTTGTAGGTCCAAAAAGCACAGATAGTCAGCATAAGAGTAACTATCCTGTCTCCAGCAGTGACATTTTCTAAAGCGAATCAATCACTTTGTGTGTGAAAAAGAATGATATTTAAGTACTTTTTTAACTGTAAAAGATCGCTTCCAGTCAGGCGTTGACAAATGGCCAAATTTACCTGAGTGCTCCTTTGACGCAATTGTGTTGGCACGTTCCTTCGACTCATTGGTTGTGTGTCTCATGTTTTTAGTTCATGTAGCAAATATTTCATAAAGATTTTAAACATTTATTTTCAGTTTGCATTCTAAAAGCATTTAGTGATGCAAAATCATGTGTAAAAATAATCTGATTAGGTGCAGGTTATGTTCATTAGCGTCAGCCTTTGTGCGACAGCAGCAGCTCCTTTGGCTTGGATAGATGATGCTGAAGTGCATTCCGAATTACCAATATTTTCTAACCTTCAAATCTTCCGAAGCTTTCACTCTGGAGGGTAAACCTTCTAAAGGGATTAGGGCATAGGGATGAGCCCTTTGGAATGGAACGCACCCTTGATGTCCTGTGCAGCTTTAGCTCGTCCTGTGTGTGTGTGTGTGTGCGTGTGTGTGTGCGCGCTACAGTAAATCGCCCTCTTGTGGTCTTCCAATGCTATTACACCAGTCTGTTAAACCGAGGTCAACTGAGTGTATTGGAAAGCATGCAAATTGGGATTCTAATTTAAATGTTGGCTAATTTTAATATATTGATGCCTCAAAATATATATCGATAAAATAACGTGCCGATCAATAATCGATATATCAATAATTTATGACATCCCTGATAGATATATATATATGTAATATGAGCTGCACGATTAATCGTTAAAAGATCGCAGTCTCGATTCAGACACCCACGCAAACTCATTTCTAAATGACAATGATTCTGCAATGTATATTAACGTTCCTCTGGCATGCCTTTGTAAGGCGGTCAAATTTAAATGAGATATTCACTTCAAGATGCGTTTATAAATGTTGATCTTTTAAAACTTTATATGGCATTTACAAAACACAGCGCTCCTGCAAGAGACGCTGAATAAACTAAAACGCAACAGCCAAAGACGGTTGCAGCATAGTGCTTTACAAACTGCAGGGTGCAGCCACGATTAGCTAGGAGTGTGACAGAATCTCTGCTCAGTTCAGTATTTTAATAGCCACCGACTGGTGCAAAAAAAAATATGAATGCAGGGCTCCTGCACGAGACTCTGCGTTGTTCTTAGATTGAAATACCCCTCTTTAGGCGATATTAATGTAAACACAGCTGTTAATGAATTATGAGAGCGTAAACAGATGGGATTTGCCTACCAGTGCAAAACTAAGTTGACATAAAACTGTTAATGAAGCTTTTTTCCACTCGTTTAGATTTTTACTTAGCATGTGAAAAAGGCTAAATTGTTTCATTTATTTTTTATGCACTTTTTAACAGAAATATTTATTTATTTATTTTGCAATAATAACAAGGTGCTGTTTAGTTTGTAATGTATATGTTGCGCCCTCTTGTGGACTTAGGACATTTTAAATGTATACATTTGATTTACAACTTTATTGCATTTTTGCATAGATTGAAGCAGAGAATATTTTACATATTTTGTCAGAACCTCTAGTACATTACTTTGTTCAATACCCTTATGTCCAGGTTTTGTAAATCACATAATCATTTTTTTTCTTCAGAATCGTGAGAGAATCGTGATCTTTTTTTCAAAGCAAAAAAAAAAAAAATTGTGATTCTCAATTTATCCAGAATTGTGCAGCTCTAAAATATATATATATATATATATATATATATATATATATATATATATATATATATATATATATATAAACATTAAAGTGTCACATTTCTAAGTGAATAATCAGAATAATGGCAAGTAGCGTGTAAACTGGATTACCCCCCCCCCCCAAAAAAAAACCATTTTAATCTGACACTCATAACAAACAGAGGAATTTTTATAGATCCACAGAGACTCAGTGTTTACAGTTTTCGAGAAAATGAACCTATGAATGGTTTAGTTAGTTATTTCTGCATGTTAAGCTGGGATAGGAGAAATTTAATACAGAAAAAATTACACACTTCAGCATTAATAAGGTGTTGCAACTTAGACCTTAGTCTCCTTTAGTTGTTTTTCTCAGCAAAGTACTGTATCTTTACCCAGATGTAATCAGTGTTCTTGCCTGCACCATGTTTCTTTAATGGCAAAAGAATCGGATGTCAGTATGAAGACACATGCTGTGCAGTTTGTCGGACTGTTATAATACAATACTTAAGGAAAGTCACAAAGAGCTATGTTCAAACAGAAGACTAGAGAGACAGGACTGTCAAAAAAAAAAAAAAACCTCTCCTGCATATGGACAGTCCTTTCATTGAAGTTTTTTAGTATTGTTCAATGCAATCTTGATGATACACATTATCATTTTATACTCCTATTTGTTTTCTTTAGTTTAAAACACTAATGCGGGATTGATATCTTGACCTTGTGTTGCTTCGCAGTGTAGTTTGATACCCGCCAACTGGACTTCCATGACATAGGCAGGTTGCAGCCACTGTTGCCCAAGATGCAGATGCCTCTGTGAATAATTTACAAACACGGTTGACCACTGCTGATAGAAGGGCTGTTTGAAATCAAATGTGCTGCCTTTGTCCTCTAACACTTTTCTTTGACCTGTGCTGTAGTTGTCACATTTGCTTTGTCACAGGCAATTGTGTGGTTAAATAATGAAAGAGTAAATATTGAGTTTTACCCCATATTTTAAACCCATCCGTTTTTCACTGTAACAGAAGATGTGTTGAAGATTTTTAGAGAAAAAGATCTATTTCGCCCCAGTATTCTTTTATATGAAGGCTTTTTCAAAGGACAGCAGATTAAACCTATCATAACCGGATGTGTTTTCAACCCTTGGAAACAGATTTGCAAGTGACACAGAAAGCATAGTCTTTCATCTCATATCTACACATGAATTTCAGTGTTTACCAACAACATTCAGCGAGACACAAAGACAAGTTGCTTTATGACAGTTGGGCACAGGAACAAAGTCTGATCCTGTAAATCCATGCTGCTGTATGTGTGATTGCTCATATCGTGAATTCATAGTTCTGTGCTTGTCAGTAGGACACATGCGTTTTTGGTCTGTCCTGTGGTAGTTACTGGTTGTGGTTGTGAAAAGGGGGGCAGAGGGGAATCGTAGCAGATTAAAGGGATTTGCCACAATAAAATGTGCTTTACTTGATTGACAGCTGATTCACCATTATGCACAATGAACAAAAATGTTATATGTTAGTCACTCATGTGATGCCCATTTTCTTTTATTTATTTATTGCTAAAAATGCAATTCATGAAGACATTGACTTGAATACTTGAATCTCTACTAGGATGTGATCTTAATTTTTTTTAAGTCACTGTCAAAAATATGGTAATAAAGGAAATAAGTTATTACAAAAGCTTTTTATTTATCAAGTAGCTTCTTTAAAAAAAAAAAAAGTATTGAAGTAGTGTTTTATATTAATATTATCAACATAAGTTCAGGTTTTCAGATGGTATGACCGCAAGAGTCTTAATGATATTTGTGACTCAAATGTATGATATTTACAAAAAAATGCCTTGAAAGGTCATTTATTTAATCATTATTTTGTGATTTTCAAAAATAGTTGTCAAATCAAAACATGCGCATGTATGTGATTTTTTTCGAAGTTTTAGTCCACTTTTGAAAATGTTTCTATTTTGCATTTTTCTATTTTAAGCCTTTATTTTTCATTACAAATTATATTATCAGTATAAAGTTCGAGTGAAAGATTTGTGCAAAACCCGCGTGTGAATTTTCGCAGAGCATCTTGTGAAAGTGTTTTAATGAAAGAAAGCCGGTCCTTTTGTACAAAATGAGTTTACACAGTTAATGTCACAAATTTGCTTATTTGATGACTGATCACGAAATTGTGTGGAATCTTAAATATTTCTTATATTATGTCACTGTAATCATTTAATCACTAGCACGTAAGCAACAGTGAGAGAGAAGCAGGCTATTTTACTTATATGAAGTTTTTCGCACCTGCATTCCAATCTACATCTTGATGTAATCCTTCTTCATGATCACGCAGCATGTTTTCATCTGCTGAATTGGAGACTAAACACTATTAAAGTGTCAAGCCAATCAACTATTTAGCCCTTTTCGGTGAATCACACCTGCAAAATCCTAAAACTTTATTTCCAGGTTTAATTTATCTTTTGAATAGACCTGAAAAGATTTTTGAACCCCACGATGTGGGTTTATGTTTTCTCTTTTAATCATTTAACGTAATTTTGAATGTCCATGGTTTAAGGAGCGTGTACCTGTATGCTGGGTTGGAAATCTCAAGAATTAACAGTTGTGTTTTTCTTATTGCATTACATGTTGTTCTGAAAGCAAAAAGAAACAAATGAAACACGGAATGTAGGCTGTCATCCGCACAGCCTGACCGAAGCAAAGCAGGCGCGTTTATTCGCGCGATTAACCAAAAGTGACGCGCTGCCTGCTCGTGATGCGTGAATGGCTTGCACACAGTGCACGAGTCTGTTGGGTATACTGCAGTCTTGTCACATTTTAACTTTTTGTTTAGCCTCCCATTCAGCTGATAAAAACACTGCGTGATCATGAGGAAGGATTACATCAAGGTGTAAATTAGAATGCATGTGCGGATTTTCATATGAATAAAATAGTCTACTCTCTCGCCGTTGCTGGCGTGCCAATGATTACCCCTCCGTGTGCCAATGCTGGCACACGTGCCATAGCTTGCCGACCCCTGCAGTAGTGGGACACCAATGTCTGTTGATGAATCAGTCGTTTGTGTTGATACAAATAATTTTTTTTTTCCAGCAAAATGGCAACTAAAAATGTGCTTAAATACCTACAATAGACTATGCACGGCATATTGACTACGTATTTCTGCTAAAATCTCTGGCTACGCGAACTTCTGGTATAGTTTTATCCGATAGCAAGCTATGATAGTAGCAAACACTATTATATATTTTGATTAACTATCAATCACAACTAATTATATTATAATAGATATATTTAATTATTAACTAGAGTAAACATAAAATTTCAGTATATTATATTAAAATATAGTTTTTGTGATGAGTTCCAGAAATTTAAATACAGGTGCTAGCCTCATAATGTGATCGACATCGTTCACAGTAGTCCGTGGAAGATCTTGCAAACAGTGAGTGTAAAAACTCATATTGACAGCACTCATTGAGAAACGGTAGGCAAAGATCGCTTTTGGCGCTGCACCGGAAGTTGCGGTGGCCACTAAAGCTAAATACGGAAGCAACCGTGCATAGAGTCTATTGGGGAGAGTATACTATTAACATATGCAAGAATCTTTAGAATATGCTCCATTTCCACAGTATCCGGGTTTAAAGAATTCTTAGAAAGAACTTAAGATGCATGAATGGTGCATTCAGGAAGTGTGTCAATGGCAAAGTGCAAAGGTCACACACCTGAGAGGGCTTTTTCTGAGCTTCTCAATGGTAGCACATAGGATGCCAAAATATGCAGTAAAGTGTTCTTAAAATAACAGTTTATGATGGTTTGTAACTGAGACTCAACACTTTTATAAAATGTTTCATATTCATTGATACATAGTTTCAATGCTTAGTTCTATTTTCAACACTTAGTTCTACAAAGTTTTAGAGAGTTTTGTTTTCAAGTTAAGACTGTTTCGGTTTGAGTTGAATTTCTTACACTTTCATACTGTGGACAGTTGGGACAGGCTATAATGCTTTTATTTTTACTGTGACATCTCAAAACCATTGTTTGAATATCTGACTCAAACGCTATTTGTAAATGGTCAGAACTCCAAAAATATAAAATATGTAGGTAGATTTCCTAAAACACATTTGCTGAAAGTTTGAAATCCAGAGTCAGGAGTGTTTCAGTCTGGTCACATGTATTGGAATTCCAGGATTCTCCCCCAGCATCTGACATTGACTAGTGACACCATAGTGGTGGTAGTAGTGATGGTGGCATGACATAGAGCGACTTATGCCACCCTACCCTTTGCTTGTGCCCTGTTAACCCTTGCTATAAAAAAGGATCTTATGTAAATGGATTACTATCTAATTGCAATACAATTGTCCCAGACCACATAAAATGCTCAGGTGTGTTTACATGGACAATTGTATGTGTTTTGGACTAATAAAGTAGCAGGTGTGTCACTATCCCATTACACTACACACTTTGAAATGCCTAATGTATCAAGCCATTTTGCTGTCTGATACACTGTACAAGTTAATCATTGGGGTGGGAATCTTAAGGCATCTCTTAATTTGATTTGATTTAGATTTAGTGAATTATGATCCAATTCTAAAATTCTATACGCATCTTACTATTTAATTAACCAGGTAGGAAACCAAATCTTTGGTTTAGTGCCAAATTCTGTTTAAACATTCAGCTTAAAAGCTGTACTAAAATATGCCTGCTCCGACCACCAATATAGAATACAGTGTCTCCCCTAGGATTTTTTTTCAGCAGTGGTGCTGTGCTGGCATCTACACGCCTGCAATGCCAGACCCCTATTAATGTGTATAAATGCTTAAAACAGGGGTGTCAAACTAAATTTCAGCCTGGGCCACATCACGGTTTATTTGTTGTCTCCAAGGGCCCATTGAAAATGTGGCACCAGCACCTGCTTTGGTAGCATCCATGCAGTTATCAATAATATTACATGTTATGTGCATTGAAATACACATTTGACAGTACAGCATTGATTTTGACGTTGAAAATTATGATGTTAACAACAGTAACATCTGTGGAAAAAAATGAACACCTAATTTTTATAGGGCTAAATTGAAATATTCAGACAGTGTGACTAAATTGGGTCTTCTTTACAGATTCCTTTCATCAGGCTCCTACTGATTAAACAACAGTCATGCCTTGGAATATCTGAAGGCAAACAAAACAACTTAAATTTTCCTACAATCAGAGAGCATTACAAGAGAACACATTTTATACAGTTGGAAAACTGATAGCTTGGTCCATAATAATAGTGAAAATTTACCATAGTCCTTCCTTAAAATCCATAGTTTTAACAATGATATTTGTAATAAGTCCATGGTAACCATAGGTAAAACCATGCATGACTCCTCACTTCCATGATTAGTAACTATGGTTTCTATATAATAGGGTTGCTCCAATACCAACATTTTGGCTTCCGTATGATACCAGCCCTGGTACCTCGGTATCGATACTAACTACTAGCTGGTAGCATTGTCATGCTGGAGGGTCATGTCAGGATGAGGCTGAAGGAAGGGTACCACATGAGGGAGGAGGATGTCTTCCCTGTAACGCACAGCATTGAGATTGCCTGCAATGACAACAAGCTCAGTCTGATGATGCTGTGACACACCGCCCCATACCATGACGGACCCTCCACCTCCAAATCGATCCTGCTCCAGAGTACAGGCCTTGGTGTAATGCTCATTCCTTCAATGATAAACGTGAGTCCGACTACCACCCCTGGTGAGACAAAACCGTGACTCGTCAGTGAAGAGCACTTTTTTCCAGTCCTGTCTGTCAGGTGGGTTTGTGCCCATAACTGACATTGCTGGTGATGTCTGGTAAGGACCTGCCTTACAACAGTCCAACAAGCCCTCAGTCCAGCCTCTTTCAGCCTATTGTGGACAATCTGAGCACTGATGGAGAGATTGTGCTTTCCTGGTGTAACTCGGGTAGTTGTTGTTGCCATCCTGTACCTGTCCCGCAGGTGTGATATTCGGATGTACCGATCCTGTGCAGGTGTTGTTACACGTGGTCTGCCACTGCGAGGACACTCGGCTGTCCTTCCTGTCTCCCTGTAGTGTGTCTTAGGCGTCTCACAGTACGGACATTGCAATTTATTGCCCTGGACACATCTGCAGTCCTCATGCCTCCACGCAGCATACCTAAGGCACATTCACACAGATGAGCAGGGACCCTGGGCATCTTTCTTTTGGTGTTTTTCAGAGTCAGTAGAAAGGTCTCTTTAGTGTCCTAAGTTTTTATAACTGTGACCTTAATTGCCTACCGTCTGTAAGCTGTTAGTGTCTTAAACGACCGTTCCGCAGGTGCATGTTCATTAATTGTTTATGGTTCATTGAACAAGTATGGAAAAGATTGTTTAAACCCTTTACAATAAAGATCTGTAATGTTATTTGGATTTTTACCAAATTATCTTATTTCTTTTTTTGCTGAGTTTGTGAGCTGAAATCTCCAAGATGCAACGGAGAAACAGTTAATTTGAGAGTTCACAGCCGTTTATACACTCGAGACACTGATCTGTGGCTCTGCAGATGGATACTATTGGACACACTGCATGAAAATCAAGCATTTGTGTGTGTGTTGCATTTGTGTGTGTGTTTGTGCCTGTGTGTGTTCGTGTGCATGCCTGTGTGTGTGTCTGTGTGTGAAGGAGATGACAGGGCAAAGAGGCGCCTCTTATCCATACTGTGGCGCGCAGCGCATGTGACTATATTATTTCATTAAATGACATCCTTCTGCTGTTTAATGATCACACTTGGCCATATAGAGGCTTTTGTATTATTATTTTCAAATGGTCTTTGATTTCATCTCAAAACTCTCACATTACATTTTGCTAATGGCAGCATACTTTAATATGATATCGAATTATGATATCGTACCATTTAAAATTTTTTGGTATTGTGATATTTCGTTGGTACCGGTATACCGCGCAACCCTACTATATATAGAACTATGGCATTTTTGTAATGAAGAAACAGCAGTCTAAATACATTTAGAAACTTTCTGCTACATCTACCATAGTTAATACAGTACAGTAAGTGTTACTACAGTAAATCCATGGTAAATTTTTGTAAGTGTTGTAATTTGAAAATGGAAAAGCCTTCTAATTTGTGTGTTCTCCTGTTTTCTTTGTCAGTGCCGTTTAGAATGTGGGGGCTGTTTGTTTTAAATTAGTTTCATCACTGAGACATAAGAGTTTTGCAGCAGACAGTTCTGTACTGCATTCAAATGGGTTTCACAATCGCTGCTGCGCATCTCACTAGTTCAAAAGCACATTTAAAATAGTCTGCTCGGTTGAGACCTGTCTGCGAATTACAGCACCTGTTCAACGCTCGTGCTGCTTTATCCATGATTGAGCCGTGTTGATAATTGATCTGTGTAGTGCTGTTTCATTCTGCTTTTGAAGCGAGCAAAATGCGCTCCAACATACAGATGATGGTGGAAGGCTCATTAATATTCACAAGGAAAGCACTAACTGATTGTTCAGTGAAATGTTGCAATCCCCTGCCATACTACGTTTCAGAAATGAGCTTGCGGGCCACTTGAACTGAAGTGAGTTTGACACGTGTGTTTTGCGGTGATGTCACTATGAGTGTGTGTATTTTTGTGTGTGTGTGGTGGGGTCTCTTTCGCAGTGCAGAAAGCGCACAGCTGACTCGGGCTGGCAAGCATTATGTTGCATCAAGAATATTAAATGAACCATGTGAAATCCCAAGAGCGGCGCTCATAATTCAGCAGCGGCGCAGCTTTCTGTGGCTTTTCTTTGGGGTAAATAAAATGCTTTTGTTGTCAATTAGTGTGAATTCTGTTTTTTTAGGGAAGAGCATGACATTGGTCAGCTTTGAGCGAGTGATAGGCTGCATTGTATCTTGTGCTTGTGATTCCTATGTAGACATTCCCTTTGTTTGCAGTGTTAGTGCACCTTTTTTTGCGGTATATATCAGCACTGCTGACATTAACAGCTGCTTGTGTTCTGTCTCTTACTGCATGCAGGTGTGGCAGAAGAGCACTGATGCCTGCATCCTTACTAAAGCAACCAATGTAGACATGACTAAAAATGAGCATGCAGATTAGGGGCTGAAATGATTAGTCGACGTTATTGACAATGTCGATAATAAAAAATTGTCAACAAAAATTTTTGTCGAATAGTCATTTGATCTCATTTAACATAACATGAGATCACATTAAACTCTAATGATGATGACGACGCACAAGAGCAGCACTGCAGTTCGCGCCTGACTGAGGAGAGGAAGAATTACACAGCTCACAGTCCAGATGCACTCTAAACTTTCCAAACAGCTTCAGGTGATGTAGATCACAAAGTGTGAGGGAATTATAATGAGAAAATACAAAATAAGTAAAGACAGAAGCACTCTTGTTATGGAGTAAGTGGAGCTAGAGCTGCTGCTCCGTTGAAGCAAAACTTGCATGTCGAGTGTCTAAAGGAAACACCCCGGCGTTACATCTTAAATGCAGTTCTATTTAATGCGTTATAGCTTTATTAAAGTTCAAATATTGGGGTGTAACAATATATTGTGTATCGCGGTGAAAAAAATGACTATGTGTCGTGGAGACAGTTTCTTTTTTTTTGTCTGTTCTCTCTCTCCTATATGCATGACGCGTATCGTACTACGCCTACGTCATGCGGTGACGTGAACAGAGTCGCTTTATAGCACACTAACAGCTGCTGCCTGAAACATGTTGAATAATGAGTGCGGCTGAAACTGACGTGGAAATAGAGGATACCCCATTCTCTTAAGTTGGATGTATGGCAACATTTTGGTTTTCCTGTTACACGACTGCTCAACCAAAAGATTACAGATAAAACAAGAACAGTATGTAAATACTGTTAAAGAACTATAAAGTACACATCTTCCAATACGTCCAATATGATGCTGCATGTGCAACGTCACTATAACGACAAACTCTGTGAACAGCATATGACAAAGAGAGCGATCAAAGGCCAAACATCTTTGCAAAGTAGTTTTACAGCCCCGTTGTCGCATTCATGTGCAAGAAATAACCAGATGCATATGCGTTTTTATGGCAAAGGACATGAGGCCACTTTCTGTGGTCGGCAATGACGGATTACGCCTAATTTGTTTCAAGACTATTTGTTTATGTTTTACCTTTTAAAGTTTAGTTTAATTGTTACTTTAGTAGTTCTATTAAGAAGTTTAGGGTGCAAATTTCCTAATTCTAATTTCATACTAAAGCTAGTTTATTTTTCAGTGACAGCCCAATTCTATTTGTAATTTACAGAGAAGGAAGTTTAAACTTTGACTACTGTTAGTGTTAATTGATCCAAAAGAAACTGTTTGAAGATTGTTTATTTTTACATATCAAGATCATTTATGTCTGGCATTTATATTAGGGCCAAGCTGTCATTACTTAAATTCCCATTACTGCAGTTTTGATTGCAAAATGTACAAATAAGAAAACTTGTCTGTTGAACATTGTTGATGTTTCAGGAAATAAATGCATTGTTTTCATTTCAATATTCTTTTTTTCAAAATATTTAATGTATCGAACCGTGAACCCTGTATCGTGAACCGTACTGAATCGTGAGCTTAGTGTATCGTTACACCCCTATTTAAATAATGTCAGGCAGGTCATGTAAATAACTACAAACTCCAAAACTGGCATTTCTCTGTGCGGTCAGCGCTGCTTCTATGAGTCGCGCAAAATGACCCGATCTAAGGAGGAGAGATTGAAACTGCACCCGGTTGATGCACACTCTGTCGTGGGGACGCTCTTCCCTCGAGCGCGCGTGCTTAATGCAGCTAGATTATAACGTGATGGCACGTGACTTATTGAATCATAATATATGTGTCACTGTGCATTTCTTATTGTGAAAAAAATTGGCAATATGCAAAGTTGGAAGCATAGAATTTTCCGAAATGTTAATGCCTCAATTTACCAAGACATTTTGGAAAATTCTATGCTTTCAACTTTGTGGAAACAGTTTGGGGAAGCCCTTTTCTGTTCCAGCATGACTTTGCCCCAGTGCACAAAACAAGGTCCATAAAGGCATGGTTGGATGAGTTTGGTGTGGAAGAACTTGACTGGCCTGCACAGAGCCCTGACCTCAACCCTATCGAACACCTTTGGGATGAACTAGAACGGAGATTGCGAGCCAGGCCCTCTCGTCCAACATCAGTGTCTGCTCTCACAAATGCTCTTCTGGAAGAATGGGTAAAAATTCCAACAGACACACTCAAAAATCTTGTAGAAAGCCTTCCCAGAAGAGTGGAAGCTGTTATAGCTGCAAAGGGGGGACCAACTCTATATTAATGCCTATGGATTTAGAATGGGATGTCATAAAATCTCCTGTAGGTGTAATGTGTAGGCGTACCAATACTTTTGTCCATATAGTGTATGTATATATTGTGGGATTTTTACCAGCTGAGAACAAACGAAGAGCTAATAAAATGTGTAAAGAAGTCAGAAAAGCGCCAGGAATTCCTCTGTTGCACACACAAACGAAGATATGCTGCAAGGACGGCTGATGGCAGTTCCTACGCCTGTACTGAACTATAATGGGCAACATAGCTCCTATGATGAGAAGAACCAGTTATGCTTGAGGTCAGTATTAGGCAAATTACTTCCTGTTTTTGGTCCGTTTAGACGTCTTTGGTCCAGGTTGCGTTCATATATCAATCGAACCGCACCAGAGTTCGTTTTTTAATTTGAAGCTTGTAAGAAAATACATTTCATTGTCAACAAGTACTGCTGGCGGCTATGTTTGTTGCACATTTGACAATAATAAAACTTTGATCTTTTGAACTGTGAAAACCACGATTACATGAGATTTAAAATCATTGGATTTTTCCCTGCTTTTGATGCCAAAACCTAAACAGGAGTGTGCACATCTTTTGCACACGTTGGATAAGCAGGTAAAGGTGAAAATCGGAGTAAATGGGCAAAAAATCTAGGCTCTGTATGGGCCTATAAAGCATAAAGATTGTGCATGTAAACACGTTCATTGTGAGGAACAATGGCAAAAACGCTCATGTCCCACTCGATTATAGTTTCTGTCAGCCTTCGGGCGACACTTTCAGTGTGGAATTTTTGCTTGTTTGTGAACACTTTACATTTGTTTGTTGTTCACTTGTATAATGCTTTGTGAACGCTTAATGCCCTAGTTTTATGTTTTTAATTCTTTGTGTATTTCTAAAAATGTTTGCACGCAGTTCTACCTGGATGCAGTT
The DNA here is from genome assembly GCF_019703515.2 of Myxocyprinus asiaticus. Lineage (NCBI taxonomy): Eukaryota > Metazoa > Chordata > Actinopteri > Cypriniformes > Catostomidae > Myxocyprinus > Myxocyprinus asiaticus. The sequence goes on along the minus strand of NC_059353.1, from coordinate 25,360,406 downwards.
TGTGGATGGAGGAATTTCCTCCTCCTGTCACAGTATGGAACAATCACAATGGAAGTCATGTGATCTACGACTAGACTGCATGTGATCTACGACCTTTCTAATCGACTAGTTGAGTAGTCGGTGCAACCCCTAATCTGGATGTGACAGTAATTCCAGCAGATTTACTCCTAATCCCGATAATGGTGACTTGTCTCTCTGGAACAAATCCTGTGGATTTATACTCACTAAAGGGCAATTAGCAAATTCATTACCAACAAAATTGTCTATGCTGCGCATGCGTGCATGCATCTGTTTATAATGAGCAGTTCCAGTGTTGTCAACACAGTCATAAAAAACTGCGGTGCAGTGAAGCTCTTGTAAGACTGTATCTGCGGTGGTTGATTCTGAGCAAGAGTGGATTATATTGTGTTGCAGGGTGAATATACCTCATGTTCACATGAATTTCTTGAAATGGAGAGGTGTTCACAAACAGCAATATTTATTTTTGGAATGTACTGCCTGCTGTTTGTGACATGCAAGACTAATCAGAATAATAGTATTCAAGACTATTCTAATGTTCCAGTTATGGCTTGATTGCTATGTTCCTACACATTTCTTGTCCGTTTCTTCACAGTGTTTGGTGTTGCTGTTAATGTATTCACTAGACCTGTGTAACCAGTTTTAAAATACTTGGCCCAAAGCATGAACTGTTCCATGTGGCACAATATAAACGCAGCAAAATAAGAAACCTCCCTTTTTCAGGATACTATTTTAAAGATAATTTTGTAAAAATCCAAATAATTTACAGATCTTTATTGTAAAGGGTTTAAACAATGTTTCATGCTTGTTCAATGAACCATAAACAATTAATGAACATGCACCTGTGGAACGGTCGTTAAGACACTAATAGCTTACAGACGGTAGGCAATGAAGGTCACAGTTATCAAAACTTAGGACACTAAAGAGACCTTTCTACTGACTCTGAAATCACCAAAAGAAAGATGCCCAGGGTCCCTGTTCATCTGTGTGAACATGCCTTAGGCATGCTGCATGGAGGCATGAGGACTGCAGATGTGTCCAGGGCAATAAATTGCAATATCCGTACTGTGAGACACCTAAGACAGTGCTACAGGGAGACAGGAAGGACAGCTGATTGTCCTCGCAGTGGCAGACCACATGTAACAACACCTGCACAGGATCGGTACATCTGAATATCACACCTGTGGGACAGGTACAGGATGGCAACAACAACTGCCCGAGTTACACCAGGAATGCACAATCCCTCCATCAGTGCTCAGACTGTCCACAATATGCTGAGAGAGGCTGGACTGAGGGCTTGTTGGCCTGTTGTAAGGCAGGTCCTTACCAGACATCACCGGCAACAATGTTGCCTATGGGCACAAACCCACCTTCGCTGGACAAGACAGGACTGGCAAAAAGTGCTCTTCACTGACGAGTCACGGTTTTGTCTGACCAGGGGTGATGGTCGGACTCGCGTTTATCGTCGAAGGAATGAGCGTTACACCGAGGCCTGTACTCTGGGGCGGTGCATCACAGCATCATCGGACTGAGCTTGTTGTCATTGCAGGCAATCTCAACACTGTGCGTCACAGGGAAGACATCCTCCTCCCTCATGTGGTACCCTTCCTGCAGGCTCATCCTGACATGACCCTCCAGCATAACAATGCCACCAGCCATACTGCTCGTTCTGTGTGTGATTTCCTGCAAGACCGTAATTTCAGTGTTCTGCCATGGCCAGCGAAGAGCCTGGATCTCAATCCCATTGAGCACGTCTGGGACCTGTTGGATCGGAGGTTGAGGGCTAGGTCCATTCCCCCCAGAAATGTCCGGGAACTTGCGATTGCCTTGGTGGAAGAGTGGGGTAACATCTCACAGCAAGAACTGGCAAATCTGATGCAGTCCATGAGAAGGAGATGCACTGCAGTACTTAATGCAGATGATGTGGCCACATTAGATACTGACTGTTACTTTTGATTTTGACCCCCCCCCTTTGTTCAGAGACACATTATTCCATTTCTGTTAGTCACATGTCTGTGAAACTTGTTCAGTTTATGTCTTAGTTGTTGAATCTTTTTATGTTCATACAAATATTTACACATGTTAAGTTTGCTGAAAATAAAAGTCTAAAAGTCTATGAGTTTATAAATGTCACCTCAAATGTCAACCCATGTCTTTTATCACCAATGTTCCTGTCTAGGGATGTCGATACTAAAATACTGGAAAAGATGTAACAATACCATTTATTTTTCAGTATTGCTAATACTGACTCAATTTGGTACCTCCACCCTGTTTGACTACTTTTGAATGCTCATGTGCATAGTTGTGCAGATGATCTGTAAAGAGTGCTCACACCTCACGTCTCATGGCTGCAAATGTGACCGAATGCACTTCTTCATCAAAATGCCCATCTTGTCGAGGTATTGTTGTAAACGCAGTCGGTTGTCTTAACTCTTGTTTTGGAGACAGTTACAAACAACTTTTTGTTTGAGTTAGAAAAGACCTAGTAGATTACAGTAGATCAGGAGTCGGCAACCTTTATACATGAAGTGCCATTTTACATTTTTCTTCTTAATCACTGTGCTTGAACATAAATATAAACAAGTAAAAAAAAAATGAAAATAGTCGGGTACGACAGGGCTAAAGGTCCCCCAGTATAAAATGCACCTTTTATTTTATTTTCTCAGAAAGCACAAAAAAAAAAAAAAAAACTACCACAGTACTTTCCTTAACAGCTGTTTGTCATAATACACTGCAAAATGTTCAAGATTCGTGAGATCTTTGCGTGCAATGTTTAAAGTTGGAATTTGAGGTAGTTTGATCTAATATTAAACCATTTTTAAAATGTTGCAAATTAATGCAGTTTGAGAATCCCTGAAATTATCACATTTATTTTGAGAAATATAATTATTTTTCATTTTTGGTTTTGATTGATTCAAGGTGATTAAATCAAACTTTTCTAATAACGTTCCAATAAGTGAAAGGATAGTGTTTCATGAAGTAGTTAATTTGAGGAAGTATTATCTTAATTTGTTACTCATAAAAAGCATCTTGCTGTCTCAGAAGTATTTGACTAAGTTGACAAATTTTGCCCCATAACTATTGCCCCTATATCTACACGATATCACTATAAACCGCAGCATTGTCCTAAAACCCGGCCTTAACACGCTGCCCTGGTGCCAACATCATACACCTCACCCATTTCACAAGAAAGAAGCAAGCTTAAGCTGAGGTATCATGTTATCTAGTATATCCAGTTTATATTGATTGTAAACATTAGCTAGCTAGCAAGATAAGTTAGCATTGACAACTTTCCAACTGTAACTGCCCCGGTGTCCCGACTGGTCTCTCCACTAACAGCGGGATGATGTCCCAGCACACCGTCCATGATCTGGAACCATATAAAGTTCTTTCTTTGGGCACCGCTTTGTCCAATGTGTGTCAACGGATTTGTTCTGTACCTGTATTTTTTTTAACTTTTTCCCTAACCTGTGCTGTTGTGTGCTGTATACACAACCTGGCAAGTTCGGCAAAACTCCGCCTTTAATGACCCACCTCAATCTCCAGTTGGCCTTGTTTGGCCCAAGGGTAATTGGCATTGGTTCCATGAAAGACCAGAGGAGGCATGATGAAGCCCTGAAAGTGTCAGTGGGAATGCAACTGGCCCAAGCAAGCACTAGCACACCCTCATTTGGCCCGATAGTGGATATACGGCTACTAATTTGGCCACACTGGAGGATTAAGCTTATTGAGAAATTGAAGCAATTTTTTCAATAATACAGTTGTTTCTAATCCAACGTTTCTCTGTTACATGCCAGTATGCTAAAAAGTGACTACAGGAAAGACTGCGAATTATGCCTAGTAACTCGACCTACATAGTTCCCATTAGGGCTGGGCAATACATCGAATGCCCAGGATATAATCGCGATGATTTTGCTGACGATATAAAATTCAACAATATTGTGAATATCGCGATAATATTATTGAGCCTTTTATTTGGCCATTAAGTTTCATAGAGTGCATCAATAGACTATTTTCACGATCCTTCAGGGCTGAATAATTAATCAAAATAAAATCAAATGGAGATATGAATTTATGGGATTATTTAACTGCCAAAGGCTACGATTAAAGACAGATAAACATGGTCTTTGTGCGCTTCAGAATGAACCGACGACACGCTGATCTGTGAGCGCGCGGCGGGGCTAGTGTTTTTAGCGCAGTTCACCTGCATTGTGAAGTACTGGTTCAAGCATTCGCGCAATTCGAAACATTAGTAACCGCTATAAAGTTATTTTACAACTCTACAAACGCAGAACAGTAAAGGAGACAGCGGTTCATAAGATGCGAAACTTACAACTGTCAAACAAACATTGCACTTCATTGAAGGTGAAATAAACATGACTGCACTTGCAGTGTCAAAATAAAAACCCCAGTTTAGGGTAAAGTAAATAGGACAGAAATATATTAATTTACCTTAATCAAATCTTATCCTGAAAGTAATAGTAATTCAGTATTATATTATAATAATAAACTTCATTTAGTACTAAGCAATATTCATCTGTTTTCCAAAAAAAGAAAGTGAAGAGTAGTTTTGCACACCTTGTTCATTCACAAAGAAAAATGTTTTAGTTAAAATATATGAAGGTAAATAAGATTTGTATTAATCTTCCATATATGATTGTATGTTAAATGTAAGTATACATGTGCAGATCAATGAAAATAATAAAATTAATTTAGTGAAAAACAGTGGGAAACATACCTTCATCATTTTTAAATAGATTTTTATTTAATGCCTTTGAAATATTAATTCTACATGGCTACAATGGCTGTTTAGATGAAATGATGGTTCCTCTGAAATAGCATAAATGTTTATATATATATATATATAGTATCGTCAATTTGCTGAAAAATATCGAGATATAATTTCTGAAGCCATATTGCCCAGCACTAGTTCCCATGTGTCGGGATTAGTGAGTGAATCCAGCAGTAATGCAGTGTACACTGGATTTGATCATTAAATCTTCAAGAAGCTGTTTGTCTTGTGTGTTAAGTGATCGGGATGACATGGTATGTTTTGGATACTTTCACAACAATCTTTACATCAGTGCTATGTTCGCACACGGTCTGAGTCATGAGTTGTGGTTGTTTCAGGAAGTAAATGTGAAACCGCTCTCCACCACATCCTGTTTTAGAATGGTTCTTCTGTGTTAATCACAGTCACTTCTCTAAGTTTTTTTTTCTTCCTTTTATTGGTTAACCACAACACTTTCTAGTGTTTAGCTTTCTTTTTTGTACTGTATGGTGACTCGTGGGTGGTTTTTACAAACCATATGAGGTCCCATCTGTGAATTTCACTTTCTAGATTATTTTAACCCCCTGTATTACATATGCTCTGTGCCCCTTGAATTGTACAAGTTTTCTTACAGCAGGCTAAATAGTAAAGGGCTTGTTTACCCAAAAATCCCACATTTTTTTGATTACTCACCCTCATGTTGTTCCAAACCCGTATGACTTCACATCAGTTATAGACCTCAGTTAAAGACAAGAGACAACAATTATACAGCTCCAATATCTTTTGTGATTCAGCTGTCAATCAATAGCCACTTTTCCACCATCGGGCCGATCGGTTCTTGTTAAGGAATCCGGGCTCTTTTTGGTTTCACACTGTGGTGCTGCTAAATCAGCATTAGAATGGACTGACTGGGCAAGTGACCAATTGTGAGTCGCCACATCATAAGCCGTTTCACCTGCATGGTTCTCTGTCCTCAGCTTGGTTAGTTAAGAATGCTTGCCGGGAACAGTTTGTAATCATAGCATGCGGAACCGTGCTCAATTGGAAATGCTACTGGAACCTTTACTCACCATGTTCAAAAACATTCGTTGTTGGAAAAGTACATAGTACAAGACTGTGTGTTATGGTTTTGCATGTTGAGTTTTGTGATGAGTAAAGTCTTCCTTTCCCACCACTGGCTATCCATGTTCTCAGTCTTAAACTTCCTCTCCTGCACTTGTGTTTTTAGGTGCCATCCTTGGCCGCTCAGAGACACAAAAGTGTGTTTTCTTCAATTATAACCCCAGTTTGGAGAACCGAGGAAACCACAGTGGGATTGAGTCTTGCGTGGGAGACAAGGACAAGAGACTTCATTGCTATTCAACTTGGCGAAATGTGTCAGGATCGATTGAAATCGTAAGGCAAGGCTGCTGGCTGGATGACGTTAACTGCTATGACAGGTAATCACTAGTTCTCATGCCTATTTAACATATCCAATATACCAGGATAGTATACACTGTATATACTGTGTGTGTATACAAAATAGGCTGTCAGTCGATTAAAATAAGTAATTGATTAATGTCATATTTTTTGTAGTTAATGCGTTAAGTAATTTTGTTAAGGAAAGAAAACAAAATGATATGTGTAAGTGTTTGTTCTTGCCATTTGTGAGGATGACACTCAGCGACACTATATCGAAGAGGCAGATAAATGCAACAGTGCTCTTTACTCATCTCACTAGTGCACACACACACAGAAAACACATCCTGCATTTCTAGAACTGCATCAAAACCGACAAGGAGTGCAAACACTGATCTCAATAATTGCAATAACTAAAAAATCTACCCACACTTTATAAATGTAATCTTACATGTATAGAGATGATTTTGCAGCTGGCCTGCAGTCCAGTGCTGTTTATTTCATTGACATTTCCATATTTAATGTCAGAATGGATTGGAATGCATTAACTGTTATAAAACTGAACTAAAACATATTTAATTGGATGCCTTAAAGGTTAGCTGTAAAAAAAAAAAAAATGTTATGCAAAAATTATTTTACTCGCTTATTATGCAAAGACAACTATAAGTAAGCCAATTGTAGATTGATTCCCCTGTGGTGCTTTCAAAACTTTGCTCTGTTTAAGTATCCCGACCAGCCCAACACAGCAACATTGCACTTTAAAAGTTCTATTTCAGTCAGATTAAAATAATTTATTAATTTGTCAAATAATTTTTTAATGTCATGTAAACGTTAGTCGACTGAAATTTTTGCAAAATCTAACTAACAGACCTAGATAATGCGATTGTAGATCGGTTCTGTCCAGTATGTATACACGTCAGTCTGACTGCAGTAAGCCTCGGCGTTATGTGCATGCTCCGAAAAACGGGTGTTGCGTGATGTGTGTTTAACCCGGAAGTCAAACACAACACAAAGCAAAAAAGAAGATCAACAACAACAAATTTGTGCATTTCATTAGAAGCGATCATCCCTATACCCAATTCCAGGGGTTCTCAATGGGGGCAGTGCTGCACCCCCAGTGGGTGTTCAAAGGATGCCAGGGGGCGCTGAGAGCAAATTAGTAGAAGGGGGGGCGTTAGGTTACAAATGGGGGGCGTTTATCTGTCATGTTAATCAAATCTATCGTCAAGTTCCTGTTTGCATTAAAATGTTTATCTAGACTCCATTATACGGGTTGGTATGCATTTGTATCGCGGTATATCTGACTCTGAAGTCTAGCGCTGCAGCGTCAAATAGACAGGCAAAGTCACAACCTCCGCTAATGCACCTGTATGGCTCTGTAGGTGGATACGTCTCAATGGACAGAGCAGCATAAGCGCAACGCAGGTGCGTTTTTACTCACAGTCCGGTCTCAAGCTCTTAAACACGCACCTCTGATCATTGCAGCACTGCGAGAACCAGTGAGAAGCATGGCGCGAGACACGGAAACCATTTGAATTCGGCACAGAATGCTACACGACCACCCTTGAATTTACTATAGTAACACTAACTGTAGGCGGAAATAGATTCATAATACATATTATCATATCACTACTTCAGCTCTATTAAATTTGTCATAAGCCACATTAGGTGAGTTATGGAATATAATAAATTTTTGTTAAAACATTTAAATGTTTATATTTTGTATTATGTATTTGTATTTGTATTTATATGCGTTTAGAGTAGGCCTACTGTTTGTAATTACAAAATGCCATAATTTGTTTTATAGAAATCATGTTACATCTAACCACGGTAGTGAAGAAGATCCATGCTTCCATGTATAGTCTTGTTACAAATACCACTGTTAAAACTATAAAAAATAAATAAATAAATGCATTTAAATTTTCATAAGGGTAAATGCAAAATATATATATATATTTTTTTTAGATGAAATAGAAATGCGTAAATTCTAAAAAAATAGGCTAAAATATTTTTGTTTGAGTGTAAGAAAATATAACTGATTTTGTTTACCTTCAGAAATTCCAAGAGATGACTCATTTGAATCAGTAAGATCCTGATGAAAGGAGTTCCAACTCAGTCACAGTGTTAGAATAATTTAGTCACATAGATTAGGTGGTTGGGGTGTGGCACGAGATCTCGCAATATTAAAACGTGACGATATTATCATTGCGGTGAAAAGCTGTCTCATGATATCAGCTTGACGGAGTGTGAGGGTGAAATTAGCATAGAAGATGCCCCCGCCACTTTTAAATCATTTGTGTGGCATAATTTTAGGTACCCGGTGGGAACAATAAACGGCGACAGAGTGACAGACAAGACACGAACAAAGGCTGTGTCTTGTTTGGAAGGCTGCGTCCTCCAGAGTTCGCATTTATCGGCCGCATACGTCATCGAGGCTGTCTCGTTTCATTTTTTTGTCTTTCTTTTTCTTATTTTTTATATATTGTCAATGCCTTTTATGTATATGCACTTACATTTATACAATTGTTATCCTTTTTTGAATTCCCAATAAAAAAAAAATGAAACGAGACCGCCTCGATGACGTATGCGGCCGACAAATGCGACATCCGGAGGACGCAACCTTCAAAACAAGACACAGCAAATATGTAAGCACTGTAAGAAAATAGTGCCGTACACCGCGGCTAACACAAGCACTATGCAAAGACACCTACAGAACCACCGCAGCTCTCAACTCAAATCAACCAGGTCTGAAGAGACTCATGTGAAATCATACAGGAGAGGAGCCAGTCAGTTGAGTTTGTGGCAAAACCTTTTACTGTGCTTGCATATTGTTCTGTCTTTCACTGCATATGATAATTCATACTCAGAAAGTAGAACTGAAGTGACATTCATTACAAGATGATTAGTTAAAACATTTCAAAATGCACCTGCATTGTTTTGCATTTTGTGACTTTCAGACTATTTTTCCAGTCATATACACTACCGGTCAAAAGTTTTGAAACTCTTGACTGAAATGTTTCTCATGATCTTAAAAATCTTTTGATCTGAAGGCATATGCTTAAATGTTTGAAATTAGTTTTGTAGACAAAAATATAATTGTGCCACCATATTAATTGATTTCATTACAAAGCTAAAATAGTTTTTGAAATTGATGACTTGGACCAAATAATAAAGAAAAGCAGCCAATAAGTGCCCAACATAGATGGGAACTCCTTCAGTACTGTTTAAAAGGCATTCCAGGTTGATACCTCAAGAAATTGGTTGAGAAAATGTCAAGAGGACATGTCTGCAAATTCTAGGCAAAGGGTGAGTACTTTGAAGATGCTAAAATATAACACAGTTTTGATTTATTTTGGATTTTGTTTAGTCACAACATAATTCCCGTAGTTCCATTTATGTTATTCCATAGTTTTGATGACTTTACTATTATTCTAAAGTGTGAAGAAAAAAAATTATAATAAAGAATGAGTAAGTGTTTCAAAACTTCTGACCGTTAGTGTATATAGTGTTAAAATATCGTCTCGTTCTTGTGAACCCAGTATCGTGTCTCGTCTCGTGAGCTAAGTGTATTATCACACCCCTATTAGGTGGTAACTTTGACTTTTTATAGATGTTATAGATAACCTTACTGTTGTTGATACCAGTAAATTTACATCTACTTCCAACTCAAAATCAATGCTGTAATGTAGAATAAGCATTTCAGTGGGTCAAAAGTAGGGTAAGGGAATGAAATAGGGGGGCATTCTTCAAAAAAAGGTTGAGTACCACTGCTCTATTTCCTTCGAAGACTCCCCACTGTGAGAGCTTTGGAGGGCTGAAAGGTGAGGGGCTCAAAAATAACTTTCATTCGGAACTCACCTTTTTAAGTAATTTTTATTGAAAATGTAGTTTGAAGCGATCTTACAGCATGGCTATTATGTTACACCTTCTCCCTCCTTCCCTTCTCCCTCCCTTCCCCTTTGAAGTAGCATCAAATGTCTTTCTTTATTAAAAAAACAACTATTAAAAAAAACTTTTTTAATGATCTTCCATGGACTATTTTCACAAATGCCTTCATAAAATACAATAAAAGAGATTAACAGATACATACTATAGCCAAGGTTAGCATGCTAGCATTAGCCCTAGTGCCATGAATGCAGTATGTAAACATTACACATTATCTACTGTATATATCTTACTTGGAGTTATCATCGAGTGGTTGTAACAGCTTCTTACTGATCTCATGTGGATACTTTTCAAAGAATGAGGCAAAAAGCATAAGTTTTATTCAATATTCAGCCTGAAGCAAATGTCAGGTACAGATACACAACTGTTTCAAGTATCCAGACAACAAACCTATTAAATACCAGTGATCGCTGGGAAAATATAGGAGCAAATTGCATCATCTTTTGCCTTCAGATGCCACCATAAGCACAACAGATAGCGTACATACAGTTGTGCTCAAAAGTTTGCATACTCTGGCAGAAATTGTGAAATTCTGGCATTGATTTTGAAAATATGACTGAACATGCAAAAACAACTGTCTTTTATTTAAGGATAGTGATCATATGAAGCCATTTATTATCACATAGTTGTTTGGCTCCTTTTTAAATCATAATGATAACAGAAATCACCCAAATGGACCCGATCAAAAGTTTACATACCCTTGAATGTTTGGCCTTGTTACAGACACACAAGGTGAAACACAGGGTGACACACACAGGTTTAAATGGCAATTAAAGGTTAATTTCCCACACATGTGGCTTTTTATATTGCAGTTAGTGTCTGTGTATAAATAGTCAATGAGTTTGTTAGCTCTCACGTGGATGCACTGAGCAGGCTAGATACTGAGCCATGGGGAGCAGAAAAGAACTGTCAAAAGACTGCGTAACAAGGTAATGGAACTTTATAAAGATGGAAAAGGATATAAAAAGAGATCCAAATCCTTGAAAATGCCAGTCAGTACTGTTCAATCACTTATTAAGAAGTGGAAAATTTGGGGATCTCTTGATACCAAGCCAAGGTCAGGTAGACCAAGAAAGATTTCAGCCACAGCTGCCAGAAGAATTGTTCGAGATACAAAGAAAAACCCACAGGTAACCTCAGGAGAAATACAGGCTGCTCTGGAAAAAGACGGTGTGGTTGTTTCAAGGAGCACAATATGATGATAAGTGAACAAAAGTGAGCTGCATGGTCGAGTTTCCAGAAAGAAGCCTTTACTGCGCCAATGCCACAAAAAAGCCTGGTTACAATATGCCTGACAACACCTTGACACGCCTCACAGCTTCTGGCACACTGTAATTTGGAGTGACGAGACCAAAATAGAGCTTTATGGTCACAACCATAAGCGCTATGTTTGGAGAGGAGTCAACAAGGCCTATAGTGAAAAGAATACCATCCCCACTATGAAGCATGGTGGTGGCTCACTGATGTTTTGGGGGTGTGTGAGCTCTAAAGGCACGGGGAATCTTGTGAAAATTGATGGCAAGATGAATGCAGCATGTTATCAGAAAATACTGGGAGACAATTTGCATTCTTCTGCACGAAAGCAGCGCATGGGACGCTCTTGGACTTTCCAGCACGACAGTGACCCTAAGCACAAGGCCAAGTTGACCCTCCAGTGATTACAGCAGAAAAAGGTGAAGGTTCTGGAGTGGCCATCACAGTCTCCTGACCTTAATATCATTGAGCCACTCTGGGGAGATCTCAAACGTGCGGTTCATGCAAGATGACCAAAGTCTTTGCATGACCTGGAGGCATTTTGCCAAGACGAATGGGCAGCTATATTACCTGCAAGAATTTGTGGTCTCATAGACAACTATTACAAAAGACTGCACGCTGTCATTGATGCTAAAGGGGGCAATACACAGTATTAAGAACTAAGGTTATGCAAATTTTTGAACAGGGGTCATTTCATTTTTTTCATTGTTGCCATGATTTGTTTTATGATTGTGCCATTCTGTTATAACCTACAGTTGAATATGAATCCCATAAGAAATAAAATAAATGTGTTTTGCCTGCTCACTCATGTTTTCTTTAAAAATGGTACATATATTACCAATTCTCCAAGGGTATGCAAACTTTTGAGCACAACTGTATATCTGACCTGCACCAAAATTAACACATAAAGAATGGATGAAATGCACATGGCTGTAAAGTTTTCTATGTTGTTGTGCTGTTGTGTGCATCTCGCTGTTCACAAGTTAGTTAGCTGAATTCTTCGACACACTACTATGACACAAAAGGTCAACCGGAAAACATATATGTCAATTTCTCACCTGACATTCTGTCTTCAACTATTCAGTTGAGCATAGTGTCATGTATACTTGGACAGAGAAATAAAGGCTGTTGTTCAACAATGCTAAACCACCAGTAGTTTCATTGTAAATGCCCATGTAAACCTACTCATTGGCTCAACTAATGACATAAGTTTGGTGATGTTAGTGCCGCAGAAATTACACATTTCACATTCAAAATTAATGTTAGTTTTGAGAACCCTAAAAATATTGCAATATTAGGCATATGTCAGTATTGTATACAAGAAAGAATACTACACATTTGAATACTAAACCAGATGCTTTCTTTCAAGGTGGTGTACATTTTTAACATTATTTTAGATAAAATCTTGTGTAAACATGTTTCCTTTTTGGGGTTTGGTTGAATCCTTTTAGAGCCGACGGTAATAGGGAAGATTTTAAAAACACTTTTATCTCTGCATCTGCCCCGTATGCAACAAGTAGTAGCTGCTGGCAGATCAGGAAGTGTTTCTCCTTAACGGAGGTGTTTTGATAGCGTGCAAAGGCAGCAGCACTTCTCCTGTCCTAGCATGCTGCTGAACCTGTTTACCTCTCTTGCTGGAACTGGAAGTAATTTTTTTCATGTATGTTGAGCTGCCATGTCATGTCTTTAGTTAGCTCAGTAAGTAATGGGACCTCTTAATGGCATTTGTACATTGAAAATGTAGTAACAGGTTTGCTTTTTTTTTTCCAACTAAATTCCTTCTGGAATGTTATCCACTCCCTCGCATTTGTTCATTTACACCTGTGTGTGCAATACAAACCTGTGTGCATATCTTGAGGATTATTTGTGTGCTGCTAAGCTTTGTTTATCTTTTTTAAGCCAACTTGAGAGCTTAGCTTTGATGTGGGCTGCCCGATTAAAAAGTATCTCTTTCGCAAAGGCATTTTCTGCTTATGTGTATTTATTCTTTTTTTTTTTTTTTTTTTTGCTGTCTAACCTAAACAAAATCCAAATTCATCTGTCATCTTTCTGAATAGGCATGTCTTATTTATGTCTTAACGTGATCTTTGTTTTATTGCCAAAATTATTTTGATATAGAATAAAAGACTTTTGTGAATCTAGGGTGCTATTTGAAAATGAAAACTAATTTTAGATAATTAATTGTAATTTTTCACCTAAATATTACCAAAATATGAATTATATTGATATTAAAAATATGTACAAAAGAGGGTGCAACAAAACAAATTATATCAAACGGCACTGTGTGGGATTCTTTATTGCAAAGAACATAGTAAACTGTTAACAAAAGACAATTCCATCAGCCGCTTCCTCGCTTTGGTAACGTCATATATCTAAACCCAGTGCTGCAATAGGGGCTGTTCAAACAGGACACTAGACGGAGCACAACAGAATGGAACAAAACACGGGGATCTTGAGATGGTGTTTTTTGAAATTGAACTTCGCTTATGTTATGAGACGCTGTTAAGCAAGCAACACTGCCCGAGCAGTATACCCAAGCCCTAAAGGAATAGTTCACCCAAAAAGGACAATACTCTCATCATTTCCTCATGCCATCCCAGATGTGTATGAGTTTCTTTCTTCTGCTGAACACAAATAGAGATTTTTAAAAGAATATCTCAGCTCTTTAGGTCCATACAAAGCAAGTGAATGGTAAACAAAACTTTTGAAGCTCCAAAAATCACATAAAGGCCACATAAAAGTAATCCATATAACTCCAGTGGTTTAATCCATGTCTTGTGAAGTAATCCAATCGTTTTTGGGTGAGAACAGACTAAAATATAACTCCTTTTTCACTATAAATCTTGACATCTGCAGTCTCTTTATTGATCATGATTTCAAGCTGGATTACACTTCCTAGTGCCATCTTGATTTCAAGACATTTAGACAGTCAAGAATTAAAGTGAAACGATCGTGCCTAGAGACTGCAATGGCAAGATATACAGTGAAAAAGAAGTTACATTTTGGTCTGTTCTCACCCAAAAATGATTGGATTGCTTCACAAGACATGGATTAAACCACTGGAGTTATATGGATTTCTTTTATGTGGCCTTTATGTGATTTTTGGAGCTTCAAAGTTTTGTTTACCATTCACTTGCTTTGTATGGACCTAAAGAGCTGAGATATTCTTTTAAAAATCTCTATTTGTGTTCAGCAGAAAAAAGAAAGTCATACACATCTGGGATGGCATGAAGGTGAGTAAATGAGAGAATTTTAGCGAGAGCTTTTTGGGTGAACTATCCCTTTAAGTCATTCGCAGTTAAATTTGAATGCACAGATTTAGCATTCAAATGTGCATTTTTATCTTAAATTCGACAAATGTTCGACAGCCTTATTTTGCATTTTGATCAAATAGAAGTAGAATGTTCGTAGACATAATGCCACGGTACGCATTTTGTCTGCTTACACACTTGCTCTGTGTTGTGTATTTCCCCCAGAAAATATTAATGTAAAAAATACAGACTCTTATCGTTAGTACAGTATTGTGAGAGAAAATAATATTGCAATACTTCAGATATCCCATATTAGCCAATGAAACATTGAAAATGCGTTGTCCACTGTAAATTAAAATGTTTGGTGGCTGACCAATTGATGATTGTCTTTCCGTCCCTCACAGCCTCGTTTTCATTTGCATCAAATAAAACTAAACTATACTGAAGATAAAATAAAAACAGGGAAGTTGGCTGGACACTGACTTCTCTGTTTGTTTTTGGTTTTACAGTACAGAGTGCGTGGAGAAGAAGGAGGACCCTGATGTGTTTTTCTGCTGCTGTGAAGGCAACATGTGCAACGAGAAGTTCTTCTACAACCCATATACACAGCTAGTTCAGAGTAAGGCTTCCTTCAGCGACACAAACAGCAAAGTCTTTAAGGGTACTGGAAGTTCTTCAGTTATATCCCCCTGTCTCATCACCCCTTTCTCTGATGTAATTGTGCTTGGTGTTTGATTCTGTCGGTGTGAACCCAGCTTTCTGTTTTTGTGTCCCAACATAACCCTGAATTTTCAATCTCATAATCAAAATCATCCGATTACCTAAAAGCACCTCTCAGGCGTTTTTTCATGACTATGCTTGTTCAGTGCCATATCAAGCTCAATACTTTTTCCTTTCCTCTTGCAAACCACTAGTGTTTTGTATCTCTTGATTTGTGAGCTGTTTTGTGTGTGTGTGTGTGTGTGTGTGTGTGTGTGTGTGTGTGTGTGTGTATCAATATTGTAACGCCACAACATAATTCACACAGTGTATTACTGTTTTGTTTAATGTTGATGGAATGCTTTTTGTTAGTCCTATTTCTTTGTGAAGCCTGTTTAAGAATTTCAAATGTACGTCAATGTTCTGTGCTACATTTTGAGCAGTCATTTCTGATCATAAATCTTTAACGAAAAGGTTGAGACATGCACATTATGAATTCAGCTTTGTGAATAATATATAGGCATGCATGCACATTATCTTTCACTATGTCTTCGTCTTACTTATAAAGGTTATGATGTTCATATTAAATCAAATGTTTTCCTTGCAAGTACCGTTTTATTTTGTGTGCTGAAATGGAAATTGGAGACGCGCTTAATGTGTTTAGTTCCATAAAAGTTCACTGGTGTGAATGCTCATTATTCTACTCCCAATTGGAAACTTGAGTAACTGATGTATTTATTAAGTTGTTTCATTGTGTTTTTCTGTATTTTGAATGTCCTGCTACAGACGGTGACATAAAGGATGTGCAGTTTAGGTTTTTTTTAGTTTTTTTGTTTTGTTTTTTATTGCCATTTTTCTCCCAATTTGGAATGTCCAGTTCCCACTTCTTAGTAAGTCCTTGTGATGGCGCAGTTACTCACCTCAATCCGGGTGGCCGAGGACAAGTCTCAGTTGCCTCCGTTTCTGAGACCGTCAATCCGCGCATCTTATCACGTGGCACATTGTGCATGACACTGTGGAGACTCGCAGCATGTGGAGGCTCATGCTACTCTCCACGATCCACGCACAACTTACCACGTGCCCCATTGAGAGCGAGAACCACTAATCGCGACCACGAGGAGGTTACTCCATGTGACTCTACCCTCCCTAGCAACCGGGCCAATTTGGTTGCTTAGGAGACCTGGCTGGAGTCACTCAGCATGCCCTGGATTCGAACTCGTGACTCCAGGGGTGGTAGTCAGCGTCAATAATCGCTGAGATTCCCAGGCCTGGATGTGCATTTTCTGAATTATTTGAGATGTTTGGATTTGATTGTTTTTCATGTGTTTGTAAAGCGTTGGCATAGACAAACATTTTGCGTAGACATACAGTTAATGAATCTCTGACTCTTAGACTTCAGTATTTCCATTGCCTCTGGACACAGAATTGGTAATTTTGCTGCAGACGGCTTTTGCAGTGTAGAGAAAGAAATGTTTTCCCCTCTTTATCAAGGCAGTAAATAAAAATTGACCTTCTATGTAACGTTTGATGGCTCTTATTAAGGTTTTGAAGGGCATCACTGCCTTCATCTCGGTCGTCATCCCACTTGACAACAGCACAGCTGCAGAGAAATCTACATTTGACTGTTGTCAGAGCAAATACTTTTAGTAGTACTCTTAGGAGTAACTATTGTCATGCATGTTGTGTTACAGTTACTTTGTACAGTTACACTGTAGTTCAGTTAATGCAAGAGTAGCTAAACGGACATGCTGTAGAACACAGCTACATGTAGAAAATGATGGAGTGCATCATATAGAAGGCATTAACACTGGCTAGATCTTTCCTAGCACCAGTTTGGTTTCCTGTCATTGGGCTTTTAACAGCATAACGTGCTCTCACAGCCCCTTTTAGATTACAAGGGCTGATCTGGTCGCTTGATCGCCTTTAACACTGACATCAACATCCTCTTAACTAAATGAGTGATGGAGGCCTGTGAGTAATTACTGACCTTGTTGGTATTGGTGGTTTTAATTTTGAGGCTCCCTGCAGGGGTCATTTGTACATTTCAGCAATCATGAGTTATCTGCTAGGGTTGTCACGATACCAATATTTCAGTAGTCAATACCAAAACCAGTGAAATTTCACAACTTCCGATACCAAATTTGATACCACAGCAAATATTAACAAATAAAATTAAAACAAAAACAAATAATCAAAAAATAAAGTCAGAATTAAAATTTAACAAATCAAAAACATTAGACCTTGGTCACAGTAGCACCAAAATTAGATTATTAGCAGGAATGAAAATGAGGCTGTTAGGGATAGACTTCCAGTCTCTTCAAAGGCAAGCACGGCATAAAGCTGTATAAAGGTCCTGTATAAAGGTATACATTTTCCTTGACTCTTGTTTTTTAAAGTGTTTTTGTCTACAAAAATGTATTTAATTATTTAATTTATATAAAGTTATTTATATATATATATATTTATTTATTTATTTTTTTCAATGTTTCGTCAGCGGAAACAAATCCAAAACCCTTTAAACAACAGCACAACCCATAGAAGAATAAGTCCATCCCTCACAACCTTGTTTTCATTCCTGCCAAAAATAAATCCCCATTCACACCGCCGTCGACATCGCGCAACAAAGCGACACGATCCCATGAATTTTCAATGAGAGCAGAGCAACTTCCGGTGACACGAGCTGCAGTGACCGTTGGCGACAGAGGTCGCCATAGCGAGTGACAAGACAAATTTGAGAATTTTAACTTTATGCAAATTACAAGCAACATTCGGCAGCGACATTGAGAGTCTTGTGTTCTCACTCGTGTTTATGCAATAGATCTATTTCCAGCAGTGACTCACTCCATATGGAATGATCTTGATATTAAATGTAAAAGCCCACAGGGACACAGAGAACTACACAAAGCGCACCAGAGCTTCTCAGCACTCCCTCACTGTGAGTGTGGAATGGAGTGCGTTTAATGACCTTGTGACCAGGGTACTTTCATGCCCTGCGGCTGCGTGTGACAGTCCTACCCTACTAAGTGGGGGAAGGGTGGAATAGGGATGGTTGAGGGTGGGTTTGTAGGGGGTAGATGTGCATTTCTGCACACATGGACTAATCCAGAGTCCTTAACCAACTTCCAGCTTAAGTCCAGATCTGGCATGAGAGCAGAGAGAAAGTGTCACGAACAGGATTTCTCTGTAACCACAGCTAATACAGGTTTAGCCAAGGTTCAGCTGGGTTGCACTTGTGGCCTGGCCTTGTACACATGGTACCGTGGTCAGCCCAGGCAAACGGAAAATGCTCTGCTATAGCACGAGTGTGAGGGATCGCTGCATCTCTGACTAACAGACACGGCCCAAACCAATCTCTGGCACAAGACAAAGTGAAACCGAGAGCCAGAGTGTGCACTGACTAAGCATGCACACTTTTTTCTCCAGCAAGCGCACACATGCGATTTCATTGATCCTCTCTTAACAGGAATTTTCATTTTCATAGGAGCATGTACATTGAAGGAAAATGGGGATGGTGGTCTAGCTGTCCAGTTGATTAGCTTATTTCGATTTTTTTCTTATTCTTTATTTTATAATTTTATTCTTAAATGCTTAGATGGTGAAAAATAACTCTAATATCCAATGTAAACATGAAATGCAATTTCAGGTAATTACTGTATTTACTGTAAGTCACATCTGTGTATAAGTTGCACTAAAAGCTTGACAAAGATTTTATTTGGCAGGCTTTAGGACCTGGGAAATGGCAAACTGAATGGGATCATTCATGCATGAAATCAACCCTGTTGTGGGCAAAAGACATCTTTAATTTCAGTAATCGCTTTGCCGAATAGGACATTCCAGACTCACACATATGTTTTTAATATCAGATGAAGGTCCACCATTATGCACCACATGCCAGAATCCAATATCCTTAAAGCATATTTTATTTGATTGTGCTGGTTTTATTTCTTTTAGGAAATAATTTTACTCTGCAAACACTTTTGAAGAGATTTTTAACAAAGTCAATCCTGAATTAGTTTTAGAGTTCTTATCAAAAATAAATGTTAAAAACCTTATATAGGTTTTTTAATCACTCTACCTTTTAAAATATTTTAACTTGTTTTTCGCCATGAAAATAGCCTTGGAAGCTGGCATGGCGTAAAATCATTAAAGAACTAACTACCTTTAGGACCCGGGAGCAGCAAACGTCCCTTCAGACTTGTATTCCGGAAAAAACCTTAGGTTAAGAATGACTTAATCGCAATTATGTAATAAATCAACTTCACACGTGTGGTTGACCATGTACGTCAGCTACAACCAAAGACCATTTTTGAACCAGGAAAAACTCTGATAATGTTTGCGGTAGTACTTTGATTTGCCTCTTGTGCGTTAGCTGTTTGACAGTTCGCATGGTAAAACCTCTTGGTGAAGTTGCATCTTTAAATTCATCCTCTGTAGAGCACCGCCACTACAGCCATATGCATTTTTTTTTTTTGACATTCTTGCTGTTTTTGAGTGTCCCATTACAAGCATTGTGTTTTTTTTTGTTTGTTTTTTTTTAAGATGGTGTGTGAAGTTAAAAATATTCCAATTTTTAAAAATTTGTCACAACATTTGTTCCTTTTCGTTGTGCGCCATCTAGTAGCATCTAGCATTGACTTACCGTTCATGTGCTGAAACTTTGTTTGGTGCAGAACAATCTGGAATAATATGAAACAATGCAACAGTCCCCTCTATGCAGCATGAACTTGCTCAGAACGTTGAATCTTTGTGACACCTGCGCTAAAAAAACATCTAGACGCATTGCAAAGAATGAAACAGAGTGCAGGTGTCTCGACAGGCATTTTTGAAAATTGTAAGTTATTTTTAACTTGATACGGTGTTTAAACAGTGCCGGTCCTGTGCAAAACGCACAAATGTATTCTATGTAAACGGCTCCCTAGAAATGCGTCCAATTGCTGTTGGGTTAAACCCACAACCAGATTAAATATATAGGGCTTCCTTAAGACTGATTAGTCGACTAGTCATTCAGGAAACCCACCGCCTAGTGGATTTTGAAAATATGTAATTTTGCACATCCCTTGAATAAAAAGTTTCTCGAGGCAGAAAGTATCAACAGCCTTCAGGGATTCTATCAACCTTTAATAAGGCCACAGTTTAAAATGTGTAATTAGTGAGTTCTGAAGGTGCAGGTAGGAAAAAAGTATGCAGTGAGACATTCTGAATGTACACCGTGTATTTTGCGAATGTAACACATAGCAGGTGTGTAGTAGACTTCATGAGGTTATGCTGAGTAATGCTAATGTATTCTGAAGTCATTATGTGAAATGCTGATGACATCATCCTTTTCACATTCAAATGGCTTTTTAAAGAAGCAATCGTAATAGTGCTCTGTAGCACTCTGTCGACAAACGGTTTCAGCAATTATGGGAATACAATTTAACTAAGTTGCAACAATAGACAAACACAGTCTGCTTAAACAAATAGCACACACATAGTGATAGGTTTACGTGTGGTTTTTTTTGTGTGTGTGTGTGTGTGTGTGTGTGTGTTTTTCTTATTGTGTAAATATTCACAGTTCAGGCTGGGAAAAGTATATGAATCCCCAGGCCAATGACGTCTCCAAATGCTAACTGGAGTAAGGAGTCAGTTAACCTGGAATCCAGTCAGTGCAACAAGATCGGAGATGTTGGTCAGAGCCGCCCTACCATAGTTCTCGAATTTTGAGTATACTACTAACAAGAACCATTTCCTGATGCCTAAGATTAAGAAATGGTGACTTGGATAAAGCTGGAAAGGGTTACAAAAGTATCTATACAATTCCTGATCAGTCCATGTTAGGAAATATTGTCTTTAAATTTCAGCACTGTTGCTTCTCTACCTAGAAATGAGAAATACAAATAGATCCAAGGGGTTCACATACTTTTTCCTGCAATTGTATTTCCAGAGAGCAAGCTTGAGTGTATAAAAAGCTTGTGTTGATTGGTATTGATCTTTCTCTTTCTCTTTCTTGCTTTTTCTCCAGCGACGTCTAACCCTATTACCCAGAACCCACCTCTGTTCAGCACTCTCCTTTACTCGATCGTGCCCATCATGGGCATTGCTGCCATTGTCCTTCTCTCCTTCTGGATGTATCGCCATCACAAGCTTGCATATCCTCCTGTTCTGGTTCCCACCCAGGTAAGTTGATATCTTTAATATAATGCATGTGTTTTTCTACAAAAGCCTGCACTTATGAGGACAGACATTCAAATATTTTCATATCGTATTTTTGATTTGATTCCAGTTAAACTCAGATGTCAGTGAATCACTTGCACAACAGAATGTTTTTAAATCCATCTGCTCTGTTCGGTGTAGCTCACAAGCAGGCCATGTTTTCTGCAGGGTTCCCACCCTCATTGAAAACCTGTAAATAATTTCTGATTAGTGAATGATTAGCGAACCAGTCTGATTTCAAATTATTTAAAAAAAATCCTTTTCCTGTAATTAAACGACTGGAAAAGCCAAGGACATATGCAAATTCATTGGTCAAAAAGTGTGGGAACCCTGTTTTTGTGTATCAGAACACCTTAATGTCACAAGTTTTATTGGGAGTTGTTATTTTCCCCTAGGCAGCGCATTTTTTGATGTGTGTGTGACAGTGATTTCAGTTATCTAATGTGCTCAATGTCACACTCATTCACACTCAAACGCACTGTCAGCTGGAATCAGACATGAGAAGTCAGGACAATGTTGTGTTTCAATGCCCTGCTCTCCCACTATAAACATAAGATAACAGAGTTGACATAACACAAGACACGAGCAATCGGGTGATCTTTACCCCTGGTTTGTGACTGCTGTCTACTTCTGAACAAGATAACAGATCTTTATTGATTTATTTTCAGAAAGCAGGTTTCAGGACATATTTGGCAGCTCAGAATAAAGCAAGAAGCCACGAGAGGCCATGCGTTAATTTTACACGGTAAAGGGGTATTGTTGGGCACGATGCAAAGCAGAGTCATTTTAATAACAGCTTTGAACACGCCTCATCCAATCAAAATTTAGAGTCTGAACTGTCGGTTTTGTAATAGATTCATTTACACGTGATGCACTTGTATGCTGACTGTGATGTATGGGGACTAAAAGATAGCACAAAGGGTTACCCATGTGTCAGGTGAACTTTTGGATTTCCCCGATTGAGTTTCAGCGTTATGTAGGCCAGATGTAACAGATGAACTGTCTTCACATTGCTGCTGATATCAGATATCATGATAAGCCCAAACTTGTTCTTGATATGTAGGAAACTTTATTAGCTCTTAATGCAGCAGTCTAAAATCTTTAGGGACTTTTCAAACACTTCAAAGTCAACATGGAACAGTGTTCACTACCGTTTGCTACCACGATACCACAATGTGTTTCTGAGTGAAACAGTATATTCAATAAAAATAAAATGTCAAGCAGGAATTTATTTTATCCATGAGGATTTCTTTGGATTGTGAAAAGTGGTCCCTATGACCGGTAGTTGTAGGGGATGTATTGAAAAATTCAAGGGCTTGGTGTAGTGGTAGACCAATATAGTATTTCCCCTAGGATTTTATTTTTTCAGCAACGGTGCTGTCGTGCACAAGCCTGCAACCCCGGACCCATGTTAAAGCATATTGGTTGAGGGATAGCTTAAAACAGGGGTGTCAAACTCAATTTCAGCCTGGGTCACATCACGGTTTATTTGTGCCTTCAAAGGGCCCATTGAAAATGTGGCACCAGCACCTGCTTTGGTAGCACCCATGCAATTACCAATAATAATACATGTTTTGAGGCATTGATTGATTGGCATTGATTTTGAGGTTGAGATGCAGATGAAAATGATATAGTAAAACTAACATCTGTGGGGAAAAAATGAAAACCTAATTTTTATAGGGCTAAATTGAAATATTCAGACAGTGTGACTAAATTGGGTCTTCTTTACAGATTCCTTTCATCAGGCTCCTACTCATTAAACTACAGTCATGTCTAAGAATGTCTGAAGGCAAACAAAACAACTTAAATTTTCCTACAATCAGAGAGCATTACAAGAGAACACATTTTATACAGTTGGAAAACTGATAGCTTGGTCCATAATAATAGTGAAAATTTACCATAGTCCTTCCTTAAAATCCATAGTTTTAAGTCCATGGTAACCATAGGTAAAACCATGCATGGCTCCTCACTACCATAATTAGTAACTATGGTTTCTATATAAAGAACTGTGGCATTTTTGTAATGGAAAAAACAGCAGTCTAAATACATTTAGAAGCATTTTCTGCTACAACTACCATAGTTAATACAGTACACTTAGTGTTACTACAGTAAATCCATGGTACATCTTTGTAGGTGTTGTGATTTGAGAATGGAAAAGCCTTCTAATTTAGGTTTTCTTCTGTTTTCTTTGTCAGCGCTGCTGCAAAATGCATATGGGTTTTTAATGGCTGATAATTTGAAAAAAATAAATAATGGCTGAGAACGGGGTTGTATATAGCTGCATGTGTGTGTGTGTGTGTGTGTGTGTGTGTGTATTACAGTTGAATAATTGCAAATTATATGTACACACAATTTTAATGAGCACATCTTTTACGCAATATTTACAAAAATTTCACACAAAAAATATATGAAAACAAAAAATGTGCATTATCCATTGATGAGGCTGTTTGTAGATTTTGACACTTTGTGAAATGACCTCTCCTGTTAATTGGTTTATTGGGCAGTTATTGGCACATGCCTATAATTTCAAAATAGTCAAATATCGGTCTATCACTATCCTGGTGACATAAACCGAAAGAGTAATTTTAGAGGCAGAGCAAATTTATTTATTTTTTTCCTTTGGAATATCGTGCACTGATAAATTGTGCTCAATAAGACCAGTAATATGTATTAAGAAAGTAAATGGCATCTATTTTGATTTCATGTTGACTTAATTTTTTCCCCATTCTGATGGTTGATGTGACCATTAACTGAAGCTCCTGACCCATATCTGTATGATTTTTTGCATTGCACTGCTGCCACACGATTGGCTGATTACATAATAGCATGAATAAGTAGGTGTACAGGTGTTCTTAAAAAAAGTGCAGTGAGTGTATTATCAAGCAGATTTCTTTTATAATGCCCTCAGCAGGGACTTTGTTCAGAATATCCCTAATTAAAATCCTCCATCATCATTTCTCAGGCTTTAATTCATGTGTTTAAAAATATTTTTTTGCATCCTCTTTCATAACGTTTGGCCCCAAGCCTCAACTTTAGTCTTGTGTTGTTTAGAAGGCGGAGAAGAGCTTTTTCATTATTTAACAGTTTTCTTACGAGGGCCCAATCCCTTACATGCCCATAAGGAGAGAGAGAGAGCGTAGTGTGCATTGTGCCGTATTAAGTGCTTGACTTCACAGTGAGGAAGGTGAGTTATTATGTTTGAAGTCCTCAGAAAGGGACGGCAACTTGTTCAGTTGCACGTTTTGCAGTGTTTAAGGACAAGGGGTCAGCTCCTGCTTTATATGCAGCCCTTTGCCATAGTTCCATAGTAGATGCTTTTACTACCTTCTTTTTTTACCTGGTTTTAGCTTTGTGCAGTCAGGAATATCAGGCTCTTCATGAAACACCACATTTGACATACAGTGAGATTCGAAGGTCTGATCTTTAAAATGTCTATTGTGAAAATGCTTTTATTTTTTAGTTTTTGTCATTTATAGGAGTTCTCATTTTATTTAGGCTACACATTTGTATTTTATATTTTATTTAGTTTATTTCATTTCAAATTAGATGATGAACATATCAATTTGAGTGAAAAGTTGGATTAAAAATGAACATATTTTTTATGTAATGGCAGCATGTTTACATTTTTACATTTATTCATTAGCAGACACTTTTATCCAAAGTGACTTACAAAATGAGGAAGGATTCAACTTAAGTTGATACAACATGTTTATTTCCAGATTTAAATTAGTTTTGAATCCCAGATTTTCTTTAAGCACTCAGACCTTTTGAAACCTGAAGAGGTGTCCGGTGACGCTCAGCCATGATGTACGTGTAGCTCTCTAGGCCGTCCTCAACAACCCCTCAATCTCTATATTTCACTGAATAAGATGACAAATTAGAGCGCAAAATGTCTCAGGGAAAGCTTGGAGCCAAGTGGGAAAGGGATAATACCTCTCCATTAAAGAAAAAGCAGATGCTTACGTCACAAAGTAGACATCAACAATGCCATTGCTGAAGTGGTGAGAATGGCGTTACAAGAACAACTAAATGATCTCAACATGCTGATCCAGATAGCAGTGAAAGATGCAGTAAATAGTGTCCTTATCCCACAGTTAATGGACCTAAAGCCTCAAATCCAGTGAACCGAAGATAGTTTATGTGCACTAAGGAAATGGAAACAGCTAATAAAATGATGCAAAATAATATAGCCAGGTTTGACTCACTTCAGGCTACTGCAGGAGCCAACAAACAACAGGTTAACATTCTCAGCATCAAGTGGATGAGCTTACCAGAAGGATGGTCCAAATGGAGGATCGTAGCCAAAGGTCTAACCTGAGACTCATTGGTGTGAAGCAAGGTGAGGAAGGATCTGATGCCATTGCCTTTTTGAGAGAACATTTGCCAAAATTAATTCCTTCATTGGGAAATCGGGACATCCGCAGAGAGAGAGCACATAGACTCTACAGCAAAGAAAGGGATGACAATCATCCGCATACAGTTATCTTCAAGCTGTTGGACTACTCCAACCATCAGACTATTCTGAAGGGAGCCAGAGCCAAGCCTGTTAAGCACGAGGATCGCAACATACTTTTTTCCCTGACTACAGTCGAGAAATGACAGCCAAGAGTATGGATTTCGCACAAGTTCGCAACGGATGACTTCTTTCGGATTGCAGCTGTTTTTACTGTACCCTGCTCAGTTAAAAATCACTTAACAAGGGCAGGTCCTTAATTTTGGATCTGTACGTGAGGCCACAGGTTTGAAAAAAATTTAAATATTACATTAAAGAGGCGGAAGGGTTGTGTAGGGTTGCATTATGGCGTGTATGCCACCAGTATGGCTAGTTTATGTTATGCGCAAACCTTAGGACTTTTTATGACCTGGTGGTTTGCTTCTCTGTATAAAGTTTTGCTAATATATTTTATTTTTATCAATGTTTTTTTTGTACTTTACGGCCAATATTTGTTGAGAGACATATTCTAATTTTCAAATATTTTTCTTTATTTCTTGAGAAATGGATTGTCTTATGCAATTCCTGTATACACACACTTTGAATGGCCAACTTAAATATCATTAGTTGGAATGTTCGTGGACTTAACTCGCCTATAATACGCACACAATGTCTAGAATTCCTTAATTGCAAACATATTTCTCGCGCCTTGATTAAGGAGACACACGCACAGGAGATGCAGCAGTTTAAAAACAAGCACTATAAAATTATAGCTAGTTCATGTGCTTTAAGGAAAACTAAGGGAGTACTTATTATAGCCAAAAGAAAATTGCAGATTGAAGTTGTTGAAAGTGGCAGTGATAGTGATGGGAGATTTGGTTTTGCACTACTCTGTTAACTGTGTCAAAATTCTGATGGCTAACATTTATGCTCCTAACGTTTTTGATGAAAATGTCTTCCCCTGCACTAGTGAGATATTATTGCGTTACAGAGATCCTTATTGTATTGTCGCAGGAGATTTTAATACCATGCTATGTCCAGAATAAGACCGCTCTACAGGCTTACAGCGTTCTGCATTGCCCTCTTCTTTGTCTCTTAACTCTTTTCTTGCTGATCTGAATTTAGTCGACCTTTGGCGCCTTAATTAAATTATAAAGTGAAGGCCTACACATTTTATTCCAGTCGTCATGGCTCCTCTTCCAGAATTGATTATATATTTTTTAGCCCTTCTTTGATATATAATATACCCCATATTGATATGCTCCCTATCTTAATATCTGATCATGCTCCAGTGGTGTGTACTGTAGCACCATTCACTGAATATCATAAAGTGCGCCCATTGAGACTAAATGATTCTTTACTAGTATGAACTATATATTCCTGATGGAACAACAACTTAAGGAATTTTTAGAATTTAATAAAGATACTTGTGGCAATCCCCAAATACTTTGGGAAGCAACTAAATGTTTTATCAGAGGCACATATATCTGTTTCACTTCTAAATTAAGTTCTGATCGTAATAAGCAATTCAGGGAAAATACAGAAATTGGAGAGCGATCAATAAAGGACAATTTCTGAAGCTAACGTCAGTATACTTAATGTGTTGAGGGGAGAATATAGGAATCTATCCGTGCATAAAGCTGAATCAATTCTACATGGGACTAAACAGAAATACTACTATGAGGGGGATAGACCAAGTAGATTTTTAGCCCTGCAACTAAGACATAATGAATCGAAAGCTGTTATTAATGCTATTATTACAGCACAGGGCAGGGTGGTCACTAGGGCTGCAACTAACGATTATTTTGATAATCGACTAATCTAATGATTATTAGAACGATTATTCGACTATTTGGGCGATTATTGCAACGATAAATCATTAGCTCTAAACCGACTATTCAGCTTGTGCTCCGACTTAAAAGGTTGTATTAAACGTGCTCGCTAACAATAAAGAGGACAAAATCATTTTTTAAAAATACCTCTAAATGACATTCACTGAATTAAAGGGAAAAAATACTTTTTATTATGTTTAATTCAGTAACAATTTCACTACAGAAAAATCCTATTGTTATCAAGTGTATTTGTCTTTTTTCCTTAAAACAAGATACATTTACTTGAAGTAACATATAAGATATTTAGACTTGCTTTAAGAGAATGTATCTTAAATATAAATGTATTTTGTATATAAGTGTATTTTTTCACTTGGTTATACTTCTGCGAGTGCAGTAAAGACAAAATACACTTGTATTCAAGATGTTCTCTAAAAGCAAGTCTAAATATCTTATATGCTACTTCTCAGGTGAATGCATCTTTTTTTTAAAGGATTTTTAGATATTTTAAAATATTTGTATTTTTAATATTATATTCAACATTCTCAGATAATAAAAAAAAATATTATTATTCTGCAATATAGCTGCTAAAGTAAATGTACGTTGTTTTAAAGGAGTTTTAGATATTTATATTGGAAAACAAGCCAAAAAAACAAAAAACAAATAAAAAATGTATTTTGTTTCAGTGTATAATGGGGCGGAGACTACCCTCTCTCACCTTTTTGTTCACTTCAATCCATCTTTAACTCACAAAAAAAACAAACTCTCACTTATTAATAATGCTGCGTTTTGCCAATTTTCTTCACGATAAGAAATGCACAGTGACATATATTATGATTCAATAAGTTACCATCGCGTTATAATCTGGCTGCATTAAGCGCGCGCACTCGAGGGATGAGCGTCCACGCAACAGAGTGTACCTCAGCCGGGTGCAGTTTCAATCTCTCCCCCTTAGATCGGGACACTTCACGCAACTCATAGAAGAGGCGATGACCGCACAGAGAAATGCAGTTTCCTTATTATTTGAACTTTAATAAAGCTATAACGCATTAAATAGAACTGCATTAAAGATGTAACGCCGGGGGTGTTTCCTTTAAAGACGCTCGACACGCAAGTTTTGCTTAAGCTGAGCGTCAGCTCCGGCTCCGCTTATTCCACAACAAGAGTGCTTCTGTATTTACGTATTTTGTATTTTTGCATTATAATTCCCTCATACTTTGCGATCTACATCATCTGTAGCTGTTTGGAAAGATTAGAGTGCGTCTGGACTGTGAGATGTGTTTTCTTCCTCTCCTCAGTCAGGCGCGAGCTGCAGTGCTGCTCTTGTGTGCAATCAGTTTCATATGATCTTATGTTACGTTAAGATCAAACGACTATTAGACAACGAAAATGTTTGTCGACAATTTTTTATTTTCGACGTTGTTGATAACGTCGACTAATCATTTCAGCCCTAGTGGTCACAGATCCTATTGCTATTAATGACGTTTTTAAGTCTTATTATAGTAACCTGTATACACCAGACCAACCCATCGACATACAGAAGTGTACTTCATTTCTTAAAAACCTAAGTTTGCAGGGCTCCAGACTGTGACTAAAATGGTCCAAAGACCAAAGATAATTGATTGCGACAATAATTTAAAATCTTGTGGCAAGAGAGCAGATTTGGAAGGTCATATTCCTTACGAATATCAACAGACCTTTTCCCCCATCATTTTTCTACCTTTTCCCATACTTCTATAGAATTACTTATAATGCTTCCATATCTCAACATAGTACTTCTACAGTTGGGATGTGTGCGTTCATATGCATTAATATATCGTGATGTCACAGGATCCTGTCTGTCATTTGCCTTCCAGCTACAGAGAAGAACAAGGCAAGGTTGTCCTTGCTCGCCTCTCCTCTTTGCCCTACCGTTAGAGCCATTGGCACAGGCTATTAGAGAAAATTATAAGATTTTCCCCATTACAGTTGATCAATCAAGACATCATCTTTCATTATATGCAGATGATTTTCTCCTTTTTGTTTCTTATATACATACGTCCTTACCTCTTGTCTTAACTCATTTTGAGTTATTTAAAGAGATATCTGCTCTCTTGCCACAAAATACTGCTGCAAGAAATGCTTGTGCAACAATCAATTTCAATTGAAAATTCCTACTTGCGTATCTTTTACTTATTTATATCCACTCTAATCTCAATATGATAATTCAGGATAATTTTGTGAGTATAAAAAATAAAATTGTGGATGACCTAAAGAGATTTAGTTTTCTTAATGTCTCTCTACAAGGTAAAGTTACACTATTAAAATGAATGTTCTGCCTTGGATTAATTTCTTGTTTTTTATGATCCATTAGCATCACCACCTGATTTTGTCCCTGACATGCATTCTCTTATGTCACAGTTCATTTGTGGAGGTAAACGTGCAGGAATTACACTCTCCACCTTACAAAGACATAAATTTACAGTTGGCCTAGCTGTTCCGAATCTTAATTTCAATTATTATGCTTTACAAATAAGGCCATTGCATGTATGGAGAGATCAAGATTCTGTGGTCCCTTGGCGGGTTATAGAGGCAGCACGCATATGGCCACATCGCTTACAAGATTTGCTTTATACTGGTAGGTGACGTAGAAGTACTATGTTGAGATATGGGAGCATTATAAGTAATTCTATAGAAGTATGGGAAAAGATAGAAAAATGATGGGGAAAAGGTTTGTTGATATTCGTAAGAAATATGACCTTCCAAGCTCCACTTACTTTATTTGAGACTGAGATCTGTGATGAAGGCATATGGGGTGCCATGTATTGTATTATTACAATAATAATTTGTTTTATTATTACTAGGGATTTCTGGACCCATGTTATGACTGTCATTTCTAAACTTCTAGGAATTAATAGAAGGCTTACTCCTTGCATTTGTCTCCTCAATGATGACTCGTCTCTATCTCTGAATTTAAATCAACGGAGACTTATGTTAGCGGGCATCACTGCTGCAAAAAGACCATTCTGAAG
Source organism: Myxocyprinus asiaticus (assembly GCF_019703515.2). Taxonomy (NCBI): domain Eukaryota; kingdom Metazoa; phylum Chordata; class Actinopteri; order Cypriniformes; family Catostomidae; genus Myxocyprinus; species Myxocyprinus asiaticus. Next base: position 25,329,606 of record NC_059353.1, on the reverse strand, counting down.
CGTTGGCTTCATCCCAATACATCCCTAATTCAGTACTGGTTGATGTGTTACCAATACATTGTCTCTCTTGAATGCACGACTGCACGGCTCAATAAGGTTAGACCAAATACTTTACAATCATGGGTGGTAATTGTTTTGCTTATACGGGACTATCTTATGAATTAGATGTCCCTTTACCCCAAACCCTTTTTTTTTCCCCCACTGCTCTGTTTTTTTATTTTTGTTGCACTCTATTGCCTTATTACTTTTTTTTATTATTATTATTATTATTTCTGAGTTGGTCCCAAAATAAGTCAATTCATGTGGGTAAAATCTTATGGTTGTATTTATTCTTGGTGCATGTTATTCACATTGATTATTTAGGGATGTTTGTCTCTCTCTATTTAATGGTAGTTTTATTAAGATTATTATTCTTATTTATTATTTCTTAAATATTTAGTTTTTCTCTTTTTAATTTTTTTCTTGTGTATGCATTTTATTTATTTTTTCCTCTCTTTTTATTTCCTAATAATTGTTGGCCTGTACAGTTATTTTTTTGTGTGTATTTGTTTTGATGTCTCTTGAAAAAAAAAACAAAAAAACAACAAAAAATGTTAAAAAAAAAAACTACTGTATATGATATACCATAAGGAAATACCCTTATATAAATAATGACTACTATATAAGGTTGTTTGGGGCATTTAATAATATATGGTTACTTGTGTCTAAACATGGCTCACTCCACGTCTGTCTTTCTCCAATCCACCAACACACTTTATTTTTTTTATTTTATTTTTTTTTAAATTGTTTGGGGGGGATTTATGCTTTATTACAGGGGAATTTTGGACAGTGAAAAGTGGCAGGAAATCAAGGAGATTTGTATCGATATGGAGTAGGGTTGATTAACTGGTACTAACGATATATCACAATACCCAAAAAATTAACACGATACGATGTCATTTTGTTGCTGATTTCGGTACCATATTACAGTATGTTGCCATTAGCAAAATCTTATGAGATATGAAAGTTTTGAGATGAAATCAAAGACAATTTGAAAATAAAATGTAAAAAGTCTCGATATAGCCAAATGTGATTATACAGCTGAAGGATGTCATTTAATTAAATAATATACAGTCACATTCACAGCGCATTACAGAATGAGCGAAAGTTGCTGCTGCTCTATGATCTACTTCACACATGCGCTCACACACAGACGCAACACATACTACTGGTGTTCGATTTTCATGCAGTGTGTTTAGTTTATAAATGGCTGTGAACACTCAAATATCCTTCTCCGGTGCAGCTCAGAGATTTTAGCTCACGAGTCATGATGGGAGTATTGAATCCAGCATTAATGGGAAGCTTGATATAACTAGCCCGTCAAAAAAAGGATGAACTCAAAGGTCTGTCAAAATAAAAGTCTGTCAAAAAAAAAAAAAAAAAAATGATGACAGAAAAATATAACTAGTTTATAAAAATGTAATATTCAAAAAGTAGCAATGATACTCATAGTAACAATAGTATAATATTACATGTTGTTGTTGTTGTTGTTATTGTTATATTAGCATTATTATCTGTAAGCACATTTTACAAAAGCAGTGTACTGATTATCAGCATGTTGTGATTAATCCTTAGCAGCCTTGTGCCTAAGGTAATCAGATTTTTTTTTCATTAATGCTGTGAAGCTCTGTTGTGCAGTATTTTATTTGACCAAAAATAAAATAGCAATTTTTTGTTAAAAATGTATTATATTTTTATTTGATTAAAGCTGTTTATGTTTTAATTTGATTAAGCACCATTTGATCATAACATTTAATTAAAACATTAAACATGGAATCCAGAAAAATTAAAAAGGAAAATGCAGAATTTGTATCTGCAAGACTTGCAGTTCTTTTAATCAAGTCATTTTCTGTGTAATTATCACAAATCTGCAGCTTTTTATTTGTTACCCAAGTATCAATTTAGTATCAATACCGAGGTACCAGGGCTGGTGTTGTACCAAAGCCAAAATTTTAGGATCGGAGCAACCCTAATATGGAGTCACAACCCTTCCATGAGCACCACAGCTCAACATGTCTGGAGCATGTGTGCTAACTGCTGCACCACAGCTCAGATAACACATTTTTGTTGTTATTGCTGCTGTTTTTTGTGTTAAAGTCATGGTTAAGTGGTTCACTGCACATACACTGGAACAAAGCATTTTGTTTTAAGGAGGTAACAGTATTATATTGAATGTTAATTGAAAATGGATAGTTCCGGTCCTGGATGCTGATTGGTCATTAGCCATGCTTTATTCACTTTTATCCATCTTTTTTCCTGAATGCGGAAGTGTCCCATGATTCATAACGAATGCCTGTTTTCAATTTCCGGTCTCCAGTGTTTTCACTCACATTGGCAGTTGTTCTTAGCAGATAATGTGACCTTTAGAGTAATACATTTGTAAAAATTGTCAATAAAGCATAGTGCCTTTATTTTAGTCACAAAGGCAGTTTTCTTTCTTTTTTTTTTTTTTTAAATACCTCACCTGTCAAATGTTGAGTGGGTGGATGATGTGAAGCTATGAACCAAGTTGAGTTACATTAATAATAATAAACTACTTTTGTGCAGTTGTTGGCTGTCATAGTTGAGCCTGAACTAATTTGATCTCCAACTAACACTTAAAATGGTTGTTGTTCAACGCTCGTTTTTGCCTTGTTTCTTATGGAGACAGAAACCAATAAACAGAGAATTATCATGGTCCCTGTGGTTAGTCAGGAAAACTGTGGATTTGTATCACTGTGCAACTCCCATAGCTGACAGTTATTTTTGCTGCATAGCAATGATCTGTCTTCTATAAGAGACAGCTGTGTTTCAAATGATGCACTAGACTCTATGCACTCAGCTATGTGGTGTATCAATTTTATAAATTCTAGTATTGTCCCACATGGAACACTTAGTGTTATTTTACTACACGGAAGCATGGAAGCTACCTTTCAAACGCACGTGATGTTACCTCTATTTTTAGTGCGTTAGCCAAACTCAGCTCAACCCTTCAAATAATGTACATATTCACACAGTGTGGGGTGATGGTAAAGCATTCAACTCACATTTGTAAGGTGCTGTCTTCACTGAAGTTTCGCTAGTTGCCACATTCTCCATTTATTTAAAGTTGTTTTGTCAGACCAGCATCGCAGCCAGGTAACTCCGCCCATTTCACTATGTACGGCAAGCCACGAGTGTTGAGTGCACAACGTGTACAACATTCCACACTCCGTTTTGACGGTTGAAGAACTACAACATCCGGGTACTCGAAGTACACAATTTTCAGTGTTAACATACGAATCTCTCTACTCTACAAAATAGTGCAGAAATATGCGGTTTGGGATGCACCTTATATCTTCTAGCAGAGGATGGCATCATTTCACAAAAAAAAAAAAAAAAAAAAAGTTTGAGGCTGTAATACTTTTTTTATGTGGCAACCAATTTATAAAAGCAATAAGACACTCTGTGCTGTGCCATATTGTGAATATAGTCACAACTGAATGGAATTGTTAGGTACGACATTAAGCGGAATGCCTGCAATTGATAAAACGGTTTCCACATAATAAAAGTATTAAAGATAATATGGCACATTCAATATAATACAGCCTCTCATACCTTATTTCTTATTTATATTGTGGATGGAAAATATTCAGGAAATTCAATCAGCTGCTAATGTGTTCACTGTTAGGCTGTAATTTTTCCTGACACGTACTGCTGTCTGAACAGTAGTGATTTGATTTATCCTCCATTTTCTTAAAACACTTTCTGCTGTTTCTTTCTTTTTGAGAGATCCTAAAATATTCCTTGTTGACAGGTTTTTCCAGATTAACCAGAATTCCAGTATTTACAACATAAACTTGTGACCCACGTGAATTCTCGATAAGATGTGCATTCTGTGCATTCTCTTTGAGCACTTTTCACACAAACAAGTGTAATTGAACCTTCGCTAGGATGGAGCCACTGCTGCGTCATGCACATACTTTAGAGTTGAGAATGCGCAGACGGAGGCTACTGAGAGATTGTTTGCTGTGCCACAGTCTTTGCTCTGTTCATAGTCTTTGCTCTGTACATTTTCCTGCTTTTTTGTCCTCTGCTGATCACACGCCTGTTTCACAGTATCTTGTAGAAGTCTGGCAGTTGCAGAAACATGCAGATTTTGCCTCTGGTGCGAGTGGCAAATGTTGAGTCTTGTCCTTGTGGCAAAAGATTCATTCCAGTTATATTTACTTACATAAAGTTAAGACCACGCACAAATCAAAAATTTGTATAACCTTAAATGTGAAGTGTGTCATTTCTGTGCCTATAGCAGCACCAAACTGAATTGCTAAAAATAATGACCTTTTAAACCGTTTTCCCGAACATTTCACATCACCTTTTAGAATTTGTAGTCTATTAACAATCTTTTTTCTACATTTTGTCTTGGCTTAAATTCTCTATTGTTTGGAAAGACATAATTGGGTTAACCTGTAGCAGTTTACTTTGCTGGCCGCCAAATCGAAGTTCCTTCTGGAATGGTCGTTCTTCAAACCTTCAATTTTCCATCTCGTCTCTCCATCTCATATACACTAAACTACAACTAACACTTGATTTCCTCTTTCCTTCCTCAACTAGCACGCCTTTCATATAATGATAGAGGTAAGAGAAGCCTAATTCATTCATCTTTTTTCTTTTATTTGTTTTTTTTCTTCTTTTTTTCAAAATTATGTTGGAACATCATTTTAAAACCTTTTTTCCTTGCTCTCAAAACTACCCTTGTGTTTTTGTGAAGCACATTTTTAGATAAAAGTCAAAGTCCCACTGATTTTATTTTGTGTTTTATCCCTGCACATTGCCTCATCAATCTATGTTCTGACTTTCAGTGCACGGATAAAAAATTAAATCCTCTCTGTTTCAGGGGATTCAGACACACACCTCTAATTTAGGTGCATGTAAAAAACAATTTTTTTAAAAAGGCGATCCTGCGGTTAAGATTGCACGTCTCCAAGCATGCAGCAAATGTATGCAAAGATGAATGTTATGAATGTGGGAATGGGGAACAGCTTAAGTGCTTTTATTGTACATAAAGTATGAAACATTTGCAGTCATATTTGAAAGATTCATGGCACACTGTGTCATATTGTGTCAGTGTCACTACTTGGACATTCTCTGGTTCTGCAAACATTTGGTCATCACCAAATGAATGCACACGCAACATATCCCCATAAGTTTAGTACAACGTATAACTGTGTAATTGCCAGCTAACACTTTGTTGTCAACAGGTCTGTACTAATATCTGCTATATAGAACTTGATTATGCATTTTATGTGTCTGTGCGGCCCTGATTTACCAAACCATGTGGAAGGTTTGGCCAGAGAAGCAAAGCTTTTAAAACTGAAATGAAAAATGTTACATTCTTTTTGGACCTGAGATTATTCCCTAATGAGTTCAGAGCTGTTTTTAAATTGGCATGAATTTGCTTCTCAGCAGATGTTCTACCGTAAGCTAAATATATCTACAACAGCAAATATAAATCATGCTTTGGTAGTTTTAAAGTGGTCATGTCATTTTTTCATGCTCTTTGATGTTTAATGTAGACATACAGATACTCTAACTTTCAGAACTCAAAACTTGCTGCCCAGTCCACCTAGACCATTTATTGAAACTAAGCTGTGAAACGGATCTATCTAAAATCTTTATGGGGATGATATCACTGTCATATGACTGCCCGCGTGTGCCAAAAAGAGCCTATTGTGTTTAACTAAGTTATGACTGTTTTTGTTCCAGGAAACCTTGAATAACATTAATAGTGAACTTCAGGGGAAACAATTATATGCTACGATTGTGTAAGATATAGCCTAGCGACTTTAAAACTAGTGATGCACTGAAATGAAAATTCTTGGCCGAAACCAAAAATTCTGGAAACTCTGGGCTGGAAACCGAAACCTGAAAATTATTATTTTAAATTAGAATTTGTTTGGAATAATTTGACTAATTCTACATGTTATTATTAGGGATGCACCAAAACCACTTTTTCTATGACTACACACTTCAATATAAAATAGAGTAGACAGAGAATTACTTCAAATGTGTAGCCTATTAAGAAAACCTTTATTATAAACTGCTCTACTGGATAATGCAGCAGAAAATTTAACAGTAATTCCAGTAAAAATATTCAGTGAACATGAAGCCAGTTCTGTTGGCACATTGTTTTTCCACACATTGTATGTGGACTGGATTCTTTAGTGGATCTCTTTTGTGTTCATTTTAGTTGTGATAGGATTATCGCATTATTATTATTGTAATTTAATAATAATACTACTGAAATAATAATACATTTATATTATAGAATAATAACAATTCTGGCTTTTATTTTGGCAGGATATTCCAGGAAGAACTTTGAGCTGCGCTAAAAACAGTAGCTTCACTAGCTATTTGTGTGCATGCTGCTGCTATGAGTGTGTGTCAACAACAGAGCAGCACCCATTCATGTAAGCGCACTGCGCATGCAGACGATATATTTACTTATTAATTTAATAATATTAAATGAATCCTTTGCGATTCACAAAACTTTTGTATGGCTTCCAGAGACTTTGAGCATAATACACGAGTCATATGGACTACTTTGGTGCTTTTATGCTTCTTTAATGTCATATTGGAGCTTGACAGTAACGGCTAAGACACACAATAACACGCATATCAGAGCACTGGAAAACACTCTTTATTAATGCGCTAATGACCAAGAGAGCAAACACTTCACTTTCTGGGATGTGGGGCAGGTTGCACCAGCTATACGTAAGTTACAACTTAGCCTAGTTGTGGTGTAAATGGGCACTAATTTACACACTACTAAATATTTGAGCATTGCACCATTAAACTTAGGTAGAACATAACCCTACGTATAAACTAAATATTTACAGAAGCCTCTGACCAGGAGTAACGGATGGAATAAAAAAAGCATTTGACTGATTTAATGACATCAATGAGCTCATGTCTTGCGTGACAAGCTCCAATCCTTTCGACATACAGTATGATGTTGACATTTACACTCGTTTACATTTACTAGAGAGAGGGAAAAAAACATACTTTTAAGCGGCTCTTCTGCATGAAACCGATCTAACGGTGCAGTTTTCAGGGTGCGTCGCCTGGGGTCAAGTTTAAACGCACTCAAAATATATATAGGATATTAAAATGAATAAATGTCTATTTTTCCAGCCTCTTGTATTAGTATTTATTTATCACCCCTTATTTATTTTAGATACATTATATTTACACATTGCAAATATACTGTTATCAAATGTACTTTTATTACGTGTCGTATTTTAATGGGGATATAATTTATTATAGCTGACAGTTACGTGAGCAAACAAGGTTTAAACATCAACCGTAACAAGATCAAACTAAAAGTCACGGCTTTTTAATACTTCTGTATACAAATTTGAAGGCTGCTTATTGGATCAATACAGCTATATTTCATATTATGCGACTACGCATTACTTTACGGAGAGCTTACGACCTACTAGTTAAGTCTTGCCTTAAGAACAGGTGATGCAACCAAATTAAGCACTGACTTAGTTACAAACTAACTACTAGTTACTAAACCCTTAGTGTGAACGTTACGTCCCAACTTACGTAAGACCTTATGCACAGCTGGTGCAACCCTACCCTGTACTTTAATGTTCAACATAAGCAATGCTTTTTCTCTATGTGAGTGTTTCTGTTACCGGGTTTTAAAGAAACAGTTTATTTTCAAATTTTCGGCCAAGATTTCAGCTTTTTTTTTTTTTTGGCTGAAAACCAAAAATAAAATTTTTGGCCAAATGAATAATTGTAGATACATAATACACAAGAGACCAAAAATCCCCAAAATGTTTAATGCTGATAATACATTTTATGAAAAATACTATGTTAAATTTGAAAAAAATAAACTAAATAAAAGCATTTGCACAAATGTGAAGTTTCACTGTTCATTAAAATATTGCATTAATTTTACACCATAACATGTCTTGATGAATTTCAATGTGAGCTCCACTGTATATTTACTTTGGATGAACACTTCCTGAACTTGGGTGAACTTTCTCTTTCAATATTTACCTTTTACAGTATGACAATAAATTAATGTAAGAAGACTTCTTACTGGTTTCTCACATGCATACACATGCAAAACAAACGTCCGTTGGACTTTTTCCACTGGTCTCTTTATTTTAAGACATTGAACAACAAACAACTCCAGTAGCCCATGCACCGACATACTATATCTGCAACAGGCGTCTGGTAGACAGATAGCCCTCTTAAATTACCTACAGACAGCTCTTGCTTATTCTTTATTTCAAAACAGGAATACTTTAAAAATGTCAGTCTTGTGCCTCTGCACAACTATAACCCCAGGGGCAAATACTACCCTAAAGACCTATTGTTGTCATGTTTATGACTTGTGTCTACTTAATGAGTGACATTTGGGCAAATGGAAAGGTAAACATGACCTTGACCCATGTGGGTGTTGGTGTGTGAGGTCAGGGTGTGGATTGTTTTCTTTACGTCCCCCTCAGGAGCTCAGACCCCTTTCGTACCTCCATCCTCCCTCATTAGATGTCAGCTTTCAGGCTTTGTGTAACAGCAAAGCAATGACATCTCCAAAGTATTCTCTTTCTTGCCTGCGTCCTGACCGTTTCATGTTTTCCTTCACTGCATGATGGATGTTCTGTCTTTTAACCTCATCTTATCAAACCCACAGTCATGTGATGTGCTTTTCTCTGACATTTGTTTCTGTGAGGACTTGGAAGAAGTTAGTGAACAACCCAGATCCATATGCTAAGGAGTCTCTGCTCAGAACAATCGGTGCCTTCCCCCATGTTTAATTTGTGGAAATGTAGGCCACGTATAAGAACATAGCTGTTCTGCATTGTCCTACTTTTGCCTGAACTCCAAAACACAATCCAGCAGGTGCTCTGTGGAAAGCCTTTCTTCATCCTGCCTATTTATTGAGCATTTATTTTTTTAGAGGAGGCCAAATGGAGCTGTTTTTCCCTATATAAGCACGTAAGAGTAACGAAAGGAAGTAGGTTTGTCGGGCATTTTTGGGCAAATCTCACGAAATTTGTCAAGAACATGTTCCCCCAGAACATATGTTACCCCAGAATCAAAAGATAGAAATTATATTTTGCTTAAAGACCATGAAGATTGGGCCTGGGTAGCTCAGTGGTAAAATACGCTGGCTACCACCCCTGGAGTTCGCTAGTTCGAATCCCAGGGCGTGCTGAGTGACTCCAGCCAGGTCTTGTAAGCAACCAAATTGGCCCGGTTGCTAGGGAGGGTAGAGTCACATGGGGTAACCTCCTCGTGGTCGCTATAATGTGGTTTGTTCTCGGTGGGGCGCGTGGTGAATTGAGCGTGGTTGCCGCGGTGGATGGCGTGAAGCCTCCACACGCGCTATGTCTCCGTGGCAACGCGCTCAACAAGCCACGTGATAAGATGCGTGGGTTGACTGTCTCAGACGCGGAGGCAACTGGGATTTGTCCTCCACCACCCGGACTGAGGCGAATCACTATGCGACCACGAGGACTTAGAGCGCATTGGGAATTGGGCATTCCAAATTGGGAGAAAAAGGGGAAAAATCCCCCCAAAAAAAGACCATGAAGATTTATTGCATTGTGACATTATTTTCATGACAGTTAAGCCCCCCCCCCGCCAAACGTCTTATAACTAAAATGGAAAAAGAAATTTTTGTCTTCTGCACAAAAACATGGTGTCATGGTAGTATTTGTTTAACTGCCTTTAATTTTTGTTGATTTAAAAAATAATCATTGCATTGCAGTCAAAAATTACTGTATTGCAGTACTGTGAATCACCATTGGGAATAATATGAATTCCAAAAAAATGTTTTGCTTGCATTGCAGTAATTAGCATATGGGCTTAGTAAAAAATAGGCTTAATGTTCTTTATGCAAAATATAATTTCTTGGATGTTTGGAATGCCCAGTGGCAGCCTACGGTCAACCCGCCTTACAGGTAAAATAGCCAATCACCTTTTAGATACAGAAATCGCCTGTCAATCAACACAACATGCATGTGCATTAGCTATACAAGACGGTATAATTGTGTTTATAGTGTAATCTGAGGTAAAGATACACAATTTATTATACCACGCTTGTCATGTTGCTCGCGTGATCCCAATGAAGAGCCTCATCACTGCTGCCTTTAAACACCGAGCGCGCCTCTCCTCGGGAGACCGGTCTCTACCTGTTGGCATTTTTACAGGTCCAGGAACGGAGCAGGGATGGTCTGGTGTGAGTTAGATGCGTGGCCGGACCCACACTCTGGAACCCCGGCACGAGTTGGAGCGTGCATCGCGGCCGATGGGCCAGAATGCCGGGCCACTATTCCCCTCAAGTGCCGAGGCCCAGGGAAGCCGGACGGCTCGAGTAAATCCGCACTGTGTTGTCAGATTTTACTGCTTATTTGAAATATGTTCTTTTATCATAATCTTTTCCAACAGTTTTAGAGATTTCGGTCTTTCCTTATTCATGTAGAATGGAGCTGCACTTTAATGCCGCTTGTTTACATGGAAAAATAGCTGCCAAAACTGCCCAAAAACATTCCAAAAACAGCTGCAGAATGGTCTGACTTACCTTGAAAAAGAGACTTTGTTGAAAGGACCCGGAAATACGTCTGGACCATTCTAATTCCTTTGTTTTTGTTTAAATTCTTAAAATGGTCTGTTGTGTTTTGCTGACAAAGGGTCAGAAAAGGTCATGTTGGGTGTAGACATGGTTTGAGCACACACACCAACATTTAGGTGAACTGCTCTCCGCTTACACAAATAATGTTTGTAAAGGTTACTGTGTTTTTCATGTGGATTGAAAACAACATTTCAGTACTCTATCATGGTATATGTCTTCACCCCGCCATTGTGGAGTTTAGACCTCGGCACTGTAAAGACCCACCTCTCATATGCCAGTACACTTGACGGCCCCCCACAAACTGGGTCAGCTGCTTATCAAATCTGCGGTCCACTTACAGAAACTGTGGATTATGTTTAACAAGCTCTGAACTGCAACTCCCATAAGCCCCTTCTGTCCACGCTTTATGCAGCTCAGCCATGGGGTATGGTCCACCTTTATCTCACTTAACACAAGACTTTAGTCATTCAGTGCACACATTGCAATGAAAAGTTAGTAGTATTTGCATGTGTTATTTCTTCTACTGTACGAGGTTCCTGCCCCAACTGTAATGTTTGCATGTTTATATTCCAGCAATTTATAATCCTGGTGCAAAGCACAACAGTTCTGCCCTAAAGCAGTTCTTCTGCTGGGTTTTTATTGCATGATATGATCTGTTCACTTCTCCTCTCCTATAACAGTGGTTGCGGTCCTTTTGGAAGTGCTCATTTTTATGCCTTATTCCTTAAAAAAGTGTAAAGTTGGTGGTCACACTAGATTACTTCAGGCCAGCTTTATTATTTGTGGTTGCGATAATAAATTGAAAATGTACCATCTTCTCCAGTTTCTAACTAGCCATTCAGCTGTGTTCTTTCATAGGAATTGTTCATCTGAAAATAAAAATCATGTCATTATTTACTTACCCTCATGTTGTTCCAAACCCATTTGCTGTTATTTTTTTCTATGGAACACATAAGTTGAAATTTTTTAAGAATCTTTATGTCGCTCTTGCCAAACAACAGTTCATAGTAGTGGTCAACCGATATGTTTTTTTTTTTTTTTTATGGCCGATACAATGCCGATATATCACACAATTTAATATAGTAAATAACATAAACATAAAATTGCTAAAAACTCTTATTTAGCACTGTATTTAGTCAAATTCACACAAAACTTTAACTTTGTAAAAAAAAAAATAAGATTGTATTGTTTCTTCTGATTACTGTTTATCAAATTTTAGTAATTTATTTGAACATGAAGAAATTATTATATTATGAAGAAGGAAATAACAGTCTATCCCTCACAGGGATGAACCATTGCTGTAGAACTTGTCAAATAAAACAGGATGGTGTGACTGTGAAACTGGCAAAATGAGAGTATCCTCCATGTTCGATTTTAGGGCAAGAATTCAACTTGTGGCGTTTAGATCCTTCATTTGTCAAATGACTTCTTACTACACCAATTAACAGGTCAAATTTCACTTCAACTTGGGGTATGCTGCAAATTTGTGTGAAAGACAAAAATCTTTTGCATGTGATTATGTCTCCATTCTCCTGTGTTTGCATGTATATAAATAAAAGTGAACACAAAATGTACTGTAGTATGACTGGCCCTTACCCCCTATAAAGTGGGGACCACAATTCACATCACTGATCAACAGAAGGGAGATAACATTTCACTATGTTGCTGATTCACAAGTAAAGTCTGTGATTTAGAATTTACATATTAGTTATTCATATACTGTATATTTAAGTAATACATACAAGCAGTTTTCATTTTCAAGCTTATATCCCATGCAGAGAATCATGAATTAGTCTGATTTCTAATCTGGACAGTGTTCTTCTAAAATGTTCACTTTGAACGGTCCTTCAGACTGATCTGTTGTAAACATATCTTATTGGAATGCCTTTATGGTGTTTGAAAACATCACTCTAATGACCCTGCCTAGTGTGTTCAAAATCAGTTCGTACCACAGCCAGCGTATTATTTTGTCACCATGAAACTTGGATGGGTGATGATGGTCACCACTGTGATAAAGTCTGTAGCGGTTGTTACACCTACAGCTCAACCCTCTAAAATGTTTTGCTTATAACCTTTATTATTTTTGTCTTTCAGGACCCTGGACCCATGCCACCATCTCCCACCTTGGTCCAGAAGCCACTGCAGTTGTTGGAAATCAAAGCTAGGGGGCGCTTTGGCTGTGTGTGGAAAGCTCAGCTGCTAAATGACTATGTGGCAGTGAAGATCTTCCCCATTCAGGTACCACATGGAAACAAGGCTAGAGAATCTGCTCAAGCTAAAGCTGCTGAGTTAATCTAACCAGTTTAACCAGTGGAGCTGAGCCATGTCAGACTGTGAACCCATAGAATTGAGTGGATGCTCATTTTTACATGCACTACAGCAGTTAAAGGGATTGTTCACCCAAAAATAAAAATTCTCATCATTTACTCACCCTCATGCCATCCCAGATGTGTATGACTTACTTTCTTCTGCTGAACACAAACAAAGATTTTTTGGAAAGTATATCAGCTCAGTAGGTCCATACAATACAAGTGAATGGTGGCCAGAACTTTGAAGGTCCAAAAAAGCACATAAAGGCAGCATAAAAGTAATCCATATGACTTCAGTGTCTTCAGAAGCTATCTGATAAGTGTGAGTGAGAAACAGATAAATTGTTTTTTCTATCAATCCTTTTTTACTATCAGTCTCCACATTCACTTTCTTCTTCTTTTGTTTTTTGGCGATTCCCATTCTTTGTGCATATCACCACCTACTGGGCAGGGAGGAGAATTGATAGTAAAAAAGGACTTAAATATTGATCTGTTTCTCACCAACACTTTTCATATCACTTCTGAAGACATGGATTTAACTACTGGAATCTTATGGATTAGTTTTATGCTGCCTTTTATGTGCTTATTGGACCTTCAAAGTTCTGGTCACCATTCACTTGGATTATATAGAGACCTACTGAGCTGAGATATTCTTCTAATAATCTTAATTTGTGTTCAGCAGAAGAAAGTCATGCACATCTGAGATGGCATGAGGGTGAGTAAATGATGAGAAAATTATAATTAAATTACATGAAACAGAAGCTAAACCTCAAATTTTAGAATATAAACTGCTTAAATTGTCTGGATTCAGTCATAAGCCTATAATGCAAACAATCATATTAATAAATCCTTTTACAGTGCATATGTTTTTTGCTGAGTTAGCATGTGTTCAGCAAAAATAGACTCTATTCCAAACCGCTACACATATTGTAGTGGGCATGCGTCCGGTGTATATGCTGTTAATATTGGTGCTGGAAAAATGATGTGCTCCTTCTGCATCCGGTGTGTAAAAGGTCTCGATTACAGAATCTGAGTTGACAGGGAATGTTGTATTAATTGTTTGTAATGGTCAGTTAGCAGCCCTACATTACAGAGTATCAATATTCTAGAGGATTTCCCATCCTGCCAGTGTGCTGTAATAACAATTTACATTATGTTTTTCTCAGGACAAGCTGTCTTGGCAGAACGAATATGACATCTACAATCTCCCCGGCATGAGGCATGAGAATGTTCTGCACTTCATCGGAGCCGAGAAAAGAGGAAGCAACTTGGACATTGAGCTGTGGCTCATCACGGCTTACCATGAAAAGGTTTGGAGCTTTATCTTGGTTGTAAATTATTGGCTAGCTTCAGTGACACACTTTAAATGGGGTGGTGTTTTGGTAATTGTTGTTTTTTGTCGTTGTAACATTGATTTATTTTTTTCCTGTGTTCTTTGCTTTAACATGCACTAATGCATATATCAGGAAGCGTGTCAGGGTCACGTTTATGACTGGGTCACTCACCAAGTTTCACTGCCAGCCAAGTGTGAGAGTTTATGGATTTTCTGTTGAGAAACATCATTTCTTTGTCAAAGTTTAAAAATTATTCTCTCTGCCACCAAGATGTCAGCAGTAGTTCACATTTCATTCTTTTGCAATCGTTTTTTTTTTTAATTATTATTTATTTATTAAAAGATGCATTTTAAAAGCTATCAGTGATTTATAAAGTACAGACTTTAAAAAAAGTCTGTTTCTTAGAAAATTCTGTGCCATGCTTTGCTCAACTCAAACTTTATTTATAAAGTACTTTCAACTCTACAAAGTAGGCCAAAGTGCTTTACAAAGATAAAAATAAATTACATAGTAAATCATGAGCAGAAAATTACACATATAAAACCATTTATAAAAATACCTAATCAAAAGTCAAAGAGAATAAATAAGTCTTAAGACCACTTCTAAACATGTCAGGAGTGCAGGATGATTTAAGGTACAGAGGTAAGTCATTCCACAGTCTCGGTGCCGCAACCGAAAAGGCGAGATCATCTTTACGCTTCAGACGAGAGCGGTGGACAGAGAGAAACAGATGATCAGTTGAACGAAGAGATCTTTGTGATTGGGAGACACTGATTAAATCCAAGGTGTACTCTGGAGCCAGACCATGAACAGCTTTAAAAACAAATAGGAGCACTTTGTATTGAATTCCGTATCCTCTGTATAAACCAGCAAAAACACTTGCGTGACTAGGGTGGAACCTTTGCGAGGTTGGAGTTACACTGGAGTTACACTGACGCACACACCACAACAACGATGGGGAAAGGACCTCTTAACGCTATTTGAATGTACAAAGCAAGACTTGTTACAGAAAGAAAGTACTTTGCAGCCTCTGTAAGGCACAATTTAATTACCACAGAAGCAGGTCAAGTCTTAACTATCACGAAAATGCAGAATGAGATGTTTTCTGCACTGCTTTTCAAGTGGAGATCAAAGTGGCACTTGACACTAGCATTGACGCCCTGACGCGAATCATGAACGATTGTTGTAGCAAAGTGGATAGCCACAGTCTGCCGGCTGATTAATATTGTGGAGGATGAGAGTTTAAGAGATTTAATGCCCATTGCAATGAAAATGCAACCTATGGGGAGTCTAGTTCTTTAAATTAGTCAAACTACCACTTAGACTTTGGGAAATGTTTAATGTTACTTGAATTGCTGCTATTTTAGTGCATTTCTATCTTTATACTGTGGAAGGATTTGTTTGGAAAATGTTAATAAAGCATTATATTACAGTGTTTCCCACAGGATTTTGTGAGACTGTGGTGGGTGGACCTCAGACCCTCTAAGGGGGTCTGGAGGCATGCTCCCCTGTAAGAAAATTTTGTACATTTTGAAGTTAAATGTATCAATCTGGTGCACTTTGAGAGCAAAATTAAGAGGCTAGATCTATGAAGAACTTTGTGCTCTAGTAGTAATTTAATCATAAATGGTGATGACATGGCAAAAAAGTCACACCCACAAAGCTGGGAGTGTTCTAATAAGTGAGACAGGCCCTATCACAAATAGAGCCGGTTATTTTTCCGTTATTGACGTTTTAATCCGTCTGATTGTCCGATCAGGCAAGTAAAATTCTCTTTCACTTGCCCCTTCAAAAATCCACTTGTCCCAGACAAGCGGACAAGTGTTAATGTCGAGCCCTATGAGCCATCAAATAAATGAAGCAAAAGTGGTTACCTGTGTTGAACTTGCTCCTCAGATGCTGAAAATAGTTACGTTGTCAGAGCCGCTGGTAATAACATTTACATTAGATAATTAGCTAACGTTAACAAGCTAGATACAAGGTTACATATGTTATACATTGGTTTTCACGACAAGCAGTTGGATATGTGAGCCGACATAAGCGAGGAGACTGACAGCTAACGATAACGTTACCTCACTTAGCTAACGTTAGATTAACGTTAATTATCAATGATAACTTCTGCAGTAACTTTATCTGTTTGCGGTCATACATTGATAATGATAAAATTGTGTTTGGACCAGTGGATAACTGCAGTGGATACTGTAATGTTAGTTAACGTTACTTACCTCAAACGATGGTGTGTCCCCAAAATGCCTTGGTGTCTTGGTGTGTGTGTGTGAGCATGCGTGCGTACAGCTGGGGGGAGCGAGGAGGGGGCGCTGACTGACTGGGTTTGAGAGATGCTTTGCCGAAGCAACGGTGCGAAACACAACGTTAGAGATCTTTTATGTTATTATGAGAAGTGTACAAATATTTTTGGTTCATTGTGAAACTGTGGCGGGACAAATTAGACTGTGGCGGGCTACCCCAGTCTAGGTAATTAATGGGAAACACTGTATTGCTACATATTGTTTTGTTTTCTTTCCTAAAAAAGTAAATAAATGCATTTTGACGAGAAAAGAAGAATCAAATTTCAGCACTTTCTAAATCTGTGATTAATCGAGATTAACTACGAAATATTATGCGATTAGTCACAATTAAAAGGTTTAATTGACTGACAGCACTTAAAAATACTTTTTGACTGAAATTACCAAAAACAAAAAATAGTGGCACTTAAAGTGAGATCTGCAGATACTTCATCAGCAGTCTGTCAGCCTGTTTTTCTCCTATTGTTATCGGTTAAAGGGATTTAGTTGTTTAGTGTGCACTGCACAGCTGTGATTGATCAGAACTTCTATGCTGTCTGTGTCCAGGGCTCCCTGACGGACTACCTGAAGGCAAATGTAGTGACGTGGAACGAGCTGTGTCTCATTGCTCAGACCATGGCTCGAGGCCTGGCTTTCCTGCATGCCGACATCCCAGGACTCAGAGACGGCCAAAAAACAGCAATCGCACACAGGTAAGAATAGCAGAACCATCACAGGACTTGGATATATTGATTCTGGTGACCACTGGCCTAAATTTTGTGCCACGGATATTCCCTTAAATTGACAGGGATATTAAGAGCAAGAACGTGCTGCTGAAGGCAAACCTGACAGCCTGTATAGCTGACTTTGGTCTGGCTCTGAGGTTTGAGGCAGGGAAGTCAGCTGGGGACACACATGGGCAGGTAAGTGCTGATGGAAATAAAACTACTTATTAATATGTTACAAAAAGTACAAAAACAATGATGTCCACGCTTAGGACATTTGCACATGCACTTATTAGGCTATCGGCACTAACGGTAGTCTATAGTTATGTCCTTTGAAGCCTAATGATGTAATTCATCTGTGACTAGTTGTTCAAACACTATCGGTAACAAACAATGCATGTTGTAAAGGCAGAACATTTTAACAACGTGTCTACATCTAACTTACAAGACTCACCGCCCTACTCCATGGACAAACAATCAGAAAGTGACACTTTTCTACTCTTTCTGGAGATTACCATATTGTTTGTAATATGTACACATCAGTATTTTTTTCTCACAGCTGGCTTGACTGCAGTAAAAGGAATAATTATCATTATATTTAACTGTAGTATCAACCTGATCCTGAAGTATTAGTATTAGTACTTGATCCTGCAGTATTAGTCCCTACTACCTACATGGCATTCTAATTCATTATGGATGCATTTGAGCATTCAAAGCCAGTGTATTTGGATCATTAACAAATTTTCACATACGTCAATGAAAATGTTGCTGTGCCAAAATGCCCAAAAAAATCACTGGGGTAGTGTGTGTGGCTGTTGTTTAGAGATGTTTACTGTTGTTCTAATCAGGGGTTGTGATCATTTTGTGTGCTTCAGGTGGGAACCAGGCGTTACATGGCCCCGGAGGTGTTGGAGGGGGCCATCAACTTCCAGCGGGACGCTTTCCTCAGGATAGACATGTATGCAGTGGGGCTGGTGCTGTGGGAACTGGCATCTCGCTGCACTGCATCTGATGGTATGAACACATGAGCTGCTGTTCTTCTGAAACATTTCACATCACACACTGCACTACACTGCAAATTAACTGAGTTCACTGTGCTGCGAGAATAAGTGTGTTTTAACACTCACACATCCAGCCTGGATTAATGAATAACATCGGACTCATTCACCTAACTCCAAGTTATTACTTTTGTTAATTTCATATCTGATTTGAGATATCTGTTACTGTATTATGTTGCGAGCCTTAATGAGGGTAATTACATATGACAGTGACCATGTTTACATGGACACCAGAAAGTGGCGTATTGCAAGAAAGTGGCGTTCCCGTTTACATGCACTGTATAATGCCTAGTGGACACTACACGACTCAAGCTCATCTCCTTTAATGTTTTGAGTCGAAAACTGGTCTGCGACGAGAAGACTCGGATCTCATGACGAAAGGTTGTGTTGTGTGCGCACTCCTGCGACAAGCCAAGGGGTCTGGGGCTCATCCCAGACTCTGCAACATCTAGACGTCTTGTCGTCATGTCCCGACGAGAATATAATAAAATTAAACTTCACTCACATCTCTCAACCCTTTGGCAAATAGCAAAATGGGCGCAGGCCGTTCTTTTGTGTTTGTTGAAAGAGGAGAGCAAGGTATTGGGTAAAATGAGTCAATGATAAAATAAAATAAAACCTCACCCACATCTCCCTACCCGGTGTTTTATTTTTTTATTTTACATTTTTAATTAATTTTATTGCCTTTTCTCCCCAATCTGGCATGCCCAATTCCCACTATTAACTAGGTACTCGTGGTGGCGCGGTTACTCACCTCAATCCGGGTGTTTTTATTATTTTTTTTTTTTTTTTTTTTATTAATGGTGCCAATAAAGCACGAAAATGGACGAGCCGTTCTTTCATGTTTTTTGACATGTATCAACAATAAACTGCGCGATTTTGTGAATAAATTTTGTTATCTTAATTTTAAGATGCATTTTTGGAGATCTGTTTGAATTGGGACGGTGCTAAGGGCAGCTGAAACGGCTGTTTTTTCGCTGGTTCGGTGCTGATTTCAGGGGAATAATCATGCAATCGGAAATTTAAAAAAAGCGAATGCATGAACATGTACAGTAGGGACACAGATAGCAGCAGCAGGCACACTAGAAGGTCAGTTACAGGTACTGCACTAAAATACCTCAGAATTCTGCTCTAAATGTCATTTTTGGGATCATTAAGAGAAACTGTGCTCCGGTTTTCATTGCTTTCTTTCTCATCTTTTACTTTTTACGCTTTATTATCATTCATTAAAACACAGACGTAATGATTGATGTATGTCCTCATGAAATCAAAGACTCTCTTCTCGAAATCCAAACACAAGTGGTCTAAACGACCGAGACGACCAGGTGTAACGGTTTTGTCTCGCCTGTACATTTGTGATCGGATCATCCAAAACTCATCTTAATACCAGGTGTACACATGGTCTCAGTCAGGGAGGAATGGTTGTGTAGTTGATACCCTACAGTCCTGAAGTGTTTGCACCAGCACAATGAAAAACCAGACTGTGAATCGTAGGACGCTGACTGAAAGTCGTGCAGTGAATGCTTGGCTTAAGCAGCGTACTCTTTACTCCTGTATAAATGCGGCTCGGTCAGTAAACAGCTTTATCCACTGCAAGGTAATTTCCCCACGACACTTGTGTAAATAACAAGCATGGCATCCGAGGAAGACTTGGCTATTTTATTCTCCGTTGCTTTGCTTTATTTCCAGATATTCCAGAGCTGTTGCTGTGTTTGTTTCATTAATTTTCTATCGCAAACTGCAGCAGAATTGCGCAGCAATAACAGGGTTTCCCTCTTATGTAAAACTCCGGGATCCCCAATATATGAGCGCATATACACGAATGTGAGGGACACTCGATATTTTATATTAGTGTGTATACATGGGTATAGTTTATAGTGTATGTGCTTTCCCCTCTGTACTCACAGACATGTTGAATTCTTTCCACTGTGTTAACTTCTTGTTGGACTCTATCCTATGACGTTTGTTATCCGGTCTGTTCATGCACGTGCCCACTCTTCAAAAAGCTTACGCATTTACATGACCACATAAACCACGTTCTCCGGGAGAAACCCGTGTGTGTTAAACTGCTTTCTCTTAATCCCTTAAATGGCGCAAGGAAAATTGCATTCTCGTTTACATGACAAACCGTTTTCTGAAGTGCAGGTAAACGTGGTCAATGTGAAATTAAAGATATATAATAGAAACATTGTTTTGTTAGATTAAATGGTACTTTAAAATGTGTTACCAAAAATGGTATTGTTTTTGCTTAGTATTTTTTGCTTGTGTATATAGTAGGGCTGTCAATTTAACGTGTTAATTTAGTGCGATTAATTATATAAAAAATAACGCATTAAAAAAAGTAATGCAATTAATCATGTCCCTGGACTGTAAATAGAATTTGTTCCTTCCATCTGAGCAATTCAAGCTTGGAGTACCACCTGTTTTCTCCAGGGGGCAGTAATCGAAACTCCATGGTAGGGTTGCACCAGCTATGTGTAAGATCTCACTTAAGTTGGGATGTAAAGTTCACACTAAGGGCTTAGTAACTACTAGTTAGTTTGTAAATAAGTCAGTGCTTAATTTGGTTGCACCACCTGTTTTTAAGGCAAGACTTAGTAGGTCGTAAACTCTCCGTAAAGTAATGCGTAGTCGCATAATATGACACTTACCTGTATTGATCCAATAAGCAGCCTTCAAATTTGAATGGCGAAGTGTTAAAATGCCATGCATTTCAGTTTAATCTTGTTACGGTTGATGTGTAAACCTTGTTTTCTCACAAAACTGTCAGCTGTAATAAATTATATCCCCACTGAAATATGATATGTAATAAAAGTAGATTTAATAAATAGTATATTTGGCCTATTTAAATAATAGCCTATTATTTAGAATCCGGAACTGTATCTAAAATGAATTAGAGCCAAATGTAAAAAATGTACATTTATTCATTTTAATGTCCTATATATTTTGTATGTGTTGAAACTTTTGCTACGCACCCCAGAAAGTGCACAATTTTAGATTGGTTTCATGCTGAAGAGTGCTAAGAAGTACGTTTTTTACGTAAGGTACTCTCTCGGAAATATAAACGAGTGTAAATGTCAGTATCATCATATATGTCTAAAGGATTGAAGCCTGTCACTCAAAAAATGAGCTCATTGATGTCATTAAATCAGTCTGCTTTATTCCATCCGTTACTCCTGTTCAGAGGCTTCCGTAAATATTTAGTTTATACGTAGGGTTACGTTCTACCCAAGTTTAATGGTGCAATGCTCAAATATTTAGTTGTTCGTAAATTGTGACTTAGTGCCCATTTATGCCACAACTAGGCTAAGTTGTAACTTATGTATAGCTGGTGTCCCTGTCACTATACTGGGGCATTAGGACCCACACAGACCGCAGGGTGAGCACCCCCTGTTGGCCTCCCTAATACCACTTCCAGCAGTAACCTTAGTTTTCCCCAGGAGGTCTTCCATCCAGGTACTGGCCAGGCTCAAACCTGCTTAGCTTTAGTGGGCAACCAGGTGAGAGCTGCAGTAGTTTAGGACATCTGCTTTGTGCACAATTGTTTACAAGACAGATTGTTTCACATTTAATGGACTATATCACAATTTCAGTGGGTCAGAAGTTTACATACACTAAGTTAACTGTGCCTTTAAGCAGCTTGGACAATTCCAGAATATTATGTCAAGCCTTTAGACAGTTAGCCAATTAGCTTTTGATTGGAGATGAATTGGAGGTGTACCTGTGGATGTACTTTAAGGCCTACCTTCAAACTCCATGCCTCTTTGCTTAACATCATGGGACCTCCACAAGTCTGGTTCATCCTTGGGAGCAATTTCCAAATGCCTAAAGGTACCAAGTTCATCTGTACAAACAATAGTAGGCAAGTATAAACACCATGGGACCACACAGCCATCATACCGCTCAGGAAGGAGATGCATTCTGTCTCCTAAAGGTGAACATAGTTTGGTGCGAAAAGTGCAAATCAATCCCAAAACAACAGCAAAGGACCTTGTGAAGATGCTGGAGGAAACAGGTAGACAAGGATCTGTATCCACAGTAAAATTTGAGAGACTGGTGTTGGCCCACCTGAAGGACACCACTGGACCCCTTCTAGATCCCCTTCAATTTGCTTATTGAGCAAACAGATCTGTGGATGATGCAGTCAACATGGGATTGCATCATATCCTGCAACATCTGGAC
Source organism: Myxocyprinus asiaticus (assembly GCF_019703515.2). NCBI lineage: Eukaryota > Metazoa > Chordata > Actinopteri > Cypriniformes > Catostomidae > Myxocyprinus > Myxocyprinus asiaticus. Next base: position 25,307,059 of record NC_059353.1, on the reverse strand, counting down.
AGACCAGGGACATATACAAGGATCCTTTTTGTGGACTTCAGTTCGGCATTTTCCGGACTAAATTACACCAACTCTCTGTTCCCACGTCTATCTGTCAGTGGATTACCAGCTTTCTGATGGACAGGCAGCACCTTGTGAGACAGAGGAAATTCACTTCCAGCACATGTACAATCAGCACTGGTGCCCCCCAGGGATGTGTGCTCTCCCCACTACTCTTCTCCCTCTACACCAACGACTGCATCGCCAAGGACCCCTCTGTCAAGCTCCTGAAGTTTGCAGATGACACCACTGTCATCACTCTCATCCGAGATGACGATGAGTCTGCATACAGAAGGGAGGTTAAACAGCTGCCTGTCTGGTGCAGTCAAAACAACCTTGAGCTGAACATGCTCAAAACGGTGGAGATGATTGTGTACTTTAGGAGGAACACCCCAGCACTGTCCCCCCCTCACCATTCTAAACAGCACTGTGGCAGCAGTGGAGTCATTCAGGTTCCTGGGCACTACCATCTCACAGGACCTGAAGTGGGATACCCACATTGACTCCATTGCGAAAAAGGCCCAGTAGAGGTTGTACTTCCTTCGCCAGTTGAGGAAGTTCAACCTGCCACAGGTGCTGCTGATACAGTTCTACTCAGCAGTCATTGAGTCTGTCCTCTGCACTTCTATAACTGTCTGGTTTGGTTCAGCTACGAAATCGGATATCAGAAGACTACAAAGGACAGTTCGGAATGCTGAGAGGATTATTGGTTGCCCCCTGCCCTCCCTTCAAGAATTATACACTTCCAGAATGAGGAAAAAGGCTGGAAAAATCTCTCTGGACCCCACTCACCCTGCCCACCACATTTTTGAACTGTTGCCTTCTGGCTGACGCTTCAGAGCTCAGAGCACCAGAACCATCAGGCACAGGAACAGTTTTTTCCCCCAGGCTATCCATCTCATGAACAGTTAAACTCCTCCATTGAGCAGTAATTAATGTGCAATACACAGCTTAGTCTTTTTATATTATCCAACACATCCAGCCTCTTCTGCCATTACATTCCCTTGCACTATATATAACTGATTTGTATTTAGATTTGCACTATGTATGTGAATGTGTATGTATGTATGTGTGTGTGTGTGTGTGTGTGTGTTGTGTGTGTGTGTATATATATATATATATATATATATATATATATATTGTCTATTGTGTATTTATATATATATATATATATATATATATATATATATATATATATATATATATATATATATTGTCTATTGTGTATTCTATAAATACTTTTTTATTACATTTTTTATTATTTTTTAAAAGTCTTGTTGCTGTTTTGTATTGTTGTGTACTGAAAGCTTTTGTCACCAAGACAAATGAAGCCACTGCTCCAAAACTGCCATAAAAAGCCAGACTACACTTTGCAAGTGCACATGGGGACAAAGATCTTACTTTTTGGAGAAATGTCCTCTGGTGTAATGAAACAAAAATTGAACTGTTTGGCCATAATGACCATCGTTATGTTTAGAGGAGAAAGGGTGAGGCCAAAGAACACCATCCCAACCGTGAAGCATGGGGGTAGCAGCATCACGCTGTGGGGTGCTTTGCTGCAGGCGGGACTGGTGCACTTCACAAAATAGATGGCATCATGAGGAAGGAAAATTATGTGGATATATTGAAGCAACATCCCAAGACATCAGCAAAGAAGTTAAAGCTGGGTCACAAATGGGTCTTCCAAATGGACAGTGACCCCAAGCAAACATTTGTGGCAAAATGGCTTAAGGACAACAAAGTCAAGGTATTGGAGTGGCCATCACAAAGCCCTGACCTTAATCCGATTGAAAATTTGTGGGCAGAACTGAAAAAGTGTGTGCGAGCAAGGAGGCCTACAAACCTGACTCAGTTACACCAGTTCTGTCTGGAGGAATGGGCCAAAATTCCAGCAACTTATTGTGAGAAGCTTGTGGAAAGCTACCCAAAATGTTGACCCAAGTTAAACAATTTAAAGGCAATGCTACCAAATACTAACAAAGTGTATATAAACGTCTGACCCACTGGGAATGTGATGAAAGAAATAAAAGCTGAAATAAATAATTCTCTCTACTATTATTCTGACATTTCACCTTCTTAAAATAAAGTAGTGATCCTAACTGACTTAAGAAAGGGAATGTTTTCTACGATTAAATACCAGGAATTATAAAAAACTGAGTTTAAATGTTTTTGACTACAGTGTATGTAAACTTCTGACTTCAACTGTATGTTATGTTACTGTAATGTAATGTATTATTTTTATAATATAAATATGTTTTATAATTATTTAAATATAACTATTTATAACAATGTAATCATTATATATTGAATTATTGTTATTTGAAATATTTATATATGCGGTTAATTGCGATTTAATTAATCGGCATATGTATATATATTAGTTTATGGTATAACATAGTTTGGATAAATTATTTGGTGCCTCTTAAAAAGTACAAAAAATCACTAAGGAATCAGAAACAGAGTCATTAAATTCCCTAAGATTCCCATCCCTAGACTGGATTGAGGTCAAATTTACTAGACTGCATTTCTTTGGAATACGACTAGCAGCACTCCCCTCCCACACACACTCGCACATTTTCAATGTGTTTTATTGCCACTCGGTTCCTGAATCAGCATGTCACTGTAAGTGCAGTAAGCTCACTGTTATTGATTATTGTTGTCTGCGTTAATGGAACTGTATTGATCAGATTTGGACAATGAAGCAGACCTCAGGGAATGTTGTGACAGTGGTTATCATGTGTGACCACCCCATTGAGCACAGTGCATGATGGGATAGAATAGAAAAAAAAGAGTGTTAGGGCAGATGAAGTGGTGGAAACACTTTTAACTGATTTGTAACTAATTTTGAATGGATCGTGTGCACGTCAAATTAACCTACGAGGCGTAGGTTTTTATCAGTTTAACAATGAAAGAATAAAAACATAGCCTACCCACATATTGTGCTGCTGGGCAATCCTAATCATTTTGGGTTAGAAAAATCAACATATCTTCATGGGCAGAGGTCATTATGGTATGCAGCCAGATGACGGCAAGTCCGGGAACCTGCACTGAAGGCAATGACGACCCCGCCTGGCATCGCATCGCCCCTCCCATCTACCATGTAACATAAGTGAAATGTGGGGCTGTAAACATATACTCTTAGATGTCGAGGCTTACAGATGTTTGTTTTTATATGGTACCGCATTGTACTCATGCTCAGGGCCGGCCCGTGGGTTTGTGGGGCCCTAGTCGAAATCATGAAAATGGGCAACCCGGTGTGAAAATTGTCATGACTTTAAAACATCCATAAAACCATTGCAAACATGATGAACAGATTTTTTTAATAGAAAGCACTAAAAAATAAGCACTATACTGTATAGCTCTTTAAATGACAAATAAAGTGTCCAGTAGCTTTTTTCTCCAACATGAAGATGTTAGTTTAAAATGTACATGCATGCATAAGGGAATATGTGTATTTTAGGTGCTGTGACAAGTTACCATTTTATTGACTTATTTTGATCACCTTTCAACTTTTTTCTAGAAGTACACATAAACTAGTGTCTCAATTAACATGAGGTCATGGAAACTGAAAGTATGACAATTACTGGTTAACATTTTACAATATGGTTTGCATTATGTATCATTAGCAATGTTAAATCCAATTTCCAGCATTTATTAATTTATTAAAATTGATCTTTATAGCAGTGATTAATATGTTTCAGCTGGCAACAATTCTTTTAACCCTAACTGATGCAGTGTGTAGCTTCTCATTTCTTAAACAAACATGAAGTTACTGTGTTTCAGAAGGGGCAAATTATTGGCCAGCATCAAGCAAAGAAAACAACTAAGGAGATTGCTGAAATCATTGGAATTGGGTTAAGAACTGTCCAACGCATTATTAAAACATGGAAGGATAGTGGTGAACCGTCAGCCTCGCGGAAGAAATGTGGTCGGACAAAAATCTTGAATGATCGTGATCAGAGCTCACTAAAACGCTTGAAGTCACAGTAAAAAAATCGACAGTAGAACTCAGGGCTATGTTTAATAGTGAAAGTAAGAGCATCGTACAGGATTGGGACTAAACAGCTGTGTGGCCACAAGAAAGCCACTTGTTAGTGAGGCTAATTGGAAAAATGACTTCAGTTTGCTAGGGAGCATAAAGATTGGACTGTGGAACAATGGAAAATGGTCATGTGGTCTGAAGAGTCCAGATTTACCCTATTCCAAAGCGATGGGCGTGTCAGGGTAAGAAGGGAAGTGCATAAAGTGATGCACCCGTCATGCATAGTGCCCACTGTACAAGCCTCTTGAGGCAGTGTTATGATCTGAGGTTGCTTCAATTGGTCAGGTCTAGGCTCAGCAATGTTATGCGTCAGCTGACTACCTGAAAGTACTGAATGACCAGGTTATCCCATCAATGGATTTTTTTCAGCACGGGCATATTCCAGGATGACAATGCCAAGATTCATCGGGCTCAAAGTGTGGGAGAGTGGATCAGGGAGCATGAGGAATCATTTTCACACATGAATTGGCCACCACAGATTCCTGATCTTAACCCCATTGACAGTCTTTGGGATGTGCTGGAGAAGACTTAACGGAGCGGTTCAGCTCTGGATGGAAATAAATGTTGTGATGTTGCATAAGGTTAAAACAATGCCACAACGAATGCGTGCCGTAATCAAAGCTAAATGAAATAGAATGAAAAGCAGTCCAATGAAATATTAGAGAATGCGACTTTTTTTTTTGGCCAGGCCGTGTATAATTATGTATAAATAAATAGGGCCTATAAACACAACACCTCAAAATATATATTTGTAAACAACTGTAAAGAATAAACATATACCTCAGATAGGATGGTTTGGTTATTTTCCTGATTAATTGCTCATATTTTCACATCGTTATATCGACAGTGTCTGAATTCCTTCCCCAGTAGATTATTCTTGTGAAAAGCCCTAATGATTTGACAAGCGCTGTTTCTGCTATCCTTTACAAAAAAATAAGACTCAAATAGCCACAAAGCAATATTTTTCATAACTTATTTCCTGCGTTTCTGTCAGGCGTGCGCATAAGTCAGCAAGGTGTACAAATGTGTCTAATAATAATGTTATAAGAAGCCGTGCTCCAGTTCCCAGCAGTGCTTTGTGTTAATGAATAACTTATGCAGATAAGTGTGTACTGCTTAGCTTTACTTCTTGCCGATTTTAGATACACTGCTATTTTATTTGTTGTAACTTTCAGTTATTTGTCTTTTTGTGATTATTCAGAGCTCATTTTATACATAATATAGTGTTTTTTGTTTTAAAAAAAAAAAAACGTCATTGTGATTTGTATGTTAAATGATCAGGTCTATGCTTGTTGCACGCTCTGTGCGCGATAGGAACCATTGGACTGCAGAGAATTTCAAAATAAAAGTCATCAATGTTTCTTAATCTCACGACTTGCTTGTTTACTTTGCACTGTTCGTGTTCTTTCAGACTGAGAGGAAGACAGTGTTTTATGTGTTAATAGCACCCTCGTGTGCACATAACATGCCCTACAAGTTAAACCCATCAAATTAGCTCTCTGTTGTTTCATTATTTAACCTCTCGGTTCATTTTTAACCAGTAGTATAGTTGAAAAAGTTGTGGGAACACTGACAATCAAACTCAATGTTAGGACTTCCTAATCTGAGCCCATGTTTGTTTGTTTCTGAAGGTCCAGTTGATGAGTACATGCTGCCGTTTGAGGAGGAGGTGGGGCAGCATCCCACGCTGGAGGACATGCAGGAGGTGGTGGTCCATAAAAAGCTTCGGCCCACTCTCAGGGAGTGTTGGCAGAAACATCTGGTACGTAACGTCAATTGTTAAACCTCAGTGTCACTCACTAGGCTTATTTCACTATGTGAATTTTTATTTCAGTTGAATATTATGCTCTGTATGATGCATGTTTATAAAAGCTTGGCAGTATGACAGTATATAACATGCAAGAGTAGAAATCTGTGAAACGGTAGAGATTTTTCTGTACCGTTTATACTCTGGTAGATATGTTGGCAGGACTGGTTTAAGTCATTTACACATGAGATCAAAAAAGAAACATTGAGTAATGCAAAAATACACAAGTTAATGAAAAAAATAACTTGTTAGAAGGGGCGTAAAGCGAATCAAAGTTTAGTTGTTTATGGTTGCCAGGCAACTAGGGGTGGGTAAAAATATATATTTTTAAAGATTTTCAGATGCATCGCGATCTTCATTTAAACGATCTCAATATCGGTTCTTAAATCCCAAGATCGATCTTTTACTCTATGCGCAACCAAAGTACTGGCGCAACCCTTTACTATAATGAGAGAACATTTTCATGCAATGCGACTACAATTTATACATTTGTTAACTGACTGGTAAATGTTTAGATTTCACTCACCAGTTAATTAATTGTGTAATATTGTAATTGTGGAGTATTCAGCTGCAAGATCCTGTCACTATGTGTTGAGAGTAAAATTGGTTCCATGTGTGTCCAAAGACAAGATCCACGCAACCCATTTGTCATTTAATATTGTCTCTTTTAATACCCTTTCTTTTCTTTACAGTCAGTTGTTTATTAACAACAACAAAAATGTAGTTCGAATCGTGCATGGCACAGATAAGATTAAGCCATTTGAGTCCTGACTCGTTAACATGTGCTCATCTACAGACGCTCTTTACAGAAATGCAGGTTTTTTTTATAGAGACAGTATCGGTGTTCAACAAATCAATGTAAATACTTGTAAATAGTAAAAATTATGCAATTAAACAATAAACAAAATAATATATGAAATATAATGTCTTATTTATTGATTGAATACATGAATTTGTTCATTTTTAAAAAGCTAAAATGTGACCAAAATTATGAAAACCTAATGTAAAATTTATATTTTCATAATGTACCTAGTTAGAAGGTCCCCTGCATAATTAACAGCATTAGCTTGGAGAGAATTTCTTTCATATGTAAGCAAAAGGGACATTATAACTGAAATATACCCATATGAATTGAATCGAATAAAAGTGCAATCGAATCAAATAAGTTTGTGAATCTGAATGGAATCGGGAAATATGTCGATACCCAGCCCTACAAGCAACATTGCCACTTTCCCGCATTAATAAAAAGCTTTCATTTGTGAAGTATTTGATTCACTCGATTACACAAAAATGACCACATGGTTGTTGAAATGTAAACCATATTTGTTCAAATTGTTCTACAAACTGTACACTGATACCGTGATGTAAGATTTTTTTTTTCTCTCAGGGCCTGGCCATGCTGTGTGAGACTATAGAGGAGTGTTGGGACCACGAGGCCGAGGCGCGTCTCTCTGCGGGCTGTGTTGAGGAACGTGTGGTCCAAATGCAGCGGCAGACCAGCATCTCTGCCCCAGAGGAAATAGTCACTGTTGTAACCATGGTGACCAACGTAGACTATCCCCCTAAGGAGTCCAGTCTATGACTAGACGATATCGGTGTGTGAATTGCAGGCTGACTGTACAGAAAAGACATGTCTGGGATGGTGGACTGCTGTTCTGAGCAGCTTCATACATTTTGATGTCCTGCTCTCACGGCTGGAACAATGCCGACAATGAATTCTGCGCCTAATCTGGTTTTAATACAGATTTACCTGGAGCCAGCTGTTAATGTATGTGTATATATAAAACTATCACAACAAGGTGCCCTGGTAAGGACAGAGGAATTGTAATCCACAACGAGGACCCCTGAATGAAAAATTAACCTCTTCATTGGCGTTTCCCTGTTCAAGGAGAAAATCAGACTCTCACAGAGCTCGTGTCATTTCACTATAAAAAAGGGCAACGTCCATGTACAAAAGACACATTTAATGTGTTTGTATGAATGACTATTATAATGCCAATAAGAAACAGCTTCATGAATGTGTAGTGTGACGCTGCTGTACAGATATCAACAGAAAGGGTGACGAAAAAGCCCACATCAACACGTGTTTCCTCTGAAAGCTTCTCAGAGTTTGTCAGATAACCACCAACCTCTCGACAAGGTATACCTCAGTTTCTCATCCTAATAATTAGTTTGTTTTGTAACACTAAATAATATAAAAGAGGCTTTTCGAAGACCTCCGTTTGGCACAGAAGCTTTTTAAATACGGGGGAAACTTTTTTATATGACAGATTATGCCAAGAAACGATGGCCATTCATAAACCAGTGTTCTGCCTTCTTTCTTTTAGTTGATGTTCTCTGTGTTGCCCTGCTGTTTCAAATGTGATATTTAGTTTTTTCAGCATTGTGACCGTTTGTTTGTTGAATCAACATTTTTACCTTTATCGAGACCTGTTGAGAAGAAAAAAATCCCTGAAAATATGAATTTTGTGAAAATAATACAGAAGCACTTACCAATATAGGTTTGCGGTGTACTCACAACATTGACATATGTGCATGCCTTGAGTTTTCTTTTCGTTTTTCATTTATTTTCCGTTTCATTTTTTTATTTTGTTCTTCAACTTGTTCATGAAATCTCATTAGCAGTCATGTAAACCCCTTTTATTCTTTATGCATTAAGCTAAAATATTCCCTGTCTTCATGGTGTAGCTTTTTTGGTTTGTTTGATTTCCATTTCATTTGTCTAATCCTGGTCTTCTGTGATCACTGTCCGCTTTGTTATGCTGTGAGTAGAAGATACCCTCAAGCGCTACACTAGAACCAGCCACCTCATGAAGCATGACCTCGTGAGTGGCATAGTAAAACTGGTTTTAGATCAGCAGCCAGACATCCTTCTACACACATCGACAAGAACTGTATCTCAGTATGTCTCAGGAAACGTTTTCCTTTGCTTTGAGCCCTCTGGTGCCATTCTGGTGACCCTTGTTGTATTATGTATGCAAGGGCCCTTAACAAAACACCATAGTGTGGTCATATTATGTGCAATAACATCATAAGCAGGGACTGTTTCACAGCTGAAAAGCCACTTCCAATGTGGTAAAATACAAGCGCCTAGCAAATCGCTTAAAGACCGTAAACTTACAAAGTGAACTAATGTCAACTTCAGGCTTATGACACTGCTATGCATATATTATGATGCCCAGTTGTCTGAGAGATTTAAACTAATAATATGCTGTTTTTGGGACCGAATACATGCAGCAACTCTCTGCCAACGGATCAGTGAGTCTTTCTAATTAACAGCTTCTTTGCTGCTGCTCTTCAACACAAATCAGTGGCTCATTTAGGTCAGTTTTGCTTTCATGATACTGCATGTGATGATTCATTTGACAACGTTAAGTTCTATTCAACCATATGCAATCAACCCCTTTCAATAAATCTCTCTCTCTCTCTCTACTGTAGCACTCCAAATCAGCCCGTAATGTTTGTATTTAATCTGATTGTTGCCCTGGTGCAAAGGCTATCAGGATGGTGCAGTAATATAAGGGCAGAACGAGAGAGTTCACCTCGTCTCCAAGCCCACATGGTGACAATGGTCCTGTTCCAAATGGCGCACTTGATGTGAACTTGCAGACTTACAATGGCCAACACATGTGCGTGTCCGTAAACGAAACCGCAGGGTGCCCCATTTGTCATTTTAGGCTTCAGAACGGTGCTCGCCAGTGCCCCTTTGTAGCCGCTACGTTCCCTCGATGCACCCTTTTGCCGAACCCACACTGATTCTACAAGACCCCACAGTTTAATGCTTGGGTATACTTTGTTTTTCCTTGTGCCATTACTTCTTGTGCACAGTCCAGTGCTCTAGCCTTTCAATGGAGACTCTTTTGACCATGTCCGACGTGTCCTTTGTGATACTCAAATATGCATACTTTCCCACTCTATATTATGCCAAAAGCAGTATATCAATTGAGTAGTATATCCAAATCCTCAGTATTCATTAATATAATACCCAGAGGACCTACTACATCCAATGAGATCTGAAGTGTGCATCCACTGGACACTACTATCCCATAATCCCTCTGGAGCTGAATGGACATCAGATTCAAAATGCTGAATAAAAACAAAAAAAAAACAAATCTTTTTTTTTTTTTTACTGTGAATGCTATACATACCAGGAAAGTTGTTCCTTAAAGGAACATTCTGGGTTCAAGTTAAGCTCAATCAGCATTTGTGGCACAATTTTGATTACCACAAAAAATTATTTCATCCCCCTTTTCTTTAAAAAAGCAAAAATCCAGGTTACAATGAGGCACTTACAATGGAAGTGAACGTGGCCAAATTTTGGAGGGTTTAAAGACAGAAATGTGAAGCATATAATTTTATAAAAGCACTTTTGTTAAAATTCATGTATTATTTGAGCTGTAAAGTTGTTTAATTCATGATTTTTACAGTTGTTTTAGAGTTTGTTGACATTACATAGTCATGGCAATAAAGTTGTAAAATTGGCTATAACTTTAAAGGTTAGTAAGTAATTTTATCAGACTAGAATCATATAAACACGCATATTGTTTATGTCTTGTGGCTATACTTTTGAAACTTTTGAATATTTTAACCTTTACAAATTGGCCCCATTTACTTCCATTGTAAGTGCCTCACTGTAACCCAGATTTTTGCTTTTTTTTTTTGTTTTTTTTTTTAAAGAAAAGGAGGAACGAATCTAAATGAATTTTTGTGGTAATCACCATTAAGCCAGAAATGCTGTCGATTGATCTTAAATTGTATTGAACCTGGAATATTCCTTTACAGTTAAACTGTACTTATTTAACAAATCCAGAGTAAATTCTTTTCACTACATCATATATTCGGGTCACGGGACAATGCCCATGTTCAATGTCCGGGAATGTATTTTACTCACTACTCATACGAATATCTAAAGAACATACTTTATTAACGGACGAGATGTACATTCTTCATAAAATGCAGTACGTACTCTGACGTGAATTCGGCCGCAGCCACTCTTTGGTACCGTCAATTCTAGGTGCATGTGCAGACAATGCGCACAGACCCACTCAGACACCTTGTCTAGAATAACTGGGCTGCACGTAAACAGTCTGCACATACTGTGCTAATAACGCAATTTGTGTCATGCGTACTGTGCGCAAGACATAGCGGCATGTATAAAACCGAAGTATACTTGCCCTTCAGGCGGCATTGTGTCACCAAAGTGTGGACACAGACAAGGACCGCGAGTGCTTAGGGTGGCATTTGGGACAGAGTCTTTGACTCTGCGGATGCAGAACTGAACTCTTCATTAAAAAAAAATAACCCATAGATACTTTGTTTCGGTCGCTCGGTTAGGAGACTGAGCCAAAGTTCTGTTTTATTTGCATACAGGGTTAGGACAAGTGACTAGTCACATTTGCTCTTTAACATCCTGGTCTGAGAGCCTCTCTTCATAGTTCTGTTTAGGGAGGTTCTTGTGTCAGTTATTGTGATTCACTTTTGACTGTAAACACGGTAATGAAGATTAACAAAACATGAGTGATCGCTGCGGGGCTGTAAAGTGTTTTCACCAGGCACTGTTTTGTTCCCCCGTCTGTTCTCAAAGTCTGGTTTTCTCACAAGTTTAGTGAATCTGGTCTAAAGGAAGTTGAATAAGAACACACCCATCAGACGAAAAGCCAAACCTATAAGCCCCACATTTAGTCAATAATAATTCACCGTATGTACATATGAATGTTGTTTTAGATTGTGAAAAGAGCATGAGTTTTGTTTATTATTATTACAGTCTCAAAGTAAAAAAAAAAAAAAAAAAACTTTATTGATATTATTATTATTATTATTATTATTAAACAAATATTTTAATGTTTATTTTGTACATCTATATTTTAGTTGTTTTTTTTATTATTATTATTATTTATGTCATGGCCCAACTGTCATTTCTCTTTTCTGGATAAATGAGAAGCTTTCTCTATTTATAAAACTGGTCTGACAAAACACACAAAAAAATAAATAAACAAAAAAAAATCAATCCTTTACCTCAAGACTTTCACACACAGTGTTCATAAGATTGAACAAACAGTGTAGCACGACAGACAACATGGTGCAACGTTGCAAGTATTTCTCCTGGGATGTGACCAGCAGCTTCTCTCTTTCTCTCTTTTGTCTTTTCTCTCAGACACAATTTTAGGTCTTCAGTGAACTATACCATTAAGTGAATGTCTCCACTTTACCAAAACTCTCCATTTTGGGTGCGAGCAGCTGTATTACCATTGTGCTGGACATGCCATTTTTGTCCACTCTCTCGAGTATTTAACGCATTCAGGGCCTGATCAGATGTAATTGTTACATAATGTACAGATGAAATTTTATGCTACTACTCCCCTCAAATAAAGTATAGTGACTGCTCTCAAATGTGTGCTGTGTGTCTCAGTTACTGGAGTGCCACTCAACTCTATACCTAAAAAATACTTGTGTGGCTCTGGAATTGCACGCTTCCATTTCAGTCTGCTTTCATGGAAGGAGATCTATACCTTTTAGATTAAATTTGCTCCTGTAGTTTTAAACACATTATTAACACATTATTGATTTAAATATTGACAATTTTATTTTTCCCCAAAGCTGTGTTCTCTAATGTCCAGCCTCACATGTACTTAATGAAAAACTGGCCTGTATGAAGACACCACTAGATGTCAGCATTTGAACTCATTCTGACTACTTTGATTCAGATTGTAAATTGTTCCTGATACTGTTCCTGATTTCATATTAGCGAACTCTAGTTTGGGAAGTCGTTCAGTACATCTACTTTGTGCATGACACGAGTAATTTTTCCAACAACTAATTACAGACAGACTGTTTCACTTTTAATTGACTATATTACAATTCCAGTGGGTCAGAAGTCTACATACACTAAGTTAACTGTGCTTTAAGCAGCTTGTCATCAGAAAATGATGTCAAGCCTTTAGACAATTAGCTTCTGATAGGAAGTGTACCTGTGGATGTATTTTAAGGCCTACTTTCAAACTCAGTGCCTCTTTGCTCATGGGAAAATAAAACAAAATCAGCCAAGACCTCAGAAAAAAAAAATAATAATAATTTGTGGACCTCCACAAGTCTGGTTCATCCTTGGGAGCTATTTTCAAACACCTGAATGTACCGCGTTCATCTGTATAAACAATAGTGCTTAAGTATAAACACCATGGGACCACGCAGCCATCATACCGCTCAGGAAGGAGACGCATTCTGTCTCCTAGAGATGAACGTAGTTTGGTGCGAAAAGTGCAAATCAATTCCAGAATAACAGCAAAGGACCTTGTTAAGATGCTGGAGGAAACAGGTAGACAAGTATCTATATCCACATTAAAACGAGTCCTATATCGACATAACTTGAAAGGCTGCTCAGCAAGGAAGAAGCCACTGCTCCAAAACTGCCATAAAAAGCCAGACTACAGTTTGCAAGTGCACATGGGGACAAAGATCTTACTTTTTGGAGAAATTTCCTCTGGTCTGATGAAACAAAAATTGAACTTTTTGGTCATAATGACCATCATTATGTTTGGAAGAAAAAGGGTGAGGCCAAAGAACACCATCCCAACCGTGAAGCATGGGGGTGGCAGCATCATGTTGTGGGGTTCCTTTGCTGCAGGAGGGACTGGTGCACTTCACAAAATAGATGGCATCTTGAGGAAAGAAAATTATGTGGATATGTTGAAGCAACATCTCAAGACATCAGCCATGAAGTTAAAGCTGGGTCACAAATGGGTCTTCCAAATGGACAATGACCCCAAGCATACCTCAAAAGTTGTGGCAAAATGGCTCAAGGACAACAAAGTCAAGGGATTGGAGTGGCCATCACAAAGCCCTGACTTCAATCTGATAGAAAATTTGTGGGCAGAACTGAAAAAGTGTGTGCAAGCAAGGAGGCTTACAAACCTGACTCAGTTACACCAGTTCTGTCTGGAGGAATGGGCCAAAATTCCAGCAACTTATTGTGAGAAGCTTGTGGAAGGCTACCCAAAAAGTTTGACCCAAGTTAAACAATTTAAAGGCAATGCTACCAAATACTAACAAAGTGTATGTAAACTTCTGACCCACTGGGAATGTGATGAAAGAAATAAAAGAATCCTCTACTATTATTCTGACATTTCCCATTCACAAAAATGATTTTGAAAAATGATGTAATTGAAAACTCATATGTTCAAGAAAAGAGAGAGTTTGTGTAGTTGTATCTTTCTACTGAACCCCTTACGTGCGTATTAAATATTTTGACTAATTTGTACTTCCAGCCAGGGCCGTTTCTAGGCAAAGGCAAACTAGATGGTCGCCTAGGGCGCTACCTGCTGGGGGGTTGCACTGCCACTCCCATGCTCCCCAAACACCCCATCACCCCCCCAGAACAGGGGCATCAATAGGGACCTTGTCTAGGGCACCAGAATGGTCTGAAACGGCCCTGCTTCTAGCCACCAATAAGAGTGTAGTATACTTAGCTCCATTTAATACATTTTACCATGTTTAGATCCGTTCCACAGAAAAGTCAGCAGATTCCATCTGGGTCTAGTGATGAGTAGCAAAATATATTAATGACAAATTAACCCTCTGTCAAGGGTGGCCACGGTTAATAGTTGGACCAATAACTAAAACCCAATCATTTTTGTTTGGATACACAGATCCGCTGTCTTTTGTTGAGGTAAAACTGTATCATAAACCCTTTGCACTTACCCTGCTGTATCTCATATGTTTGTATTTTTGTTCAAATTGGGGGAGTGGATGCAATTATTTAATAGTTTGTAATCCCAGTCTGCTTGTGCAAACTCCACTCAAAGGACAAATAGAGATTTTTCATCTTCACTATATTGTTTATTTTTACAAGCAATTCAACCTCCAATAATGCAGTATTTCAGCCAAATCTATAAGCAATATTTTAACAATGATCGGTCCCCCATTGTAGCACATTTATAAATTCAGGTCAACAGTTGGAATTTTTGCTGCTTCACTCTGAGCATTTTAACTGAAGCGCACAGTTAGGCTACTGTAAATATCTTTGAATTACAATATGGGAGTCGACAAATCACACTCTCCTAACATGCTGCTGTGTGCTACACTCTATGGCACTGTAAAAAAAAAAAAAAACACACACACACATACACAAGGGAGTTAAAACTCATATTGCATGCATCCAGGCCACAGTGAGATGTGTACGCAGTTTTGAAAGCATTATATGAAATTGAGCTAAAACAAGATTCACTGGATATTTACGGCTGTTGTCCAGCAAGTCCACAACAAGTGTGCCATTTGGAACAGGGCCTGATGGGACCAGAGACTGTATTGCACTCACTTTGCAAATTGAATTTTAAAGGTCAGGTAATTTCTGCATCAATAGTGTCATAGAAAGGAATTGCAAAATGACTGTTTTAAAGCTGTTTTTGACAAACAGACAGCTCCAAACCAAATTCTAGATCACTTATACGTCCCTGTGCTCTGCAAGATAGAGGATGTGCGTTTGGTTTAAGTAAAGAAAGTTAGGCCTATCTGAGGAGCAACATGTCCTTGAGAGCATTTAATATGTGACTGCAGGGCCGGATCTAGGGGCTGCTGGGGTGAGCTTTGTCCAATTGTACTGTCATGAAGCTAAACCTAACCCTAACAAAATGTCCTGGAACTGAAGAAACGCCCCTCCATCATATGTTGTCACCCCCCTAATGTAATGTTTCCTTATTCTAATGGTTAATGTGAACATTAACTTAAGCTCCTGACCCGTATCTGCATAATTGTATGCATTGCACTGCTGCCACATGAATAAGTAGGTGTACAGATGTTCCTAATAAAGTGCTCAGTGAGTGTATGTGACATTATTTGTTTTTAATATGAATTGGCCTACAGCTGAGTTACTGTTTTTGTTTTGTTATCTAATACATGTGACAGTTAGTTATAGTAAAATGGTAATGTGAATTATATGCTTTCCTTGACATTCTGACTTTGTGGTTATTTAACATTCTTTGGAGCTTCATCTAAAATCTTAAGAGCTGATGTTTGTTCCAGACATGGTAGCCATTTGACTTAATGGCTAGCACTAGTTCAGAAATTAGGCTTGTAAAAAGAGTAATTTCAACCTTTAGTATCTCACCTAGACAGCATCTAACAATGTACATTAGTGTTTGGATGTGATGTGTTTGTTTGTATTTTGGCCAATTAGACTTGTGTCTGGTGCTGTAAGCTCAAATTAAACTCCATTTGTCAGTAAAATTCCCTCCATCAGTGGATGTGATAATAACATTATTAGAGATAGACATCATCCCTGGAGGAGAAAATGAAACATTTTCAACAAAACAGCAATGAATACAGTATGCCTAGATTGTCACGCAGGGCTCTTCTGTCACCTGTCACTTCATCTCCAGAGGTTGCAATTGGAAGTTTCACATACTTGAGGATTTTGGCCTTCCCAAACCTTGATCTTCAACAAACACAACATTCAGTTATACTTCAAAACCTGCCAAAACACTTCAAAGAAGAACGGGACCCCACAGGAAAAGAAGCGCAACATAAATGCATGCAGTATAGTGTGATGTGGAATGTCCAGAGCTGAATGAGGGAAACCAAACAACCACTGAAGGTTGCACAGAAGGGCAAATACCTCTGAAAAGGAATCTGTGGTATATTTGCACATATATGCAAGATTTTGGAATGATATATGGTTTGAGAGAGGAGTAAAGGAGGCTATCTATTGGGGCTTTTCCACTGCATGGTATGGCTCGACTTGACTCGATTCTGCTCGCTTTTTGGGGCTTTTCCACTGCGCGGTACGGTTCGACTTGACTCGACTCTGCTCGCTTTTTGGGGCTTTTCCACTGCGCGGTACGGTTCGACTTGACTCGACTCTGCTCGCTTTTTGGGGGTTTCCACTGTGGGTAGTACATGGTACCTGGTACTTTTTTTAGTACCACCTCGGTCGAGGTTCCAAGCGAGCTGAGCTGATACTAAATGTGACATCAAAACCCTGCAGATCACTGATTGGTCAGAGAGAATCGTCACTTTCAGCGTCACTGGATTTGCGACACGGGACATCAACCCGCTAGTTTTAAAGATAGCAACAGCGACAGCAGTATCATTTGTTCACGTGACTTTCGAATTGTAAAAAGAAATGGCTGTACGCAAAACCAAGCCGTGGTCAATAAAAGAGGTGCAGACATTCCTCTCGTTAGTAGCCGAGGAGTACGTTAGTAGCTCTACGGCAGTAGAGGCGGTGCAACTATGACGATCAGCCTATAATCCCACCCACGTTGAGGCTGCAATAAACTGCAGAGGAAAAGCAAGCTCAGAAAAGTAAAGCGAGCAGTGTCGAGTCAAGTCGAATCGTAACGTGCTGTGGAAAAGTGCCATATGTAAGTGGATCATCTTTTATTTGTCAGCTACTTACAACACTGTCCTTTCATCTTTTACCCCAACAGTTTTCAGTTTTTGCAAATCTCACCTGATCTCAGTCTCTGCATTACCGAGTCAATTAACAATTCTTGTGATGCGATGAAATGGCCTCATTACCACCATCTCCACCACCATTTCACAACTTATGGGTGGTGACATGTCTTACACAATGTTGGGTAAGTTACTCAAAAAAGTAATTAATTACTAACTACTAATTACATCGTCAACAGTGTAATTAGATTACTGTACTAATTACTCTATCTGAAAAGTAATTGCATTACTTATTACTAATTACTTTTTAAAACCCTTATCAACCTCAACCAGATGTAAAATACAAGGATAGACATTAAACTGCTCTTTTGATTCTTTCAAATAAATCATATAAATCAAATAAATTATTCATGAACTGGCCAAAGAATTTAAGAGGGCAGCGTTAAATTAGAAAACCTATTTTAACATTAGACATTAAATTTTTATTTTAAATTCACTATTGTTTTATATAGAATTGTTCTATAGTCTATACAGTATTTAACGCAATTACATCAGAAGTAACTGTAATTAAATTACTGAAAAATTAAGAGTAATCCCTTACTTTACTTTTTTTTCAATGAAAAAGTAATTTAATTACAGTAATTATTTACTTAGTAATGCATTACACGGTACACCCAACACTGGTCTTACACCACAGGAAACACGTTCACTTGATACGAATAAATCTACTGGCAGATTTTCAGAAACGTACATTAAAAAAATAGCTTTATATTGTATTAATCATAAAACAGTAATTACCAAAGTAAGCTGTGAGGAACATTGTAATTTTATTCTCTAGGCGTATAGACATCTTAAATTATTATTTTGATTTATTTTTTGGCAGAACACCATATTTCCATAACACTTTTTTTTTTTTTAATCTCTATGAAGTCTTAGTTTCAGGTCCCACTGAAAAGTTTGAAAGCTCGGTTAAAGAAATGTCATTTCATCTCATTTAAATATCTACACATCTAAACTTAAGGTTTATAGTAATATGGCACTTGATGGCATCAGTAGTCTGAGGTCCTGTTAATACTAGTCTCTGGCAGTCAGAGGCATAATCCTTCCTTGATTTTATGATGTGGTTATAGACACAAATCCATTATTTTCCAGTAATGTAATTCCTTACGTAAAGGTTGTAGCCTATGCATTCAATTATGCCTACCAGTATATGGGTGTATTTTAATTGCCAATTCATGCATATAAAAGCATTTTAATAACATTTAAGGCCATCTTCGCCTTTAAGGCACGTCTAAGAAGCTGGACATTTTGTATGGACGGTCCAGTTATGCATACGAGCCGGACAGCACTACCCTGATGCACTTATGTGATCTCTCGTGTCCGTGCTGTCGTAATATAGTGTGCACGTATGTTGTATGAGGTGCGCGCGCAGCGGCACACGCGCGTTCACGCTCACACTCTTTGGCAGTGTGTCGCGCGTGCTGTCGGGATCATGTCCGCCATGTTTTCACACCATCCGAGAAAAAAAAGCCCGTGAAAAACCACCAAAACTCACTCAGAGATGGCTTTAACCGCCGGATTTCGATTGAAGGGACGCGAGTGAGCGTGGCCGCGGAGAGAACCGTCGGCTCGTGTGTGTATTTGTACCGAATGATCCGTGTTTAGTGTGTTTGTGATCGCTGAAAACAATGAGTAAACTCTCGTTCCGCGCGCGAGCGCTAGACGCCGCCAAACCGCTGCCGATTTACCGCAATAAAGACCTCCCGGACCTCACTGACTGTGTGTCCATCAACCGAGCGGTCCCGCAAATGCCAACCGGGATGGAAAAGGAGGAGGAATCGGTATGTGGATAATTTAAAATTTTGATTTTTTCACGGGGTTCAGATGCATAGCAGGGTGTTGGTATTCACGTTGCGTTTACGCACGATTCGCTACGTAAGATTATTCACTGCTCAAAGAGGTCCGTAAATAGCGTAGAGAGGCTCTAGGTTACGTTGAAACTTAACGAAAATTGCGTAATGGTGGGACAGTTTTTACACTAGTGGCGTGAAGTGAGGTATTTACGTGAGATGTTCGCTTGTGGTGGGTGCGCATGGACGTCAGGGTGTTTGCGCAGATGTGTTAGAGATTAACGTACTTTACGTCTGGAATACATGATTGAACGACATGCTTCTGGAAAGCCGAGTCTGTTTAGTTTCTTCAGTAGTCCTGGTGTTAGATTCTACTGTCCCATAATTTAAAGCGTTCTGCACTTACAAAAATGACCATGGTACTACCATAGCTTTTTGGACATTTGGTAACCCTTGTATTCTTTGTCCCTTACCTTAGGGTCACTCGTAAATACCATGCTACATAGAATATCATTCAGTACCATATTATACAAGTACCATGGTTTTACCATCTGATAACATGGTACCGCCACAGTACTTTCAAGGAACTGCTTGTTTGCCCCTCAAGGCACAGTTTAAAGCAAATCCACACCCTGATGTTGTCATGATTAATTTATTTTTTAATGATGATAGTCATATTGTTGTTTTGTATTGTTAAACATCCTAGTTGTCATAATGTTCACTTACCTTTCACCTGTCATGGCTTTCTGTCTTCAGTCTTCAACTCCAGCAACAGATCATTATGCAATTAATGTATTCCCACATTTGATTCACCCTGATGTCATTTGATAGTAAGTGAAGTGAGTTTCTATTAAAACAGAACTGTTATGTGAAGGTGTACAACCTGGTCATATAGTAGTATAGAAAAGCAACTCTTTTTAAGACTCAATATACAATTTTTTTTATATATAATGGTACTTGAGGTAAACATTAGTATTAAATAAAAGTTAAGATTTGCACCTTTCACCACTCGCCTTTCTATTATTGAACAATCTACTGTAACTGCTGTCGCACGAAAAACAAAAAGTGAATTGCAGAACATAGTGCCGAGATCATTTGAATTTGTATGCTTGTGAGGGTTGTAAGCCTTTGCAGCGAGTTTCATCACGTAGCTGTTCTCAGCTGCATTAGAAGCGAATTTTTGTTTCTGTCTGTGTGTGTTTAACTTTTTATTGCTGAGTCCAGCTTAACTCTCTGGTCTTACTTACTACCACATTGCAGTGTGGAAACATGTTGTGCTAGACATGGCACTAGGTATCAAAACCTGACATGGTGAAACTTTCATGTGACCACAATTTTTGGCGGTTACACACATCTAGTTTGCAGAAGGTCATGGAGCTCTCTCTCTCATACTGTGTTTCAGGAGCATCATCTCCAGAGGGCCATCTCCGCCCAGCAGGTGTTCAGGGAAAAGAAGGAAAGCATGGTCATCCCTGTGCCAGAGGCAGAGAGTAACATCAACTATTATGACCGCCTTTACAAAGGAGAGTTCCGCATCCCCAAACAACTCATCCACATCCAGCGTGAGTGGCTCTCTATTATCTACATACCTCAGGACAATCCCAACAGGATACTTACATATGTTCACATTACATTTGTGTTTTATTATTATTGTTGAAATCAAGTGTGGACATCCCAAGTTTAGAGTCAGCACACAAGTGTTTTGAACTATAGGGGGCACTGTCTCCAAACTGCACGGGTATCCTCAGGACATGATGTTGAAGAAAAAAAAAGCATACAAATTTTCTTTTAAATCCGACAATGCATTCAAAAGATATATCACTTTTTAATAAAATTCAGAATGGCGTGGAGCAGAGATGCCCAAGCTAGGCCCTGTTGGTTAAAGTTGGCCCGTTATGAGTATGACCTTGATTTGGCCCTTCTTGCCTTAAATGACGAGGAGAAAAAAAAGGGGGAAAATGCCATTGACGCAGCTCTTCACTGCACTAGTCAAGCAGATTGCAGAGTAATATTTTTTTTATATTATGAAATCATAAAGGAGGGAAACCTGTTCAACTTTTATATTTGAATATAATACAGTTTGATTTAATGCAACATTTACTTTCGGCCCATGACCCTCAAGCAAGTTTGATTTTTGGCCCTTCGAAGGAAAAAGTTCGGACACCTCTGGCGTAGAGGCAGCATGGCCGATATGGGAAAATTGTATCGTTGCAGTCCTCATGGCCCAAGGAATCTGTTGACATACGGTTCCAAAGTTATGGGCAAAAATAGCCTTTTCCCACATTTCTTGACCCGTAGGGGACACTGTCTCCAAACTTTGCATGTAACCTCAGAACATGGACCTTACGAAGCATACCAAGTTTCGTTTCGATAGGCCAAAATGTTGCAGAAATACAGCCTCAAATCCATCTTTTCACGATTGCATCGTTAACTTTACAATGGCAAAACTGTTAAACAAAGGCAAAAATTTTAATTCTTTATTATAATTTCTGTGCAGCTCGGTTTGGAGATTATTTTGAGACATTGTTTGTGCAACATCTGTTGCTACATCCGTTGGGCATTCCAATTTCTCCCATTCATTTTAATACCAGTGGTCCGTCTCTGCTAAACTGTCTCTAGTATTCCTTATTTGAATACAGTTGGTTTAAAGAGCACCTATTATGGTTTTTAAATGTGCTTAATTTTGTTTTAAAGGTCTCATACAATAGATTTACATGCATCCAAGGTCAAAAAAACACTTTAATTTGCTCATAATTTAAATTGCAGCATTACCTTTTTTCCCCAGTGTCAAAAACGACTCGTTCAATGATCCGTTCTAAAGGATTCATTCTAAACTCCTCCTTTCAGAGAGCCTACTCTGCTCTGATTGGTCAGATGTCTCAGTCTGTTGTGATTGGTCTACCGCTTAGTGTAGTGTTTGAGGGTGGGTCAAAGCTGTTCGCGAGCAGCCAGTGAAGACCAGATGCGGGTTATTTGTTACCAAATTATGTAGGTTAGTACAGGAAGTAAGTCTGGAATTACTAACGACTCGTTTCAGGTGTTCAGAATCGGTTCTTTCTTTTGGGAGTCAATAACTCCATTTGTCGTGCACTTTGAATTTTGAAACTTTGCAGACTTTTTTACATTCCCAAACAGCTATATAACACACTACATGAAAGGTAATATTTGAAAAACCATAATATGTGCTCTTTAATAGGAAGATAAACTTGCAGTGGAAAATCCATTCAGCTTGTTGAGTTCTCCACTATCTTGCTGTCTAAATGTAAAATATTGAGCCTGTTTACATGCACACAATAAGCTGATTGCTCTCTAAAATCAGCTTATTTAAAAAATCTTACAAGGCAAGAAATCCGCGTTTACATGTCATTTGAAATAATCGTGTTATTCTCTACTTTTGACATCAAACCGTGAAGAGGCATGTGCTCAACACGTGCATACATTGAATGAGCCGGTAATAACACCAGGTGAAGAGTTTACATGACACGCAAAATCGACATAATGGGCAAAAATCTACCCATGTCGATTGCGTTATTCATAAGCCGTTTATGGCTTTTACACCGATAAAGGAACAAGGTTTATTGCGTTTACATACCACGCGCGTTGTCGGCTTATTAAGCATAATCGGTGTAAGAACATTCATGTAATGCGCTCAATGTTAATATCTCAAGCTGACCTGTACCTGTTACTCTGCACTAGCTCTGGGTCTGGATTATGAACTGCCTGACTATGATATGGACTCGGAGGACGAGACTTTACTGAATAGACTTAACCGCAAGATGGAACTCAAACCATTGCAGTTTGAGACCATGATGGACCGGTTAGAGAAAGCTAGCACAAACCAGGTAAGAACAGCCTCATGTTTAAAATACATTGTCTGGCCAAAAAAAAAGTTTCCATTTGTATTTAAATAAGCAGATACTTAAGAGCTTATGATTGGATAATTTTTGCAGTGATTAATATGTTTCAGCTGGCAACAGTTCTTTTAACCCTAACCGATGCAGTGTGTAGTTTCTCATTTCTAAAACAAACATGAAGTTACTGTGTTTCAGAAGGGGCAAATTATTGGCCAGCATCAAGCAAAGAAAGGAGATTGCTGAAATCATTGGAATTGGGTTAAGAACTGTCCAACGCATTATTAAAACATGGAAGGATAGTGGTGAACCGTCAGCTTTGAGGAAGAAACGTGGTCAGAAAAAAAATCTTGAATGATCGTGATCGGAGATCACTTAAAATCTGAAGTCACATCGTAAAAAAATTCACGGCTATGTTTAATAGTGAAAGTGCATTTCCACACGCACAGTGCGATGACAATTTACAGGATTGGGACTAAACAGTGTGGCCACAAGAAAGCCACTTGTTAGTGAGGCTAATTGGAAAAATGACTTCAGTTTGCTAGGGAGCATAAAGATTGGACTGTGAAACAATGGAAAAAGATCAAGTGGTCTGAAGAGTCCAGATTTACCCTAATCCAGAGCGATGGGCGTGTCAGGGTAAGAAGGGAAGTGCATGAAGTGATGCACCCGTCATGCATAGTGCCCACTGTACAAGCCTCTGGAGGCAGTGTTATGATCTGAGGTTACTTCAATTGGTCAGGTCTAGGCTCAGCAATGTTATGCGTCAGCTGACTACCTGAAAGTTCTGAATGACCAGGTTATCCCATCAATGGATTTTTTCTTCCCTGACGGCACAGGCATTTTCCAGGACAACATTGCCAAGATTCATCACACTCAAATTGTGAAAGAGTGGTTCAGGGAGCATGAGGAATCATTTTCACACATGAATTGGCCACCACAGAGTCCAGACCTTAACCCCATTGACAGTCTTTGGGATGTGCTGGAGAAGACTTTACGGAGTGGTTTGACTCTCCCATCATCAATACAAGATCTCGGCCAAAAGTTAATGCAACTCTGGATGGAAAGAAATGTTGTGACGTTGCATAAGGTTGTCGAAACAATGCCACGACGAATGCGTGCTGTAATCAAAGCTAAAGGTGGTCCAATGAAATATTAGAGTATGTGATTTTTTTTTTTTTTTTTTTTGTCCAGGGAGTGTATCTTTGTGTATTGTTTCCCCTTTCATTCACATGCATTCCTCTGAAACTCTCAATTATTGTTTTGTAGCTGGTCACTTTTCAGGAGGCCAAGCTGCTGCTAAATGAAGATGACTATCTGTTGAAGTCAGTGTATGATTACTGGATGAGGAAGAGGAAGAACTGCAGGGGCCCATCGCTCATTCCGCAGATCAAGCAGGAGAAAAGGGATGGCTCCACCAACAGCGACGCTTACGTGGCCTTTAGGCGTCGCACGGAGAAGATGCAGACCAGAAAGGTAAACCAGTGTGTTCTGCGTTATGTCACGCATGTCTCGATCACATTGCCGTTCAAAAAGGACACTTTCTTGCATTCTGCAATGTTTTATGCACATTAAGATGGATGTTTTAATGGCAACACATATTTAAACATAGTATTTGAAGTCATTCGTGTGTTTTTTTTTTTTTTATACCGATTTTGAAATGTCCAATAGGATGCAATATTTACATATACTACTGTTTATTTGCAACAAAAGAGATAAACACTAGATTGCTGAAAATATATGAACTTTTATAATTCAGGCTGTCAGTAGATTTTTGAACTGGCATGCATGTAGCTAATAGGGATGGGCACGGGTACTCGGAAGTGATCAGTAATGATCATGCATGACGTGACTTTTCACTAAATTAAAAATTTTGTGATAACTATGCACAAGCATATCAAAGAGGGGCCTTATTTATAATTGAGATTATGTCATGATTTTCAGCAGTACCTTGCTGTTTGAGTCATCACAGCAACAAGCTTCAACACAGCACACCGTTATTTTGACCCCGTTTACTCCTGGTAAGATGAATTTCGGGTGATCCAATCGCATGTGGTCAATGCTAAATACAGATGTAAAAGGACTCTAAAACAATTTGTGATCGGATCACAAAAACCACGTGGAGGTAGTCAAAAATGCATGTGACCACATTGCATTTGAGGTGTGAACAGTAATCCGTCCTGAATGCGTCCCGGACAGCAGCAAAGCACCATCTATCACCTGTCTGTCAAACGCTGCACTAAAAGGAGTTTAAACTTTACCAGTTACGAGCGGCTTTAAAAGGAAATAATCATCTGAACCGAAAATTTGGAAAAAAACATACACAAGCAGGAGAACTTCACGGATCTTCTTCAGTGTGTCTTCTTCATTGTTCAGTGTGAGAATCAGCGCAATTATGCAGTAATTGAAATCAGAGACCCTTTCCTCGAAATCCAAACACAAGTGGTCACAGGAGATGCACTTAAGCGACCAGGTGCAAACAGTGATATGTCTGCCTGACCACATGTGATCGGATCACCCGAGATGCATCTTAATACCAGGTGTAAACGGATCCATTATGTCCAAGGCAGAGATAGCACTCAACACTCTAGAGAAGTGCACACACCAGTCGAGTTTTTCCTTTTAAACAGCTAGATAGCACAGCTGAATGAAACAAAACCCATGGTTTTCAAAACAATTTTCAACTTAACACAGCGTATTACAGGGTACCGGCGGGTCCTTAAGTCTTAAAGTCCTAAATTTACTTTTAAAATTTAAGGCCTTAAAAAGTCTTATATATCTTAAATTACAAGAAGACTTAAATTTTGTTTGCTGAGGTCTTACATTTTGGAGTGTGAATAGGGGAGATGCTTAAAACAGCAGAATCTGCTCGAGTCAAAATCATATCTCTCTCTCGTGCAGCCAGCATTTAGTAGCTGATGCTTGAGGTTTAGTGTGAGCGTGCGCAGGGAAGCACAAGCAAGTGTATTTTTACTGAACTTACAATGTTACACATAAACCTGTTAATCCGAAATGCAAATGTCATTATTCTGCATCACTGTAAGCGAGCGAAGCACTAACACTATCGCTCCTGTCATCAAATCATCAAAGCTGTCAACATTGCAACATTGGCGGTCTTTTGACACCTTTCAAATTGTGACGCTTCCTTATTTTACATTCACCTTTGACAAGAATTGTAAAGATAACAGAAATACTCAGCTGCAGAGTTACACCTGTTATATCTCTCTAGATCAGACACATACATTTCTGCCATCTGAATCAGTCAGTTTTAAACATTTTATAATAATATACAAAACAATAATAATATAAATAGTATAATATTAATAATATACATGATATGAAAATATCTATATTTAGTATATAATCTGTTTTCAGTATACATCATAACTAATTATGCAGCACAGTTCTCTTTCATAATTTAATCTGTTAACATTTTCAATACATATTGTCAACTTTAAACGGCCATTTTTAAGGTAACTAATGAGTTTTGACTTGAGATTTCACACAAAAATGAAAATTGTAATCACTTACCTTCATGCTATTGCAAACATGTATGACTTTTATCAGTGGATATCAAAACGAGTTATTAGGGAGTTTCAGTCACCATTCACTTTCATTGAATGAAAAAAAGATGCAGTGATAGTGAATGGTGACTGAGACTAAACGTCTCCTTTTTTGTTACACAGCAGAGAAAAATTCATACAGACGCGAGGGTGAGCAGTGATGATAGAAATACAATTTTTAAATGAACTGCCATTTTAACTACCTGTTAAAGTATTTGTTAAAGGTATCTGCCAAGAAAAAATATAGAAATGTTATTCAGCACATGCTAGAATTTATTCACAGCAGTGCCATATTTGATCTTTAATGGGAATGACAACGAGGCTGTGCGGGATAAACGTACAGTCACTTCAATGAGCTGCACTGCAGTTTAAAGTGTTTTTGAAAAAAATCTTTTAAAGAACACTCAGTAGACAACAAAATTTCAGACAACATGAGTTGTGGAAAATCAGATGGGAACTAGGAGCTTTTTACAGCTTTATACTGTGTGTGCCAAGGAAGAGATGGCAAGTCTATCCCTCACAGCCTTGTTTCCATTCCCATTAAAAATCAAACCTAGACCAATCCTCTTGTTTATAAAAATGTCAGCACATGTGCAGAAAGTGGTGGCAGAAAGCCCACTGACTGTTTTGTTAGATTTGACAGATTAGATGATTAAACAAAAGTATAAAACAGTCAGCTCTGTTGATGGCTTGAAGCCACAGCAGTCAACGAGAGCCCACAAAATAATTTTTCAACAACGTAATCCGATAAAATGTTACTTTTTGTGCATGGTTTTTGCCACCACTTCTGTGTTTGACAGAAGCGGTGACATTGCCAAAGCATTGGTCTATTGCGTCACGTCTTGCTGGAAAGCAAGAGGCTAAAGAGAAGGGTCATGATATAGGCTACATACTTTAGGCTACGTGCATTCATAATGAATTCATATAGAGTTTCAATGTTGTATTAACTTATTTTAAAAAAGAAAACGCATAAATGCACAATAAAATATAAAAAAAAAAGATGTCCAGAGACATCCAAGTAGCCTCAGTGGTTTTTTATTTACCTGCTAATTAATTATTTAATGTGGTCTTAAAATTTTCTTTTATTTGGCCTTAAAAGTCTTAAAGTCTTAAATTTCGTTCCTTCGAACCTGCAGATACCCAGTATGAACAATGTGAATTTATTGAATGGTTATTACAGTACTGCAGATGGTTTAAAAATACATGGTTCAGCCAGCCATGATGAAAACACAGGGCTCTTCACTTACATTTTTAAGAGCACTCGTACCCCTAAGAGAACAATTTTAGGGGCTCAGTAGAAATTCATTATTTCTTTGTTTCTGTTAATGTATCACAACAGATCATGCATATACACAAGCAGGCATTAAGAATTACTTAAGAATTCATAAACAAAAGAATTAAATGACAACAGTCCTGACTGATCTCCTTTATAATCCACTAATAATATGTTGATGACACTTTATACTTCCATTTGCCATTAACAAACATATACAGTAGGTAATTCTTAACAGTAGTAGTTCATCAACATTTAAATCTATTAAATTAAACTTTCAAGACATTCATAACTATATGCATGTATTTTCATGCTGTTTTGTTTTTTTTAATCGTTTTTTTATTAAAATGATTCTATGATTCTACTTGTATATCAGAAATTCTATACATTTTTACGGCCACGGATGATAGCACTGTCCCCGCACACTGTGTGCTCACGTGCATGGGCGCGAGAGAGGCCGCAGTCATCCATGGCTGAGAGAAATGCAAAAAATACAAAAGTATAATGTGGATAAAAATGGTATGATTATAATACAATGATTTTTGGAACACACATTGCCTGCCATGCGGTGGGATTTTGCTTAACCGCAGAAGACATGATACTTCATATATTTCAAGCGGTTGACACATTTGTACTGGTCTATAGTTGACTGCGACGCAGAGCCTTGCAGCTGCTTGATGATCTTATTATAAAGTGTGAACATGTCACCAAGATATGCAGTTTGAAGAGGTTTTTGCAGTCTTGCAGTGCGTAATTATGATGTAAAATATCTTTGAATTTCGAAGATCCAGTAAGCAGAATACTGTAAGTTTGGTGTTCGTTATCCTCACTAGAGCTGAAACAACTAATCAATAAAATCAATAATTATCGATAATGGAAATCGACATTGAATTTCATTATCGATTACTTGGATATTTGCAGTAAGCACGGAGAAGCCCCGTCAGTGACGTCACTTCACAGCCAAGTGAAAAATGTGTTGCGTTATGAAATTGTTTGAAAAACAGCGGAGACAAGTTGAAGCAGAAAATACATGACCCAAGTTGTCCAGCGCACGATCATTTTATAAGCACTTCAAAGAAGATCATAATAAGCATGCAGTTTAATGTGGAGCGGTTGCTGCGTCAGGTGCGTCAACGGAGTGCTTGCTGTTTGATGCGCGAGAGTTGTTTCTCTCCAGCGCATCACTTACATTTTAATGCTGTTTTCTATGTTTTATAATGTAAACATGTTATGAATTCAAAATCAGTCACATATTTCTCAAAACTGTTTGTTCTTACCACAAGCGAGTCTCCGTTATACTCTGAGCAAGCGAGCATGCGCATCCTCGTCAATCAAACCGATCACAATTGAGAAAGGGAGAGCAATCATTTTGATTAAACTGTCCAACGTCATACCACGATTTCTGTTTCAATGTAATCAGTTGTGAAGCTTTCATGGATATCAGACTGATGTCTCAGCAGTCGAGGTGTGCTGGTTTTTAAAGTGTTTTCTCCTGCTCATGTAAGCTCAGAGTCTTTTCAGCGCGAGAGTAAATTTGCACAGGTTTTACAGATTATTGTACTATATTAAACTGTATGTAATGCTGAATATAATGTATAATAATTCTAAGGGTCCTGATATTTGAAAGTCCTGATAATGCCACATGTAATGTTTGATTTCACTAGTAAATGTATACTATGGAAAACATTATTTTACTGGATATGCATACACAATTTTTTTAAAAGAAAAGTTTAGAAACATGTAATCAGTGAAAATACTATTTTAAAAACTATAATATTAAAATACTTAAATGTTTGTAATCAGTGACCATGCACAAGCATATGTATCATAACATAATTATGTATTTTTCAGCTGGGCAGAATTAGGGGTCAAGCCCCGAACATTTTTCCGGCATTTAGAATTTTCTGAAAAACCTACTTTTTCGAACTCGTCCTAGGCCGTTTGTCCGATTTGCACGAAAATTGGCCTGCATCATCTAGAGGCACTCAAGACAAAAAGTTATTTACAGAATTTTGATAAACCATACCGTTTTCGAATGGCGCTTCAATGAATTAGACAAAGAGCACTAAATAAATATGCTGTATTTTACAAATGACTTGGCGTATCATTACGAAACTCGGTATGTGTCTTTGGCACCATGCTCTGAAGGGACTCAAAGTTTCGGGACAGCGCCACCTTGTGGTCAAATTATAATGCTATTTCTAAAAATGCTAATAGCTATTGGCTCCTTTTGCCTACTGTCATGAGACTGGTCTTGATAGATTCCGTGGTTCATGCCGAGAACATTGATATGATGTCATGGTCGAACAAACTTCCTGTCTGCCGTTTTTAAATGTTTTGAAAACCTACTTTTTCGAACTCCTCCTAGATTGTTTGTCCGATTTGCACGAAAATTGGCCCGCATCATCTAGAGGCACTCACGACAAAAAGGTATTCACAGAATTTTGATAAACCATACTGTTTTCGAATGGCGCTTCAACAAATTCAATGAAGAACGTGCAAAATTGAACTTGAGGCTGTGTCTCCGCAACGCTTTGAGGGATTGGGACAAAACTTGGTACGTGTCATCAATATTAGGCCCTGAGGTTACCTGCATTGTTTTGGCACACTGCCCCCTACTGGTCAGGAGATAGAAAAATGGCTATTTTGGCTTATAACTCTTGAATGCTTTCCTGCATGATAACCATCATGCTCAGATACTACCTGAGCAGTTTCAGAACAGCGCCACATACTGGACAAAAAGTCTAAGAACTATCTGTTGTTTTTTTTGTGATTGAAAGTTTACTTTTTCTAACTCCTCATACACTGTTCATCAGACTCTAACCAAAAACATGTCACAAAGCTTCTTTTGCTGCTCATGGTGCCGATAATTGGCTTGACCCCAGTATCGCTGCTTGCAGCTATATTTATTAATATTTCTGTTCTCGTGTCACTATTGCCCTCTGCTGGGCTGATTTTTGTCAACTCCATGCCCTGTTGATCATTTTGCTCTTTAAAGAGCACTTTTTGTTCCGTTTTACAAGGAGCTGTTTTGCATATGTCCTGAAAGTAATAATAATAATGAACTTTGTTAAAAGTTTTGTGAGCATATAGAATTGTGAATTCAGTAATGTAAATCAAACCAAATCCTTATGCCCTTTATCATATCAATTTTTTGAAAAATCATATTTGAGTAAAATACAGGAAATAAAATGTCACTTTTATTCGATTAATCGTAGAAATAATCGAAGATTAATCGATTGTCAGAATAATCGTTAGTTGCAGCCCTAATCCTCACACAGTTATGCAAAGAGTATCTGGTTGGTAGAGCGACATTTCATGAAGTTTTGCTACAGTTACCAGGGTGTTTTTTTTTATTATTTAATTTTCTGTTAAGATTTCGCTTATCACGTTGATATAGATGAGGATGCTGACATGCTGTTTTACTGGTAATTAGGGATGCTAAAATCAGGTTTTTTACAGCTGATTCCGATCACAGATCTTGTCACCTGATCGGCCGATACCGATCATTTCACCTTTTATCAAGATCTCTGTCACAACTGGCTATATGTAAGCTTTCTGCACACTGTCACTATTTATTGAATTTTTTCTCAGTTACACTGTCTGGCCAAAAAAAAAGTTGCATACTCTAATATTTTGCTGGACCACCTTTAGCTTTGATTGTGGTGTGCATTCGTCGTGGGTTAGGGTTAAAGAAAAAAATCCATTGATGGGATTAACCTGGTCATTCAGTACTTTCAGGTAGTCAGCTGACTTAAGTTTATTGCCGCATAACATTGCTGAGCCTAGACCTGACCAATTGAAGCAACCTCAGATCATAACACTGCCTCCAGAGGCTTGTACAGTGGGCACTGTGCATGATGGGTGCATCACTTTATGCACTTCCCTTCTTACCCTGACGCGCCCATCGCTTTGGAATAGGGTAAATCTGGACTCTTCAGACCACATGACCATTTTCCATTGTTCCACAGTCCAATCTTTATGCTCCCTAGCAAACTGATGTCATTTTTCCAATTAGCCTCACTAACAAGTGGCTTTCTTGTGGCCACACAGCGGTTTAGTCCCAATCCTGTAAGTTCTCGTCGCTTTATGCGTGTGGAAGTGCTCTAACTTTTACTATTAAACATAGCAGTGTGTTCTACTGTCTTTGTTTTATTTTTTTTTACGATGTGACTTCAAGCATTTTAGTGAGCTCTGATCACGATCATTCAAGATTTTTGTCCGACCACATTTCTTCCGCGAGGCTGACGATTCACCACAATCCTTCCAAGTTTTAATAAAGCGTTGGACAGTTCTTAACCCAATTCCAATGATTTCAGCAATCTCCTTTCTTTGCTTGATGCTGGCCAATAATTTGCCCCTTCTGAAACACAGTAACTTCATGTTTGTTTTAGAAATGAGAAACTACGCACTGCATCAGTTAGGGTTAAAATAATTTTTGCCAGCTGAAACATATTAATCACTGCAAAAATTATCTTAAGTATCTGCTTATTTAAATACAAACGGTGAAATAATATTTTATTTTTTATTTTTGGGGGGGCAGGCAGTGTATATATCATTTTGCCTAGGTTTTGCAGACAAAGTTTAAAATGGTTATTAAAAAAGCTTTTTTAATAAGACTTTTATAGGCTAACAAAATATTCTCTGTATTAAGATAGTTAGCCCTATAAAAATGAAGCTTTGTGTCAAACCGAAGACAAACTGATAACTGATAGTTGCAATTAAGCTTAATGTGACATTTTTGGTTATTGATTCATTGTCATTGTTTCAAATAATAATTATTTCTTATTTCTGTTTTATTTTTGCATTATATTCAATACATTATATTATGGCATCTTAAGATTGTATAAAGAATTATTATATTTACAAATTCCTTGCTTTTTCATTTAGTTGGATGATTTTATTAGTATTTCATTTTTCACTTGTTGCTGCTTGAACTTTAATGAGGGGAACACGCACTTTCTCTTGAGGGCAAGATATGAAAGGAAAGCTGAGAAAGAGCTCATGGTTCTGGACTCTACATGTACTGCTATTGTTAATGCCGTTTAATCGGGAGATATTTAATAAAGATGTTTGAATAATAAACCACATCTTGTAACTCATGTTATTACTGAGATTGACTAGTCAGTTGTTGAATAAGCTTGCGTTGTTTTCCCTTTGCCTTGTTGCGTGTGAAACGCCACATTAACAGTACAGTACACACACATTTCATATTCGCCATACCTCTTCCACTGCAACACTATGCCAGTATTCCCCACACTCCGTGATGCCATGACAGTGCTGCTGATATCTTCTGCGTCAGGAGCGATCAGTTTAAGCTTTCAGCCAAATTACCGATCACCGATCGAGTCATAGGACGTGAATATCGGCCGATACCGATTGGTGGCCGATCAATCAGAGCATCCCTACTGGTATTTCACATTTTTGTTTGACTGGCTATTTTTCTTAGAATCTAGCTTGTGATTGCAAGGTTTTTTTAGACATTTGTCATTATTCAAAACACTGTCAGTCATTTTGACTGAAAAACAAACAAGAAACTCCACTTTAACCATCTTTACATGGGACAGTGTTTTCTATAGAATTCAGCTCTTGCAGCAGAGTGCCGCTTCTCTCTCTCGGTCTCTGCTTGCGCATGAAAGAGGGAGAGGAAAAAACGGCACTTTTAATGCAAAAATTACTAACAATCCTCTTTTAGAAATACTTGCTATACAAGGCAAGATGCATTAGGGAGTTTTTATTCTGATGGAAAGCTGCAATAATAAGTTTATAACTTTGGGTTTTAGATCAGCTGTCACTTGCAGCCAAATAATTTTCCCCATTCGCACACTGTAATTTTTACTCACAAATGCAAGTGAAACACTCGCACTGTAGAGCCCTGAAACAGTGGTGCTGTTTCCCCCCCCCTTATTGTGCTTATTGTGGTGGCAAAATGTCAAATGTACATCCCTAGTAGGTAATGCTACTGCTAATCAGCCATGTGGTTAATATGGCTGATCTTGCAAAAAAAAAAAAAAAAACACACCATATAATAATTAATCAGCCTATCAATAGTCTTGAGCTTTCTGATAATTTTTTTTTTTTTACTATAGAGTGCATTACAGCATTCTGTGAAAAGATCACATTTTCACCTCAATAGAAGTGTGTTGGAAATAGAATTCACACCTACTTCACAGGAACAGGATCTGTTCTCTCTGTAGAATCGTAAGAATGACGAGGCGTCTTATGAGAAGATGCTGAAGCTGAGGAGAGAGTTCAGCCGAACAATGAGCATCCTGGAGATGATCAAGAAGAGAGAGAAGAGCAAACGAGAGCTGCTGCATCTGACGCTGGAGGTGGTTGAGAAAAGGTGTGTACACACACACCTTACCCCACTCTCATTATGCTTACATAACACACACACCTACTGTGGCATAAATATGTCCCACCAGCCTTACCTCTCATCACCTAGACTAAAATTGTTTGTTCACAAGAGGGTTAAGCTGATTTGAGTGTGTTGTTAAATGCACTTTATAAATAAATCTGTGTTAGAACAGCTTGATGTTTTACTTAAAGTGACTTATTTCTCTCTCATTGCTGGTTTTCACATCTCACTTAGCTTGAAATATTTTATTTGTTTCCCCTGTATTATTTATTTTAGGTATCAAATCGGAGACTTCTCTGGAGACATTCTAAATGAGGTAACTGTACCTCTGGCAGAGAAAACCATTTACCCTGCACCAATATCCCTACCAAACGGCAGTCGGCACAAGACAGA
The DNA here is from genome assembly GCF_019703515.2 of Myxocyprinus asiaticus. Lineage (NCBI taxonomy): Eukaryota > Metazoa > Chordata > Actinopteri > Cypriniformes > Catostomidae > Myxocyprinus > Myxocyprinus asiaticus. Next base: position 25,272,495 of record NC_059353.1, on the reverse strand, counting down.
GAGCAAATTTAAGGTAAAGACAACAGCAGTTGGGAAATAGGGCACATGAAAGTACATTGCCAGTGGTATACCAGGTATCAAAATGTGATCATTGATCATTATAAAAGCAATTCTTCTGTGTTTGCTTCAGTCCCACAAATCTGGGCCCAAACACCTGCACCCCTTCACAATCAAGGCTGAGCCCCACTTTGACTTTGTGCGGTCTCATAAGAAGTACAACAAGAGGCCCAAACTCGATTTATTACGGCAGCCTGGTTGGCCAGAGAGGCAGCAGATCATCAACAAGGCAGACATTAAACAGTACGACTTCCACAGCTCTGGAGAGGAAGATTACCCGCTGGTCAGTACGCAGCTCAGTGTTTAGCTACATGTACTCCGTGGTTGATGCTGTGTGCCATAATCATTTCATGTCTTGAAGTAAAACCTCTAAATCTTATGAAAGCTTTCTGATAATGTTTCAATTGAGTTGTAATTTGTTGGTAACACTTCACAATAAGATTCCATTCGTTAACATTAGTTAATGCATTCGGTATCATGAACTAACAATGAACAATATATTTATTACATAATTTGGTCATCTTTGTTAATGTTAGTTAATAAACAGAATTGTTTATTGTTAGTTCATAGTGCATTAACTAATGTTAACAAATGGAACCTTATTGTAAAGTGTTACCAATTTGTTTTTGTTTTTTTCATTCTCTACCCAAGTCTCCAGCTTCAGAGCCGGATGAAGAGAATGATCCAGATGGAATCTTTGCCTTCAAACGGAAGGCTGGCTGCAGTTACCATGCTGTGAGTTTTACTATTGAACGTCAGCACTGGCTGTACATCAGAGCATCTGTAACTGTGTCTGTAAAATGTAATATTTTTCAACCCTTAGACAATATTCAGTATAGCCTATATCTTGATATGTATGTATTTGCATTAAATGAATGCAGGATTAATCAATATTTAATTGCACGAATATAACACATAGTAATAAACTGTTATATTTACTAGGGATGTCCATATTTGACTAGTCGGTCAGTTGTATGAACGACTAGTCTGTGTAAAGGGTGTTAATTAGGCTCTGTTATGTTCACGTGACCCCGATCAGACACGTTTCAGAGGGATAAATGGACGCTAAGAGCAGCACTTTAACACAGTAACAAACAGATATTCAACAAAAAACAAATAAATAGGCTAAATATCTATAACATATTGCACAAAACTATCAAAGTAAGAAATAAGAAAGCCTCCAATTCAGAGAGGCACAAAACCACTTAGGAACGCAGAATGACATGCTTCAATGTAACTGGAGTGCTTCAGGGTAATCCTCGCTGCGCATTAAAAAAGGCAGAACTGCTAGATAATATTGTGGGTACACCTCTAGTTCATGTCTAGGGATGTGTGTGACTAGTCGACTAAATGGTTCTGATGCTGCTAGTCAACACGAATTACTAGTCGGTCAATTCCTCCCTCTCTCATTCATGGCATGCGCAGAAAAATTTCCTCTTGCAAGACCAGCAAAGTAGCTTTAGAAATCACTTTGGTGGTGGTGCGGGAAGCGGATTTCTAAAATGTTGGCTTGCAAAGTCGCTATGGATGTTTTCACATTTGAGTCTTCAAATCTGTGCGTGCTTAAAATTTATTTTCCCACCGAGCGGGCTTTTTCAAGCGCAGGATAAGTCAGGTGAGTCAGGTCCCGTCTTTCACCGGACCATGTTAACATTAATTTTGTTTGTATTTTCAGTGATGTGCCGACTGCATCTATGGGTTAAACCCTTTTATTCTGTGTGCACGTCATGTTTAGAACAATACATTAGGTTTATTGTACATTTCTCAGGCCTTTTTTTTTTCAATCCTAGCTATTTTCTTTACATTGTGTTATTGTTTAATGGTCTTAACCGAACAGCTGTCATATTAGATCATAGGCTAATGCACGTCGTAAAATACACATAACTTTCCAGCGCATTTTTTTTCTCGTAGATTTTGCTTACTTGTGAATTATTTTTAACAATGTCCTGACTGTTTTAATATGTTAAGTTAAGTTTACTTGGCAATTTCCATTTAGAAAAGGCTATTAGGGTTGCTCTGTGGGTCCTGCACTATTTACTCAATTGTTTTCAATAATTATGCCTGTTTTTGCTAACATTAATTAAATGCATGTCATGTTCTGTATTTAATGTAGCCTGCAATGATGATTGTGCAAGTTAAGCACATCGCAGATAAATGCCCCCTTTTCAGCTGAATTTAGTGTCGGATTTGTTTGTTGGAAGTATTTTAAATGGGTTGCTTAAAAACAATGTTTTTGACTCTTTTCTGAGGGTTTCTTTCTTTTTAGACTAGTCGACTCCAAAATTTTCATTTAAACGTCAGTGAAATTAGACGTTCCGCACATCCCTGTTCACGACATCAAGCAGTTTAAATCTTTTTTGCTGCAAAAAGTTTAAATCTTTTTTTTTTTATTATTGATTTTTGGAAGATTACCTCAGCTCTGTGCATACAATGCAAGTGAATGGTGATCAGGCCTTTGAGGCTTCAAAAAGGAGATAAAGTCAACATAAATGTAATCCATAAGTCTCCATTGGTTTAATCAATGTCTTATGAAGCGATCCAGTTGGTTTTGGGTGAGAACAGACCAAAATATATCACTATACACCTTGCCATTGCATTCTCTTGGCACGATCATAATTTAAATCTCAATTACACTTCCTAGTGCTTGACACATGCACAGAGCTCTAGATGGCACTATAGGAAGTGTGATCAAGCTTGAAATCATGATCGCCAAGGAGACTGCAATGGGAAGATATACAGTGAAAAATTAGTTCTATTTTGGTCTGTTCTCACCCAAATCCAACTGGATTGCTTCGGAAAACATTAATTAAACCTCTGGAGTCTGATGGATTCTGTTAATGCTGACTTTATCAGCTTTTTGGAGCTTCAAAGGCCTGATCACCATTCACTTGCATTGTATGGACCAACAGAGCTGAGATATTATTCTAAAAATCTTTGTGTTCTGCAAGTGAGTAAATGATTAGAGAATTTTCATTGTTGGGTGAACTAACCATTTAAAGAGGGGAAACTTCTGTTAGCACACTATTAAGCACAGCAAGTTATCACACAAAAACACTCTCCAAGAAGTTGCAGTTCGTAATTAATTTGAGAAATGCACCTCCCATTAAAACCACCACCTCTAAAAATATTCATGTTAGTAGTCGACCCCACTAATCGACTAGTCAGTTGGTGGACAATTAGTTAACCATCCCTAATATTTACCTACATATATTTTGCTGTAACATGCCATGCAAGGACATCCTTAAACAGTTAGAGGTGATGATTCAAGCAAATCATTGAATTAGTCTTTGAACTTATCTATTGAAACGGGCAGTTTAATATAAATAAATCAAAATCTCTATTCGCAAGTCATGAGACTGGGAGAAGGGTGCGAAACTAGATCCACTGGCAAACAGCTCATTAAAATCACTGTCATTTTCAGGATGTTGCTTAATTGATCATGAATATTGTATAAATATTAAATATATCACCTAGCGCCAGTATGCATGCCTGATCAGCATTGCTCTGTTCATCTCAGTTTTCATTAATCAATGAGGACGTTTGCCATTTAAGAGAGGGACATCAGTGATAAACATTTGGCTATGATTTAACGGGGTTGAATACTCTAATTAGCTTGCGAAATACCTGGACCTCAACAGATCCTTGATGAATACTGATGGTCGTCAAGTGCTCTCATTCCCATAACTTTGTCTGTGATGGCTTTGCCCTTTGCACAGACCCTGTGGAATTTCGTAGTACTATTTAGTAGTTATTAAATTGGGCTACCTTGTGCCTTATGCTGCTGCTGTTTGTTTGGTTAGTGACATTTGCTCTATAATCTATGTTCACATTAACATGCCCAACCATAAATTGCCTTTAAAATTGGGTTGTGAAATTATTTGCTCTTCTGTTATGCATCTACATTGTACTATTAAAGGAATGTTCCGGGTTCAATACAAGTTGAGCTCAATCGACAACATTTGAGGCATAATATTGATTGGATGAGTCAAAAAAAGATTCTTTGCCTTTTGATTTTGGGGTGAAAGATGACCTTGAGATGTTCTTTTCAGGTTTCTTGAGATTGACGTTTCTGTGCGCCTTTCATATGACTAAAAACATAAATAGCTAGTTTGTGCCCACCTGGCATAGAAGGAGTATGCAATCATATTGTTGGCTTCCAATATTTACCTTCAATTTTCATAATACAATCCAAAAATCCTATATCACACACCTCTCATGTTTATAGTTTATGTTTAAACAGTGGCTAAATGGAACATGTGTAGTTATGAACAAGATGTGTGTGTATATTATGAAAGTGTCATGGATGTTTTTTGTTTTTGTTTTATACTTCAAAAGTGATGGAGCAGCTTATTATTTGGCTCTGCAATGCATTGGTAATTTGCTTTTCCAGTGTTAGTCTAATTGTTTGTTTTGTGTCCTCAGCCGCTGGTGGACCAGAGCTGCTCTCCACACTGGCATCAGACAGGCCAGGAGCAGCTATGGCAGCGGAACTGTCTCACCGCCCTCTCTGTGCCCAGACACTGTATTGCAGTGGCTCGTGGGAGGGTGGGCAGAGGTGGCAGGTACATGTTTTTCTTCTATTCAGATTCTCATGCACCCTTTTAACCTTTTGTAAAAAATATTTTATGTAGTGAACTAGTTTATCGCCATCCTGATTGTTACTTTAAATTAAAGTAGAAAAGTTGTTATCAGTGGTTCCCAAACTGGATGCTGCCAGGACTACCTAAGGGTGCTGCAAAATCTCTGCTCAGTTGAAAATGTTATAGCCATCTGTACCAGCATATTAATCCAAACAACAATATTGACAAGAAAAAGAGAAAAGCACTCACTTCCTTGGCTGAATATCTTCAGTAGCTTTACGCCCTATAAATTTCAACGACAGATCTGTTTCTCAGTCAAACTCTGGCTGCATCATTATTAGTGTATATATCGAATAATCATACTAAAATGACTGTTCAATAATTTAAGTAGTTCTATTTCTTAATGTTTAATTGCTGCTGTTGCTGAAACTTAAAGCTTAAAGCACTGTTTACTCTGTTTAATAACTATTTTATTACTAGCTCTTGAATAATTACTTAAAAAAAAACATGCAATGTATAGGAAAAACATGAAGGTTTTTAATTTGTTAATATACTTGTTTTATTATTCATTTTTTGGGGTGCCGTGGGAAGAAAAAAAAACATTGTAAAAGAGTGCCATAGTTTAAAAAACTTTGGTACCACTGGTTTATATGGATATCAGGATTATTGTTTTTTGAATATTTAGTTATATTTTTAATTGTTTCATTTTCATTCGTTTTTGCTCTCTGAAAACTTTAGTTTTCTGCCATGGACACCATGCCTGTTTAATATTTTCCATATAGTAGACTCATGAACAGAGAGGTTAACCAGTTCCAGTGATTCCTTCAAGTCTTTAGCCATCACTCTAGGGTTCTTTTTTTACCTCATTGAGCATTCTACGGTGTGCCCTTTGAGTCATCTTGGCTGGACAGCCACTTCTAGGGAGAGCAGCCACAGTTCTAAATCATCTCCATTTATAGACAAGTTGTCTAACTGTGGAATGATGAATATCTGAGCTCTTCGAGATTTTGTAACCCTTTCCAGGTTTATGCAAAGCAACAATTCTTGAGCGTAGGTCTACTGAGATTTTTTTTTTTTTTTTTGTGCAAGGCATGGTCCACGTCAGCAGATGCTTCATGTGAATAGCAAACTCAAAATGTTTGAGTGCTTTTTATAAGTCAAAGTAGCTCTAACCCACACCTCCAATCTCTTTTTATTAATTGGATGCCAGGTTTGCAACTCCTGACACTAATTAGATTTTGTTAATGCCATTAGCCTAGAGTTTCACATACTTTTTCCAGCCTACACTGTCAATGTTTGAATGATGTATTCAGTATGTACAAGAACAATACAATAATTTGTGTTTTTAGTTAAAACAGATTGTCTTGGTTCATTATTGTAACTTGGATGAAGATCAAACCAGATTTTAAGACAAATGATTACATGAATGCAGGTAGTTCCAAAGTGTTCACATACCTTTTCTTGCCACTGTGTACTGTCTGTGGAACACTAACATTTAATTTGTGCTCATTCTTAGTTTTACTTCGTTTTGGAGTCATAAAAATATATTTTAGTTTCAGTTTTTCCAAATATGTGAGTGGTTATTTTTCAGTTAGTGAAAATGTTGTCCTTTTGTTTTTAAGGATAACACTTGGAGATACTGCTGTATTATCAGTGCTAAAGGTCACTGACTGTAGGTACCACATCTCTCTGAACGTGTTCTGTTTGTTGTATTCCATCAGGTTTCTTTTGGATCGCACCTCCTCGGATCTGGACCGAGCCCTCAGACACCTGGACCCTGACATGTTTTATCCCTCCTCTGACTCTAGTGTGCCTGACCTCCCCGTTCATACAAACACAAACTCTCACGCCGTCTCCAAATCAAACTCTCAGCGCTCACTAACTCAGCTCCTGAGTGACATTCAGGCCCGCAGGTGGAAGTTTTTCCGCCCTCGGCTGCTACAGATTAACTTTAGAGGGGAGGACAAGAAAGGGACTCAGCAGCTGGAAAAAGGTGGAGGGACGCCTCTTTGTAACTGTGTGTCAGGTGAGGCGTCTGTGTTGCAGTCTTGAACAGGATTCATGGTTCCGTAAAGGCCGGTTTATACTTCTGATTTGAACTTACACTGTAGGCTCTGTGTAGTGGCCAATGCAGTTTTTTCATTTATAGTTCTGCGTTGGTGCGTCTGCATCGTTCTGTGAGTAAACGGTCAAAATGCTAGTGAAAATGCCTTCATTTCTGAAATAATTATACATTTCATAAATAAACAAAAGTAATGTTATTTGTGGATTTGTTAGTAGAGTTCATCGAAGTATGTGAACAAGTTGAGATTTAAGTACATATTATTTATTATACATGTCTGCAATGCAGAGAGAAAATAAATCGGGCATATACTATATGCTTGCTCTAGAGTAGCTTAAATAATAAATATTTTTGCACACTTTGCTCCGTGCTTAAAACAACATCAAATTGATTAACTACTTGCTTGACCACCACAAAATGGGTGTCATTTTAAAGCTTAGAAACTGGACATTACAATGCATATAGGCAATATAATCAACTCTTAACAGGTGCTTTTTAATTTGCTTATAAATGAGAAGTGTTCAGTTTTCTTAAGTTAGGAAATGTGATTATTGACTGTACATCATACTGTCAATTAGGTCAAAGCATCATACAGCTAGGAAAGGTCTAGAGTAGAATACAACAAATATTGTTTCCATTGCATACCAAATATACGTATATTAAGTAAAAGTCCAGAGAAAACAGTTTGTTAATGTTTTTGCTTGGAACTTCATGAAACATAAACGCAATATAAAAACAGCAAATGCTTCCAATTAAAACAAGCTCAAATATGAAGACATATGATGCATAGATCTTAAAATCTTGGAGAAAATGGGACACTACCTCAGATGTCTTTATTGTCACCCTGGGGGACAGTCTTTTGTTTAAAATCAGAACAATAACAGCTGTTGTGGTCTGCATTTTGTTCTCTTGGTTCTGGTTTGAAGTGTGTCTGCTTTGCGCATGCAGGTGAGATAACAGAAGAGCAGTTTAACTCCCACCAGCAACAGCTGGTTCAGATGCACAAACAGTTACAGCAAAAAGAACTCCAGCAGAACTCAACAGCACCAGAACCTCACACACACCCACCTGTGAGTACACCACTCAGGCTAAACCGATTTAACTACAATTATTTAATTGTAGTTAAAAATTAACACTTTTTAAAAGGTTTCCCTTATTGAAAAAGTTTTACACATAAATAAATAAGTATTACTTTTGAAAAATTTTAGAATCATATTGATATTAACTTCAGATTAAGAATCCAGTCATATCAGTAGCCCAAAAAGAGCTTGAACTGGTCACCTCATGGGAGTTACAGCTTAGAGAAACCACACAACTTGAATGATGTATGAAAATGTTGCTTTCACAGAACATGGTCTTGTCTGACTGCATGTCTAAGACTCTGGACTCGGCTAGTGCACATTTTGCTGCTTCTGCTGTAGTCAACACTCCCAACAATGAAAACAGACCCCAGATTGCTAGTGTCAATGGCATCCTTCCCAATTCAGGCAAGTGTAACTCCTCTAAGAACACCAGTTCGAAGAGGAATTGAACTGTGGCATTGGAAGATAAAAGAATCTTTTCAGTAGTTAATTTGTATAGTTTGGTCCAAACATTATACAATTAAATTTATATCATAAGTTTGATAAAATTCCTGTTCGTCTAGCTCAACTTGTGCTTGCAAAATAAGTTTGTGGGTTTGATTTCAAGGGAGCACACACATTGAAAAATATATTACCATTTGGAATAAAGGCATTTGAAAAATGCATATTTGGAATGGAAATACATTACATTTGGAAATACACCACCTCTACTGTTTGGGGAATCATAGGACTGCTTGGCAAAACTGTTATTTAGACCTGAATGATAACATCAGCCTTATATTGAGTGGTTAATTGAAACAGAAGCCAGTATGATCGAATATTTGACTTGTGAAAATTTTGTCTCCTGCAGGAAGCTTTAGACAAGACAAATTGAACTGTTCTGCACAGAGTGGAGGTGGTGATTCAGGATCATTAATATTGGCATCAAGCGGATCCAATTCCCAACTGCCTGTGCCTCAGTCTCTGCCTCACGGCCATGGGCACCTGAGCACAGTGAGAGCCGTGTCTCCGGCCCACATGCACCACAGCGCACGCCTGTGCGCCCCCTCCGCCTTAAAACTGGCCAGTGTTGCTAGCAGTCTGGACCGGGTACCCAAGGTCACCCCTACCAGTGCCATCGACAGCATCGCCAGGTCTGAACCCTGACATGCCAGCAATCATTCACACCAAAAAGGACTAAAGAATTTGCCCTATCAGCAATTTTTTAGAATGAGAAATACCTGAAATATTGTACTGCAAAAATGTTGTAAATATTGTATTGATCCTTTGTTTATTATTTATACAAAATAAATAAAATACTTATCAGACTTGATATGATCTGGCCTTAAAGGGATAGTTTACTCAAAAATGTATATTCTGTCATTTACTTACTCGTATGTCGTTCCAAACCAGTATTACTTTCTTCAGTATAGCACAAAATGAGAAGAAATGAAAGTGGATGGGGACCAGGGACTGTCAAGCTCTAAAAATATATTTAAAAAAATATAGCATAAAAAAAAAGGTCAATTTGACTTGTATACTAATATTCCATGTCTTCTGAAGACATATGGTGGCTTTGTGTGAGGAACCAACCGAAATTTTAGTTGATATTCTCTGAAAATCCTGCTTTAACAATTATGATCATAGTTCATATTGATTACATGGAAAAGAGCAGCTTGGACATTCTGTCATAAATGGTGATGTTACTTCTGACAATGAGGCTGCAAAGCATGTACCAAGTACATAGCGCAATTTTCAGTGAAGCTTCATATCGAGGCATGTATTTTCAGGGTCACATAGTCAATGACAAACCAAGTCTCTCTTTTTGTCTAATCACATGCGTGCTCCACTTTGGGTGTTGGAATGTTCGAATCCAGACCTTAGTTTATGGGTCGTAGTTGGCACAGTCTGGTTGATTGCATTGGATTGTGAGTAGTGTTACTGTACTTTGAAATTTTGTTAAGCGGTACTAGGTATATATGTATATGTGTGTGTGTGTGTGTGTGTGTGTGTGTATATACACACACACACACACACACTGCTGTATCCCATCTGCCTCAATGTTTGACGTGTTGTGTGTTCAGAAATGCTTTTCTGCATAGCACTGTTGTAATGCATGTTTATTTGTGTTACTATCACCTTCCTTTCAGTTTGGACCAGTCTGGTCATACTCTGACCTCTGTCATTAACAAGCCATTTTCAGCCACTCGCTGGGTGTTTTTTGTTTTTCGCACCATTCTCTTTACACTCTGGAGACTGTTGCGAGTGAAAATTCCAGTAGATCAGCAGTTACAGAAATACTCAAACCAGCCCGTCTGGCACCAACAATCATGCCATGGTCGAAATCACTGAGATCACATTTTTTCCCCATTCTGATGGTTGATGCGAACATTTAACTGAAGCTCCTGACCTATATCTGCATGATTTTATACATTACATTGCTGCCACACTATTGGCTGATTATCGCATGAATAAGTAGATGTACAGGTGTACCTAATAAAGTGGCCGGTGAGTATGTGTGTGTATAGATAGATAGACAGACAGACAGACCTACTTGAATAAGACATGGCATATGCAGGCAAAGGAAAGGTTCCTCCATTTAAGAACATTTTGAATTCATGTCTTCCAATAACGTGTCTTACAAAACAAAATACCACCAGATGGCACTGTTGTCAGTACTCTGCTGCTTTTAATCTTTTTGTAGCACAGTTAGAAGAAAGCCTCAGAGCTTCACAAGGTTTCATTCCCTATCCCTTGTTATAAACACTGGTTTGGAACAACCTGAGGGTGAGTCAGAAATGACAGAATTTTAATTTTTTAGTGAACAATTTCTTTAACACTATTTATGTTTATCCTACAATATGTGTGCTTGCTCATGACGTGACAACATTGTGTTATTCTCAATACTGTTTTTTTGTTGCTTTTCATTTGCAGGGAGAACCACGAACCAGAGAGACTGGCTCTCAATGGCTTATCAGAGACCACAGTAGCCATGGAGGTCACATAGCCCAACCATAAACGCACAGACTTGAGTGCTGAGAGCTGTGCGCTTCTACACGGACTTATACCCAATAGCAGCATATCAAAATATTAAGATAAATTTGTCAATATTATAAGTGTACATTTTGCAAAATTGGGAATGATCACTACCTTGTAAAATAGCATATTTGTATCATTAGTCTGTCATTTCTGTTACTTGAAATTAGATTTTTTTTTTTTCATCATGCTTTTGCACTTGGAAATGCAAGCAAGACAAGTGCATCAGTTCATGTTGGGATCATGAGCATGAATATAGGTCCTGCATCACTTGTTTTAACTATTTATTTTGCAATGTTTACATTTTTGTATCTCGTACAAATAAATCCAATTTTGTGGCCACAAAATGCAGACATGGCTAGTATACCATGCTTTTGTGCTTTTTTTCTTTATAGGAAGGAGAAAGCTCAGTTTGGTTTCACAGGTCAAGAAAATGTGTGATTATCTTCTCTTTAAGATGTCAGCATTTTTTAATGGTTTATTTTCTTGTCTTCCTCTCCTTGTTTTAACAAGTACAGAATGTTAATTCTTTAGACCAGCAGCCTCCATCTGAATGTACATCTTTGAACATCCTTGAAAAATCTAGCAGAAGACATCCAATCTGGCAACTAGTTTAACACTCATTCATATCCAGCTGTGAAATTCAAAGTATAATTGTAACAAATACTGTCATCCGTCTTGCTTATGAATGCTGAAATTGATACATCTCAGTCCAGTTTCTTCAAATAAATGTCCCCTTTTCAAATGGCCTTTTAAATTAAATGAGTAAATGTATTACAACAGCTGCCAGTGTTTGGTTGGCTTGATTTACTTTATCCATTTTCAGCTGCCCGCTATCTCTAAAATTAAATAAAGTTTTAGTTTAGACATCCTAGGCATACATGTTTTCCTTATATGTTAAGGCAAGTTTAGGGAGACAAAAATTAACTATTGATTGAGATATGAGCTGTTGAATTAACTTGACAGATCTCAAAGAAATTGTTTATATTTCAGGATGTGATGTTATTTCCAAACCACAATGGAAGGACCTTTTACTCATTTTATGTGATTTTCCACATCATTTTGAAGATGTCAAACATACTATTCATTACTTTTGGAATAAGGCATCAGAATGGTGAGCTCCATTCCTTCATAATCGGACCCCATCTGTTCTATTAATCAGGTTGAATATAAATACATAAAGCAAACCAATGCATAGTTTCGGCACCAGTAGTCACCTCTAGAGGAAACCAATTTCTCATGTTCCCCTAAAGGTTAGAAATACTAGGTAAACAAACTTTTATCAATGAGTCACGTCAGTTCAATACTGGGGAAATGAGGAGACGCTCTGATTTCTCAAAAGCATCACTTTCCAAAGAATCCTTTTAATTAAGCAATATGGCAATTAGCTTCTGATAGACTAATTGGAGTCAATTGGAGATGTACCTGTGGATGTATTTTTAGGTCTACCTTCAAACTCTGCCTCTGCTTGGCATTATGGAAAATCAAAAGAAAAATAAATAAATAATTGTGGACCTCCACAAGACTGGTTCATCCTTGGGAGCAATTTCCAAACGACTGAAGGTACCACGCTCATCTGTACAAACAATAGTACGCAAGTAAAACACCATGGGACCATGCAGCCATCATACCGCACAGGAAGGAGACACATTATGTCTCCTAAAGATGAATGTAGTTTGGTGTGAAAAGTGCAAATCAATCCCAGAACAACAGCAAAGGACTTTGTGAAGATGCTGGAGGAAACAGGTAGACAAGTATCTATATCCACAATAAAATGAGTCCTATATCGACATAACCTGAAAGGCTGCTCAGCAAAGAAGCCAATGCTCCACCGCCATAAAAAAGCCAGACTACAGTTTGCAAGTGCACATGGGGACACAGATCTTACTTTTTGAAGAAATGTCCTCTGATCTGATGAAACAAAAATGTAACTTATTTTGGCAATAATGACCATACTTATGTTTGGAGGAAAAAGGGTGAGGCTCGCAAGCCGAAGAACACCATCCCAAACGTGAAGCATGGGGGTGGCAGCATCATGTTGTGGGGTTGCTTTGCTGCAGGAGGGACTGGTGCACTTCACAAAATAGATGGCATCATGAGGAAGGAAAATTATGTGGATATACTGAAGCAACATCTCAAGACATCAGCAAATAAGTTAAAGCTGGGTCACAAATAGGTCTTCCAAATGGACAATGACCCCAAGCATACCTCCAAAGTTGTGGTAAAATGGCTTAAGGACAACAAAGTCAAGGTATTGGAGTGGCCATCACAAAGCCCTGACCTCAATCTGATAGAAAATTTGTGGGCAGAACTGAAAAAGCGTGTGCGAGCAAGGAGGCCTACAAACCTGACTCAGTTACACCAGTTCTGTCTGGAGGAATGGGCCAAAATTCCAGCAACTTATTGTGAGAAACTTCTGGAAGACTACCCAAAAAGTTTGACCCAAGTTAAACAATTTAAAGGCAATGCTAACAAATACTAACAAAGTGTATGTAAACTTCTGACCCACTGGGAATGTGACGAAAGAAATAAAAGCTGAAATAAATAATTCTCTCTACTCTCCATCTGACATTTCACATTCTTAAAATAATGATCCTAACTGACCTAAGACAGGAAATGTTTTCTACAATTAAATGTCAGGAATTGTGCAAAACTGAGTTTAAGTGTATGTAAACTTCTCTCTTCAACTATGTTTTGTACATGGAGTTTGTTATAAAACATTTTCAGACAGAAGACTGAATGATTGGTCTTTTTTTATTGACAGGTTATATACAAATTAGAAATTAAGAGGCTATATAGTATAAAAAAGTCAAATTTCAAATTATAATTTTTTAAATTTGGGCTTTTCTGAGGTTCTTATTCGTACATGACAGAAAGCACTGTGTATGTATGCTCAATTCAAGGTTACATGTCACATTTATAACTAAATATTTATAGCTTAAATTAAATATAGCTTGAACAATACCTCAAATTGTGATGCCATGCATTTTAGAACTGCAAGCGTGTGATCCAGATTACACAAATTCGCTATTATCTTTCAACAGTGTCAATAATACATACAGTAGATGCTGCAAATATTAAATAGTTTTAGACTGTTTAGAGATATAAAAAGACCAAACTCTTGTATTTTTAGTAAACTCATGTGAAAATAAGAGTTATTTCAATACCCATTCTGTCTTAACTCTGATTTGATTTCTATTATTCTTTTGTGTGCAATATTACTAAGAGTAGTATTTTGAAAATAGTAGTAGATACACAAATCACACATCTTTGTGCAGAAAAAAAAAAAAAAAAAAAAAAAACATGGAAAAAATGTAATTTTCACATTTTAGATTTTATAAAGTATGGGAAACCCTCAGTTGGAAAACAAACAGCTACAAAGGAAAAGCTTTTCACTGCACTGAAGAAAGTTTAAAAGGTGAAGTTGTATCAGAGACACCTGTGTGTATTTCTCCTCCCTCTCTTTTCCTCTGCTCCCTGATATGCTTTATCCTCAGGGCTCACAGATCAAGGTCTCCACAACAAACTTGTTTTCAAAGTGGCGAATCTTGTGGCAGTTAAGTGCCTCGCGCTTCTGCATACCTGCAGTGGAGCATATTCAGGTTTCAGAAGTTTGAAAGTATCCAGCTATAATGTAAAACCTCTTACATTACAGTGTGCAAGTGTGTGTGTGTGTGTGTGATTTTTGGTATGCCAACACATTTCAAATGCACTTGTTTCTATGGTAAACATGAGAGAAAATGATGTGTTTATGGAGTGACCTAAACACTGTTCACTGTAAACATAGATCATATCGAAGGGTTTGTGTGTGTGTTTGTACATTTACCAAGTATGGTGTCTCTGCGCTGAAGTCTGTACATGTCTTTGCCTTTGCACAGGTTATTGATGAAATAGCCCAGTTCAGTGGTGCTTTCCAGCTTCTCTGTAACCATCATCTCTTCATGCACCAGGTACGACTGAGGTAGATATGTTCCTGCCTGCAAAATGCACACAGACACAAACAAATAACACACAAACAAATGATCCCATTTCTTTTTCCCTGAAGTAGTAACCATAAAATTATGCACTTCTTTTGGGATTTTATGCCATTTTGATCTTATTTACATTTAAGTTTATTAATTTTACAATTAATTTGCATTTGCAAATAAGCACATTTTTGAAAATTTAGTACAGTAAAAACCTACACTTCTCTAAGTTGAAATATGAAGAAAATATTAGAATGTGACATGTATGGGGGGGGCCTGGGTAGCTCAGCGAGTATTGATGCTGACTACCACTTCTGAAGTCGTGAGCTCGAATCCAGGGTGTGCTGAGTGGTTCCAGCCAGGTCTCCTAAGCAACCAGATTGGCCCGGTTGCTAGGGGGGGTAGAGTCAAATGGGGTAACCTCCTCGTGGTCGTGATTAGTGGTTCTCGCTCTCAATGGAGCGCGTGGTAAGTTGTGCATGGATCGCGGAGAGTAGCAAGAGCCTCCACATGCTGTGAGTCTCCGCGGTGTCATGCACAATAAGCCACGTGATAAGATCCGCGGATTGACAGTCTCAGAAGCGGAGGCAACTGAGACTTGTCCTCCGCCACCCAGATTGAGGTGAGTAACCACGCCACCACGAGGAGCTACTAAGTAGTGTGAATTGGACATTCCAAATTGGGAGAAAATAGGATAAAAAAAATAACAATAAAAAAAAAATAATGTGACATGTATGGGAGGCAGATTGCTGCCATCTGGTGAACAAAATATAAATAACAGGACTTGAAAATTATGTTGTGACATTGAGTGCGTTTGCATGCATGTTCTTACACCATTTATGCTTAATAAGCCAACAACGCGTGCGGTCATGTAAGCACAATAATCCACGTTCGTTTATCGCCGTGAAGGCCATAAATGGCTTATGAATAACCTGGTCGACACGGGTACATTTTTGCACATTACGCTGATTTTGCGTGCCATGTAAACACCTTACCCGGTGTTCTTACTGGCTCATCCAATGTATGCATGTGTTGAGCACATGCCTCTTCACGGTTTGATGTCAAAACTAGAGAATAACGTGATTATAACAAATGTCATGTAAACGCAGATTTCTTGCCTTGTCAGATTTTTTAAATAGGCTGATTTTAGAGCGTAATCATCATATTGGCTTCAGGGCCTCCAGAACAGTAAAGCGTTTCTCTATGGTTCTGCTACAGAATGAACTGTGAGCAAGGCTCGGCGAGGCCACATTTATAACTTAGAGCTGTGGGAAAATGTCTTGGTTTCCATAACAAAAAGATGCAATGTTTTGTCAGGAAGGTGAGGCACCTGTATCTAAGCGTAAACTTTACCACAATGGAAAAGGTAAACTTTTGTACATTGGGGTCATTTAGAATTTGTTATTTGATATTTGTTCTCCATGTGTGTGCATAAGTATGTTTTCAGCATTCTCCCTTCTGGCACATTTATTTCTGTGTGTGTGAGTGTTGGGTGATTTATTGTTATTTGAAAGGTTAAAAAATGCTCTGTGTTATAGTCTCACCAGTTCATTTGTGTGAGTGGGTGTGTCTGTTTTGCACTCTGAATGTTTTATAGTCTCACCCTTTAAATTATTATTATTTAATTTTTTTGCATTGTGGCTGATTTACTGATTGTATTTGACAGATGAAAAAAACTGCTCTGTGTTATGGTCTATCCTGTTCATTTTCAATGGTCGGTCAATTTTGACTTAGAAATCAAAAGGGGTCGCATTTTTTTTTTTTCGCGACCACTCAGATTTATCGAACCATGCCCAAATGTTTTTTTGTATGTTCAGATGGCAAGAGAAGTAAAAGTCACCAAGTCTTGTACCACTAAGATAAAGGAAACCATTTTTATAAAATCAGCAAAAGTGGTTCTGGTCAAAAATGTTCGAAGACCATAGGAGGATTGATCACATGCAAAAAACAGTCACTCTATTCCCCTGGCACTAATGTGGATGCTTACCTTGATGTTGACCAGTAACTCATAAAAGTTCTTGGGTGGCATGACGATAGAGGTGTTCAGGGCAATGATGTAGCACTTGTGCAGATTCAGGTCAAGATAAGCAGTCAGCCTCTGACAGCACAGAATGACACAAAGTTATTTGCCAGGAAACAGACAGATGCACTTAAGATTATGATACAATAATATTTTGTTAAAATTTATAAATAAGGATATAACCAAATATTCAAGACTTTCAGGGAGAGTTCCAAAATGTAAGGATCAGTAAATACTACCCAATCCCTATGGATGTCTCATCCCTAAACATACTGAAACTCTGGATTTCCAGTGTTTTCCTGTTTCAAGAATTTTGTGTATCCGGCATAACATATAAATCAAGTTTCACTTATCACAAATGGTTCATACCACGGACAACAGGGTTTTCCTTTCTTTTTCGAAATGTGTAAAGAGGCACATTAGAATAAAGCGTTGATTTCATGAGTGAAGAGATTAGCAATCTAATCTTGTAGCAACAAAAAGTTACATTTCAGTCAGACTAAAATAACAGTCTTTTTGAAACGTCTTATTGTCTTGGCGATGTGCGCTCATGACATCCGGTGTTTTGTTGTCTTGTGAGAGCACGTGGCTTTGTTTTGTTTCTGTATCGCCGTGTGTCTCTCTGATTTACGTCATACCCCACCTCCTTGTTTGCTTATTATTAGTTCATTTGCCTCACCTGTCCCGTTAACCTGTTTGATTTCTCTCCCTATTTTAGCCTCCTCGTGTGTGCCGTCCAGTGCCAGTTCATCTAGTTTGTTCCCCTATGTCGGTCCTGTTTCATCCCAGCTCGGTCCAGTCAGTCCTGTACCCCATTCTCCTCTGCCCCAGCCTGGATTGACTTTTTCCTCTACAGGGTAGATTATGTTTGTTTTTTCCCCCTTGTGGGAGTTTATGTTGGATTAAGCCTTTGTTTTTGTTTAAATAAATCCCCTTATTTTTAACTCTGCTTTTGGGTCCTGCCTCTGCATTCTGTGACAGGATGTGTCCTGGCAGCAGTGAAGTGCCACTCCTCACCTGTCAATCAACCGCTGTGCTAAAACAAGAGTTTAAAGTTTTCCAGTTACGAGTGGCTTTAAAAGGAAATAAACTTCCAATCAGAAAATTTTTAAAAGCGGATACATACACAATCTCAAGAGCTTCTCGGAGCTTCATTAGAGTGTGTGATATCAACACAGATGGCAAGCACGAACACCCGAAGCTCCTTTAATACAGGTAATACACTAAAATAACAGATAATTCTGCTTGACATGTTGCATTTGTGCTTAGAATAAACTTCAACCGGATCTGGGAGAAACAGTGCACCATTTTTTCCATGCTTTTTTGTCTTTTTTTTTTTTTACATTGTTGCGCTTTATTATCATGCAGTAACACACTTATATAGTGATTGATGTATGTCTTCATGAAACAGAGACCCTCCCCTCCAAATCCGAATACAAGTGGTCACAGCAGATGCATTTAAGTGACCAGGTGTAAACATCGATGTGTCTCACCAGATCAACCATCGGCGTTGTGCGCATGCATGCTCCAAAAGACTAGGGATACCAACCGTCCAGTATTTAAGGGAACAGTATTGCATTTCATATTAAATCCATACAGGATGCAGTTTGTCACGTAATTTAGCGTCTAACATTCAAACAGCTGAGAACGATTCATTATTTGTTTGTTTACAAGTCATCTTGACATTCAATTGTCAATGTTAAAAATCATAGAGTAGAATGAAAAAAAATTACATTTACATTTATTCATTTAGCAGACACTTTTATCCTAAGCGGCTTACAGCTGAGGAGTACAATAGAAGCGATTCATCCCAAGGAGGAAGTAAGTGTTGTAATACACTGTTGCAAACTGCTTAGAGAAGCATAGGTAGAGAGGAAGGTGAGAGACAGTGGTGAACAAGAATTATTTTTTTTTTTTTTGGTAAAGAAAGAAGCCAGTTTTTGACAGAAGACAAATTTGGATTCATGGACCTGAAACAGATACACTACTACTATCTACTACTCTTGGCGGTAGCGGGGGAAAGATCAACAAAGGTCAATGACAACTTGCGGATGTTGCATTTTCCATCAAAAACAGGAGAATTAAAAGTTTAATTTTCACACCATGTTGAAGTCATGCACGATATTTGCTGGATCGCTGTCTCTGAACTCAGGGACTGGTACTGTGATGAGCTCCACTTCATCGTTCTCCAGAAAGCTCACATTCTCCTCAATCAACTTCAGTGCGGTCTCCACCTCCACCTCCACCTCCACCTCCTCATTCATCTCATAGTCTTCCTCAAAATACTTCATCCCACAGACAAACACGCGCTCCTCCTGTAGGGTTAGAAATAGACACAGCATGAACACAAGCATGTTTATTTATTTATTATCTTTTTTAACTAGAAGAAACATGTACATACATCTACACGTTCAGGCAGCAGCGTAGCTAGACCCTGTCTGATAGGGCTGAAGCCCCGGATCTTTTGTTAATAGCCCCGAATGTTTTTTTGTCATGAAAAAAAAAAAAAAAAGAGAAAAAAGTAAGGCTTAATGTTCATTACATCAGGGTACAAAAGCAACAAGGCAGGCTGCAATTCTGGCTTCAAATGTAAATTAATTCCGATCAGTGAGCCCCACCTGCATTAATTGACATTTTGCAATTTGACTTTTACCTGCTGTTCATGCTCAAGTTTAACATAACGCCTCGAGTGGGAGCTTTCTGTTTTCTCTTACAGGGGTGCAGCTTTTCTGTATCAGAATGCAAGCTTTATTTCTAAATATATAATTTATAAGCCTCATTTCTAATCTTCATTTATTCACAATCCACACACCAAGTAGATTTTAATGCATGCACCAGTCAACTTGTTCGGAGCATCCCTTCTCACTCCCTAAGATGGACTCCGCCTAGGTAAAATCAGATAGTGCGTTTAAGAATTACCATCCATGAGAGTCAGGTGGCACCATTCGAGGGTCGGACGTGTGAACGGCGAGCTCTGCGCACTTTGCTAGTTTTAATACATTTTATGTCATAAACTGGTGAGATTCGATACACTCAGATTCTTGACTGTTCTAGGAAGACAATATGTGACAGAATTCAAAATCCTTGGGCTCTGGAAACATTAAAAGACACTTACGTGCTCAAGCTGAAGCCCCTGAGGAGGCCGCAAACCCGGGACTCAATTTGGACAGTGCGGTGAAAGAGATTCAGCATCAACTGTTGAACATGTCAGCAATGCTGGCGAAGATCGTTGCTGACTTGGAGGACCTTGCTGTAATACGTCGATCGATCACTGCCATGGAGACGAAATTCACTGAGATAGTTACAAGAGTGTCAGATGTTAAGAAATGGATCGATTATCTGGAGTCATCGGAGAGGGAATTAGCTGCTGATCCGCTAGCGACCAAGATAGACTTGGAGCATGTCTGGGAAAAGTTGGAAGACTTAGAAAATCGTAGCCGGTGAAACAACGTCCGAATTGTTGGAATTCCTGAAGATGAAGAAGGTCGAGATATGGTGAAATTTCTGGATGGGCTCTTCCCGAGTCTGCTCAACATAATAGGCCAGGGGTGGACTGGCCATCGGGAGAACCAGGACTTTTCCCGGTGTGCCGGCCGCAAAACGTGCCAAAATGGGCTGCCGTGTTATGCAGAACAGGCCACAAAACAGTGCCATGATATGCAGAAAAGGACAGAATTGGCCAAATTGAGAATAGATACTAAAGGATGGCCACAAAATATTTACATGCCCACAGCAAGCGATGTACTTCATAAAGTCAATGGAGTGACTAGGTTATTGTGTGATACTTTCTATGCAGCTGAGTGGGCCTGACTGAGTGTTGTCTTTGTTTCTTTTTGTGCTAGTTCCGCCTAGCGGCTGGAGTTTGTTTTGTGGGATAGCACCCCTTCGGGACAGTTTGTGGATGAATATGCACTTTCTTTGTGCTTACGCCTCCTGTTGGTTGGAGTTTGTTCTGTGGAATATTTCTTGCAAAACATTGGAGTGATTAGGGCAGGGGTGTCAAACTCAGTTCCTGGAGGGCCGCAGCCCTGCAGAGTTTAGTTCCAGCCCTGCTCCAAAATGCCTCCTTGTAATCTTCAAGCACTCCTGAAGACCTTGATTAGCTGCTTCAGGTGTGTTTAATTAGGGTTGGAGCTAAACTCTGCTGGACTGTGGCCCTCCAGGAACCAAGTTTGACACCCCTGGATTAGGGCATCTGTTGCACTTAAGTAACAGCTGAGTGGCCCTGACTCACTGAACATTCACTTGACTGTCTGAGGACACTAGGATCCTTTTTTGTTTCTTTTTGTGCTGGTTTCACGTAGCAGCTGGAGTTTGTTTTGTGGAGGGACACACCTTCGGAGCAGTTATGTGGATGAATCTACACATTCTTTGTGCTTATGCCTCCTATTAACTGGAGTTTGTTTTACAGATTATTTTCTGTTGTGTAATTCTGTCTCACAAAATTTGTATAGAAGCACCAGATTTGAGCAATCCAACAGCAAACTTGTCGCGGGGGCTCTCATAGGCGTACATGGAGTGTTTGAGTTTAGAGGGATGGACGGTGGTTGGTGCGGTCATGTGAGGGGTGTGCACGTTTTTCTTTTTTCTGAAAAATTTGGGAAGATATGGGGTGGACATATTTTCTTTAGTGCTGGCTAAAGTAAGAGCAGGGAAGTCATTACTGATAAGTAAACATCTACAATTCAAATGTCTCAAACAGATTAAAGATAAATTAGGAAGAGTCATTATTGTTTTAGCAGAAATTTAGGGGTAAAGGTTGATTTTGGCTAATATTTACACACCTAACGTTGATGATCAGGGCTTTTTTATAGATCTTGAAGGGATGTTGCAAGCTGCTGGCACCCCTCATGATATAATATTGGGAGGAGACTTTAATCTTTTGATGGATTCAGTCCTTGATCATAGTGAAGCAAAAGTGTGTAAGCCCCATAGGGCAACACACTGACACTTCACAGGATGTGTAAAAATCTTGGTCTTACAGATATTTGGAGACTTTTGAACCCATCTGGTAGGGACTATACATTTTTTTTTCATCAGTCCATAAGATTTATTCTAGATTAGATTTTTTAAATATATCTAAGTCCCTCATTTCATCTGTTGTTGATTGTTCAATTGGAAACATTTTATTCTCAGATCACGCCCTGGTGAGTTTAGAGGTGTTGCCACATACAGCGAAAAAGAAATCATATAGTTGGCACTTTATTGTATCCCTTTTGCAAAATCCTGAATTCCAACAAATGTTAAAGGCTGAAATCAGTGTCTATATGGAGACCAGCTGGTCCTCAGTATCCTCTGTGGGTGTGGCTTGGGAGGCACTTAAGGCAGTTCTTAGGGGTCGGATCATACAGTATGCCTCATTCACCAAAAAATCCAAAGCACGAGAACTCGTGGAGTTGGAAGGGAATACTAAAATGCCGAGGCAGAGCTGAAGCGCCGAATGTCGTCTGATGGCCTCAGAGAATTGACCCGATTGAAATACAGATATAATATTATTTTGTCGTGGAAGGTGGAGTTTTGGCTATTCAGGGCAAGACAGTCATATTTTGAGTAGGGGGACAAAGAAGGGAAGCTTTTGGCTAGATATATAAAGCAGAGAGAGTCTTTTCCTACCATTCCCTCAGTGAAATCGGCTGGTGGTGAAATATTTACCTCAGCCATTGATATTAACAATGTTTTTAAAGAATTCTATCTTGATCTTTATAGTTCCACATCTTCGTCTACTGATGAAGATATTAGAAACTTTGTGGAACCATTAGATCTTCCTAAACTGAAGACTGAGCAAAAAAATTCTCGATTCTGAAAAAACCTTGGAGGAGCTTGGCGAGGTAAATAAGGTCTTGCCTACAGGCAAGTTTCTGGGGTCAGATGGCTTTGCCGCAGAATTTTTTTTAGATCTTTTAGCTACAGAACTGGCTCCACTTTTGCTAGAAGTTTATACGGAATCATTAAAGAATGGAAAACTTCTGCAAACCATGACACAAGCCCGGATCAGTCTGATTCTTAAAAAGGACAAAGATCCAAGCGAGTGTTACCATCCAATTTCCCTGATCCAGCTAGATGTAAAATTCATGTTAAAACTTTTGGCTAACCGATTAAGTAAAGTTATGACATCTCTTATACATATAGATCAGATGGGGTTTATTCAGGGCCGTAGCTCTTCTGATAACATCAGGCATCTCATCAATATCATGTGGTCAGTGGCGAATGATCAGACTCCGGTCGCTGCCATCTCACTTGACGCTAAAAAGGCGTTTGATATGGTAGAATGGGATTATCTTTTTAAGATTTTGGAAATATACGGGTTCGGGAATACGTTTATTGGATGGATTAAGTTACTTTATAGACACCCGGTAGTGGCAGTACAAACAAATGGATTAATTTCAGATTAGTTTTACTCTGGACAGGGGCACCCAGCAGGGTTGTCCTCTTTCCCCATTATTGTTCTGTCTTGCCCTGGAACCATTAGATGATTTTCCAGGAGTGGTGGTGGGAGGTATGGCTCTTAAGCTTTTGGTTTACACTGATGATATTTTATTATTTTTCTCCGACCCCACTAGATATATGCCTTGCCTCCACAGAATTATTAATTCCTTTTCCAAGTTCTCAGGATACAGATTCAATTGGTCTAAATCCAAAGCTATGGCTCTGACAGCGTACTGCCCAGTAACAGCTTTTCAGCCGGGCACCTTCCAGTGGCCCAAGCAGGGCATTAAATATTTGGGTATTTTATTCCCAGCAAATTTGTGTGATTTAGTTAGAGTTAATTTTGACCCCTTAATAAAAAGGTTTGAGTGATGTGGGCAGGTGGGCTTCATTACATTTATCTATAATTGGGAAGGTTAATGTTAGTAAAATTAACTGTATTCCAAAATTTTACTACCTGCAACAATCTCTCCCTGTAGATGTCCCCCTCTCTTATTTCTAGCAATTTGATAGCATAGCGAAGTCCTTCATTTGGAATGGTAAGCGTCCCAGATTACATTTCAATAAGATACATAGGCTGATAGACAAAGGTGGGTTAGGCCTAACCAAGATTTAGTTTTATTATTATGCATTCGGTCTCAGACATTTGGCTCAATGGTCGCTTCCACCTGAGAGAGCCCTTCCCTGGTTTTGTATTGAACAGGAAGTTCTTGCCCCTATTTCGCCATTCTACCAAACTAACCGGAGAAGTTAAGTTACACCCCGTTATCTTGCATTTGCTCTCGGTATGGACAAAAGTCTCCAGAGTGTTTAATTCTGACATTTATTTAAACGTTGCCTCAAGCATATGGCTGAACCCAAAATTAGTATCTATATGTCCCCTTTCTGCTGGTCAGATTGGATTGTGAGGGGGTTTACTACACTCGGTGACCTGTATGAGAGTGGAGTGTTGAGATCTTTTGAAAATTTGGTTCAACATTTTGGCCCATGTTTTTTGGTGGTGTGCTGAGATCCAGGAATTTTGGTTGAAGGTTCAGAGTTTTGTGTGTGACGTGTTGGGCACTCGGGTTTCGTTTTGACCCAGACTCTGTGTTTTGGGCGATGTGGCGGTCATCGATATAGGAGATAAATACATAAAAATTTGGGACCTGACCAGTGTTATGATAAGCAGGCAGATTGTTTTAAGGGGATGGAAGTCGGCTGGATCACCCTCAATTCGGGAGTGGTGTGAGGAGATGGGGAGGGTGGCAGCTTTCGAGGAGGTGTCGTGTAGAAAGCTGGGGATCTGGGATTAATTTAATGGGAAATGGGGCAGTTATTTGACATTTCTGGGGGACTCTCAGGGAAGGGACTGTGGAGAGAGAGAAGCGTAGTTTTAGATGTGTATGATTATTATATTTATTTTATTTTATTTATTTTCTGTGTGTGTGTACTTATGTAAAACCACGGGGATGTTCGTTGGGGGTCGGGGTGGGGTTGTTGATTGGGGAGGGGGAGGGGGTGTAGTGGGAGTTAAATGTTGATTCACTATATACATGTTTTGTTTTTCTTTGTCATTTCAATATAAATGAATCAATATAAATGTTAATCTTAAAAATGAATTACCATCCATAATCAAATTAGCAAGTTCACTGAACGGGGAACCAACCAGACTTTATTTAGCATTAGTCAATCAGAATGAAGAAGGTATGTCAGTTAAAATACATTCAATACAACAAAACTTTAACAAGGATAAGATTTGCATGATATACGATTCTTATGCCAGGTAGCCACGTTAACGAGCTTACAGTTGCTAACTGGTTAAGTTACACGTGAGCTGGACAAATATCTGGATTTAACATTATCCGTTGATAATTTGTAGTAGGGATGTCCACGGTTACCTTTTTTACCGTTTGGTTAACCACAAGATTTCACGAACGGTTATTCAGGTTTTCGTCGGGAGACGGTATGTGGGAATAAAGAATGTGTATTGCAATGGAATTTCCTCAAACGCAACTCAGAATATCAGCACAGTGATCTATGAGCCTAAATAGCAAAAAAGGTTTTAAAATGATAAAATCTCACATTAAAGTCAAACATTATCCAAAAACTGGTTCACATTTCCATGTCATGTGCGTAGACACTTCAGCGGTTATGTAGGAAATATAATTTATTCAGGAGAAAGAACCAGACAGACATTTGCGCACTCCCGCTCAGCGTTGATGATGCTTGGTCTACTTTTTTGTTGGGTTTTCCTCTCTAAACTATACTGTAACTGAGGGGATGTTACTACATACAGTGTCTTGAAATGGACCTATATTATTCACAGCAGTTTCAATAATTTTTCACTTCAATTGATTGTGAGCCTATATCTCGCGCCTCCCTTGATAAACGCCCACATGTTGAAAACTCCTGTACTAATGCACTCCCCTTAACATCTGGCCTCTTGTTGTGCATTAGCTTGAAAATGACATACCCAAAGTAAAACTCTTCCAGTTTTTTAACCCTTTGGTCTACAAACACAAACTTGGGCTCGTTTGAAAGTAGACACTTAGACATTTGTTATTCAAGAGTAAAAATGTATCATTGTAGTATAAAAAAATTAGAGCTATTCAAATATTTTGAATAGTGACCACAAATATTATGATGAAGGTCTGACACAATTTTGAAGTCGATATGACCAAAACTCTTTGTTCTATGATTTATGTAAGTGCACTTCCAAAAAAGGCCACTTGGAGGTGCCAATAGACCACTTGTAGTAACTATGTACACCAAATGATGAAAGTGGTTCAAAACACACAATTTGTTTATATTTCAATGTATAAAATACCACTCAAACCAAAATATACATGAAGATATCATTTTTTATTATTATTTGGGAATATATTATACATTTTATAAACAATATGAAAGGAACATTACAATTTGAAATGTTGCAATGGAAATAACCTTTTACTTACAATAAAGATGCTTCTGTTAATTTTTTCCCCATACAAATGTAAATTGACTTAGCCATTTTTCAGAGCTTTTGCTCTGCTGTTCACCCAGGGTCTTTAGCCACTGCCTCAAGCCGGGGAGGCTCGCTCTCCATGGCTTCGATCACCGTCAGTGAAGCCTGGAGTACACCTGCTCCTAATGCAAATTGAACGAAAAGCAGTGGAAAAAAAAGTCAATGCATTGAGAGTGCGTGTGCTCCGGGGTCTAACTCATGGTGAGCGAAGCCAGGGAGGGTGGTTCATCTTAGCTTGAATGACATGCAAGAGCCCCCTGGATGTGCAGTTGAACAGGGGGTTTGATGAAAAAATGCAATTGGGAACGTGTGTTCTCCATACCCTCAGTGATGGAGACTGAAGCCAAGGAGGGTGGATCAGATCGCGGGTCCAAAAGCCAAGTTCTTTGTCGAAAGTACGGCAGTAACACACTATAACTGCACACCGTGTGTAAAAGCACAAACACATACAAACACAGTCCACAGTTTTCCACTCCTAACCTTCGCGAATCAGCATAAGGGATATATATAACCCTCATATCACTCTTTTCATCTTTTCATTAGCTACACGACCCATCAGTCAAAAATTATCTAGCTTTTCATTGGCCGGATTTATCCAGAGACAGACATGGATGCACAAATCTTTACATCACTCATGTCAACTGCCCTGTTTGGCTATTTTGAGTGACTACCCAATCACAACTGAACAGAAAATTTTGAGGGAGGGCTCATTTTGTTCGTAAGACCCTCCCAAACATCATGTTTGGGTGTTTTGCTACTGAAACACTACTCAGAGTGCAAGATTTCACAGAGAATGGACATGAATGATAACATATTGAATATGTAAAACCTGAACAAAGACTTATTAATAAAATCTTATTGTTGTATCTTTGTGATCGTCAAAATCGCATTAAAATATCAAATCTTGAGACCCAGATCTTTCAAAGTATATATTGGATGTCAATATTAGTTTACAATTTCACAGTTTAAACATGCATTAAACATAAATTAAATGTAAATAAATACGCAAGTGGGTCATTTTTTAACCATCTGTCGTTAAGAGGTTTAATCTCATAATGCTTCAACTTCATTCTCGTAATTTTTACTTTATTCTCGAAATATTATGATAAATAACAATTGCAAATTTAAATTGTTAAATGACTTTGATTTTGTTGTTAGCGTTAGTTTCTGCACAATGAACAATGAGCCGACAAGCTGCAATTCTTGCTTTGATCCTCCGCAATTTAAATTAAAACGGGTTTGATCCGTTTATTGTGTGCCTGACGTGTGTTTATATAAAGTTCTGAACCGGTGTCAGTGTTGCACTTAATATAATTATTATTTGACAGGTAGGATAGTAATTTTTTAAGTCATGGAAGGAAGGATTCTTCTTATTTTATATTATAATATGGCCTGTGGTCAGGGTTGGGAGTGTTACTTTTGAAATGTATTCCACTACAGATTACAGAATACATGTTGTAAAATGAAATTTGTAACGTATTCTGTTAGATTACTCAAGGTCAGTAACCTAATCTAAATACTTTGGATTACTTCTTCAGCACTGGTAGATTTTTTCACTTGTTTTGACTATAAAAACTCTGCCAGTACAGTAAGACAAAATGCACGTTAAAAATACATTCTCTGAAAAACCGAAATATCTTATGCAGTGTTGTTTCTAAAACAAGATCAGTCAAATTGATCTTGTTTTAAGGATTTTTAGATATTTTTACAGGAAAACAATAAAAAAATTATCATCAAGAATATGATTTTTGCACTAATATCAAAGGTCTTACTAGAAAAAAAGAAATTACGATCCAACGTGAATTTTCTTGATAAACAAATATGATCGTGCCTGGTAACGTACATGTAAAATGGCTAAAAATAGCATTTTAGCTTAGCGTAAAGCTGACAATTTACACAAGGTTTATTTCTATTTCTTCTGCTCCAAACTTACTTCAGACTTACTTCTCTGTCTGCTTGTATGCATGTAACACATCATGAGAAAGTGTTTCACCCCTGTTCAAATGCACTTTGGATCGCATCATTTATACAGTGGTGTGAAAAAGTGTTTGCCCCCTTCCTGATTTCTTATTTTTTTGCATGTTTGTCACACTTAAATGTTTCAGATCATCAAACAAGTTTAAATATTAGTCAAAGATAACACAAGTAAACACAAAATGCAGTTTTTAAATGAAGGTTGTTATTATTAAGGGAAAACAAAATCCAAACCTACATGGCCCTGTGTGAAAAAGTGATTGCCCCCTAAACCTAATAACTGGTTGGGCCACCCTTAGCAACAACAACTGCAATCAAGCGTTTGCGATAACTTGCAATGAGTTTTTTACATTGCAGTGGAGGAATTTTGGCCCACTCATCTTTGCAGAATTGTTGTAATTCAGCCACATTGGAGGGTTTTCGAGCATGAACTGCCTTTTTAAGGTCATGCCACAGCATCTCAATAGGATTCAGGTCAGGACTTTGACTAGGCCACTCCAAAGTCTTCATTTTGTTTTTCTTCAGCCATTCAGAGGTGGACTTGCTGGTGTGTTTTGGATCATTGTCCTGCTGCAGAACCTAAGTTCGCTTCAGCTTGAGGTCACGAACAGAGAGCCGGACATTCTCCTTCAGGATTTTTTGGTAGACAGCAGAATTCACGGTTCCATTTATCACAGCAAGTCTTCCAGGTCCTGAAGCAGCAAAACAGCCCCAGACCATCACACTACCACCACCATATTTTACTGTTGGTATGATGTTCTTTTTCTGAAACGCGGTGTTACATTTACGCCAGATGTAATGGGACACACACCTTCCAAAAAGTTCAACCTTTGTCTCGTCAGTCCACAGAGTATTTTCCCAAAAGTCTTGGGGATCATCAAGATGTTTTCTGGCAAAAATGAGACGAGCCTTAATGTTCTTTTTGCTCAGCAGTGGTTTTCGTCTTGGAACTCTGCCATGCAGGCCATTTTTGCCCAGTCTCTTTCTTATGGTGGAGTCATGAACACTGACCTTAACTGAGGCAAGTGAGGCCTGCAGTTCTTTGGATGTTGTTGTGGGGTCTTTTGTGACCTCTTGGATGAGTCGTTGCTGCACTCTTGGGGTAATTTTGGTCGGCCGGCCACTCCTGGGAAGGTTCACCACTGTTCCATGTTTTCGCCATTTGTGGATAATGGCTCTCACTGTGGTTCTCTGGAGTCCCAAAACTTTAGAAATGGCTTTATAACCTTTTCCAGACTGATAGATCTCAATTACTTTCTTTCTCATTTGTTCCTGAATTTCTTTGGATCTCGGCATGATGTCTAGCTTTTGAAGATCTTTTGGTCAGGCAGGTCCTATTTAAGTGATTTCTTGATTGAGAACAGGTGTGGCAGTAATCAGGCCTGGGTGTGGCTAGGGAAATTGAACTCAGGTGTGATAAACCACAGTTAAGTTATGTTTTAACAGGTGGGGCAAACACTTTTTCACACAGGGCCATGTAGGTTTGGATTTTGTTTTCCCTTAATAATAACAACCTTCATTTAAAAACTGCATTTTGTGTTTACTTGTGTTATCTTTGACTAATATTTAAACTTGTTTGATGATCTGAAACATTTAAGTGTGACAAACATGCAAAAAAATAAGAAATCAGGAAGGGGGCAAACACTTTTTCACACCACTGTATGTATAAATGTTTTTCATCTGAAAGGACTAAATATTAAATGAAACAAATGACAATAAAATGCAAAGTAATCTCTTCAGTAATCAAAATACTTTTTGAATGTAACTGTATTCTAAATACCAATGATTTAAATTGTAACTGTAGTGGAATACAGTAACTTATATTTTGTATTTTAAATACGTAATCCCGTTACATGTATTTTGTTACTCCCCAACCCTGCCTGTGGGCTACGCCCTGGATGACACAGAAGTCTACCAACGCCCCTGTGTTCAGGTATGCATTCTCACATACATGTACTTATTAGACAAGCATGTTTATGACAGCATTAACATTTCAAAGAACTGTTTGTCCTACTCAGTTTTCATCTTCTCAGTTCTCACAGATGATTAGAATGTTTTGTTTTACAAGGGCTAAACTGCCAGTATGACATATTACTGTAACTAATCAAAATAAAGATCGACAGTAATGCATGATGACACACATTGGATGTTATCAAGTTTTGTTTTTGACATTGCCATGGTTATGATAATTATCTCACCTCTAGCACATAGTACCTATACAGGTAAGCTCCTCCCACCACAACACCAGAGAGTACAAAAGCCAATCCCAGACAGAAGCACAAGCACCACACCTTTGACTGCTGACGCACAAAAACTGCTGCCTCTGGATCCTAGAGGAACAATGACAGAGAAATTATTATTTCTACATTAAAGATACCATTAAATTCAAATGAAAGTTTTGTGGTGTTCAGTCCATGTCTACTAGCTTTAAGGTAATCTACTATATGTGCTAGTGTAATAAAACATAAATAAAAAAATTGATTTCAGCAGATGTGGGTGTTTCTTCAACTTCACTTTTAGCACTGGATTTCCAGAGAGTCTCGTTAAAAAAAAATGTCACACTCTCACTAGTTTACTTGTCCACTAACAAGGTCCAATAGAGTTTATGCATGCATCACAGGAGATTTATGTCAGTTTTCTCATTCCCAATACCCACCACAGTGTAATTTACATCATGTCTCAAATTATGTATTGTGTTTCATAGATATCTGTGGTGGAAATTACATTTTTAACTTTTTTAAATAAAATGGCTAATGTTAATTCCATACCTAACCTTTTATGTATCCTAAAACACACATAATGAAATTATATTTCAATAGTTTTTGCATAATTTGGCAAATTTAGCTTGATTGGAAATGACACTTGCTGGTGATAATTACCTTAATTTTTCTTCAAACATCACTTGCCTCATATTTCATTTCAAGCATGCTCTTCACTGACAATTTTGCTGACTTAGTTAACGAGTACACTAACTTTTGAAAAAAAAAAAAAAAAAAAAAAAAAACTTTAGGGGTATATTGTAATTTTCAAAACAATGTATAGAAATCATTTTAATATACAATTATACAATACAATAAATATTGAAATAGTTTATTTTTATTTCACTCTTTGTATACATTTCCATAGTTTTAAAGATGATCATTTATAATTCATAATTAATAAAAAATTATAAAGTACCAAAAATAAACTATGAAGGCTTAGTAATATTTTGTTTTAACTTGACCTTCATATAACAAAATAAAGTTGAAATATGTTTATTTGCGACCATGTTTTATATTGATAACACTTTAAAAGCACATAAAGCCAGCTTAAATGTAATATATAAGACTCCAGTTGTTAAATCCATAACTTCAGATGCGATATGATAAGTGTGGGTGAGAAAAGATCAATATTTAAGTCCTATTTTACTCATAAATTCATCTCCCTGCCCAGTAGGTGGCGATATGCAAGAAGAATGCGAGTCGCCAAAACAGAAGAAGAATGTAAAAGTGAAGGTGGAGACTGATCGTAATAAAGACTTAAATATTGATCTGTTTATCACCCACACTTATTATATCACTTCTAAAGACATAACAACTGGAGTCTTATGGATTACTTTAATGTTGCCTTTATGCGACCATTCTGGTCACCATTCACTTTTCAAATTGTATGGACCTACAGAGCTGAGATATTCTTCTAAAAATATTTGTTTGTGTTCAGCAGAAGAAAAAGTCATACACATTAAGGATGACATGAGCGTGAGTAAATTATGAGAGAATTCTCATTTGTGGCTGAACTATTCCTTTAAACCAGAGCTGAATTTACAGAAGAATCAATCTCTATAATATGTATGAAACAGGAAGAATTTGGCTACAACACATCTGTCTGTGTGAGAAGAATGAACAGAGATAACCAATGTGTTTGTATGTTTGTAAGCCAATAAAGAGAATGAGTCACACACAAATAAACCAGGCTTAAAACACAAGAAAAGGCAATGAGAGAGATAGATCAAGCTGCACAGAGTGAATTTTCAGATAACCAGAAGATAAAATATGAATATTATTTGATAGAGACAGATGCAAGTTAAACATACGTTCAATCCAATCCCAGATTTTCAAGGACTGCCTGTACTGTGAAAAGGTAACAAGTCAGAACAGAGCCTGACCGTCACAAACCCAACCCGCACCCTAAATCTTCAATCCTTTCTCTGCAGAAACATTCACACACAGCTAAAAGACACCAGCTAAACTGGGTTCAGAGAAAGTCAATTTAGGGCCTTCATACAGAAATGAAGGTACAACATATGGTGAAAGGCAGTTACAAGAAACACAAAACATAAAAAAGAAAGACTCTCTCTAGTTTGGCGCTTCTGGTTTCAAGTCATGGTGTTAAAAGTCTGGTTAAAAGAAGTCAGCAATTTCTGAAGAGTTGAAAAGAGGAAGATTCAGCTGCGTTTGACACTCAAACACTATGAACACTAACACATACACACAAACCGAAAGAGAAAGTTCTGTATCCATCTTTTACTCATTTTTTTTTTTTTTTTTTAAATGAGCAGTGAAACAATTGTGTTTTAAAGTATGATTCATATTTTTTTTAAATGTGTCCACCAAATGAAAGTCATGTGGTGTGGACATTATGTTAACAAAAACCATAAAACAGAGGACCACTTTAAACCCCTAAAAAGCCAAAAGTTTGACATTTTTATGAAAAGGCAGATTTTGTTCAGGTCATTAGGTGTAACCCTGAGAAAACTTTTTGATATTCTTCACTCAATTTGTATTAAGTAGTATATACTCATGTATTCAAGGTACAAGGAAAGTACTTTAATATCCTTTACTTGATGGTTACACAACATGACATTTTAAAAGTCATTAAATTAATTTTATGTAGAAAATGCTATGTTTTTCAAAAATGTATGAAACCAAATTGGACACACAGATTACATTTCTATGAACTTGACACATGTTTTAAACTACATTTTTATCACCTCGGACAACCTTATTGGTCAATGACCCATTTGCTTTTGCAACAAATGG
The DNA here is from genome assembly GCF_019703515.2 of Myxocyprinus asiaticus. Lineage (NCBI taxonomy): Eukaryota > Metazoa > Chordata > Actinopteri > Cypriniformes > Catostomidae > Myxocyprinus > Myxocyprinus asiaticus. The sequence continues at coordinate 25,239,307 of NC_059353.1, read as the reverse complement.
GAATTTGTCACAATATGAGGTGGCAAACTCGTACCAGTTAGTACGACTTTATTCGTATGAAAAGGTTCAACTGCTATACAACAACCAATCACATACGCTTCACGAACACACATTCAGAACCCGGAAGGGTCGCTTTCTTTCCTTTACACAGCAGGCCTTTTAACATTAATATCATGGTTACATTTACGCTATGGATAAGGCAAGATGTTACACTTTATGGTTAGGTTTTTAAGGATGGGGTTTGGGTTAGGGGTTAAAGTTGTGAAAACACAGTTTTGTATAAACGCAGAACAAACAGCACATCGGGTACTACAAGGACACGAGGGAAGCATCTCTCATTGGTAGGTGTATAACTTGTTCGATTTCGTACTAATTAACTTGGTACGAATTTGCCACCTCGTACTATTGGGCCGAATTCTCGTGAGATCGGGTTGGCTGTTTTCAAGTTTAACTACATATCATGGGGCTGCTGAGAAAAACAGAGCTGACCTAACTCTAATCTGGAATAAAATTAATTCACTAAATACACAGAAAGCAGGTCTGTATGCAATATTTGTAGGCTACTCATAAAATATTTTAATGTTATGAAGTTTGAGTGATTTTTCTGCTTGTGACTGAGGCTCGTGAGGATCTCCCATCGATCTTACCATTTTCGCTTACAGACACCTTTTGGATTTTTAGAGTTTAATGACATTACTTGGTCTATTTATGATCCTATTGTGCTAGTTTACCTCCTCAAAAGACTTAAGAGGTATTGGCCTACAAAATTTGTGAGTACAATTTCAGAAATGTGTACCTTACAGTACACACACAAGCTGTAAATCCCCCCAATTTAATTTGCATTTCTTTAAAAGGATTCCAAGTGTATTTAGCTATTTTTAAATGAATAATTAACAGCTGGTGAAGACTTTTGGATCAGCATACACTACCGGTCAAAAGTTTTGAAACACTTATTCTTTATAATAATTTTTTTCTTCACATTTTAGAATAATAGTAAAGTCATCAAAACTATGGAATAACATAAATGGTACTATGGGAATTATGTTGTGACTAAACAAATCTAAAATAAATCAAAACTGTGTTATATTTTAGCATCTTCAAAGTGGCCACACTTTGCCTAGGTTTTGCAGAAATGTACTCTTGACATTTTCTCAACCAACTTCTTGTGGTATCACCCTGGGATGCTTTTTAAACAGTATTGAAGGAGTTCCCATCTATGTTGGGCACTTATTGGCTGCTTTTCTTTATTATTTGGTCCAAGTCATCAATTTCAATTTTTTTTTTTATTACATTTTAGATTTATAATGAAATAAATTAATATGGTGGCACAATTATATTTTTGTCTACAAAACTAATTTCAAACATTTAAGCATACGCCTTCAGATCAAAAGATTTTTAAGATCTTGAGAAACATTTCAGTCAAGTGTTTCAAAAGTTTTGACCGGTTTTTAAACATGATGCTTAAAGTGTAAACAGGCAAACACACACACACACACACACACACACACTTAACAGCCTTGAAAGCGAATTTGATACAGTCTGTTCTTCAGAAAACGGAGGTAGGCTATCTCACATTCCTGACAGTATGAGGAAATTACTATGCGGTTATTTACATAAGAATGTCCTTAAATAAATTTACACTTGTAACCATAGTTTCCGTCAGATTATCATAGTAAATTATTTTTAATACGATAAAACTGTGGAAACTTGGTATTCGCCACAACTTAAAAAAAAAAAAAAAAAAAAAAAAAAAAATATTATAATAATAATAATATTTACAATAAAATATTCTAAAAGCCACTTACACTGTTTTAAAGAGATCTCATATTAATTTGAGCTATTTATTGTTTAAGAGTAACAACTGAAGTAGCTAACTATGGTTATTTTTGGCGGAAACTATGGTACATTTTTTAAGAGCATAAACAGAGAAGGAAGGGTAAATTATCTGTCTTTGACAAGTTTTGGGCTGTCAGCCATTTTACAACAACACTGTCTCAGTACACTGAACAGATCAAAGTCTTTCCTGATACAAACTTCAGCGGAACATAGACGTACATATTTCTCTTCTGCATGTCAGACACTCTACTCTTAAAATAATTCAAGAAAATGCACTTAAAACTGATATTTTCGATTAAAATACCTAATTAAAATGCGCAAACAGAATAATAAACGCAATTCTATTAAGTGTATACTTCTCGATTTGTCAGTAACAAAAACAGTACCTGGACAATAAGAGTCTCACTGTCCTTCTTTGGATCCTTTTGGGCGAGAGCCGTATTAAAAGATACTTTGACCATGATGAAAACTCAGTGCGAATAACAACACAAGAGAGAGATAGCGCAAATGCAGTTGTTTCGTTTCCTGATCAGCAACAATGTTTTCGCTGTGACGCACATGACAGATCATTTACAGGCCTAGTTTCAAAAGGGGGCGGGAGCTCCAAACCGCCAGCAAAGTAACCCAAACCTTTCTCTAAAGCCCGGTTCACACTGTACGATTTTCGCTACGATTCTGCCGTCTGAGACTAATTTCGGGAATGTAGTCCTATGGTAAAATCGGTAGTCTTACATCGTTTAGTGTGACATGCTCACCCAGGGGCGTCAGGTACCTCTTTTTTTAGGGGGCACCAAGGTCAGACTCACACAAAAACAGTATGGCACTCACTTTTTTAATTGCCATGGCACACTGTGCAATATTATGTCAGACTGTACGATACACAATGTAACCGACTGTGGTCCCAATCGTCCCGATCAGTGAACGTGACACACTGGAGCGTTGCGGAATAGAAGTGAAACAGCAAGATTTGCCCGCCATGGAGAAGCATTTTTTTTTTTTTTTCTGAAAGTCAGAAAAGCATTTCCATTGCTCCAACACCACTCCATCATGAGCATAGGCTAACATATAAAAAGAAAGATGGATTTTGCCAAATAGGCCTATAAGACTTAATTACAGATGTTGAGAATGAACACCAGTGCGGGAGGCAGCCTACAGTAATAATTAGCTACCACAAGCAAATATACATTGTGGAAATAAAAAGACTTGTGGCCCGAAAAATGACAAACTTCACCATTCACTTTGGGGAAAACAAAAAAGGAGGGTTATGGTAGGCTACGTCTTTCTCCTCTTTTAGATTAGTAACCTAGGCTATAGGCCACACAAAACTGCGAAAATTCATTTAGGCTGATAATATATCACGCTTGCAAATTCAATATTTCTAGATTTCTATAATTGTATCCAACTGTATCTGCTGATTTGGATTAAAACTTCCCATAAATACTTACCAATATAAATTGTTCAATTGTTATATATATATATATATATATATATATATATATACAGGGTTGGGGAGTAACAGAATACATGTAACGGAATACGTATTTAAAATACAAAATATAAGTTACTGTATTCCACTACAGTTACAATTTAAATCATTGGTATTTAGAATACAGTTACATTCAAAAAATATTTTCATTACTGAAGAGATTACTTTGCATTTTATTGTCATTTGTTTCATTTAATATTTAGTCCTTTCAGATGGAAGACATTTATACATATAAATGATGTGATCCAAAGTGCATTTGAACAGCGGTGAAACACTTTCTTATGATGTGTTACATTCATATGAGCAGACAGAAAAGTAAGTCTGAAGTAAGTTTGGAGCAGAAGAAATAGAAATAAACCTTGTGTAAATTGTCAGCTTTACGCTAAGCTAAAATGCTATTTCTAGCCATATTCATATTTTTTTATCAAGAAAATTCACGTTGGATCATAAGTGTTACACTTTTCTCCAAGTATTTTCTGCTTATTTATTTATTAAAACTTTTTATATAAAATGAAAAGAAGAAAAAACATTAAAAGAATTTGAGTAGAGTGATAACTGGGGACAAATGTTGCTGCTGCAGACGCGGAGCAGGTTTCTTTCCAAGTGAATTGGGGTGCAAGAGAGGAGCGCTGTAGCTTATCTCATCTGGCCGTCGTAATAGCAGTCACACTATACGGCTGCGATGCTAAATTTCTGACACTGCCAGAACTTCGTCGGAGGCTGAAGATCATCGCAAAGGCTATTAATTGGCCGTCGGTGAACATGTCACACTGAATGTTGTAAGATTGCCGATTGCCACGTGGCAGCGGCCTCCTCTTTGGCAGCTAAAACAACGCCTCAAGTGACAAAACTAGAAAATCACCAGCAAACACTGGAAGGTAGGCCAATATGGCAAGCCTTTTAAGAAATCTCAAGATGTAAGGTACAACGGTGCTAAAGGCACACCTTAGGGTAAATGTGCTTTTTTTCTGGTCAGGAAGTGCATCAAGATAAAAAATAAAAATAAAAAAATCCTATTTTTTAAGTGAAAATTTGTAAGCAGTTTTATCACTTTTTATATATATATATATGGTTATTTTTTTTTTTAACCATTGTTTTATCACATTTGGGATAAAAGCCCCCCAGGGGGTTGTAGTGATATCGTGTACATATAGGGACAATAGTTATAGGGCAAAATTGGTCAATTTAGGCAAATATTTTTGGAACAGCAAGATATATATATTTTTTTGAGTAGCAAATGAAGATAATGGTCATTCAAAATAACCACTTCAGAAAAGGGTTAACCATTTTCTGTTCATTTCAATCACATTTAGCATTTCATACCAGCTCAAGTATTCTATAAATTAATCTCCATTGTGATTTGAACATTTATCTTAAATCTATTCACCCCACTTAAGAAAAACAATGTGTTTAATGGGGGCTTTTTAACCCCAAAACGATCCTTTCACTTACTGGACCGTTATTGGAAAAACTTTTGATTTAATATCCTTGAACAAAACTGAAAATAAAAAATGAGTATTTTTTTCTCAAAATAATTTTCATTAGCTATATAAATCTGCAACATTTTAAAATGATGAAATATTAGCCTTTAGCCCCATTGTAACCTAGTAGTTGCTTAAATACTTTAAAATTACTAATACTTATGCTTAGTAAGTAAAAGTGGAATAGATAATTGTAACAAAAGCAACTAGTAACAAATGGAATAGTTGCTCAGAAGCACATAAGCCACAAAACCCCATAGGGCTCTTCCAGTGTAATGAAATAAAGTAGTTTGTTACCTGTTGTTATTGTTGTTGTTAATATGGTTTCTTATCCACTTTTTTTCATTAGATAGGCCTTCTAGTACTTAATCTTTAGTCACTATCCTTACAATAGCTTAGTTATGCAGTACAATTAGGCTACTAGTAGCATAATTCAAGGAACAATTACTTTTTTAATTGTAATTTAATGACTGGTTGGAATAGCTACTGATAGTTTAAATCAATTCTTACTAGTAGTCTAAGATAAAAAAAAAACACAGTTAAAATCTTTCTGTATGCCACTGAATTCTAGTTAAGCTTAACTATTTCCTAAGGTAAGCGCAAGAGGGTGTATGGCGCCTCAAACTCCGAATCGAACTTTTTGTTGTTGTTGTTGTTGTTGTTGTGAACATAGTCCAATACAATAACAATCATAAAACAGTTAAACTGTCATTCAAAGCTCATGACATGTTTGTCTTGTTGTACACATTTGTATCCTAAAGTGCAATAGTTTCAATTACTCATTCTATTGATTTGTAACTGACATACAAATGACATTCCAGCAATATCTATAAAAATGATTTAAAAAATATAATCATCCAGCTACTGTAAACAAATGTTTGTTTTTATAAAAGGCGCATTGCAGTCCTGTAGCTGAATGTATATTAATTGTACAGAAGCTATTTTTTGTTAAGTTCTGGTGATTTGTTGATAGTTTTAACAGTGCACGTAAACCACTCAGGGATTTTCAAACTGGGGTCCGGGGACCCCCAGGGGGGCCGCAATTGGGTGCTATGGGTTCTGCAGAAAATGTACAAAAATAAAATAAAAAAATAAAAAATAAATTTTACAGTATGTATTTTTAGGGCTATCAAAGTTAACATTAAGATATTAATTATCTAGGTTTAATGCAATAAAAATAACACATTTACCTAAATTATTATAACTGTTTCATTCTGCCTTCGAAAGACTCGATGGAAATCAATAGATTTATTATTTTTTTATTTTATTATTATTTAATTTGTGAAATGACAATATAAAGGCCAATTATATTATTTGGAAAAATGTAGGAAAAAATGTCTTTATAATGTAATGCTTACATTTTTTCTCACACAGTATATATATATATATATATATATATATATATATATATATATATATATATATATATTAAAGTGTATAGCTGCCTTTTATTTCCCAATGGGGGTCCTTGGAATCAAAAAGTTTGAAAAAACATCTGGTGTAGTGTAATCCAGTATGCTGTTTTGCTCTGTGGTTATTGCGTGCTGTGGTCTTTCAGCCAGCAGGTGTCGCAATCCTCCGATTCACGAACTTAGTTTTCATTTCGTACGCATGCGCACATGAGGGAAACAGTCATGGCGGCGGTAGAGAAACCTACGAAGGAAAAGCTGTTGTCTGCTCTGGATGATATTGAAGTTTTATCAAGGTTTGTTTCCACATATTCTGCATGTTTAGACTAGAATAACTGGGATGTTATTTATGTGTGATGTTTTGAGCTGGTGATGATAAACTTATTGTTCTTCTGTGACATTTCCAGGGATTCCTTTTGTTGGATTAGGCTAATAATTGTGAAAAGTCAACGTTTGTTGTTTATTACAGACGTACCTTGTTATTATCCTGTTCTACTCCTAATAATACATCAGTTATAAAATAACTCCACTCTGCAGCAGTGACTGATTATTACACAGAGCTTCTCTTTGGCTCACTTGTCTTGTTTCTATTGCAGAGAGCTGATAGAGATGCTGGCACTGTCCAGGACACAGAAGCTGCCCCACCCTGGAGAGGACACACAGGTGAGAGTGTTTACGCAGGCATAAATATCACACACACAAGTCATCTACTTGACTAGTTTCACTTTTACAGTTTCATAGTTAGTTTTTTAACACAACAGAGATCATAAATATACTACCAGCTTTGATACTGATCAAATTCCAGTAAGCCTATTAAACTGGGTAATGTATTGTAACTTTTACAGGTGATTACCATTCCCAAAGCACATCATAATAGTCAGTGTATAATGAATTATTACAGGCGGGACAGTTAAAAAGCAATTGACTGCCCTGCAGTGACTAGGTGAATTTTGTGACTAGATTTTGGAGCTGTTAGTGCAGAGAGATAAAGAGTTCCAGGAGCTGATGCAGACGGCAGAAGAGCAGGGCAGAGTGCACCAGGAGATGCAGACACTGGAGAAGGAAGTTGAGAAGAGAGACAGTGATATCCAGCAGCTCCAGAAACAACTCAAAGAGGCGGAGCATATACTGGTAAGTCACCATGAGCCTATCAAAAATCAGTCATTTCAGTTATTCTTTCAGCACTCCACAAATTAAAATATTTCATTACTTTTTGCTGGAATTTGTATGCAGCTGTAAACATCACAAAATGGCTGCACAATATTGTTAGGATAACACTTTAATTCTTCATTGTTATAATTTCTGTTTTGCGAACATTTCAGGAATAACATTTTATTATCAGTAATAAATCTTGCATGCTGTGCTCTTCATAAATGTGTTGATTTAAAAGGAATAGTTCTCCCAAAAATGAAAATTGTCTTATCATTTACTCACCCTCATGCCATCTAAGATGTGTATGACTTTCTTTCTTCTGCTGAACACAAACAAAGATTTTTAGAAGATAACCTAAAGTCAGAACTTTAGCCAAATACATTTAAACTCAGTTTTTCACAGTTCCTGACATTTAATCTTAGAAAACATTCCCCGTCTTAGTTCAGTTAGGATCATTATTTTAAGAATGTGAAATGTCAGATGGAGAGTAGAGAGAATTATTTATTTCAGCTTTTATTTCTTTCGTCACATTCCCAGTGGGTCAGAAGTTTACATACACTTTGTTAGTATTTGTTATCATTGCCTTTAAATTGTTTAACTTGGGTCAAACTTTTTGGGTAGCCTTCCACAAGCTTCTCACAATAAGTTGCTGGAATTTTGGCCCATTCCCCCAGACAGAACTGGTGTAACTGAGTCAGGTTTGTAGGCCTCCTTGCTCGCACACGCTTTTTCAGTTCTGCCCACAAATGTTCTATCGGATTGAGGTCAGGGCTTTGTGATGGCCACTCCAATACCTTGACTTTGTTGTCCTTAAGCCATTTTGCCACAAATTTTGAGGTATGCTTGGAGTCATTGTCCAGTTGGAAGACCCATTTGCAACCAAGCTTAAGCTTCCTTGCTGATGTTGCTTTTATATATCCACATAATTTTCCTTCCTCATGATGCCATCTATTTTGTGAAGTGCACCAGTCCCTCCTGCAGCAAAGCACCCCCACAACATGATGCTGCCACCCTCATGCTTCACGGTTGGGATGGTGTTCTTCGGCTTGCAAGCCTCACCCTTTTTCCTCCAAACATAACTATGGTCATTATGGCCAAACAGTTTGATTTTTCTTTCATCAGACCAGAGGACATTTCTCCAAAAAGTAAGATCTTTGTCCCCATGTGCACTTGCAAACTGTAGTCTGGCTTTTTTATGGCGGTTTTGGAGCAGTGGCTTCTTCCTTGCTGAGCAGCCTTTCAGGATGTCAATATAGGACTCGTTTTACTGTTGATATAGATACTTGTCTACCTGTTTCCTCCAGCATCTTCACAAGGTCCTTTGCTGTTGTTCTGGGATTGATTTTCACTTTTTGCACCAAACTACATTCATCTCTAGGAGACATAATGTGTCTCCTTCCTGAGCAGTATGATGGCTGTGTGGTCACATGGTGTTTATACTTGCGTACTATTGTTTGTACAGATGAATGTGGTACCTTCAGGCGTTTGGAAATTGCTCCCAAGGATGAACCAGACTTGTGGAGGTCCACAATTTGTTTTCTTAGGCCTTGGCTGATTTCTTTTGATTTTCCTATGATGTCAGGCAAAGAGGCACTGAGTTTGAAAGTAGGCCTTAAAATACATCCACAGGTACACCTCCAATTCAATACACCTCCTATCAGAAGCTAATTGCCTAAAGTCTTGACATAATTTTCTGGAATTTTCCAAGCTGCTTAAAGGCACAGTTAACTTAAGTGTATGTAAACTTCTGATGCACTGAAATTGTGACATAGTCAATTAAAAGTGAAACAATCTGTCTGTAAACAATTGTTAGAAAAATTACTCGTGTCATGCACAAAGTAGATGTCCTAAACGACTTGCCAAAACTATAGTTTGCTAGTATTAAATCTGTGGAGTGCTTAAAAAAAATGTTTTAATGACTTTAGCCTAAGTGTATGTAAACTTCTGACTTCAAATGTAGGTTGATTCAAGGCAAATTAATGGTGATTAGGCCTTTGAAGCTCCAAAAAAGAGAGAAAATCAGCATAAAATAATCTAAACGACTCCTGTGGTTTAATGATCTCTTCAGAAGAGATCCTGTTGGTTTTGGGTGAGAACAGACCAGAATGTAACACATTTTTCACTGTACATCTTGACTGCAGTCTACTTGGCAATCATGATTTCAAGCTTGATTACACTAGCTCAAGCACTAAGAAGTGTAATCGAGCTTGAAATCATGATCACCAAAGAGACTGCTGTCAAGATGTACAGTAAAAAAGGAGTTCTATTCTCACCCAAAACCAGCTGGATCTCTTCTGAAGACATTGATTAAACCTTTGGAGTTGAATGATGAATTATTTTTATACTGACTTTATCTCCTTTTTTAGCTTGAGTTCTGGTCACCATTTACTTGCATTGTATGGACCAACAGAGCTGAGATATTTTTCTAAAAATCTTCATTTGTGTTCTGCATAAGAAAGTCATACACATCTTAGATGGCATAAGGCTGAGTAAATTATGAGAGAATTTTCATTTTTGGATGGAAATTATTAGACCTTTACGATCACAAAAATGCCAAACAACACTGAAAATGTATTTTGATTGCTTTAAACTCACTACCTTGTTGTATAAACACTGTTTAATACTATATTTGTGAATTATTGCTTTGAACTGAAAAAAACATTGTCGCACCATCTTCAGGCCACTGCTGTCTACCAAGCCAAAGAAAAACTGAAGTCTATTGAAAAGGCCAGAAAAGGTACTATAATTCTGTTTGAGTGATCAGTACATGTGATAAATTCATTACACAGAGATGTGTGCCACTGGATCATTAGTACAGTCGGTCGGTGAAATATTGTTAAGCACTGACTTGCCACAGTATCACATAGACAGTATTGTAGTTAAAAATGAATGGTGTTACAATCTTGTTTTCACTCTCTCTTCTTTTTGCCCTTTCTTTTTTTTTTCCCTCTTCATCAGGGAGTATCTCTTCAGAAGAGATCATCAAGTATGCTCACAGGATTAGTGCCAGTAATGCAGTGTGTGCACCTCTTAACTGGGTTCCAGGTAACCAGGCTGTTGTCATGATGCGGTTCTCTATTCATCATGGTTTGGTCTCTCAAGTGCCTGAAATGTGTAACATTTTCTAACCAACTGAACATTGGTCCATTCGGTGTGTTATGTCAGTTGCATTTTCAAACACTTACACTACCGTTCAAAAGTTTGGGGTCACTTGACTGAAATGTTTCTCATGATCTTAAAAACCTTTTGATCTGAAGGCATATGCTTAAATGTTTGAAATTAGTTTTGTAGACAAAAATATAATTGTGCCAACATATTAATTTAATTGCAAAATTAAAATTGTATAAAAAAAATTTTTTTTTTTTTTTTTTAAATGGATGACTTGGACCGAGTAATTAAGAAAAGCAGCCATTAAGTGCCCAGCAGAGATGAGAACTCATCCCAGGGTGATACCTCAAGAAGTTGGTTGAGAAAATGCCAAGAGTCATAGATTTCTGCAAAGTGTGGCCTCTTTGAAGATGCTAAAATATAACATAGTTTTGATTTATTTTGGATTTTTGTAGTCACAACATAATTCCCATATTTCCATTTCTATTATTCCATAGTTGTGATGACTTCACTATTATTCTAAAATGTGAAAAAAGAATGAGTAAGTGACCCTAAACTTTTGCACGGAAGTGTATGATGGTGTGTGTGTGTGTGTGTGTGTGTGTGTGTGTGTGTGTGTGTGTGTAGGTGACCCCCGCAGGCCATACCCCACTGATCTGGAGATGCGCAGTGGAATGCTGGGCCACATGAGCAACATGTCCACGAATGGAGTGAACGGACACTTGCCTGGAGATGCATTGGCTGCTGGAAGATTACCAGGCAGGTTCACTCTTTTTTTTCAGATGTGTGTGTGCATCTCTTTTGAGCCAGTTTTGTTTCCTTTATTACACAGAAATGTTAGTGTGTCTGGTTTATTTTGTGCTGGTGATTTGTTATAGAAGAACAAACTTGTGTGTACTTCAGGTTTCTTGTTTTGCAAATTACTGTTTATCCTTTGCTCCTCCTTTCCCTTTCAGATGTGCTAACCCCACAGTATCCTTGGCAGTCCACTGATGTTTCCATGGGGATTCTGCCTCCTCACCATGGCAACGATTTTGGCCTGGAGCCACCTGGTCATAACAAGGAAAATGAAGATGATGTCGAGGCCATGTCAACAGATTCCTCCAGCAGCAGCAGTGACTCAGACTGAGTGTGTGTGTGCAAGATGTGTAGGCAGTTACCTGTGTAATAGTCTGGAGAAAGTCTGGCATCTACATCAGTTTAACCCATCTCAGTAATTCTGAAGATCCAGAAGATGGCATCATAAAATACCTTGAGGCGGACCAAACCTACACCAGTTCTCTCTTCATTACTGTTTTTCAGCCTACAGTTATCATTGGTTTGTGTCATTCTAAAGTCCTACTGGCCTCATAAATGTCACTAATATGTTGTTCTCATTGTGTGTAGTGTGACAGGCTGATTTGCATATATTTGCAATCTGGTGGAGCGAAATGTTGACATGAACCAAATTTGTGGTTTACATGGCTGGAATATAAATAGTACTGTAAATACATGTTAAATTTCAGACTCTATAAATAAAGCTTTTTTTTTTTTTTTTTTTTTTTTTTTTTACAAAAATGGCTACTTTTTATGTTTTAATCTAACAGATTGTCAGTGTACTTTGAATTTGTTTTTCTCTCAGAAACGTAAAAGGTAAAATAGCTGTATGGGAAGGTGTTTGGTGGAAGTGACCCTTTGAATTTAGTCTTCCAAAAGCTATATATAGTGACATCTAAAAATACTTGCGCTTTTCATGCTTCAGTGCAAGGGATTTGCACATGGGTACAGAATAGACTGTCATGTTACATTGATTCATATTTGGCCTTTTTTTATTATTTCTTTTTTATTATTATAACAGAACACAGTCTAGAGAGAAATTATATCCAGTACTTGAATAAGCCTGAACTCATGCATCCCAGTAACTGTGAGTTATATCTGTTTAAATTTTTATATCCTTACCTTTAGCACTGCAGTGATCACAATTAAAAGCTATCTCTAAACTTCTGAATCAGTTGCTCCCTTTTAAGTCAATTCTTGCTCATTATATTGCACATGGTGATTCAGTTTAGCATGTTCCCAGCCAGTGTCAGATTGCCATTCTAAATTCCTACTTTTACCACTCATTAGATTGTACATATGTAATTTGCCTCAATTTGGAATAAAGTCATTTTTTACACATTCTTTCCCCGCTTCTTGTTTGAGCTTATTGGTACCTAATCAAAACACTTTTAAGAAACATTAAACAAGATTTTAGGTTGGATTCACAGGTGTAGGAGCTGGTGATGCTCAAGATTGGTCATCAGATGGCTCATCAACACTGCTTGGCCACCATACATCAGTACAGCAACAGTAATGGTTTTACTGTGTATCAAATAACTGAACGCTGATATTCAGCTAACCAGTTAAACACTTGTTTCTTGTGTAACCATAAGGCATCATGTCACATTTAATGTCAGTGCTTTCATTATATGTACAGTGTGTGTGTGTGTGTGTGTGTGTGTGTGTATATATATATATATATATATATATATATATATATATATATATACACGCACACACACAGTGTGATAAGTTTTAAGATAAGTTCTGAATACAATTATTTATTTTTATACTCAATTTACAATCATATTTAATCAAACTACACAATGATGACTAAGACTTATAGATATTAGTTTCATTTTCAGTTAATGCATGATTTTCTGTAAAGCTGCTTTAAAACGATGTGTGTTGTGAAAAGTGCTATACAAATAAAAATGACTAATATATATATATATATATATATTATTTGCATACCCTGGCAGAAATTGTGAAATTTTGGCATTGATTTTGAAAATGTGACTGATCATGCAAAAAAACTGCCTTTTATTTAAGGATAGTGAACATATGAAGCCATTTATTATCACATAGTTGTTTGGCTCCTTTTTAATGAAAACAGAAATCCCTCAAATGCCCCTATCAAAAGTTTACGTACCCTTGAATATTTGGCCTTGTTACAGACACACAAGGTGACGCACACAGGTTTAAATGGCAATTAAAGTTTAATTTCCCACATCTGTGGCTTTTAAAATTGCAATTAGTGTTTTGTGTAATTAATAGCCAATGAGTTTGTTAGCTCTCACGTGGATGCACTGAGCAGGCTAGATACTGAGCCATGGGGAGCAGAAAAGAACTGTCAAAAGACTGTGTAACAAGGTAATGGAACTTTATAAAGATGGAAAAGGATATAAAAATATATCCAAAGCCTTGAAAATGCCAGTCAGTACTGTTCAATCACTTATTAAGAAGTGGAAAATTCTGGGATCTCTTACCAAGGTCAGGTAGACCAAGAAATATTTCAGCCACAACTGCCAGAAGAATTGTTCGGGATACAAAGAAAAAATACAGTTAAAGGTGCAATATGTAACAATTATCATGTAATATTAGCCCTTTTTTTCCAGTGTGTTCACTGCCTCTCCTGTCTCTATCTCCTTCAACACAAAAGCTATTACAAAAATAATATTAATTTTGGGCGTGCAGTAACACAAATGATTGTGAAAGTTGCGCACTGTCCTCGCCTATTGAATGATGTTGATTTCGTGTCTCTATCTCAAACAAAAAAGCTATTACAAAAGGAATGTTAATTTTGGGCGTGCAGTTCCATATTCAACCACTAGGGGTAAAACGGATGATTGTGAAAGTTGCGCACTGTCCTCGCCTATTGAATGACGTTGGTTTCGTGTCTCTAGCTACCTAAACAACAACTAACTTAACCTCGCTTCGGATTTCATGTTTTTTTTTTTTTTTTTTCTGTAATTTTTGTACGCGACGTGTTTCGTCAGGTATTGCGATGAAGACGTACTGCATTCCAAATGGCATAAACGATGCCTTCACAGGACATTTAGAAGGGAAAACAATAATAATGGCCACGCTGTAAGATCGTTACAAGATCATTTTCAATAAAAATTACTTAAAAAGTGAGTTCAGAATTACCATTTTATTAAACCTTTCAGCCCTCCGATGAGAATCTCTTCTGATTGGAACGCACCCATATGTCATATATATATATATATATATATATATATATATATATATATATATATATATATATATATATATATACTGTATGCTACAGGGTAGCAAAGCAGTGCAAACCTCTTTTAAAATAATACAGAAATTGGCTTTACTCATCCAAAGGGATGCGTTAAGGTCTGGAGAAACACACCGGCTGCGAGCCACCACAGCGCAATGAGGTTGAATGTCTCACGTGAATAGGGGACGCTTGAGCATTTGGAGCGGTTTAATACAGGACGAGGGTCCTCTTCAAAAGTCTCGCTGTCCGAACCTTATATGCTTAAATATGGGACACAAAGCCTTCAATACGGGACATTTCGCTACCCGCTAAAATAGCAGACACGTCCTGTTTGGGATAAAATACTGGACGTCTGGCAAAAGCAGGACAGTTGTAAACCTTAGCAGCAATAAACATTGCATATGCCACCTCACCCGTTTTTAAGCAATTTTCTGTTAAGAATGTGCTAATATTTGGATGCCCTCATGATAAACATCCATTGATAAACACTCTTGCATGGTGAACAGATGCAAGTTTGCATCGTTACTATGACAACTAATGTAGATGTGCTAGCAAAAGCGACTGCAGCAAAAATCAAACACTTATTACCATTATGATACTATTTTACCATGATACAAATTACCATGATGATACTATGGTTACTGTAGTAAAACCATGGCACATTTTTGTAAGGGAAGGTTAGGGTTAGATTTAGGGGTTAGAGTTGGTGTAGTGTGACTGTGGGACTCTAAATTAACAAAATAAACACACTGCAGTGAAACTGTACGTCACTGTATGCTAGTATTTAATTAAGAGTGCAAATAGTATCTGCCCCAATTTACACCAGGGTGCAAATAGCATTTAACACTATTTGCACTCAGTACAAAGAAGATGCTTTTTGTTGCTATTTACACTTAGTGCAAATAGCCTCTGCCTAATTTCTATTATTTAAAGCAGTTATGTAACAGATCAGAATCAATGCTGCCTGTTTTCACATCACACTCACATGCAGCATTTACTAGCTTTAAAATACAAACACTTGCTTAATCACACACTTGCACTCCTTTTATGTCTTTCTGTCATTCTGTCCCTCTCTTTCTGTTCTTCGTCCAGTACTTTGATTATTCTTGGGCCTTAAGATGCTTTAGCCTTGGTCAGTGTTCAAGGTAAATCATCACTGACAGAGTCATTAATTTAAGAATATGTATATGTATCTAGGAAACCAGTCCGAAATATTTTTGTAGTGACATCGAAGTACAATTCTCACGATTATGAAAGACATGTCTGTGTTACTTGGTCGCTGGGTCACAGACACCATCTCACATCTCTAATGAGATACTGAATGATTAATCCCATGGTACCACAACCTCATTGAGAAAAAAGAGCTGATTTAAATTTAACCTGATGTGACCAAACAGTTTGACCCCATTTACACCTGGTATTAAGATGCATCTCAGGTGATCCTATCACATGTGGTCAGGCGAGACACATCGCTGTTTATACCTGGTCTCCTGTGACCACTTGTGTTCGGATTTCGAAGAAGATCTCTGATTTTATGAAAACATACATCAGTCACAATGTCAGTGTGTTACTGCATTAAAATAAATAGTGAAAAAGTCAGAAGAGACTAAGAAAGCGCAAACAAAATTGGCATGCTTTTTCTCCCAGATGCAGTTGAAATTGAATCTAAGCACAAATGCAACATTTCGAGCAAAATTATCCATTGTTTTAGTGGAGTACCTCATGTTAGTTCAGTTTCTGATGTGTGTTCTCATTTGTGAGAATTATATCAGTGTCACTGAAGAAGATCTGTGAAGTTCTCATGCTTGTGTATGTATCTGCCTTTTCAATTTTCCGATCAGATGGTTATTTCCTTTTAAAGCAGCACGTAACTGGCAAAGTTTAACACTGTCACTGCTGTCAGGGACGCATTCAGGACAGATAGTGTTTACACTTCAAATGTGATGTGGTCAAATGCTTTTGTCTGCCTCCGTATATGGTTTTTGTGATCCGATCACAAAACCTTGTAGACCCCGTTCAGACCTGTATTTAGTGCTCACAACTTGTGATTGGATCACCCGAAATGCATCTTAGCAGGTGTAAATGGGATATATGTTCAGCCATGGTGTTCAAGACGTTCTGTAATTTCCATACAATATGAAAGGCGCACATATAGCTACACTGCAAAAATCCTATTTTTAACCAGTATCTTTGTCTTGTTTTCCATGAAAAATATTCTTAAACATCCTACAAACAAGATACATTTACATTAGCAAAAGCAAAATGGCCCTGGATGGTCAAAAAGAACTGTTTACAGAGAAAGTATCTTGTATATAGGTGTATTTTTGTCTTGCTCCATTTGCAGATTTAGTGAAAAAAGATGATTTATTTGTACATAAATTCAAATGCAATACAACACACACACACACACACACCTTGTAAGAATGCACATAATGGCTCAGTAAATCACAACTTAGTGAGTGTCTCTTCGGCGATCTCTGACTCATTCATCATCAGTGTCTTTAGTTCACCAGCTCGTTCCCCTAATGCAAGAGTAGTGTAAATTAAGTGACGATCCCTCATTTTCAACAAAGGTGTGTATTATATGAAAATAAGTAGAGTGTGGGTGTGTGTGTGTGTGTGTGAGTGACAGTACATAAAGGCTTGTTTTCATAATGTTTTTCTTCTTGCAATTGACTGATATTGTCTCTGATCACATGTGGATGAGCTGGAAGCATGCCTTTGCATTCTAGAGTAAATATGCTATTAGCAGTAACTCACTGTCTAAGAGACATGACGGTGCTTCAGTCATCCTCACCTGCTCACCGTATGTGTTTCTGTCTGCCCTGCAAATACAGATTCTATATTAACCTTTGTTAATTCCATTGTTAAAGTACATTCATAAAATACTTTTCAGTAATTCTACTAACTACAAATAGTTATAGACTAGTAATTTACACAAAAATGCATTTAGCGTAAAAGCCATTATTGAAGCATTAAATTAGTAGTGTGTTTGTGGACACAGGAGTGTATTGCCATCTCCTTTAATGAATAACATTTGCATTATGAGAAACATTTGCAGTGAATTACAAGCTCAGTTGTATGTGAAAATACTGAGTGGAAAATTTGCGGTTAGTTTGCCAGAACTCTAGATTTTTTTGTAAGGGTGACAGGAACCAGCATTTGAGGCTGAAGAAGCGAACCTTAAGATTTAGCATTGAAGAACCCACTGCTGTAATCTCTAGACCAATGAGTGCACCTCCAAACTCTTCCACAAGGCTAGTCCAGATTGCAGATGGCACAACACTGGCTGAATCTACAGACAGGAAAATGGACAGCTGGTGTCCTGCTACAGCAAACAACATATTAAGCCTGTTCAAATCATTATAAACCCCAAACCCCTGAGGTCCACCTGAACATAACTGGTATAACTGTCACCACCTTCGAGTGCTAGCAATGATTGGAGACCATGATCTTTTTGATTTAACGGATTATGTGCTTTTGAGGATAAAATAATTACATCTTCAAAGTGTATTTCCCAAAGTTTGCCAGGTTAATGGCATCAAATCTTTGACAGAAATTCCGAATTTTATTTGAGGAACTTTGCAGCAAGTGAATTAGATATCCATTAGCAGAATACTGTATTCCGCTTTGTTTACTGATTTATGCCTGTGAAGTAGCAACATGATCACACAGAAACTTGACATGTTGCTTCCGAATGTTCCGGTATCCTGACATCGACCTCATTCTGCCAAGTTACTGACAAGCGTCATCTCCCATCAGACATCTTTGCATCAATTAAAAACTGTTTACCTCTTCGTGTCAAGGAGGAGGGCATGGCCGGGCCGTGATGGAGCACGGCCGGCACTGAATCAGCTGATCAGTGGGAGAGCAAGATAAAGGGCAGCCGGAGACGCCGGTTAGAGAGAGAGAGATGCACACGGCCACGTTGCATATGTGTCTGTGTTTGTTTACGTTTGTTTTAAGTTGAGTTTCTCATTAACGTTTACGTTGACTTTTCTGCCAGTCTGTTCTGTTCAGGCGGGAGCCTCCTCCTTGCACATCCTTTATATTGTTACAGTGATGCCAAAACCCAGGAGGGATGTGGAGTCTTTGCTGCTGCCATCCGCCAGGTGAGGAATGACTGAAGCTGTATCAGTAGCTCCGCGTGTGCCTCTCTCTCTCTCGAACCGGTATCTCCGGCTGCCCTTTATCTCGCCCTCCTGCTGATCAGCTGATTCAGCGCTGGTCATGCTCCATCATGGTCCTGCCATGCCCTCCTCTTTGTCACACTCTTCCCGGGGCACAAGCAGCCACAGAGACAGGTTCTGGTTGCACAGAAACCAGGAAGAAATTGTGTTCACACACTCAATGATATGCATGAATCGTAGATTGTATTTTCACTCCAAGATTCCATGTACTGTATAATTCACTGGTTAGATTAAGGGTTGGATTTAGGGTTTGGGGATAAAATTAATAAAAAATGCATTCCTGTTGACTGTAATACATAATTTCCAGCTAAAAACAACTCCCTTTACAACTCGCTTTTGGTGCCACTCTGTAGACATTTCACCCGGAAACTGGAGCTCACTCATGCCCATAGGTTCATCTCCACTTCCAGTTTCGACCACTGAGAGAAGTGGTTCGAATTGTATTTTTTAATCTAATTTTAATTTAGCAGGTGACATTTTAAGGGTTTTTCCTGCACTGAAAATTCTGTGAATGTCGGGCCGCAGCCAAAGCAAATTTAATTGTATTTATCTTGCATTCAGCGCTTTACAATATACCTTTCCTATCTTACAGGCCCATCTGCTTGTGGCGAATAAAGCGCGGTTTTGCATGAACCGCCACAGCACACACCAGCATGCTCCAGAGACCGAATAGCCCAAGCTCTGGGACAGTGCTAGTCAATCAGTCTTCCCTTGATATCGCAACAGAGACCACAAAACTTATGTGACCCATTTGAATTCTACAGAGAATGTTGTACTTTAAAACGCTATATGGAGGAAGTCAAACCATTCAAATAGCTAGAGAGCTATTTTCTTTCTTTTTTTTACTGCGGTAACACTAACCTGTAACTGGTATTTATATTAAATCAATTAGGGTGAATCTATCTAATTTTTATTACAACTGTGAAAGTTGTAGTTAAAGTTTCTAAATGTGTTTAGGCTGTTAGTTTTTTTATAACAAATACTATAATTTGTTTTTATAAAGACTATCTACATTGACCTAACCATGGTAATGAGGATCCATCCATGGTCTTACCTGTGGTTATGGCCTTAATATTACAAATGTCACTGTTAAAGAATGAAATGAAGCATAAGCATAGTTCTATTGGGAGACTCAATAGAGTAGTAGTAATAGTCATCACCACTACACAATTAATTTAACCTGTTAGCCAATCACATATTAGCTTTCCCTTTAAAGGTCCTCTATCAGCCCATCCTCTCTGCTCTTCAGTGTGCTGACGTAGCAACCTCCACTTCCCCCACTGCCACCAGTAGAGTCCCAATCCTGTCCCGGGGGTAGGCTCCTCACCCCTGCCGCCTTTCATCCAGCAGGATATGACGTTAGAATATCATCAGACCATCAGACGGGGCTTACTCCAGAGATTGACAATAATCAATTGTCTCGCAGTATGAATCCATGAATCCAATTGGTCTGCGAGTCTTCTGATAGAAAGAACAATAGTAAACTTTTATAAGTTCAAGTACAATTTAGAATGAAGGGGTTTTAAGTCTGGATCTCCATGAATTATGAACAAATTATTGACAAAGTTTTCCTCCTGTTCTATCTGGTCATGTTTGCCTTCAGATGATCCAGGAGATAAATGAAATCATTAGGCCTGTGTCCTGCTAAACTAATATTCTCATTCTCATTCAAATAAAATGTCCAAACAAATGGATGCAGCTGTCTTCAGTTTACCTTTATTACTTTTTGTGGGACGGGGGATTTTGGTAAATGAAAATGCTAATGAGTTTGGAACAGCACTAGCCACAATGGCTGGTGAGCCAAAAAGTTAATGTGAGCCAAAAAGTTAATGTCAAGCTCTGTCTGAAAAACATCTGTACTTTTCACTAAGCCTATACACATTTTTACAACAGTCAATTATTGTAGAATAATCTATTTTAGACCTACCGCAAAACAGAATGTAAAGCAATTCAAACTGTGATTTGTCGCTTTACATTTTGGGCATACAATGTCTTCCTGTCTGAGTGACCAGTTTTTAGTTACAATAAGCTGCAATGTGGACCACACCTTATGCCGTTTAGTCAAAGGGTCTGGCTATGAGCAACTAGATAATTACTGATACTGTATCTCTGCCTCATATTTTTATATATATATATATATACTGTTTAATTCTTTAGCATTGTCAATGAATGCTTGATGAATAGAAAATAATCTTTGCATGAAGATTGCATTGAGTTAATATTTACATCTGGCAAGGGCATTTAGAAACTGAAGAAATGTAACTGAAGAAATTACGGTCTGGTTGCCCCAGTGCGTTTTATCCCTGTCACTAATCCTGTCCTGAAATATAGACTTTAAGTTAACTCGGATCAGATGAGTAAAACTGGTGTAAGGCAGCTGGGGAAAAAGGGTTTAGAAAAATGGATTTGCTTCTGTTAGATTTGAACAGAGGTGTGTGTGTCTCTCTCTCTGTGTGTGTGAGCGTGCGAGCGTGCGTGCGTGTGTGTGTGTGTGTGCTTGTTTTTGCCTGCTGAGAGCATCTATGCTTTTTTTTTCCCCCTGTCTGTACTTAATTGATTTTTTTTTTTTTTTTTTCTGATAAAACAAAGCGGGAGCTGTCTACTCCATAACACACTGTTAAAGACTATGGAGAATGACCATACTTATTTTTTTTTACATGCACAGACACTTTTGCACTTTATCTCCCTATATCCAAATACCACCTTTATCCACATTTTTACAGAGCTGCAGAAACATGTCTTTTGGGTCTCTCATTTAATAGGTTAGAGTTTTCAAGAGCGAGGACACATCTACACACTGACACACACTAATGAATCCTGTCAGAAATGATGTACTGTGATGGGGATTTTACTTAGATACTAAATTAAATCCGGAGTGCTTTTATTTATTTATAATCAAGATTAATTCTGCCCTTGAAGACGTTTTACATGAATACTGACTCCGTTTATCTCAAGCCTGCCTATTCTAAAAGGACTTGGAACGATTTTCCTTTAATGAACTCTTAGTATAGACAACAAGCAGAGGTAAATCCTTTTGGCAGAGAATTTAATGAAGGGAGTTTGGGATATTTTGGCACCAGAACAGAGATAATTCAAAGTTGGCTTTAGTTTGCATCTTATTTTCCAATTTCTTGTCTCAATAGAACATAACATTCTAATGTGGAAAACAAAAGAGATATAAGGCAGCACAATTTTATGGACTGACAGTCACCATTCACTTTCATTTAATGGAAAAAGAGTGGTGTCAACATTGTCCTCTTTTGTTCATCGGAAGAAAGGAAGTCATAGGGATTTAAAACAACATGAGGGTGAGCAAATAATGACAGAATTTTCATTTGTGGGTGAACTATCACTTTAACAGAGAGAGGAAGCACATTCAGCTGCAAATAAACTGATTTGACAAAACATGCAGTTTGTGTGTGTGAATGTCTTGGGCATCAGTTGTTGATCATCAAACATTGATCTCCAGCAAAGACTCATACTGTCTGCCTGCAGTCGTCGTCTTATCTTAATTCTAGCAGAACACTATTTCTGAGTTGTTTCGAAATAACAAGCAATTTCGAATATATTGTTCAGCAATGATAGTGCTGGGCTCAATGTGAGATGGCATTTGGGAAATGTGTTCCAGGGTGATGCCCTGGTGCTTAAGTACACACACACACACACACACACACACACACACACACACACACACACACACACACACACACACACACACACGCCTGCCTCAAGTCTACCTTTACAGCATCCAAAAATATTAAGATCTACAAGGTATTTATCTACACATCCATAAGTAGGGGAAGCTGGGCTAGTTGTCACACAAGGAAATTGTTATAAGGGCTATATGTTAGTAATGTTAAGAATTTGGAGTCAAAAGTGCACAAATATTGTGTTGGGTGAAATGTTCAATAGCTTTTTTGGAGCCAAGACTTTAAGGAATGTGCCTAGACAGAAACTGACTCTCAAAAATAAACCTTCCCTGAGAAATATCCACTGCAGTAAAAAGTATGTCAAAAATAGCCCCCGTCTCCCTTACGTTTCAGTATACAAAGGAGACTCCAAGTTGCTTGAACAAAGCCATCCATTCTTCTCTTTCATACACACACTGATATTGCTTCTTTAATAAATGATCACAGATAGAATCTGGCTTGATCATTAAATGTAAAGAAATATCTCAATGTGTTTATCATGCGCCTTTCATACAATAAGGCCAGTGTTATGCTTACACAATAAGATAAACATCTGTGCAAAAAGGAGGACTCTCTCCTCCTTTTCTTCCTTTATCATGATGGATAATTAAATCTGTTCTGTCTTCCGCTTTTTTGCTCCATTTATCAAGCTGTAGTGAAAGCGTGAAGACAGACGGTTGTTTCCAGCTTGTTTTCCCCTTTCCCGTCATGAACTATGAATGAAAAGGCAAGTGTTCTTATCTGCACAGAGTGAGGCAGTGGATGAGTCACCTCTATTGCACAGCTAAAAAGAGACGAGAGATGATGGTGACTTGGGTTTATTAAGGGTAACATGATGAAGTCCATTTCTCATGGAAAGAAGACACATTTTACACAGTCTTAAGGCTTTCACAATCCTGATCATTGAGGAATTACTTGTCAACAAATGGCAAATAACCAATTACAGGTTCGTATTTCTGTAGGCTATTACATTTAGAATCACACAGTGCACTGTGTGTGTGTGTAAAGGTCAGGGTTGAAAAGTATTTTCAAGCACTCATATACGTAAGGACAGCAGTAAGGGAAGTCTCTGTGTATATAAAGAAATATATACGTATATATACACTGGCGGCCACTGGCGGATGGATCTTAACCCCACTGAGCTTTTGTGGGATCAGCTAGACGGTACGGTGCGTGAGAAGTGCCTGACAAGAAAATGGCAAGTGCTACAGGAAGCGTGGGGTGAAATGTCACCTGAGTATCTGGACAAACTGACAGCTAGAATGCCAAGGATCTGCAAATCTGTCATTGCTGCAGGTGGAGCAGTTTTTGATGACAACTCTTTGAAGTAGTTTTTTTTTCAAACTGTTATAGTAATTTTTCATGTTATTAATGTCCTGTCCATATATTGTGATCAGTTGAATGCCACTTTGGTGAATAAAAGTACCAATTTCTTTCCATAAGAGCAAAATCTGTACATTATTCCAAACTTTTAGCAGCCAGTATATATTTAAGCAATATCACACGAGCAAGAGTGCAATATGGCCCTACCTCAGCACTGCTGTGATTCGGCTGCAGGAATGAGGCTGCAGGCTGAGCGCCATAGGTAATCGCAGCAGTGCTGATTTAGGGCCATATAGCACGATTGCGAGTGTGATATTGCTTATATACAACAGTTCAATGAACAAGTCAATTAAAAAAAATTTGGAAAAACTGAGTATGGTCATAAAAACGTATTTGTGCATGGAATTACATTCTTACGTGACGGATCAGAATCTGCCATTGCTGGTTCAAACCAAATGATGCGTCCAAGCCTCCCTTAGTAATTCAAAAATGTCACTTCAGAAATAGTATCAGGGCTTGTGCTGTTTCTAACAAGTTATTGGATAAACAAGGATGATGTGTGTGTGTGAGTGTGTGTTTGTCTGTCTGAGGTGGTTTTTGGGGTTTATGAGGACATTTTTTTAGGTTACAAACTAGTAATTATGAGGGTATTATGCTATAAATGTAGTTTATGAGGACACCCCTAGTGTCCCTGTAATTCAAACAACTTGAAAAACATACTAAAAACAATGTTTTGTTTTTTTTGAAAATGTAAAAATGTCAAAAGGTTTCTATGAGGGTTAGGTTTCGGGGATATAATATATAGTTTGTACAGTATAAAAATAATTATGTCTATGGAGAGTCCTTGTAATGATGGGAGTACCAACATGTGTGTGTGTGTGTGAGAGAGAGAGAAAGAGAGAGTGTATATGAAAAAGAGAACTACTGTGTATATTCAAGCTCTTTTCAGTGTAATGCAACCAGATATGTGTAAAAACCTGGAGGTGGTTGTCTGTGCCGATAAAACTGTATGGGCAGTCCACACACATTCTGACATTGCCTCACAGGTCACCGGATATGTTTAGCATTAAACTGGCTTGATGCAAGATCCTGAATGTCGGTTTCTAATTGCAGTGCAGTGAAAATCATCTCTCTCTATTGAAATGATAGTCCTTCATTAGTTTAACCAGTCATTAATATTCATACATTACAGCTCTTTTAAGAACACTTTATGACAAAAATAGAAAATGCCTGTTGGATATATTTAAGATAAGATTATTCAGTAATGAACTAATAAGATGCAGACTGTCAGCTTTAATTTAAGAGGTCTTTTATCCATATTTGACAAGCAAGTTATTAATCCCCCCTATGTTACAGGGTCCTTGATTAACATATAACATGCGAGTAAGGGCAGCCGGTGGAATTTCTGGTGCCCCCCTAGGGTATAATGGTGGCCCCCTAGGGAATTGGTGCCCTACGCAGACTGCGTAATATGCGTATAGGGAGCTGCGGTACTGTGGTAGCCTAATGGTATTTTTCTGAAAGTGATTAGTCTAATGGCTTATTAATTGTCAAGAAAACCAAACTGGCTTTGGCTGAATCTGACAGCGCCTTCAGTTTGTCAATATTCTATAAAAGACAAATTGAATTTATATCACTGAAAGCGACGTGACTGCTCCCATTATAATTAATACATTTGTCTACACTAGTGGTACGCAGTGTCGGAAATGTGGTAGCAATCAAGTATTATTCTTTTGATGAACTTACATGGTACATTCATACAGAAATGCCATGTTTCCTTCAGAGTACCCTCTTAAAGGGCTCTGCATTTCAGAGTAAGTATAAGGCATAGGGAGGATCACTTGCGATTGGAATCCGCCCCCGATCTGCTGTAGCGTGCGCTCTTAAAGGCACCTCCGCTTAATTTTCTGCTTTTTTTTTTGTAAACATTTTTTTTAGCCCCTTTTCTCCCAATTTGGAATGCCCAATTCCCACTACTTAGTAGGTCCTCATGGTGGTGTGGTTACTCACCACAATATGGGTGGTGGAGGATGAGTCTCAGTTGCCTCCGCTTCTGAGACCATCAATCCACGCATCTTATCACATGGAGACTCACAGCATGTGGAGGCTCATGCTACACTCCGCGATCCACGCACAAATTACCACGCGCCCCATTGAGAGCGAGAACCACTAATCGCGACCACGAGGAGATTACCCCATGTGACTCTACCCTCCCTAGCAACTGGGCCAATTTGGTTGCTTAGGAGACCTGGCTGGAGTCCCTCAGCACACCCTGGATTCAAACTCGTGACTCCAGTGGTGGTAATCATGCTTAATTTTCTTTAATATGCCCGTGATTTACAAATAAATCTCATAATATCACATTATTACTGTTATTGTGAGATTATGATGAAATTTTAATTTAATTTTAACTATTTTAATTTAATTATACAAATGTCTCCCCTTTTTCTGGATAACCAAAAGGGCACCTTTAGATTTGTGAATCAAAGGGGCTTGTGTCCCTGCTGCCCCCGTTCTGTGCATGTCAGTGTTCTGTGATATTAAAAGCTGTAACAACGCTCTTCTTGGGTACAGTGTCTCGGCACAATAGCAGTGGTCAAAGGTTGGGCACAGATATGAGGTCCAGCAGGCCTTAAATACTAAGCAACCATCCCATATTAGTGCCCTGCCTGAAATTTGAACTGGCATATCTTTGGTTATCAATATGAAGGCCATACCCACTGAGATACTATCGCCTCCAAGTCACCCAGCTGGCCTATTGTACAGGAGGAAATTAAAAATGATGACTTCATAATTAAAGGAAAAGGTAATTGTAAACTAATTTGAAGCTTATATCAAACTACATTCATTCCTTCTCCACCACTCAATTTTTTAGGGGATTACTGCAAGCAGTGGGACCTTCATACGCACAGACCAGCACGCACACACACCAATTACCAAAACTTACCAATGTGGACACTTTATTCCACACATTCTCTAATACTCACTTTCATGCTCTGTTTCCCTTTAACACTTACACACATAAATGCTCAAAGAGACATCATTTACCTTCTTTCAATATCTCTCAACCTTACAGACTAAATATTAAAACAATACAAACACTTATAATCATTCCTCTGTTTCTCTCTCTCTCTCTCTCTCTCTCTCTCTCTCTCTCACACACTTTTTTTATTACTTTTTTTGTAATTAAAATGTTTTATTAAATCTTACAATAATAAAGAAGAGCAAAACACACACACACACACACACACACACACACACACATATATATATATATATATATACACAATCAACATTTAAACCCCACAACCACCCCGCCCCCCAACAAATATCCCCGTGGTCACACATGAGTAAATATACAGAAAAAAAGCAAACAAACATACAAACAAAAAAAACTATATATATAGTTATATATATATCCAGATAATCGATCCGTTTCTTGACGTCCCAAATTTTTGTAACCAATTCAAAGAATTTCGCCTCCATCACAGTGATTGATCGACGTATTACAGCAAGATCCTCCAAGTCCGCTATGACCTTCGCCAGCAGTACAGACATGCTCGGCAGTTGTCACTTAAAATTCTCCCGCCACACCGTCCAAACCGAGTCTCTGGTCTGCGGCCCTGTCTGGGGTATCAGCTTGAGCACGTAAGTGTCTTTTAATATCTCAAGAGCCTGAGGATTTTGAATTCTTTGACATGTTGACTTCTTAGAACAGTTATGTAGCAGAGTGTATCGAATCTCAACGGTTATGACATAAAAAGAGTTAAAAACTAGCAAAGTGCGCAGAGCTCGCCGTTCACACATCCGACCCTCGCATGGCGCCACGCGACTCCTTTTATTACTTTTTTAATACAGTATAAAGCGTTAAATTGTTATGTGTTGAACAATACTAAAGACTAAAGGACTTCACAACACATCTACAAGTACAATACAAACAAAACAAAATATATAGCAGTATTCTTTCTGGGAATTTCATGTGGTCTCATATGCAAATGTATAGTTCATTGTGTTATATACACGATGTATATACAGTCTCTTTGAAATATAGACAATCGACAGATATGAGATATGTGGACTTAGCACTCCAAATATTTTAAGAATGGGGCGCAGGGTGGGTTCACTCTCGGTGGAGCGCGTGTAAGTTGTGCGTGTATGCGGCAGAGAATAGCGTGAAGCCATTCTATGTCTCCGCAGTAACGCGCTGAACAAGCCATGTGATAAAATGCGCGGATTGATGGTCTCAGACGCGGAGGCAACTGAGATCCGTCCTCTGCCACCCAGATTGAGGCGAGTCACTATGCCACCATGAGGACTTAGAGAACATTTGGAACTGGGCATTCCAAATTGGTGAGAAAAGTGGGAAAAATAAAAACAAAACAAAAAAGAATGTGGAGCAGGAGTCAATGTGATTTAGTTTTATTTCTTAAACCTGCTGTTAATTTTAATTTAAATGTTCTGTCAGAAAGAACGTCGCAGTCTAAAGATCATTCGATTTTTATTTTATTAAATGCTTTGTAAAATGAGATTGCCCCTCCCCCTACTACCATTTGCATCCAACTAGCAAGTAGCAAATCATGGTTCAAGGCTGTGAACTATCTAAATGCTACTGGCTATTTAAAGGTATATTCCATGTTCAATACAAGATAAGCTCAATCGACAGCATTTGTGGCATAATGTTGTGACATTAATTCTTCTGTTAAAACGCATGTATTATTTGAGCTGTAAAGTTGTAATTTTTACAGTCATTTTAGGGTTTTAGGGGTGGTTGACTACATCGTCATGGAATCAAAATTGTAAAATTGGATATAACTCTACATAGAAAGAGTCATCGATTACTTCAGATTAAAATCATGTTAACATAAATTTCAAAAACTAACTTTTGAAATAGTTAGTTTTGAAATAGTTAGTACTTCCATTGTAAGTGCCTTAATTTTTGCTTTTTTTAAAGAAAAGGAGGGACAAGTCGAAATGTCTGTCTGATGTCGATTGAGCTTAACTTGTATTGGACCCAGAATATTCCTTTTAAAAAAAGGGACATGTCCTGAACAAATTTCCTGTTTCAAGTGGAAATATGTCAACACACAAAAGGAAACTGTGCTCACCAGTGGGTATGGATAATTTTGTTCTTTCCAATGAATTAGTATATCTTCTTTTCAATTATGAGGGATACTAATAAAACTGTTTGAGGTGGCTGGCTATCCCTAATTTTGGTATGTCTCCAAGGAGAAGAACAGAACGGTCAAGAGGGAGGCTGAATGTTAATCTGTTAGCCTATGCTCACCCCTAAACAAAATGACTGAATGCATGAAAAGAGTTCTACACAGGGAATGAACTTCACATTCAGTTATTTAAAAATGTATTTATTCTGACATTGACAGTCAAGCTATTCAGCCTTAATGAAAATTAACACTATGGGTGAAGTTATGAGAGGAATGAATGTGAAATGTGATCTCTACTGACTGAAAATCTCAACTTAATCTCATCTGATTCTGACTGTGAATTGCCTCCCAAATAATGAGCAAGTAAATACACATCCACTGGTTTGTGAGTGAGCTTTAGCAGGTTTCAGGTAGTCAGTGTGCTTTCCCTTCTCTTTCCTCTTTCCATGGTGTGCATGCTTTAGAATAATGAATGTCATCCAAGAAAATAACCTTTGCAAGATAATTTAGAGGCCAAATGTTGTAGCTGACATTTGTACAAAATGGAGATCCAGACCAAAATCATAATAGAAGTTGGAAAAATGAGGGCAATTTTCATGTAATGAAATCTTTCTGCGTGACTTAAATGTGTGTCAGGTAGAATAGCGTGCTACAAAAACAGGTAAACCTTGTGGGTTATTCATTACTTGGTACAAGCTTTTCCGTTCTACTCTTCTTTTGAATGTGACAGCTATTTCCTGTTCCTGCTTAGTTATTCGGCCAACACTGAAATAAAAATACCAAAAAAATTAATTAATGTGCAAAACAGGAAAGTCCTACCCAGTGCTACTCTGATTGCTTGAGAGTGGGAGTTGACAAGTTCTGTTCTACAGTGAATTGCCGGAGTATTGGTGTGAGGTGTCCACTATGGCTCTATGGGTGAAGTTATGAGAGGAATGGATGTGAAATATGATCTCTACTGACTGTAAATCTCACCTTAATCTCATCTGATTCTGACTGTGCATTCAAATACAATGAGACTGGAGGGAAAGACAAGATAATCATGATACAGAGTGGCCTTTTAGGAGATTCAATCAATACATTCTACAGTGATTTGAGTGGCTTTAGATCAGGAAAATATAATTCTCTTACAAAACACAATTACTATAGTACACAGAACCATTTTAGTCTAAAGTCCTCCTAAATGATCAGTCTTTTTCTGTACAATATTGGGTCTTATTCAGTAGCTGTGTGTATGCACATATTAATACATAAACCTGTGTGCAAACATGCAGAAATCATGATAAAAATTGTAACCAACTCAAACTATGGGATCAAAATCCCGTCAAATGTATTGCGGTCACGGATCCAAAAATAATAACCTTGAATCAAAATAATAAGCGTGAATCAAAAAATAATATGCTCAGATAAAATAATAATAAGTGCAAAAATAAATAAAAAGCACAGATCAAAATAATAAGCGCAGATCAAAATAATTAATGCAGATCAAAAAATAACAAGCATGAATCAAAAATATATAAACACATTTAAAATATGCTGAAAAAAAAAACAAAACAAAAAAACAGAAAAATTCAAGCAAAGTCATCAGAATTGCAAATAAAATCATGTTTTCCTTGGTTATATTATTTTATTTGCCTTTGTTTCCAAGTTCTGCGCTTGGTTTTCCAAAACTTGTGAGTACAGTTTCATGTAAATCAGGGGGCGTTTTGCATCCCTATTGGTCCACTAGTTCTTGATTGACAGCTCCTCCTCTAGCCAGTCATTCAAAGAGGGGAGGTGACGTCACTCCAATGCAACTCCAATGGCTGTTGCTCAATATTATATTATTTGTGGTTGATAGATACGCTGCTTGTGTCTGTTTTGAGTATTTTCTGCCAGCTCTAGGAAATAATGTGTTGTCCGTGTAGGCCATTATCATAGTCTGGTAACACATGTATCGAGTCAGCTGAATTTAGTTTTAATTTAGCAGAGTCTTTAGTTTAGGCATTATTTAAGACTCCCTTGTTTGTAGGTTATAATTTTAAGTCAGGCTTATTATTTTTGGATCCGTGATTGCAATACTTTTGATGGGATTTTGATCCCATATCAAACCACTTGCGTGTATGCAAAAAACGTAGTTCCCTGTCTGTCACGCACTCAACGTTTTGTCGATGTAGTGACACTAGTGGTTGCCCTTGGGAGCCCCAAAAACCTCTGATCTTTGAGAAAAGGCCAATGAGAATTGGCGAGTGGAATTTGCATGCCACTCCCCCGGACATACGGTTATAAAAGGAGCTGGCTCGCAACCACTCATTCAGATTTTTTCTTCGGAGCCAAGCGGTTGTGTTTCAGTGAGCTGAATTCCTCTGCCGGTCCATTCACCTCTGCATGCTGTTGGATTTATGGCGCATTACAGCGGTTTCTCCCCCTCGTGCACCGACTGAGTGCAGAGAACGCCCCTGGGCACTTCGACAGCCTAAAAGAGTATACATTCTTGCAAATAAAAGAGTATATTTTCTCTAAAAGAGTGGCACTGATGGATGCCTTTCCGTCTGTGTATATTTCCTGGTTGCGGTCGTTACCTCCCCGCCTCTGACAGTCACGATCGCCGGCTCGCGTGTCTGGGCTCAGACACGCTGAGACAGCGTTCGTGGATGGCTCATGCTCTCACTGCGAGAGTGTGAACATGGCAACGTTGCGGTCACGGCTTTCCTTTTTAAAGGGAAAAGCCACTCCAGCCACTCCCCGCCCCGGTCCTTCTAACTACAGGTATGAGGCTGCAGTGGTTAGCACTGGGGGCGCTTTGGGGACCCCAATGGGAGCCGTTCCACCGGGTAACCCCCCACGGGCCACCCATTACCCAGTACGCTCGTTTGCCCCGGTCGAGTTCTGACATGAGACCAGCGGCTTGCCTCAGGGTGAGTTTGTGGCCTCATTCAGGGCTTGCGAAGAGGATGAGCTCTCTATCGCAGCATCGGAGAGCAGGCTGGTCAAGTCTGATGCCGAGGACTCGGCTGGTCTCCCAACTTCGGGTGCGGTCGCCCAGTCTGAGGCCGACGCAGAGCTGGCGACCATGCTTGCCCGGGCGGCTGCGAGCGTCGGGCTGGAGTGGGACCCTCCACCCTGCCCTGAACCCTCGCGGCTAGACGATTGGTTCCTGGGCTTGGAGCACCGCTCACTGCCGTGCCCCGCCCCAGTACCATTCTTCCCGGAGGTGCATGAGGACCCCACGAAATCGTGGCAGGCACCTTTCACTGCCCGAACCTGATCTCTGAGCTCCTCCGTTCTCACTACCCTCGATGGTGGGGCTGCCAGGGGGTACTCGTGATTCCCCAGGTGGGCAAGGTGGTTGCGGTGCACATGTACCCGCAAAACGGCGCCACCTGGCGGAACCGTCTGAGACCCCCGTCCAGGACCTGTAAGTTCACATCGTCACTGGCGACTAAGGCTTGCAGTGCTGCTAGACAGGCCGCCTCCACCCTGCATACCATGGCTCTCCTGCAGGTGCACCAAGCCAAGGCACTGAGAGAACTGCACGAGGGTAGTTCTGACCTGGTACTGATGCAGGAGCTGCGCTTGGTGACCGATCTCACCCTCCGGGTGACGAAGAACACGGTGCGGAATCTTGGGCAGGCAATGTCCACCTTGGTGGTCCAGGAGTGCCACCTATGGCTCAACTTGGTCAAGATGAGGGAGGCTGACAATGTACGGTTCCTTGACACCCCCATCTCCCAGGATGGCCTATTTGACGACACTGTCGAGGACTTTGCCCAGCAGTTCTCACCGGTAAACAAGCAGATGGAGGCCATCCTGCCCCGGCGTGGATCAAGATCCCGCACCCTGTCTGCTCGTCGTCAAGAACCCTAAGAAAGCTTCTAAGCGCCCCTGAGATGGGCGACCCAGGGACGTGGAGACCTGCTACAGGCCTAGAGGTGGTGAACAGACCACTCCATCCCCAGGTGGAGGGCCGGGAGGAGAAGCTTTTGTTGCCTTTTATTTTGATTTCGCCGCATGCC
Organism: Myxocyprinus asiaticus; assembly: GCF_019703515.2. Taxonomy (NCBI): domain Eukaryota; kingdom Metazoa; phylum Chordata; class Actinopteri; order Cypriniformes; family Catostomidae; genus Myxocyprinus; species Myxocyprinus asiaticus. The sequence goes on along the minus strand of NC_059353.1, from coordinate 25,206,428 downwards.
CGAGGGGCTGCGGTACCCACATCTTCAAAAAAAAGCAGTTTCCTCATTCCCTGGGTCACACAACCGGTGTTTACGGCCATGGCTATCAAGATCGCCAGACACCGTACATTCACGGCAGGCATGGTGCTGCGGAGGCGGGGCCCAGCTGTGGCACTCACACACCCACACCCAGGCGGTTGTGACGGATCACAAAGACGTTTCCCCTCCTCCCCCACCACTATGGTGGGTACCCGGAGCCAGGTAAGTGCTTCGATGTCCCCAGACTCAGCACAGCCATGAGCTTGGGATCCAAGCCCTCTCAACGTGGTGCCTCCTGCTCCGCACCTTCAGTCTGTCCCTGTTGCCTCGCATCTTCACGAAAGTCGCAGAGGCAGCCCTTGCCCCTTTAAGGGAAGTGGGCATCCGCATCTCAATTATCTCGACGACTGACTGATTCTAACTCACTGTTGAGACTTGTTGTGTGCGCACAGGGACCTGGTGCTCAGGCACCTCAGCCGGTTGGGGCTTCAGGTCAATTGGGAAAAGAGAAAGCTCTCCCCAGTTCAGAGCATCTCTTTTCACGAGATGGAGTTAGACTCAGTCTCTATGATGACACGCCTCACAGGCGAGCGCACGCAGTCGGTGCTGAACTGCTGAACTGAAGTCAGGCTTGTTCAGCCCTTGGACGGACCTTGCATTTCTGCGGGCAGGGGTCCCCTTAGTGCAAGTATCCAGGCGTGTCGTGGTTACGACAGATGCCTCCGAGCGTGGCAGGGGTGCTGTGTGCAACGGGCACACATATCTGCCCCATTTCCTATCAAATAACCCCAGATTTCCCAGCCTTTTATACATCCCTTCCTCAAAAGCCGCCACCCTCCCCATCTCCGAGCGCCACTCATGAAATAAGAGCACTCCAACCGACCTCCAACCCCTTAAAATAACCTGTCTGGCGATCATGACGCTCGTTAGGACCCAACTCTTTATGTGCTGATTCTCAATGTCGATGACCACCCCATCGCCCAAAATACAGAGTCTGGGACAAAGTGAAAGCCGAGTGCCCAATACATCACATATAAGACTCTGAACTTTCAACGAGAACTCCTGGATCTCAACACACCCCCAAAAGACATGAGTTCTGTCTCCAACCTCTGATTGACATCGCCAGCAGGTGGGTGTGTCTTTAAGACCAAGCCTATACAATCTGGAGGGGGTCCAATAAAATCGATGTAAAATCTTAAATTGCATAAGGTGAACCCTTGCATCTCTAGATGCAGACTTGACATTTTTTAGGATCCTAGCCCACACCCCCTCCTCCAATGTCAAGTTTAGATCTTTCTCCCATCATTTTTTGAGAGAATTCGAAGTTCCGTCCCCTAGACTCTGAATTAGCAGGGAGTAATACACTGATGCCTCATGACCCTTCCCAAAAGCAGCAATCACCACTTCCAGAGCATCTGCCGCGGGGGGGGGGGGAGGGGTGCACATGCCAATCCCAAAAACAGTGCAGAGTAGGTGGCGCAGCTGTAAATACTTATAAAACTGAGATCTGGGAATGCCAAAATGTTGAACCAAATTTTCAAAAGGTCTCAATACTCCACTCTCATATAGGTCACAAAGTGCATTAACCCCCCTCACAATCCAATCTGACCAACAAAAAGGGGACTTATTAAAACATAGTTGTAAGGGTTTTGGGATAAAGGAGGAGGCAAGAAGCGAGGTTTCCCAGTTCAGGTGGGTGCTTTAATTTATCCAGTTTTAAAGTTTTTACAGCTTTGCAGGAACACTTATTGACTTTAGCTACACACAACTTCACAATAACGTTCGTGCTAGAATTGCATTTCTTATGCCGGTCTCTCTCTCTCTCTCTCTACTGGCGGTGTGACTCCTTTTATGCCGCTCTCCCCATGCTCACTGAAATTAGAGACAGGTGTTAGACATAATTTAGCTCAGGTGTAAGCGCCCTTACCGCTTTCTCTCTCTCCGGAGAGATGCTTGACCACGCCCCCGCTACCACATATCCCCACCGCCCGACTCAGGCTGGGGCGGCATCCGGCCTGCCTACCACTCCCCCCCATTCCTGGAAAGGAAGTCGGCGACAGCCATCTGCACCCCCGGTCTGTGGACCACCTTGAACTTAAACGGCTGAAGAGCCAGATACCAATGGGTGATCCGGGCATTGGTATCTTTCATGCGGTGGAGCCACTGGAGTGGGGCGTGATCGGAACAGAGGGTGAAGGCCCACCCCAACAGGTAGTATCGGAGTGTGAGGACCGCCCACTTGATGGTGAGACACTGCTTTTCTACGGTGCTGTACTTAGTTTCCCTCAAGGAGAGCTTATGGCTAATGTACAGCACCGGGCGCTCCTCCCCCCCACCACCTGCGAGAGTATGGCCCCCAGCCCCCTGTCTGAAGCATCTGTCTGTAAAACAAAAGGGAGAGAGAAGTCAGGTGAATGTAAAAGTGGCCCCCCGCAAAGTGCAGCTTTAACTTGAGTGAATGCCCGCTGACACTGCTCCGTCCACTGGACCGGGTCTGGAGCTCCCTTTTTAGTGAGATCAGTCAGCGGGCTGGTTAAATAAATAATAGAATAATATAAATGAATAATTAGGCACGAACCTTCTATAATAGCCAGCCAGCCCCAGGAACTGTCTCACCCCCTTTTTGATCTTGGGTCTCAGGCAGGTCGCAATTGCCGCTGACTTGTCAATTTGGGGACACACCTACCCGTGGCCCAAGTGGAACCCCAGATACCGTACCTCCACCCGTCCAATCGCGCACTTCTTCAGGTTCGCTGTGAGTCCCGCTCGGCACAGCGATCTCAGAACCTCTCTCAGATTTTGCATGTGCCGCTGCCAATCATTGCGTAAGCTGAATGCGGTCTGAGGATCCGGTCCATGAGATGCTGAAACGTAGCCGGGGCTCCAAACAAACCGAACGGAAGTGTCACAAATTGGTGTAATCCAAACGGTGTGGAGAAGGCGGTTTTTTTCACGGGAAATTGGTGTCAAGGGGATCTGCCAATAACCCTTCGTCAAATCCAATGTCGAATAAAATCGAGCAGTGCCCAACCGATCGAGCAACTCATCAACGCGAGGCATTGGATACGCATCAAATTTAGACACCGCATTGACTTTCCTATAATCCACACAGAACCGTACAGACCCGTCGCTCTTAGGCACTAGAACAACTGGGCTGGACCAATCGCTGTGGGATTCTTCTATTACCCCCATATCGAGCATTGCATCCAGTTCTTCCCGAACGATTTTCTTCTTGTGTTCGGGTAATCGATAGGGGCGGCTACGTACTACAACCCCCGGCTCGGTCTCGATGTGGTGATGGATGAGGTTTGTACGTCCCGGGAGAGGGGAGAACACATCCGCAAACTCCTGTTGCAACCTAGAAACCTCCGCGAGTTGACTCGGTGAGAGGTGGTCTCCGCAAGTGACCGGGGTGAGCTGTTTATGTTTTGAACTCACCTCCGGTCTGAGCTCCGCCTTCTCGGGAACTACCGTAGCCAACGTCACGGGGACCGCCTCCCTCCACAATTTCAGGAGATTGAGGTGGTATATTTGACGTGCGCCCCCTCTATCGGTTCATTTAACCTCATAATCGAGATCTCCCACTCGTCGTGTGACCTCAAAGGGTCCTTGCCACTTGACAAGTAATTTAGAGCTCGATGTGGGAAGCAATACAAGCACTTTATCTCCCGGTGAAAATTCTCTTAGCTGAGTTCCCCTGTCACACAGTCGGCACTGTTGTTCTTGAGCTTGGAGCAAATTCTCCTGTGTTAGCTGCCCCAAAGTGTGGAGTTTTGCTCTAAGATCAAGAATGCATTGAATTTCATTTTTACTGTTTGAAGGTCCCTCCTCCCAGGCCTCTCGCAATACATCAAGCACACTGCGTGGGCATCGCCCATACATGAGCTCGAATGGGGAGAAGCCAGTGGAGGCTTGCAGAACCTCTTGTACTACAAATAACGGGGTCGAGCCATTTATCCCAATTTCTAGCATCGTCGTGCACGAACTTACGAATCATTTTTTTGAGGGTTTTATTAAATCAATCAACCAGGCCATCCATTTGAGGATGGTATACGCTGGTGCGAATCAATTTAATACTCAACAACTCGTACAGCTCGTGTAGTGTCCGTGACATAAACGTTGTGCCCTGATCGGTGAGGATTTCTTTCGGAATCCCCACCCGGGAGATTATTTTGAAGAGTGCCTCCGCAACACTGCTTGCTGAGATGTTGCGAAGAGGCACTGCTTCCGGATATCGCGTTGCATAGTCCACTAGGACCAATACAAAGTGATGTCCGCGTGCTGACCGTTCTAATGGCCCGACGAGGTCCATTCCAATTCTCTCAAAGGGGACCTCGATCAAGGGAAGAGGGCGCAATGGTACTTTTGGGGTGGCCGGTGGGTTAACCAGCTGGCATTCGCGGCATGCCGCACACCACCTGCGGACATCGCCGCCAATAGAAACGGGCTATTAGACGGTTCAGTATTTTCCTTTCTCCTAAGTGACCCACCATGGGATTATAATGAGCCGCCTGGAATACCATTTCCCGACGGCTCCGTGGAATCAAAAGTTGGGTTGTATCCTCTTTAGTCTGAGCGTCCTGCGTCACTCTATACATCCGCTCATTTATAATCGCAAAATAGGGGTATGAAAGGGCGATGTCCGGCTGGAGTCGTTGACCATCGATGACTCTCACTTGGTTGAAGGCGTGTTTGAGGGTTTCGTCTCACGACTGCTCCAAAGGGAAATCCCCCTCAGGGAATTCCCTGAGAAGGGGAGGGGCTGCAGCCTCTCCCCCTCTCTCATCATTATGACGTGGAGCTGTCGAGGACGGCCCCGAGGGATGAGACAGAGGGAGGAGAGAGAGTGTAGGAGGGCTCTTCCGCCCTTGGGATCGCCACCATGTGGTCCTCCGCAAGCCAGATGGCTTCCTCCAGCGACACCGGGTGGTGGCACTGGACCCACTCCACCGTCCCTTTTGGCAGACGATGTATTAATTGTTCCAGCACCACCTGGTCGATGATCCCGTCGACATCACAGTCCCCCGCTAGCAACCATCTTTGGCAGGTGTCGCGGAGCCGTTGGCCGAAGGCAAACAGGTGGTCGGAGCTCTCCAACTTCAAGCTCAGGAAGAGTTGATGACTTTCTCCGGACTCCGACCAACCCGTTGCAGGATGGCTTTCTTTAAATCTCCATAGGCCAGGAGACTCGTCACTGGCAGTTGTTGAGCCGTGAGCTGGGATTCCCCGAACAACAGCGGGATAAGTCGGGCCACCCATTGGCCAAGCGGCCAGCCCCAGATCTCTGTGGTCCGTTCAAACAAATCCAGGAAGGCCTTGGGGTCGTCCGCCATCCCCATTTTCTGTAATGCGGGCGGGGGTAACGGCGTGTGAGTGTCCGGGGTCGTGGCTGGGAACGCCTCCTGGCTGAGGAGGCTCCGGATCACCTGCCGGTCCTCGGCTTGAGCGTGTAGGAGCTCGACAAACCGGTGATCTTGATCTTGTCGAAGCTCAAGCAGTGTTTGCTGGTGGCTCTGATGTAGGCCAGCGAGGGCTTGGAGGATCTCCGCCAACTGGGAGGACTCTACGGGGCGACTTCCATCCATCTTCAACCAAACATAATTCCCGGGTTTCGACACCAGTGTAAGGGTTTTGGGATAAAGGAGGAGGCGAGAAGCGAGGTTTCCCAGTTCAGGTGGTTGCTTTAATTTATCCAGTTTTAAAGTTTTTACAGCTTTGCAGGAACACTTATTGACTTTAGCTACACACAACTTCACAATAACTTTCGTGCTAGAATTGCATTTCTTATGCCGGTCTCTCTCTCTCTCTCTACTGGCGGTGTGGCTCCTTTTATGCCGCTCTCCCCGTGCTCACTGAAATTAGAGACAGGTGTTAGACATAATTTAGCTCAGGTGTAAGCGCCCTTAACGCTTTCTCTCTCTCCGGAGAGATGCTTGACCACGCCCCCGCTACCATAATAGTTTAGGGTTCAGCCATATGCTCGAGGCTATGTTTAAATAAATATCAGAATTAAACACTCTGGACACTTTTGTCTATATCGAGTGCAAATGCAAAATAATAGGGTGCGACTTAACCTCTTCAGCTAGTTTAATCGGAAGGCTTTGCAGTGGTGAGATAGGGGCAAGAACTTCTTTTTCAATACAAAACCATGGAAGGGCGCTCTCAGGTGGAAGCGACCAATGAGCCAAATATCTAAGACCGAATGCATAATAATAAAACAAAATCTTGGATAGGCCTAACCCACCTTTGTCAATCGGCCTATGTAACTTATTGAAATTTAACCTGGGACACTTACCATTCCAAATGAAGGACTTCGCTATGCTATCAAATTGCTTGAAATAAGAAAGGGGGACATCTACAGGGAGAGACTGTAAAAGGTAGTTGAATTTTGGAATACAATTCAATTTAAGAACATTAACCTTCCCAATCATCGATAAGTGTAATGAAGCCCACCTGTCCACATCATTCGAAAAACTTTTTATTAAGGGATCAAAAATAACTCTGACTAAATCAGACAAATTTGCTGGAAATAAAATTCCCAAATACTTAATTCCCTGTTTGGGCCACTGGAAGGCACCCGGCTTGAAGGCCGTTACTGGACAGTACGCTGTCAAAGCCAAAGCTCCAGATTTAGACCAATTGACTTCGTATCCTGAGAACTTGGAAAAGGAGTTAATAATTCTGTGGAGGCAAGACATAGATCTAGTAGGGTCAGAGACGAATAATAAAATATCATCTGCGTAAAGCAGAAGCTTATGCGCCACACCTCCCGCAATCACCCCTGGAAAATCATCCTCCTTTCTTATCGCAGCTGCTAATGGTTCCAGGGCAAGACAGAACAATAATGGGGAAAGTGGGCAACCCTGCCGGGTGCCCCTATCCAGAGTAAAATAATCTGAAATTAACCCGTTTGTTTGTACCGCTGCTACAGGGTGTCTATAAAGTAACTTAATCCAACCAATAAATGTACTCCTGAACCCGTATATTTCCAAAATCTTAAAAAGATAATCCCATTCTACCATATCAAACGCCTTTTCGGTGTCAAGTGAGATGGCAGCGACCGGAGATTGATTATTCGCTACTGTCCACATGATATTGATGAGACGCCTAATATTATCAGAAGAGCTACAGCCTCGAATAAACCCCACCTGATCTATATGTACAAGTGATGTCATAACTTTACTTAGTCGATTAGCCAGAATTTTGGACCAAATTTTTACATCTAACTGGATCAAGGAAATTGGGCGGTAACTTTTACACTCGCTTGGATCTTTGTCTTTTTTAAGAATCAGACTGATCCGGGCTTGCGTCATGGTTGGAGGAAGCTTTCCGTTCTTTAATGATTCCGTATAAACTTCTAACAAAAGTGGAGCCAGTTCTGTAGCATAAGATTTGAAAAACTCAGAGGAAAAGTCGTCAGGCCCCAGAGCCTTAATTAACTCATCAAGCTCCTCCAAGGTTATCTCAGAATCAAGATAATTTTTTTGTTCAGTCGTCAGTTTAGGGAGATCTAATGGTTCCACAAACTTCCTAATATCTTCATCAGTAGACGAAGACATGGAACTATAGAGATCAAAGTAGAATTCTTTAAAAGCATTATTAATATCAATGGCTGAGGTAAATATTTCACCACCAGCAGATTTTACTGAGGCAATGGTAGAAAAAAACTCTCTCTGCTTTATATATCTAGCCAAAAGTTTTGCTGCTTTGTCCCACGACTCAAAGTATGACTGTCTTGCCCTGAATAACCAAAACTCCACTTTCTGCGACAAAATAGTATTATATCTGTATTTCAATCAGGTCAATTCTCTGAGGCCATCAGATGACATACGGCGCTTCAGTTCTGCCTCGGCACTTTTAATATTTCCTTCCAACTCCACAAGTTCTTGTGCTTTGGATTTTTTGGTGAATGAGGCATACTGTATGATCCGACCCCTAAGAACCACCTTAAGTGCCTCCCAAGCCACGCCCACAGAGGATACTGAGGACCAGTTGGTCTCCATATAAACACTGATTTCAGTCTTTAACATTTGTTGGAAATCAGGATTTTGCAAAAGGGACACATTAAGGCGCCACCTATATGATTTCTTTTTCTCTGTATATGGCAACACCTCTAAATTCACCAGGGCATGATCTGAGACTAAGATATTTCCAGTTGAACAATCAACAACAGATGAAATGAGGGATTTGGATATAAAAAAAAAAAAATCTATTCTAGAATAAATCTTATGGACTGATGAAAAAAATGTATAGTTCCTACCAGATGGGTTCAAAAGTCTCCAAATATCCGTAAGACCAAGATTTTTACACATCCTGTGAAGCGTCAATGTTGCTGTAGGGGGTTTACACACTTTTGCTTCACTGTGATCAAGGACTGAGTCCATCAAAAGATTAAAGTCTCCTCCCAATATTATATAATGAGGGGTGCCAGCGGTTTGCAGCATCCCTTCAAGATCTGTAAAAAAGCCCTGATCATCAGCATTAGGTGCGTAAATATTAGCCAAAATCAACCTTTGCCCTTGAATTTCAACTAAAACAATAATGACTCTCCCTAATTTATCTTTAGTCTGTTTGAGACATTTGAATTGTAGATGTTTGTTAATCAATATAATGACTCCCTTGCTCTTACTTGAGCCAGCACTAAAAAAAACATGTCCACCGCATATCTTCCAAAAATGTTCAACTTCCTGCGGGGAGAGATGTGTTTCATGAAGAAACACTATATAATATTTCTTACGTTTAAGAAAATTAATAACCTTCCTTCTTTTTATGGGGTGCCCCAACCCTTTTACATTCCATGTGGAGAGAGATAGTACACTCATATTAACATTTGACATTTTGATATAGTAGAAAAAATAAATTGTGTCAAAAACAAAATTATACAGACCACTTTCCCCATTAGTGAAACAATCAAACCCCGAACTTCCCCCCAAACAAAACAAACAGAAAAACATGCGCATTAACCCCACGCACGACAGTGCCAACTGGCGACAATCCCTCTAAACTCAAAAGGTCCATGAACGCCCACGAGCCCACATGACAACTTTGCCATCGGATTGCTCAATTTTGCCTCACAAAAGTGTGAGGCAAAATTACATAACAGAAAATACTTTGTAAAATAAACCCCAGCCAATAGGAAGAATGAACACAAAGAACGTGTAGATTCATTCACAGAACTGTCTCAAAGGTGTGTTCCTTCACAAAACAAATTCCAGCTGATATAAAACCATTCAGATTGCTCGGACAGACAAACGAATGTTCAGTGAGACGGCTGTTATGAGTTCAGCGGATGACGTAATCATTCCAATGTCCTGTAAAAATACTTAACAAAACAAACTCCAGCCAGCAGGAGGAATAAGCACGAAGAATGAACAGATTAATCCACAGCTGTTCCAAAGGAATGTTATTCAATAGAACAAGCTCCAGCCGCTAGGTGGAACCAATACAACAAGAAACAAAACCAGCATCCCGGTTCCCCGGATGGTCGAGTCAATTCACTCGGAGGCCACATAAAAGTATATAACATGACTTACACAATCCATCAACTTTATAAAAGACATCCTTTGTGTGAGCATGTAGATATTTTGCTGTCATCCGTAGTGTCCACTCTCAAACTGGCCAGGAACTTCAATGCAATAGTAATCTTTCATCAATGCAAAAGTTTCTTTAAGGAAAAGTGTTATTCACAAAACAAACTCCAGCCACTCGGCGGAGCCAACACAAAAAGAAAAAAGAAACTAAATGACGCCCAGCTTCCTCAAAAGCCAGAGTAAGTACAGCGAGTCGACCCACTCACATGAGAAACACCCAATGGTTTACTCACCCATTGATTCAATAAAAGACATTGCCTGATTGGGACATGTAAATACTTTGCGACCGTCCTTCGTTTCTATTCTCAGTTTGGCCGGAAACATCAGAGCAAAAGTGATCTTTCGCTGATGTAAGAGTTTCTTACATTCCTTGAACCGATCACGTTTCTCTCTTGTCGAACTCGCAAAGTCCGGGAGCAAGAAAATATTATGGTTCTTCCAAGAAAGCTTCCCTTTGCTCCTCGCCTGGTGCAACACAAGATCTTTATCGGATGATCTCAGAAATTTGGCCAGAATCGATCGGGGTCTATCTCCTTCAGCAAATCTGTGAGCTGGGACTCTGTGAGCTCGCTCGATTTCCAGCTTGTGGCCTGTTATGTTGAGCAGACTCAGGAACAGCTCATCTAGGAATTTCACCATATCTCTGCCCTCCTCATGCTCAGGAATTCCAACAATTCGAACGTTATTCCTGCGGCTTCAATTCTCAAGATCTTCAAGCTTTTCAAAGAGATGTTCCAAATCAAATTTGGTCGTGGGTGGATTAGCATTTAATTCCCTCTCCGAAGATTCCAGACAATCGATTCATCTCTCAACATCAGTCACTCTTGTAACTAACTCAGAGAATTTTATTTCCATCGCCGTAATCGATCGACGTATTACAGCGAGATCCTCCAAGTCAGCAAGAAACTTTGTCAATATCACCGACATGTTGGACAACTGGCGCTGGATCACCTCTCCCACCGCGCCATCCATATCGAGTCCCCAGTCTGTAGGCCTGTCAGGGCTTTCATCCTGAACACGTAAGTGTCTTTTAATGTCTCCAGAGCCAGAGGATTTTGACTTCTTTGCCATATTTTGCGTCAAAGAGCAAATGTGTAACTGGGTGTATCAAATTTCACCAGATTATAACATGAAAATAATTACAAATTTAGCAAAGTGCGCAGAGCTCGTCACTCACATGTCTGCTTCTTGCATGGCGTCACGTGACCTCCAATTATATATGTGTATTAAGAGCAAACTTTTAGGCTAGATTTTTCATTTTAATCAATTTTAATGAAGAGGACATATTATTGCACTTTAAAATAATTTCCCCCTTAACATTTGCATGGTGTCATCAAAGATAAAAGCTAAAATAAAAGTAAAATTATATGTCATAAAAGGAACTTGGCATTTTGTATCGCCAGTATAAACCATCATTGAACTTTCATACATACAGTACATAGCCTACCTGTTCCCAAGACAACAGTATGCAGAATTAATTCATGTTGTTAAGCCTGGCCAGATATATTAATGGGTTTGCTTCTGACACAGCACTCCAATTGATGGAATTTGTATTCAGCCCAGTGGCATCAGGGCATGAACCACCCTGAGGATAAATGGCTTGATAACTGAGTGTGGAAACTATTAAAGTCATGTGTCATATAATCTCTTCTCTATTTTGTCAAGATAATTATAGTTCTCTTCATTTTCATGTTGAGTCCACATTGCTGAAATTATGCTCATGGTTCTCACACAACATGTGTAGCAAGTAGCATGCAGTGGTTTATACTTATATCCCTCCACTCTTCTGCAGGCATTTTCAGAGTTGAACATTTCTCAAGGATGTATATTCAAATATTTCCCTCATAATAAACATTTTACCCAATGTCCATTAGAATCAAAATATGATATACTAGCTTCTTGAAAAATTGGGTTTTACAGAGGCTATGATGTGTGCAGTGGCTTCAGAGAGGCTGGGATTATTGCAGTAGTTTAACAGAGGCTTAGATGAGTGCAGTGGCATCACAGAGGCTGGGATGAGTGAATTGGTTAAACAGAGGCTGGGATGAGTGCAGTGGATTTATAGCAAAATGAATGATATATGTGCAGTGGCTTCATAGAGGCTGTGGTGATTACAGTGGCTTCATAGTGGCTGGGTTGAGTGAAGTGGCTTCATAGAGACTGGGTTGAGTGCAGTAGCTTCGTAGAAGGTAGGATGAGTGCAGTGGCTTCATAGAGGCTAGGATGAGTGCAGTGGCTTCATAGTGACTGGGATGAGTGCAGTGGATTTTTAGAGGTTGGGATGAGTACAGTGGCTTTATCCACAATTTTCCTCACCTCTCCACATCACATAGCCCCACAGTAGTCGATAACTACAGACCGGTCTCTCTCTTACCTTTCCTGGCTAAAACTCTTGAGATGGTTGTATTCAAGTTGTCTGCTTTTCTTTCACAGAACAACCTGCTCGACAGACATCAGTCTAGCTTCAAAAAAAGGACACACAACTGCGACTGCCCTCTTGTCAGTAACTTAAACCCTGTGACTGGTGAGAGCTAACTCCACATCATCTGTTCTCATCTGGCTGCTTTCAACTGGGTGAACCACCAGATCCTCTCCTCTTCTCAATTTACACTACATCTCTTGGACTGATCATTAAGGCACATGGTTTTTCCACTGCTAAGCAGATGATATGCAGCTTTACCTGTTGTTCCAGCCTGACGACCCCACCATCTCAGCTCTTATCTCTGCCTGCCTCTCAGAGATCTTGTCCTGGATGAAGAAACACCACCTTCAGCTCAACCATGCCAAGACAGAAATCCTAGTGGTCCTAGCAAACCCGTCTGTTGACCACAACCTCACTATTCATCTTGGTTCAACTACAGTAAAACCAACCAGGACAGCCCGAAACCTGGGAATGGTGGTTGATGACCAGCTTAACTTCATCACCCATGCCTCATCAACCACCCGGTCTTGCATATTTGTGCCCTACAACATCAGGAAAATCAGACCTGTCCTGTCTGAATATGCTGCGCAGCTCATGTTCCAAGCTCTGGTCATTTCAAGACTGGACTACTGTTACACTCTGTTGGCCGGCCTCCCAGCTAGCATGGTTAAGCCACTGCAGATGGTCCAGAACGCAGCAGCGTGTCTGATCTTCAATCAACCAAAGAGGGCTCTGTCACCCCCCTCTTTATTTCACTCCACTGGCTACCTGTAGCTGCCCACATCAAATTCAAGGCTTTGACTCTGGCCTTCACAACAGTCAATGGAAAAGCACCCTCTTACTTTAATTCACTCCTTCAGGTCTGTGTCCCCACTCGCTCTCTGCGCCTGGTGGTCCAATTGCAAAAAGGCACAAATTCCATTTCACGATCATTCACTTTCTCTGTTCATCTGTTGTGGAATGAGCTTCCAACCTCTACATGATCTGTTCTACACCATCTCAACATTCAAAAACACAAAACACTGAAAACACATCTGCTCTGCGAGCACTTAACCAGTCAACAATAATTGCACTTACTATTCATTTTAATGAAATTTGCAGTGCAGTACTGTAGATATTGTTGACTTTTGTAGGACAAATTGCTTGCTATGTTTATCATTTGTAAGTTTCTTTGGATAAAAGCAGCTGCTAAATGACTAAATGTAAAAAAAAAAATTCCTACACAATTAGTTTTTTTTTTTAAACACAGAGAAAACTTTTAGTCCAGTAAAACTATTACACATGGCAACATGTACATAGCACTGTCAGATTTTTATTTTTCCATCTGAATACCAATGTGAACCTACAAACAGACTCAAACCGGGAGCTATATTCATCCCTGCAGAACTGCACGTTTCAAAGTTAAATTCTGAGCGCCAAGAAAGTCAGAATAATTAAAGTATTTCTGTAGTGTCACATGAAGTCTTTTTATAGATTGACATACTTCCAAGCATCCTGTTTACTGCAGTCAATCCTCAAAAAATGAATAATTCATAAAAGTAAGAGTAACAGTAGAAGTTCACATAAAGCCTTGTTTCTCAGCAATGCTTTTTGAAATTATTAGATGAGGACTCATTACTGTCAGTGGTTTGTCATTGCTGACCTTGCCTGATGAGGTCTGGCTCTCCATTTGCATTCCACAGGTTAATGAGCATCAACGGTTCCCTATCTGTCACTCACTCGACGTTGTGTCTATGTAGTAACACTAGGGGTCACTCTTGGGAGCCCCAAACACCTCTGCTTTTTGAAAAAAGGCCAATAGAAATTGGCAAGTGGAATTTGTATGCCACTCCCCCGGACATACGGGTATAAAAGGAGCTGGTATGCAACCACTCATTCAGATTTTCTCTTCGGAGCCGATCGGTTCTATTCATTGAGCTGAATTCACCGAGTTCATTCACCTCATCTGCTGGATTTATGGTGCATTTCAGCGGCTTCTCCCCCTCTGCACCCGTGGAGAATGCCCCTGGGCGCTTCGGCAGAACAGCAAAAAGAGAGTATATTCTAAAAGAGTATATTTTCAACTCTAAAAGAGCGGCACACACGGAACGTCTTTTTAAAGATGCCTTTCCGTTTGTGTGTTATTCCTGGTTGCGGTTGTTACCTCTCCGCTTCTTACGGCCACAGTCGCTGTCTTACGTGTCTGGGCGCTGCCCACGCGGAGACTTTGTTCAAATCAAATCAAATCAAATCAAATCACTTTATTGTCACACAGCCATATACACAAGTGCAATGGTGTGTGAAATTCTTGGGTGCAGTTCCAATCAACATAGCAGTCGTGACAGTGATGAGACATATACCAATTTACAATAACATCAAAATAACACAACACAATTTAAACATCTGTTATACACATAATTACACTCAACAATATACAAATAATAACATACACTCTACAGTATACAATACGCTGTTTTTGTTTTTGTTTTTTGCTATATAGATACACATTATTCAATAAAAATTAAAAATTAAAATATATATATAAAAAAAAATATATATATATATATATATATATATATATATATATATATATATATATATATATATATATATATAGAATGTACAGTATTGTACTGTATTGACATTCAGGCTGTCGGTTGATAGTCAGTTGTTAAGAGAGACATAATATAATAATAATATAATTTATGACAGTCCGGTGTGAGATATAAGAGTAAGAGTAATAAAGTGCAGTGCTGATGTATATTGATCATGAGAGATCAAGAGTTCAGAAGTCTGATTGCTTGGGGGAAGAAGCTATCATGGAGTCGGCTGGTGCGGGTCCTGATGCTGCGATACCGCCTACCTGATGGTAGCAGTGAGAACAGCCCATGGCTCGGGTGGCTGGAGTCTCTGATGATCCTCCGAGCTCTTTTCACACACCGCCTTGTATATATTTCCTGGAGGGAGGGAAGCTCACCTCCGATGATGTGTTTGGCAGTTCGCACCACCCTTTGCAGTGCTTTGCGGTTGTGGGCGGTGCTATTGCCGTACCAGGTGGAGATACAGCCAGTCAGGATGCTCTCTACAGTGCAGGTGTAGAACCGTGTGAGGATGTGGCGGTTCATTCCAAACTTCCTCAGCCATCTCAGGAAGAAGAGGCGCTGATGAGCCTTCTTCACAACGACTTCAGTGTGGACAGACCATGTGAGTTCCTCAGTGATGTGGACACCCAGGAACTTGAAGCTGCTGACTCTCTCCACTGGTGCTCCATTGATGGTGATGGGACTGTGTTCTCTGTCTTTTTTTCTGAAGTCCACCACAAGCTCCTTTGTCTTACTGACGTTGAGGGAGAGGTTGTGCTCCTGACACCAGTGTGTCAGAGTGTGCACCTCCTCTCTGTAGGCTGTTTCGTCATTGTCAGTGATCAGACCTACCACCGTCGTGTCATCAGCAAACTTAATGATGGCATTGGAGCTATGTGTTGCCACACAGTCATGTGTGTACAAGGAATACAGTAGTGGGCTGAGAACACAGCCCTGTGGGGCTCCAGTGTTGAGGATCAGTGATGAGGAGATGTTGCTGCCTATTCTAACCACCTGGCGTCTGCTTGACAGGAAGTCCAGGATCCAGCTACACAGCGAGCTGTTTAAGCCCAGAGCCCGGAGTTTCTCATCTAGCTTGGAGGGCACTATGGTGTTGAATGCTGAGCTGTAGTCTACAAACAGCATTCTCACATAAGTGTTCTTTTTTTCCAGGTGGGAGAGAGCAGTGTGTATTGTAGATGCAATGGCATCATCAGTGGAGCGGTTGTTGCGGTAAGCAAACTGCAGCGGGTCAAGATTGAGTGGCAAGACAGAGCAGATGTAATCTCTGATTAGTCTCTCAAAACATTTGCTGATGATGGGGGTCAGAGCAACAGGACGCCAGTCATTTAAACAAGTTATTTTTGATTGTTTTGGAACAGGCACAATGGTGGATGTTTTAAAGCATGTGGGGACCACAGACAAAGAGAGGGAAAGGTTGAAAATGTCCGTAAAAACACCAGCCAGCTGGTTCGCGCACGCTCTGATGACGCGGCCCGGAATGCCGTCTAGACCCGCGGCTTTGCGGATATTCACCCGTCGGAAGGATCGGGTTACATCCGCTACAGAGACGGAGAGTGAACTAACCTCTGTAGCTTCAGCCGCGAGAGCTCTCTCCGCGAGGGCGGTGTTATTTCCCTCGAAACGAGCATAAAAAGTATTTAGCTCATCCGGTAGAGAGGCAGCGGTGTTCATGGCGGAGTTTTTATTCCCTTTAAAGTCTGTGATGATGTTAATTCCCTGCCACATGCTTCTAGAGTTGGTGGTGTTAAACTGTCCTTCAATCTTGCTCCTGTACTGGCGTTTTGCTGTTTTGATAGTTTTTCGGAGGGCATAACTGGCTTGTTTATGCTCCTCCGCGTTCCCGGAATTAAAAGCAGAGGTCCGCACATTAAGTGCCGCGCGAACATCGCTATTGATCCACGGTTTCTGATTCGGATAGATTTGCACAGTTCTGGTCGGAATCACTTCCTCTACGCACGTTCTGATGAAACACATTACGCTATCAGCGTAAAGCTCGATGTCGTCATCAGAGGAGGACCGGAACATCTCCCAGTCCGTGTGATCAAAACAGTCCTGTAGCGTAGAGTCTGATTGGTCCGGCCAGCACTGGATCGTTCTGAGGGTGGGTGCTTCCTGTTTCAATTTCTGCCTGTAAGCGGGCAGAAGCAGAATGGAAGAGTGGTCCGATTTGCCAAATGGTGGGCAGGGGAGGGATTTGTAGCCATCCCGGAATGGAGAGTAGCAATGATCCAAAACCCGGTCCCCTCGTGTGTTGAAACTAATGTGCTGGTGATATTTTGGTGCGACTGATTTTAAACTGGCTTTATTAAAGTCCCCGGTCACAATGAATGCGGCCTCAGGGTGCGCGGTTTCCTGCTCACTTATAATCCCGTACAGTTCCTTGAGTGCCCGGTCTGTGTCGGCTTGTGGCGGGATGTACACAGCTGTGATAATGACCGCTGTGAATTCCCTCGGTAGCCAGAATGGTCGACACAGAAGCATAAGAAATTCCAGATCAGGAGAACAGAAAGACTTGATGGAATGTACGTTCCTCTGATCACACCAGGATTTGTTGATCATAAAACATACACCACCTCCTCTAGTTTTACCTGAGAGGTCTTTCGCTCTGTCCGCTCGGTGCATGGAGAACCCCGCGGGTTCAATGGCTGAGTCTGGAATCTCCGCAGACATCCAAGTTTCTGTTAGGCAGATAATGCAGCAGTCCCTCGTCTCTCGTTGGAAAGAGATCCGCGCTTTCAGCTCGCAGAGCTTGTTATCCAGAGTCTGAACATTTGCCAGTAGAATAGTGGGTAGCGGGGGTCGATTTGCGCGGCGTCTTACTCTGATGAGAACGCCGGCTCTGTTTCCCCTTTTCCTCTTGCGTTTCCACGGCCGTGCTGCCCAGACAAAGGGCTCCGCTGGCGTGTTTGTAAACAGCGGGTCGGCATTGAGGAATGTGAAGTCCGGTTTTCGGTGTGAGATCGCTGAACCAATGTCCAAAAGTGTTTGTCTGTCGTAGACAATAAGGCAGACAACATCCAAGACAAAAAACATAAGAATTGTAAACAAAACAAACAAAACATTGCTATGTTGTGTCGGAGCTCGCAACGCAGCAGCCATACTCGGCGCCATCTTGAGTCAAGTTTTCGTTGTTCGTGGATGGGTCTTGTCCTCATTGTGAGAACATGACCATGGCAATGTTGCGGTCGTGGCTTGCCTTCTTAAGAAAGCAAGCCACCCCACCGGCTCCTGGGGGCGATTTGGGGACTCCAATGGGACCACCCCCCATGGACCTCCCATTCCCCAGCACGCTCGCTTGCCCTGGTCGGGCTCTCGGATGAGAACGCCGGCTCGTCTCAAGGCGAGTTCGACCTCTTATTCGGGGCCTGGGAAGACGATGAGTTATCGAGCGCAGCATTCTGATTCTGATGCGGAGGCTTCGGCTGGGCTTCCCCCTTCTGATGTGGTCGCCCAGTCTCAGGCCAACGCGGAGATGACATTTCCCTTTCGGAGTGACACCCCCCGACGTAGACATTTATGGCCCCAGTCGGTTAACAAATTCCACTCTTTTTGGGGAGAAAAAAGAGGAAAAGAGGCCATGGCTGGGCTAGCATGTCCCTATTTTTTGGGCAGTCGACTTGTTCCCGAAGGACCGTTCGACGCTCATAAGAGTGTTGGGGGAGGTTTCGTGACAGCCTGGTGTGCTGGCTACGAGGCACACCGTGGTCTGCCCGTCTCGCACCGCCAGTCCACGTAACAGTTCAGCTAGTTGTGCCGTTTTGTATAGGGACCCCTAGTGTCACTACATCGACACAGCGTTGAGTGAGTGACCGATAGGGAACGTCCTGGTTACTTTTGTAACCTCCGTTCCCTGATTGAGGGAACGAGACGTTGTGTCCCTTGTGCCACAACGCTGAACTACCCGCTGAAATGGCTGGGACCTTGTCTCGGCTCCTCAGCACAAAACCTGAATGAGTGGTTGCATACCAGCTCCTTTTATACCCGTATGCAAATTGGCATGCAAATTCCACTTGCCAATTTCCATTGGCCTTGTTTCAAAAAGCAGAGGTGTTTGGGGCTCCCAAGAATGACCCCTAGTGTCACTACATCGACACAACGTCTCGTTCCCTCCATCAGGGAATGGAGGTTGCGAAAGTAACCAGGACGTTTTATATTTATAGATGAGTTTTACATGGAATCAGATAATCTGTTTAACATCAGCTTCCTATATCTATTTTTATTATTATTTTCTGTTTATTAACTTCCTCAATACCTAAGAACTCATTTTCACAGGTGTTAACACCAAATGGTTTTGATACTAACAATGTACACATTGCAAAGTTTTGGGAGTGACAACCACATTAAAATACATGATTGAATCCCCTAAATTATCATTGCGTTTTTATATAGGAGTCATTGGACCCATTATGGATTAAATAGTGATATTTTGGTGCCTCCTGACTGTAAACAAAAAACATGTATGGACAAAGTAATTATTCCATCTGGAGACATATTCTCCTGCAGCGATTCTTATTAAACCTCCTTTGTTTATACTCTTTAAACTGCTACTTTTAAACAGTGTGCACTCTCTGGAACGTAATCTAAAGTGGAGAGAGACAGACTTGCATCATAATTTGTGAATGATTCAAGACACACACATTCATATCTTTTATTTGCTTGCACTGCCCCAGGAAAAAAGAAAGACACATCTTAGAGATGGTTTTAATTATGACATTTACAAATACTTCAGTTCAGTTTGGTTCGAAAAGGAGAGACAACAATATTTAGCATCAGTGTACGTGGCCACTGTGAAGTATGCAGTATCTTTTGCAAAGTATTGTTTGGTTTTCCCTGTATGAAAGTTAAAGGTGCAGTATGTAAGATTCAGAAACCCTTGTTATTAATGACACCTGTGACCATTAAGTGAACTGCAGCTAGCTACCTGTTGCTCGTGATCGCGCACACACTCCACATGGACACGAGCAAGCATCGACCAAAACAATGACGTAACATACAAAGAGGCTGAACGTGATTCACCGACATCATGCTGACAGATGAGGTAGCATAATTAAAATTACACAGTTATGATTGTTTTACTACAAACTTTGAGACTGTATATTATATTTGACTCTCCAGTGCTGGAACAGGGCTAAAACAAAGTGTGGATATAGGTCTGTATATGCGAGACTCTAATTTGAAGTAATCACTTTTCTTTGCATGATACATTGACTGCATTTATTCAATAGCCTATTGCAGCGTTAGCTAGCTAGCCAGCTTTATCAATAGCTGTTAGCTAAATTTGGTGGATGATGACAGTAGCTGTTTCTAAAATAGACTGTACATTATAAATATGTTGACACAATTCAGTATTGATGTGATTCCATCACAAAATTTTTTAAATATCGATGCGCTATTGTTTTATAACAATAGAATGTATATGTTTTTTGTATAACCAAGTTACGTTACACTAATGAATGGAGCTTTTTGCATTATCTTGAACATTATCTAGCATTCATTTCATGTGTTACTGTAGTTTACCTTGCTGAATAATTACAGATTAACATTGACATTAACCTGACTTTTAGTATAAACAGAAGATCGTTGAAATTATTTGAAAGTTATGAAGCAAGGTAGCTTGCAATTTGTCAGCGTTAGCAGGCAAGATCAAGTTAGCTAAAATTACACAGATCAGTCCTTATGGCACTATATTTCACATGATTTGCAGTTATGTAAGCTTACCTGTCCAATAAGAAGAACGACAATTCAGGGTCGGTTTTGATCCCCAAAAACAAACGAAGGTCCTGCCGATGTTCACTCTAGTTTTCGCTCGACTACGATCACATTCCCCCTTAGCCAGACTGGATTCAGAAGATAAATGTTTTTTTTTTTTTTTTGGCTTACTCTGAGTTTGTGTAGGAGTCGGTGTTGTGCTGGGAGACGGATGTTTGCAGGATTCCATCTCTAAGATAACATTACCTAATGTTGCAGTTTGCTGTCGCTGTTGAATAGTGGAAGAGAAGCGATTACTGAGGCAAGGCTCTCGGGATCGCGCATAAACGTCACATCCTTTGGATTTTCCAAGCAAAAGCAACCCGCTCCCTTCGCATAAAAACCAGTCTACAGGCTTTAATTGGTAAACTAGGAAGTCCGGGAAGGACTCATTTTTTAAGTTGCATTACAAGCCATTCACACATTGGCAAAAAAAATAAAAAATAAATGAATTATAATATTACATGAAAATTTTTACATATTGCACCTTTAAAAAGAAATGGGTTAGATGCCAACTGCTGATAGAAATGTGGCTATTTATCTTGGGTCATTTGGGTGTCCTTATTTGATTGATGTGTTTATCTCTCTGGCGGGTAACCGGTGTCTCCCCCTTTGGATCAGCAGTTCGCTTTTGCAGGGCTTCCACTTCGCTTGGGAAGGAGCCAATATTCTAAGGCAGGGAGCTGGATACAAAATGAGAGATTTCAAAGACAACACACCTCAGTGCTTAAAACAGAGCGCAGTGGATCAATACATTTAAACTAAATAAAATAGTTTGCTGGTTTTAATTAAAAAAAAATCATAAAAATTGACAGACATGTACAGTTGTCCTCAGTGAGATTCAGGGGACAAGTCTTGAGACTGAATGCTGGGGAACATTATTGCATAACATGTTTCATGAGGTGACTCACGATTCTTCCGTTTTGCATTTTCTCCTTTCTGTGACCTGAGGTTAGTGCATTAGTGGAGAGAAATATAAGCCAGTCCCATTTGAAAGGATAGAGAATTTTTTCTGTTTTGTGGAAAAAATGGCGAGGGTGGTGATAATGTTATTATGACCTAAACCAGCTTACACAAGTGTACTGTATGCCTCTGTGGCCTCGTACACACTGTAGCTAAATATAATTGTCACTTTATCTGATCCTGTACATGCAACATTTGGATATTTATGGAACAATTCTACAACTGAATTTACTTCTGAAGAAATCAGGCATAGTGACAACCAGATCTGATTTAAATCTGCGTAGTGCGTACAAAACCAAACTGAACAACTAGTTAAGGACATATTTGAAAGTACATAACAGATATGTGTTTTTGCTGTCATAGGGAAAGACTTTGTGTACAATGGGAAAATATGCTTTTTTCTGGTTGCAAAGTGTAGCAGGACTGAAAAAATAGGTTTCCTTTCAGTGAATCTGAACTTATGTATAGAAATAATAAAGGAAGGTTGTTTTGATTCATATTCTTTTTTTAAAAGCAAAAAAACAAACAAAAAACAAAAAACAAAACAAAAACAAAATGCCTTGAGTAAATATAATATAAAGATAATGCTTATTCAAAATAACCACTTCAGAAAAGGGTGCACCATTTCATGTTAATTTTAATCACCATTGGCATAACATCTGAAGCATCAAAAACAAATGAATCTTCATTGTGATTGGATCAGTCAATGTGTGCCCTCTTTGAACATTTTTTTTTTTATAACAATTCTACTCCCACCACTTAGAAAAACAATGTGTTTTATGAGGGCCTTTAGCCCCTGAAACAAGGAGGCTTTTTACCCCAAATACCATGCTTTCACCTAGCGGACAGTTGTTGACAACCTTTTAATTAAATCACCTTGAACAACATTAAAAATGATTAAAATAAGTGTCTCAAAATAAATGTGATAAGTTATTAAATACCTCAACCTTTAGACATTGCATGCGATGAACTCATGGATCAGGAAAAGTTTGCAGTGCATATAGTGAAATTGTTTTTAGGAAAATGCTGTGCATTGAACAAGCATTACACGGATGCCTGCTCCCCAGATTTGTTAGTAAAACGTTTGTAGGTTAGTGAATTCCAAATATTCATAAATAGGGAGCATGTGGATGATCATTCACAATTATCATAATCCACGCCCATGAAAACGCCATATAAGGAAGGCACCAGACTCTCTAGTAAATACTGTTAACATCTATGTGGAACAGTAATGAAACTGTTTTTATGAATTAAGTGCATTCACATTGTAAAATTTTGATTTTAAACTTTTTTTTTAAAATAAATTCAAGCAGAAAAGAAACATTTCTAAATAAGAGTAGGCTATGGTTTAAAAAGAAAACAAAGATTTGTTTTCTTTTTTTCTGTTTTTTTTAACTAATTTATCTGAAAGAAAACAAAACGTTCAGGTGTCTTACGCACGATTTACACGTGGTCGGGAGCAGGTGTTAATTTCATTCGAAAACTTTCATGAATCTGATAAATTACATCAGAACAGCTTTATAAACGATTTAAATAAAAATTCGTTCTGATCGTGTTTCATGAATGAGGCTCATGGAATGATAATTTTGGGGATTCACTTCTGCATTAAAATGTGGTTGTCACTCCTAAAACCTTGCAGTGTTAAGATGGCCTGAATTATTTGTGTATTGCAAGTTTTCAAAGTAGACAATATTACAATTGTATTATGTGATAATACAACCTTTAGGTATTTTGGTTTGTTGTAAAAACACAGTTTAAACCAGCCTAAAATGATTTGCTGGTCTAATGGGTATCCCAGTCTGGCCAAGCTGGTCTCCAGCTGGTATGTAGCTGGTCTTCTAGCCTGACCAACTAATACGTCCCCAAAACCAGCAAACAGACCAGTCTGACTAGGCTAGGAGGCCAGCTAAAACCAGCAAACCAGTTTAGGCTAGATTAAGCTTTTTTACAGCAGAGTTTAAATAGAATTACTACCTATTCTCGTTATTCTTGTATTATATCTATAATAGCGCTACACAAATAAAATCGACTTGACTGGACTTATACCTAAATCTTGGAGCATCTATTTTTGGTGCTCCTGGCCAAACTTTCATCTTACCTTGCAAGAAGGAGAAAGAAAAAAGAATAGAAAAGCTGCATCCTCCTTGGTAACAACGAAAGATCATTTTGTGATGTGGAGCTCTGCAGGTGAAGCAGCTCAATAAAGTGAGATTGGTGGGGGGTGAGGGTTGAGTTATCGTGTTAGCATGTCGTGTCTCTGCGCTCCTGTCTGTCTTTGTGCAGGGTACACAACTCGCTCAAAGGGCAGAAAGGCTTTTGAGGAGAGCCGAACGACCTGCTGCCAAGACCCAGAGGCTTTGGATCAATGTGCACACAGGTTTTGGCAGTCTCACTCAACAACAGGCTGTAAGCACAGCCTTGTAGAATGAACCACAGGCAGTCAAAAACAAAAAACAAAGCAATGAAATGCATTTGAGGAGAGTTATGACTCACCGCAGGTTCAAATATGGATATGTAAATAAAAAATAAAAAAAATGGTCTGCTTAGGTCTGTTTATGTGTTTGCGTAGGATGCACTGAATTTGTTGGGGCCAAGGAATTGTAAAATACCTAGAAAGCTATCTTTAGCATCAACATTCATCTGTATGGCAGAACTCGACTGGTGCAGGACACAGAAGTACATGATCTGAAGTTGCTCATGGGCACTCAGTTCTGGCACCATGTGACTGATCACTCATCGATGGCAGCAGATAGGGAAAGTCCATTTCACACATTTAAGAGCCCTTTAAAAACTCGAAAACATCTATTGCTAAACATCAACTGCTAAAACATCTACAAAAAAATAAATAAATAATAATATTAGCTATTTATATGTTGCTTGGAAAAAAATTATTTAATCCTAAATGTTTTTTTGTTTTTTTTCTACTCCATATGGTGTAGTTCTGGCAGCAAGAGCCAACAGAGTGATGCTAACCAGCCAAATTTCTAACCCTCTGGTTAGTGCGTATATTATGCACATATATATGCAAGGTGTTTTGGGTCAAAATGGGGAAAAACAGACTTGCAAAAATAATGACTGTTTTCAAACAAGTTTGCAGAACACTTTCCCCACCTGCCATTGGTTGGACAAACAAATAGTCCTGCCACAAAATCACTCCATTGGTTGAGCAGTTGTTCGGAAGCTCAAACAAAAAGATCACTGTCTTTGTAGAGCCACAGTGTTTACACATTTTGGGGAAATCAACCAAGGAATGGCTGACACATATTTGTCTCTGCACATTAAACAGAGATTAAAATATTTTAACATCCAAAAAATTACACTCATCACCTGTTAATGTGCTGTAGGTTTTATGTGTCCAAAAGGCAGAACAGAAGAAAAATCCATGAGTTTATTTTTGCAGAAGAAAAAAGAAGAAAACCATGTAGAGCCCTGGATAGATGGTGACAGGACATGCTTCCAAACGTGCTCTGTGTGCTGTCCATTCTGTTGGAAACTCATTTACTTTATGATTCTTGCAGCATGAATATAAAAATGATACACCACATAGAACCTGTCTTGGTTTCGTGACCATTTTAAAGTTCATTGATGCTGCAATTTATCAGTAGCATGTGGACAAAGTTTTATTTATACCAACAATACGGTTTTAATTTAAGATGGTAAGCAAGTAGTTGTGTGTAAACTAGAGCTGTCAGAATTTTTCTTAATCGAGATTAACGCATTTACAGTTAATACTGCATAAGCCAGCATAAACACTTGTTGCAAGGGCAGAACCTTTGTAATGTGTCTGCCTGGAATCATTACACTGCACACTTCACAACACACACACAAAACGGTGCTTCTGTGTCAGTGATAAAATGATGGAGAAAGGACCTCTTAATGATAGTTGATTTACAAAATAAGGCCAGATGGGACTTGTGATAGAAATCAAGTAGTTTTCAGCTGATGTAAGGTGAAGGTTAATTACCAAATTAGCACTTCAAGTCTTAACTATCACCAAAATGCAGAATGCAGGGGCGTAGGAACCTTTATAAGTGAGGGGGACATGTCACTTTTAAAATATGTGATTAATCAAGATTAACTTCAACAAATTATGTGATTAATCGTGATTACAATTTTTAATCGACTGACAGCACTACTGTAAACATTTTTCAAGACTTTTTGTTTAAACTTGTGCAGTGCTATGTATGTCTACGGAGAGCTATGCTAATATTGCCTAGGTGTTTTCTTGTCTGTTCTAAAGAGAAGATTAATTCAGGCGTGATAAGAGCTCAACACAAACATGCATAAATTGATATCAGATGTACAGCGGATTGGTTGGCTACAGGACAGATGTCTTGTCACACATTTTGTACCGATTTATGCTCTTAATTCTACAGAGAATTTCTACAGAGAGTTTTAATATCTGTAAAAAACATATAACTTTTTCTCCAATTTCTTATACCATCTTCATAGAATTTTCCACCTGTTTGACTGTGTGATTTAGACCATCCATTGGAAATTAAGCAACCTCTATTGTAATGTGACTTGCCATTTTTGTCTGCTGTAAGGTGGAAACATATGAAGAAATAAGAAAGCGGTCATCCATCACTGGAAACTGGTGGCATGGAACAGCTCGACAACAAACCAAGTGAAACTCAAAGACTTTAGAGAAGTGGTTTGTTTATTTGTTAATAAGACAGGCACAGGTGGAGGGCTGTTTTTGATGTGTGTCTGAATGTTTTCAGGATATTCTGGAAATTCAGAATATGCATGATATGGAAGTTCAGATGAGGCACAGTGTGAATATGATGCAAAAACTAATACAGAATTTGTCCAGACAGATTTAAAGTTGAACATTTACATTTAATATTTTAAATCCTTTTTTAAAAATACCTTTGCATAGTCATAATGGCATAACTGCCATTCTGAAACTCATGACAAATCTATAGATATATAAACTGCCCAGCAAAGGCAAAATGCAATAACTACACATTTTGTCGAAAATGACCGAAAACCATGTGAGATTTTTCATAATACACATTTGGATTTTATAATTTAATTGTATTTATTTATTTAAATATAATATATACTGGTAAATACACTGCCTGGCCAAAAAAAAAAAAAAAAAAATGCCATTTGGATTTAAATAAGCAGATACTTAAGAGCCTATGATTGGATCATCATTTCAGTGATTAATATGTTTCAGCTGGCAACAAATATTTTAACCCTAACTGATGCAGTGTGCAGCTTATCATTTCTTAAACAACCATGTCGGAAGACGTATCCCGTGGTTGTTGAAAAGATGTTACTGTGTTTCAGAAGGGGCAAATTATTGTCCTGCATCAAGCAAAGAAAACAACTAAGGAGATTGCTGAAATCATTGGAATTGGGTTAAGAACTGTCCAAAGTATTATTAAAACCTGGAAGGATAGGGGTGAACTGTCAGCTTCGCGGAAGAAATGTGGTGATCGGAGATCACTAAAACACTTGAAGACACATTGTAAAAATCAACAGTAGAACACACGGCTATATTAATAGTGAAAGTAAGAGCATTTCCACATGCACAATGCAATGAGAACTTACAGGATTGGGACTAAACAGCTGTGTGGCCACAAGAAAGCCACTTGTTAGAGAGGCTAGTCTGAAAAAACTACTTCAATTTGCTAGGGAGCATAAAGGACTGTGGAGCAATGGAAAAGGTCATGTGGTCTGATGAGTCCAGATTTACCCTAATCCAAAGCCATGGGCGCGTCCGGGTAAGAAGGGAAACGCATGAAGTGATGCACCCATCATACATAGTGCCCACTGTACAAGCCTCTGGAGGCAGTGTTATGATCTGGGGTTGCTTCAATTGGTCAGGTCTACGCTCAGCAACGTTATGCGGCAATAAAATGATATCAGCTGAGTACCTGAATGTACTGAATGACCAGGTTATCCCATCAATGGATTTTTTCTTCCTTGATGGCACGGGCATATTCCAGAACGACAATGCCAAGATTCACTGGGCTCAAATTGTGAAAGAGTGGTTCAGGGAGCATGAGGAATCATTTTCACACATGAATTGGCTACCACAGAGTCCTGACCTTAACCCCATTGAAAGTCTTTGGGATGTGCTGGAGAAGACTTTACGGAGTAGTTCAAGTCTCCCATCATCAATACAAGATGTCGGCCAAAAATTAATGCACATCTGGACGGAAATAAATGAAGTGACGTTGCATAAGGTTGTCAAAACAATGCCACAATGAATGTGCACTATAATCAAAGCTAAAGGGGGTCCAACAAAATATTAGAGGAGCGAACATAGAGATAGAGCTGCATACAGGAGATGGTGTTTGAGCATCTGGCACTCCAGCCCTCTAAATTCAAGGTGGTCCACAGACCGGGAGCGCAGATGGATGTCGCCAACTTCCTATCCAGAAATGGTGGGGGGGAGTGGTAGGCAGTCCGGATGTCTCCCCGTCCTGAGTTTGGCGGTGGGGATATGTGTCAGCGGGGGCGTGGTCGAGCGTCCGTAGAGGGAGAGAGAGAGCGGTAAGGGTGCATACACCTGAGCCAAATTATGACTAACACCTGTCTCTAATTGTAATGAGATTGGGGAGAGCGGCATAAAAGGACCATGCCAGCGCCAGTTCGAGAGAGAGAGCCAGAGATCGAGAGTCCCGCTGAGTAGTTGATGTGTTAATGTGAAGCTAAAGAGTTAATGTACAGCTAATGAGATACTGTGAAGCTATTGAGTTATTGTGAAGCTGTAAGCTCAGAAAGTTGACAATTAAAAAGCCTTACCTGAGACTGAAGAAACCCGGTTCCCTGTGTCCTCCTTCCCTCCCTGTGTGAAGCTTTGTTACAGTCCAGTTGTTTGGAAAGAGCAAACCTGTTCCCCCAACCCTACCGGTATATAGGGGGGTATGAGAGAAGAAGTTGTTGGAGGGCAGAGGGTGTTGCTGTATCCTCTGGACATATCCATGTTTCTGTCAGTGCGAGGATGCTGAGGGTGGACTGTGTGGCGAAGGCTGGAATAAAGTCTGCTTTGTTCACAGCTGACTGGCTGACACTAAGGCATTAGAGGCAGTATGGCAGTAACTGTGGTTGGTCTCTTCTTGTCTAAGTGAGAAGTTCTTGGCCATTATAAGCTGCAATGAAGACCAGACTTTGCAAGACTACTTGGTACTGTGCGAAGCTATTTAGTATGTACAGCACTAGCTAACTGCCAACTGGTTGTGTAATGAGATAAGAAAAGCCATTATTAAAGTTTTAAATAAAAAAGGCATCCCCTATAGATACAGTTGGCAAGGAAGCCCTGCCCACTTGTGGGGGATAGCAAAGCCCTGTTACCATAGTTACTCATTCATTCCTATGAAAAAAAAAAAAACAGGCAGAAATATCCAATAAATTTGGCTATTTTAACAACGAAAAACATGATGAAATGCTGTTGTGTAGTTTTTTGCACTTCAGAAATATTGTAAGTGTAAGTGATATATATATATAAAGTAATAACGGGCAGAGACATAATGTTTGTCTGTCTCTTCATGTTTTCTCCACAGTTTATACTCACGATCCACAGTGCCCCACAGCCTGTTGATCACTTGCTGCAGGCTCAGATATCCCCTAGACCTGAAGTCGGTAACAGTTGCTTCTTTTGCTCATGGCTTAAGTTTAAAGGGTCATGATAAAAAAAGATTTTTACAATAAAGTTTTTTTCTATTTTTCTAGACATTAACAGATGTCTAGAAAAAACATCATTGTATTACATCACCCGTATGTGTTGCGGGTGGTGTAATACAATGATGGCAAGCATTAATTTAAATTTAAAGTGGTTAATTTAGCGATTTTTGGGCTGTTTTCTTCCTGGTTTGAAATCAAAGTTGAGAAAATGTCAGTGAATGTGATGTATATGTGTTAGATTTACAATAGATTTGAGCATATTCACATCATTGGTTTCTCTCGATTCATGATACGGGCACTGTCTCGGTCAGTCAGAGCCATTGGTCGCAAATTTGAAATTGCATGGTACAAAAGTAAGAGAGAGTTGCATGTTTTTCCACAGAGCGCCATGCTCTTTATCAATAACCAACACATTTGAAATTCTTGTGTGCAACAAGTGGTTTTAACAGGAGAGTTTAACGATTTATGAAGAGGTGGATTATGAAGAGACCATTCATTATTGTTGTGAGTGTGTTAACTGATCAAACCATGTATTTTTGTGAATCAGTGTCGCCAGATAAATCATATAATGTCCATTCATATATAGTGTATTTGTACAAATGTGAATGGCTCGTCATTTATATATGCATTAAATCACAGATGAAAAATGAACTGTGCATATTTTGGATTGTATTATGCGCTTACAAAACAGTGTAAAATATATACTGTATGTGCATTTTGTTGCATGCAGCTATGAATTACAGCATGCATTTGTTGGAAAATTTATGGAAGTACACAATTCTTTATTATTTGTCATTTTCTGTGGATGTTTATTGACTGTCATCAATGAAATGGCTGCCAGCTGGGATGGTGTGATCGCAGAAGGGGTCTGCAAGCCAGCCAAAATCCTGAACCATGAGTTATTAGAAATGAAATGGCAACAATGTTTGATTGGCATCTTGTGATGAGTTATAAGTAAGGGAAGCAGAATGAAAAACAGGTGCACACCACACACATCCTGTCAAAGTGTTGGCATGGATCAAAGTCACAGATAATCCACAGCTGTGACAGGCAATTTTAACTGTACACTTTGCTCTTTATAGATGTAGCAATTATGATCTTCATAAGGGCGTGTAACTGGAATATTGCAAAGTAATTTGTTAACTTGCTTTCTTCCTGTAATGTTTAAGAACAGTACTCAAGAACATTTGTGATTTGTTTTAAAATTGAATGACTCCTTCAGTTGGCAATTGATTTGTGTTTTGATGGTTGTCTGCTGATTTGGGTGCATTGAATATGCTTTGTGTCTGTATTCAGTTGAAGCTGAATGGCACTTGGAATAAAGAAAATTGGCTAATGTTTTTAAAATAGGCGTTTTTCCACACAATTGTGGAACTAGTACCTGAACTAAGAACTATACCTGCTCCGATTAAATTCATAGCGTAATTTTTCCCCCAGGGACCCGAAACCAGGAACTTTATTTAAATAAGCTTTAACTTAAGCACGTGACGCTGTTTTAGCAGCAACACCTGAACTTGATGCGACAACAGGAAAGCTCAGCCAACTTACTTCAAAACATAAACAATGGATGTCTCTGTGAAAGATTTTGTGTTGATTCTTATGTGTGCTTCCAATAAACAATACCATTTGAAAGTATTGTGTATAGAATTTTCTAATATTGATTTCAACTAGCAATTCAATCAAGGCAGTGATTCGTAGGATAGTACTTTGTACACATGACGAAAGTAAAAAAGTACACTTATAGCCTTGAGGTAAAATAAAATCGTCTTTATTAGTACATAATGCAAACATTGAAGCCTGTAAAAGGTGCAAATAACTGTGTAAATGAGGTAAGCAGTGCAAAAAGTTAAGCAAAATATTTAAAGCACTGAACAGTAGAACAAGAAAAATTATATACATAATACAATGTTCAAACTATGTACACAATATTCATTTAAAGTAAATGATTTTATGATCCTTTATTCTCTTTTCAATCTACACAGTTTAATGTCATCAAAGCCTAACTTCACAAGGCAGTCAGATTATTTGTACATGTTTTTGGTCAACGTTTCAAACTCAAGCTGCATTTTTTCTTCTCCATAAATACTCAGCAGATCTTTCACTGCAGCATCTGTCCATCTATCAGTTTAGATTTTAAAAGCTTATAATAGTAACAACTCAAAAAAAGTTTCAACGAAGGCTACTTACCAGACTGATGGCTGATGATGCTTTTTTTTTTTTTTTTTTTTTTTGACCAACGAGAAGCATTTGCTTTTCTGATTCCACCCAAATAGTTCCACTTTGCAAGGAAAGTACCACCTCAGGAGCATGTACTGTACACTAAAAAGGTTCCTGGTTTGGTTCAGATTTTAGTTTCACTTGGAACTAGTTCATATGGTGGATAAACAACAAGAACCTGAAATAGTTCCAGGAACTAGGAATAGTTCCAAGAACTTGCTGCAGTAGAAAAACGCCTTATGGCTAGTGAAAACAGTATGGAAGAGGAGTTAGCAGAGCAAGGAATAACGATTGGTGTGAAGTCCTGTATGGAAAGTCTCATAATTTAATTTGCATATTTCCTCTTTGCATATCCATGGAGTTTGGATCACTAGACTTTTTATTTTTTATTCTGTCACAACATCTATTTTAGAACATGCTGTGTTTTCCTCTCAAATCTTGGAATACAATTGGGAGCTTTTTTTTTTTTTGTCCAAGGTGGGTATTGTTTACTTTTCAAAGAGGAGAGAATGAATGCCTCTGTGACTCTTAAGCATGTCTCATTTTAATTTACTAACAACAGACAAAAGGATGCTGAACCTTACCATACTAAATGCAGACGTCCTCTCTTTCACATATTTTACTTTTTGGTAGCTGACATATACTACAGTATATGAGTGCATGAGAGGAGAAGAGATGAGAGTGTAGAAGTCAATGAGTAATCTGACATGGAATTATCTCCATTAGCCATTTACAGTGATGTTAACTAATCTATTCACTGCATTGAAGTTGTTTTTGAAGATGTCAAAGCTGCTTTAAAGTGGAAGTTAAGAGCTTAGAGCTGCTTGGGAAAGAAGTTGATTGGACATAGATTATATAATGCATGTAAACACATGTACAAACTCATTTCTATTCACACACGTCTAAATAAGAAGATGCTGTCTGTCTTGAAAGTAGGGCTGGGCGATATGGCAAATAAATAAAATTTCAAATGTTTTTTTTTTTTTTTTACACTTAAAGTCGATTCACGATTCTGTTTTTTTAAACTTTTAAATATACTTACTAAAAAGTAACTCCAGCATGATTCAAATAACATGTTCTTAGAATGCAAGGAACCTGGTTAGAGAAATAAAAGTTATTTTCATTAAATGTGTGCAAGAAAAATGCACAAAAATTCCAAAAAAACAAAACAAAACAAACAAAAAAAACAATTGCACCACACAGGAAATTGTCACCATAGTGAAAATGTAAATCTAATAAAACCAGATGTTGAGATATGATAGTATAACATAATAAAACTGCAAAATACTTCTTAGCCAATGAAGGTATTAATTTTTATCAAAACCAAGTCTTTCTAGAAAGTTATCTAGAATATAAATTTCTAGAAATTATCAAATGTATCTAGAAGTACTCATTGTATATAAAACAATTTGTATGTATAATAATAAACCACTGCCAATATAGTCCAGGGTACAATATACTCTAGTGGTACAAGCTTAGCAGCACACCAATATGAAATTATTTATAATTACAGTTCAACTCGCAAAATGTTTGTCAGAATGATTGCTTTCCAAATGTTGGCTATAGATGCAGTACTCTTGAAACACATCACAGAACAAAGCAATAATTAGCTATCTATCTGAATCATCATTGTAAAAGGAGCGGTGGATATTTGATTTTCCCATTTATAGCCTATCCATATGATTTGATATAAAGTGCCCATAACTGTCACATAACTAATGCTTTATTATGAGTATTTAAAGAAAAGAAAAGAAAAAAAAAAAAAACTTTCATCAACATGCACAGGAACGGCAAAGCCAGTTATGGTCTTAAGCTGGTGTATACATGCATGATGGACAAAGTTAAACTATGATCACATTGTAGAATCTTACTGGAAATATTACCACTGTCTTTTATATCAGTCTCCATGTTGTTAACCTGTTGAGTACATTTGGAGTGCACACATTTACATTTACATTTACATTTATTCATTTGGCAGACGCTTTCATCCAAAGCGACTTACAAGAGGGGAAAACATAAGTGAATCATTTTAGGAGACAGTGGTATGAAAAGTGCTGTATTACAAAGTATCACTAGCATCATAATAGTATTCAAAACAGAATAAATGTTTTTCTTTTTTTTTTAATGACTGGTGTCATTATGGAAAAGATGTGTTTTTAGTCGTTTTTTGAAGACAGAGAGTGAGTCAGCTTCACGGATGGAGTTAGGAAGGTCGTTCCACCAATGTGGTACGATGAAGCTGAAAGTCCGGGAAAGTGTTTTGGTGCCTCTTTTTGTTGGTACAACAAGGCGACGTTCCTTAGCCGACCACAGGCTTCTAGTGGGCGTGTAGCTCTGCATAAATGATTTTAGGTATGCTGGAGCAGACCCAGTGACTGTTCTGTATGCCAGCATCAGAGCCTTGAATTTGGTACGTGCATCAACCATACGTGCAAGGTAGCCAGTGGAGAGAGACAAGGAGTGGTGTAACATGTGCTCTCTTTGGTTCATTAAAGACCAGACGTGCTGCTGCATTCTGGATCATTTGGAGGGGTCTAGTTGCACATGCAGGGAGGCCTGCAATGAGAGTGTTACAGTAGTCCAGTCTAGTTATGACAAGTGACTGGACAAGCAGTTGTGTGGCATGTTCAGATAGGAAGGGTCTTATCTTCCTGATATTGTAGAGTGTAAATCTACATGATCTAGCGGTCTTTGAGATGTGGTCTGTGAAATTTAGTCTGTTGTCGATGGTTACCCCTAGATTTCTGACTGATTTGGAAGGCGTAACTGTAGTTGCACCCAGCTGCGCGGTGATGTTGTGTTCAACAGCAGGGTTGGCTGGAAAGACAAGGAGTTCAGTCTTGGCTTGGTTGAGTTGCAGGTGGTGCTCCTTCATCCAGGCCGAGATGTCCGCCAGGCAGGCTACATGTGTAGCTTATCAGATCGGTAGTAGCATCAAGCCAAGTGCTACTACATTTTTTTTCTTTTTCGTATTCAGCCTTTGGTGGATTGACAACGTATCTAACAATAGCGTTTTATAATATTTTTATGCAAAACTTTGATTCTCAATTTTAAAATAAATTATTTCAAAACGTAAATTCAAATTAAATTGCCAAGTCCTATTTGAAAGCCTGAAAATGATTAACAATCAGAGTCCTGCAATTTTATCACTTGAAGACAAAAAAAAAAAAAAAATTTAAAAAAATAAATCAAAACAAGTACAATCCCCCCATTATTTATACAATGATCATTGGAAACATGTAAATGCTTCACATTGCAACCTAAGTTGTTAATCATGTAATACGTAGAACAGGAATGCACATTTTATTAACCCTATCCCCTAACCCAAACCCTAAACCTAACCATCAGTGGAGTAAACTTTTTATTTTAGAGCAAAAATGCAACCTCCGAATCGCCTCACCATTGTTTATGTGAACGTGATTACTTCCTGGTTCTCTATCTGTCACCCACTCAACGTTGTGTTAATGTAGTGACACTAGGGGTCACTCTTGGGAGCCCCAAACACCTCTGCTTTTTTGAAAAAAAGGCCAATGAGAATTGGCGAATGGAATTTGCATGCCACTCCCCCAGACATACGGGTATAAAAGGAGCTTGTATGCAACCACTCTTCGGAGCCGAGCGGTTGTATTCAGTGCACTGAATTCAATTCCCTCCAAAGACGCACCTCAAAACTGCTGGATTTACGGCACATTTCAGCGCCTTCTCCCCCTCTGTAACCGTGGAGTGCAGAGAACACCCCTGGGCGCTTCAGCAGAGCGAAAATAAGAGAGAATGTTCTAAAAGAGTAGAAGAGTATATTCTTCATTCACAAAAAGAGCAGCACACACGGAACATCTTTTTAAAGATGTCTTTCTGTTTGTGTGTTATTCCTGGTTGCGGTCTTTATCTCTCTGCTTCTGATGGCCACGATCGCTGTCTTACATGTCTGGGCACTGCCCATATGGAGACATCATTCGTGGATGGGTCATGTCCTCATTGCGAGAACAAGACCATGGCAACGTTGCTCCCCGCACCGGTCCTTCTACCTACTGGTTTGAGGATACGTCAGTTAGCACGGGGGGCGATTTGGGGACATCAATGGGACCACCTCCACAGGGTATCCCCCCACGGACCTCCCATTCCCCAGCACGCTCGCTTGCCCCGGTCGGGCTCTCGGACAAGAACGCCGGCTCATCTCAGGGCGAGTTCGACTTCTCGTTCGGAGCTCGGGAAGACGATGAGTTATCGAGCGCAGCATCGGAGAGTGGGCTCGTCCAGTCTGACGCAGAGGCTTCGGCTGGGCTTCCTCCTTCGGGAATGGTCACCCAGTCTCAGGCCGACGTGGAAATGATGGACATGTTTTCCCAGGCAGCCGCGAGCATTGGGCTAGAGTGGAACCCTCCACTCTCCCCTGAACCCTCATGGCTCGACGATTGGTTCCTAGGCTCAGGGTGCCACCTGAGCCACCTAGGCTCAGGGTGCCACGGCCATACCCCACCCCGGTCCCTTTCTTTCTGAAAGTGCATGAGGAGCTGACAAGTTCGTGGGAGGCACCTTTTACTCCCCGGTCCCGGTACCTCGACACAGACCCTTCCTGCGGTTTGCCTTTGAAGGCCAGGCATACCAGTACAAGGTCCTCCCCTTTGGCCTGTCCTTGTCCCTTCGCAAAGGTCACAGAGGCAGCCCTTGCCCCGCTAAGGGAAGTGGGCATCTGCATCCTCAACTATCTCGATGACTGACTAATTCTAGCTCACTCTCGAGAGTTGCTGTGCGCACACAGGGACTTCAGGGCTTCGGGTCAACCGGAAAAAGAGCAAGCTCTCCCCGGTTCAGATCATCTCTTTTCTCGGTTTGGAGTTGTACACAGTCTCGATGACAGCACGCCTCACGAATGAGCACGCACAGTTGGTGCTGAACTGTCTGAAGGCATTCAGATGGAGGACAGCAGTTCCACTGAAACATTTTCAGAGGCTCCTGGGGCATATGGCATCCTCAGCGGCGGCCACACCGCTCGGGTTGATGCATATGAGACCACTTCAGTACTGGCTTCAGACTCGAGTCCCGAGCATGGCGCCGTGGGACACATCGTGTGACCCCCACGTCGATCTGTCGCCGCCTCTTCAGTCCTTGGACCATCCTTGCATTTCTACGGGCAGAGGTTCCCCTAGAGCAGGTCTCCAGACGCGTCTTTGTTACAACAGACGCCTCCAAGACGGGCTGGGGTGCCGTATGCAACAGGCACACTGCCGCCGGCTCCTGGACTGGCCCGCGGCTGCGTTGTCACTTAAATTGCCTAGAGTTGTTGGTAGTACTACTCACCCTGCAGAGGTTCCGGCCGTTGATCCAGGGCAAGCATGTGTTGGTCCGGATGGACAACACAGCAATGGTAGCATACATCAACCGTCAAGGTGGTCTACGCTCCTGTTGCATGTCACAACTCGCCAGCCGTCTCCTCCTCTGGAGTCAGCAGTGCCTCAAGTTGCTACGAGCCACTCACATCCCGGGCGACCTCAACACCGCAGCGGACGCGCTGTCACGTCAGGTTACCCTCAGGGGAGAGTAGAGACTCCACCCTCAGGTGGTCCAGCTGATTTGGTGTCGATTCGGTCGAGCACAGGTAGACCTGTTTGCTTCCCGGGAATCCTCCCACTGCCCACTTTGGTACACCCTGACCGATGCACCCCTTTGTATAGATGGCTGGCACATAGCTGGCCCCCTGTACTATGCAAATACGCATTTCCCCCAGTAAACCTACTTGCACAGACCCTGTGCAAGGTCAGGGAGTACGAGGAGCAGATAATCCTAGTAGCACCCTACTGGCCCACCCAGACATGGTTCCGAGCAGCTCTCTGTCTGCTTTGGTGGACAGCGGAAAGGAAGCGCTGTCTCCAAACAGAGGATTGCCCACTGGGTCATTGACGCCATCGCGATGGCATATCAGGCTCAGCATGTGCCACCCCCTACAGGGATACGAGCCCACTCTACCAGGAGTGTGGTGGCCTCCTGGGCCCTGGCCATTGGTGCCTCTTTGGCAGACATCTGCAGAGCAGCGGGCTGGGCAGCACCCAACACCTAGGGTTCTACAGTCTCCGGGTTGAGCCAGTCTAGTCCCGTGTATTGGCAGGCACGAGCAGGTAAATTCCGGGACAGCTGGCCGGTTGTACCTTTTGCGCATAGTGCCTTTGCCCTCCCTTGAGGCGAAGACGTGCACTCTTGACTCCCAGTCATGTTCACAGACTGTGATCCCTGGATGACTTTCCTCCATAGCCCTTTGGCAGTTGAGTTTGCGGAGAAACTCGCTGCCGGCCCAGTATGTACGCTAATGAGACCCTGTACTGAGGTAGGTGCTCCACACGTGCTGGTTCCCTGAAGGCGACCCCATGTGATATCTTCCACAAAATCGTTTCCCTGTCAGTAAACTGCGTCTTCCTTGGGCAGAGGCCCCTCTGCCCCCGGTCGCCATGCTTTGTAGAAACTCCTCCCCCTTCGGGTAGGACCTACCATGGGACCTCTCCACATGACATACTTCCGACAAGACTCGGTAAGACCATGTGACGTATTCCACTCAAAATACCCCCCCCCCCCCTTCTTGGGCGGGGTGTGGTCTCTGCGGTGTCTTCCCCTTGGGAGAGACACCCCCCGATGTAGATACTTATGGCTCCCAGTTGGTTAACAAATTCCACTCTTTTTGGGAAGAAAAAAAAGGAAAAGAGGCCTCGGCTGGGCTAGCCTGTCCCTCTTGTTGGGCAGTCGACTTGTTCCTGTAGAACTGTTCGACGCTCATAAGAGCGTTGGGGGAGGTTACGTGACGGCCTGGTGCGCTGGCTACGAGGCACACAGTGGTCTGCCCGTCACACACCGCCAGTTCACGTAACACAATTCAGATAGTTGTGGCGTTTTGCATAGGGACCCCTAGTGTCACTACATCGACACAACGTCGAGTGAGTGACAGATAGGGAACGTCATGGTTACTTTCATAACCTCCGTTCCCTGATGGAGGGGACGAGACAACGCTGAACTACCCGCTGATATGGCCGGGACCTGGTCTCAGCTCCTCAGCACAAAACCTGAATGAGTGGTTGCATACCAGCTCCTTTTATACCCGTATGTCCGGGAGAGTGGCATGCAAATTCCACTCACCAATTCTCATTGGCCTTTTTAAAAAAAAGCAGAGGTGTTTGGGGATCCCAAGAGTGACCCCTAGTGTCACTACACTGACACAACATCTCGTTCCCTCCATCAGGGAACGGAGGTTACGAAAGTAACCATGACGTTTCCATGAGACCAGAACCTGGGTTTCGAAGATTATCGAAATGCAATTGATGCAAAAATCTCTGATGGAAGATTGTGCTTGTCAGTAAAATCAGAAGATAGGGGAAGACTCTTTTTATTAATTCAGCAGAATAGGGTAGATTTCAGGGTAAACGAACATTTGGAAGCAACATGTCAATTTCCCATGTGATCAGGTTGAATTGTTCACCTGAAAAAAAGAAAATTCTGTAATAATTTACTCACCCTCATATCTTTCCAAACCAAAATGTCTTTCTTTTCTTCCATGGAACACAAAGAGATGCAGAATGTGTTTTGAACAACATGAGGATGAGTAAATAATATTGGAATTGTTATTTTTGGGATTATTACACCTTTAATGGCAGAGTTTTGGATGAATGACATTATGGTGTACAGTATATTATTTGCCCTAAAAGAATAAAAAAAATATTCTACAAGATTTCAAATCTCCAGAATACTGTTCACAGGCTGGTTAAGAACAGATTGCTGCAACAAGAGGTGTTGACTGAGACTGAGTGTTTATATTTATCCACAACAATCATAAAAGCACTCACAGATGATGATGATGATGAGAAATGAGCAGTAAACTGAGGAGCAGCATTATGTAAAAGGCAAATTGTGCTTGAAATGTAATCTTCATTGTGTTTTGGAACAAAACAGGAAAAAGAAACTGATATTTGATATTGACTCATATTGA
Source organism: Myxocyprinus asiaticus (assembly GCF_019703515.2). NCBI lineage: Eukaryota > Metazoa > Chordata > Actinopteri > Cypriniformes > Catostomidae > Myxocyprinus > Myxocyprinus asiaticus. The sequence goes on along the minus strand of NC_059353.1, from coordinate 25,167,278 downwards.
CGTGATTACCAAAGAAAGCCACGGTCACACTAGACACACTTTGCGCTCCATCCATTTCCTTTTATACGCATCAGAATGTGGGGGACTGGAAACACAAGCTCATGTGAAGAAATTTTTATTCTGCTACGTACCAAAGTTCAAGTTTAATGAATTCTGACCTGCGAATTCGGATAATGAGACAACGTCTGATTAATCGAAACGTCATATATAGAACTCCTGGCTCAATACAAAGAATACATATTTCAAAGCTGTATGTTTTTATTGTTGCGGGAAAGTGAAGTTGATTTCGGTTAATTGTTATTTCTGATTTATTATTCATTAAAAACAGAAACCCTAGAGTGTGACATCATATCATTCGTTGCTAGGTTCGAAGTTATACTGCCTTCATGTGCTATCGGAATTATCCACAATCACCATCCATATGGACAATATTAATGCTCAATCCTGTTCTTGGTGATCTACCTGCAGAGTTTAGTTCTTCACAACACCTGTTTAAAATTTTCAAGTGAACCAAAAGATTACTTGTTTCAGGTGTGTTTGATTAGAGCTGGAATTGAGCTCTGCAGGAGTTTAGTTTTAAAGACTTTAGTTTTCACTGTGTTATTGATAGAGCAAACATAATTATAGAATGCCTTTCTATAAAAAGATGCCTTTGTAATGCATTTTGAATCATTATTCAAATTGGATTCTGTTTTTGGAAAATGGTGTGGGACTGCAGCACTACCAGAGCCAAGGGCAACAAAGGATTATTTTAAGCTTTATTCATAAATAATTTCTAAATAATTTCTACAAGTCTGAAAGTAGCCAGACTATAGCAGTCTCAAGTATTTATGTAAATAATTCATTTTATTAATGTGTTTAAGTATATTTTACTTTTTATATACAATGGCAAGTCAAAGTATGTGTACCCTTTGGAATTAGCTGGTTTTCTGCATTAATTGGTCATAAAATGTGATCTCATCTTCATCAAGGTCACAAGTATAGACAAACAACAATGTGCTTAAGTTAACAACACACAAAGAATTATAATCTTTGATGTCTTTATTGAACACATCATTAAACATTCACAGAGCTGTGTAAAAGTAAGTGAAATTCCGGAACCTGCGAATTAGGCCTGCACAACATTCAGAAGGAATTTTAGACCATTCTTCCTTACAGAACTGCTTCAGCTCAGCCATAATCTTAGGATGTTTGATGTAAACAGCTCTCTTGAGGTCATTCCACAGCATCTCTATTGGGTTTAGGTCTGGGCTCTGACTGGGCCACTCCAAAAGGTGGAATTTCTTTTTTTTTGAAGCTATTCTGTAGTGGATTTACTTAGATGTTTAGGGTCATTGTCCTGCTGCATCACCAAACATCTACTGAGTTTCAGTTAGCGCACAGCTTAGTGCATGAAGGATTGCCACTCTTCTATTAAAGGGTCTTGGTCACACAGAAAACATTTGAATAATGAAATGTGTTTGACATATCAGCACTATCACTGAAAACAAAGTCATTCTTAATCAAATCACAGGAAAACCGGCAGTCAGCTGCCACTGCCAGTGTTTGTAATCTATCTGTCTCTATTCTGTGACAAAAGCATCAATGTACAACAAAATTTTTACCAAAATAATTTGTTTTGTTGTTGCTAAAAGAGAATTTCATTATGATAGCTAACAATATTGTACTGGTACTTTAGATCTCTGTATCAATATTTGTATAAATGCATTTGTGTATCCATGTGCAACACTTCAATAATGAAGAATCAGGTTGTATAAATAAGTGCAAACTCTGAGACAGGCGTATCTCAATGCTGTCTATGAGGTGTGAGAAGGGTTGGGAGGGTTACTTTTAAAATGTATTCCACTACAGATTAAATCAAATCAAATCAAATCCCTTTATTGTCACTCAACCATATACACAAGTGCAACAGTGGTTGAAAGTCTTGGGTGCAGTTCCAAGCAACATAGCAGTATGACAATTACAATAAACATCTGATTTACACATAACACAGTTTACACATCTTGTTACACAACACAATATACAAAGTACACCTAATAATATACCATATATAGTATATAATAATTATATTTATTTATCACATATTATACATTTGCACATATACAGTGAAATTCTTTTTTATTCCACATATCCCAGCTAAGCTGGGGTCAGAGTGCAGGGTCAGCTACGATATGGCACCCCTGGGGCAGATAGGGTCAAGGGCCTTGCTCAAGGGCCCAACAGTGGCATCTTGGCAGTGCTGGGGCTTGAACTCCCAATCTTCTGATCAGTAACCCAGAGCCTTAACCGCTGAGCCACCACTACCCCCTTTTGTGTAGTATACACAAAATAAGAAGACTGTATACAATAAAAATACAGTTGTCAGTTACTGTCAGTTTAACACGTTAATTTGGTGCGATTAACTATACAAAAAATAATCATGTCCCCAGACCGAGCAATTCAAGCTTGTAGAACCACCTGTTTTCTCCAGAGGGCAGTAAGTGAAACTCAAGCTGGCAACACACAGCTGAGCTTACTCAGACAGAGAACAAACTGCACTTACAGAGGGCAGACAACACAAAATGAGAATATGTTCTTGCGTACAAACACAGCTTGATGGAGCGCAATTCCAGGAATCTCAAGATGTGTTTTTCTAAGTTTCAAACTTCGTTTAACTTGAAAACAGTATGTTTATGACGCGACGCAACCAAGACACTCCAAAAGCGTCCGTCTGACGCAGGAGCACATTGGAAATAATCTATATATTGCTTTTTTCACTTTTTTTTTTTATAGTCTTTATAATACTTTATTGTGAGCCAAAATAAATAATTGTCATTATCTGTATTATTATTTTTTGTAATTTATTTTATTTATAGTTATTTAAATATAACTTTAAATAATTATTTTATCATTATATATTTAATTATTGTTACTTGAGGGGCTTTCTCAGCAAATATTTATGCACTCGATTAATTGCGATTTATTCTATTAATTAATCGGCATACCATGTAATTAATTTGATTTAAAATTGTAATCAATTGACATGCACTACAGCATTCTTTTGAACTTTCTTTTTTACTTCATTTTTTTTACTAAGAAGATTTTCAATAATCTGTCGCCAGATTTATAGGAGGATGCTCTGAATCCTGCTGAATTTCAGCATTTTAGCAAGATTTTGTAACATTTATTTATCTAATTGTTTGTTTATACCAGTAATAAAATGTATGTTGAAGATTGGCATTACCACTTCTTTTCTTTTCGATCCAATACCAAGTAATTTTAGGCCAATATCATACCAATACCGATACCTCTATTAAATTGAATTTATATGAATTATTTGGATAAAATGAGTAACTTTATTATTACTTATATTTTTTATGTATTTATGGGCCTAAACAGAAAATTATTAGGCTGCTTTTTTTACCCTTTAAAAATGTGTTAGTATAAGCCACATATAAGACCAGAAAATTAACCATAGATATTATTATATGGTTACTATTACTAAAACCAAGTTACCATATGGATACTACAGTAATACTGTAGTAAAACCATGGTTAATTGTATCAAAACCTTGGTACTGACAAAAAACAAACAAACAAAAAACAAAACAAAAAAAAAAAACAAAAAAAACATGGTTACTACTTTCGTGATTACTACAGTCATGGTTAATACAATATTACTACAGTAAGTACATGGTAAGTTTTTATAAGGTATCATTTATTAACGAGGATTAAAGATCATTATCAATGTTTTAATGACTCTGAATTTAAATAAACCTGTAAAAATGGTCACACAAGCCCATTATAATTGTCACGGATCCTTCTGACCCACCTACCAATTTCACTCAACCCTCTCACTCTCCTGAGTACTGATCACCCACACCTGCCTCCAATCATTGCAGCAATCAACCCCTCTATATAAACCTCACTCCCCTTCCATTCTGTGTCTGGTCTCAACTTTGTGTAC